>NW_028317961.1:12022500-13222500 GCF_062004578.1 Staurois parvus | reverse complement strand
TTTACAATGCAGATCATTGATTTTTTCGGTGATGTGCTGTTACTCCTGTGGTGTGTCCCTGCGTGGTTCTGAATTGTTACTTTTTTATGGGAATATACAATTTGCTGGTGACATTTCATTCTTGTCCAAAGAGCTAGAACCACACAGGTATATACTTTATAGCCTATACCAGATGTAATTGCAAAGGTAGACATTATTGCACTTTTTCACTGGTTTATATAATGAGCCACTATGAGTTTTGTTTAAAATGAAGCACCTTCTAATGATATTTTGGGTTTCTGTAGTAAACTGTTATAAAGCCAGAAACAAAAGAAAAAGATACAGTTAAAGATCAGCCATTATCTTAACATCTGACAAATAGGAGATTTTCTGTATCGGCATGTGTGTGTACATACTGTATATGTATCAATATGTATATTACTGTAAATATGTGAAACAGACAAAATAAATGAGGAACTTGCAGATTTTTGCTGGCTAAAAAAAAAAATATATATATATATATCATTTGTGTTTTTTTTAAAACCATTTCGGTGCAACCCACCATTCTCAAAGTTACAATAAACAACCAATAAGTCATATAAATATCCTCTTATTTAAAACTCACCCCACTGCCAGTTGTGACAGTAGAAACCATATGTAGATACAAAGGTAACAGCAAAGATAGCTATACAATCTGTTTATGATGTAGCTAAAAGCACTGTGCTCTCCATTGCAAAGCAATATTAATAACATGTACTGTATGATATAGCTAAACATCAATTTACTGAGGGATGAGTGACAGGAGATATGCAAATGATATCTAAGCAGATATTTATTGGAGATGAATGTTGCAGTTTGGGTATAGGAGATAAACACACTAATTGTTAGAGAAACCTTGCTACTTAACAGTGATGATGGACACATTTTTTGTCTGTGAGTTATATTAGTTTTCAATACCTCTGTATAAAACAATAAGCCACAAAAGTAATGACACTTAAATAAAACACATTATTGTGAATTAGCTTTTTAAAACAGAACAGTACTACCAGCCACTATACAGTGGCTCTTGCCTTGATGTGCAGTTATGTACAGCATACTTGCACATTATGGAAGATGTACATACTAGTCTACTTTTCTTTATAGCTGGCTGGTCCATGATCACTGTCAACACATTCCCCTTGCCACCTCTGCATCTTCTCTAATACATCTTCTGGGTCTAGCATCTTCTCTCTTCACTCTTTGGGAGGCCAATCATGATACCTCTTCATAGCCTGCACGCTGGAGTCGCACTAGCTAATAGATGCTGAGAATTAGGGGTGTGCACTACGCATGTATCACAGGTAGTGAACACACAACAAAAAATTGCTAGGAGAGTGTATTTTTTTCCAGTCATGCAAAGTTTCTTCTGCCAAAAGCTCTACCTCCTGACAATTTTTATTTTCTAAGTGGCCCATTTTGCAAGTGTCGATATATATCCAAAAGGTAGGCCAAAGAATACTAGTTTTGACTGTTGTATGCAAAAATTTAAAGACATTTAATCATTTTAGGCTGAAGTTTCAAATTGGTTCATTACAAGGTTCACACCCAAGGATTTTTGTTTTCCCTGTAAAAGTGTTACTAAAGTTTAATAATATATTTTTGTTATTGGTAAAACTCTTATGTGGACCTATTGGTTAAATTACTTTTCCCGCTTTGTTTAAAGATAAAGTATATCAAAGCACAAGAACAAAAATGTTATACAGTCAGGTCCATAAATATTGGGACATCGACACAATTCTAACATTTTTGGCTCTATACACCACCACAATGGATTTGAAATGAAACAAACAAGATGTGCTTTAACTGCAGACTGTCAGATTTAATTTGAGGCTATTTACATCCAAATCAGGTGAATGGTGTAGGAATTACAACAGTTTGCATATGTGCCTCCCACTTGTTAAGGGACCAAAAGTAATGGGACAGAATAATAATTATAAATCAAACTTTCACTTTTTAATACTTGGTTGCAAATCCTTTGCAGTCAATTACAGCCTGAAGTGTGGAACACATAGACATCACCAGACGCTGGGTTTCATCCCTGGTGATGCTCTGCCAGGCCTCTACTGCAACTGTCTTCAGTTCCTGCTTGTTCTTGGGGCATTTTCCCTTCAGTTTTGTCTTCAGCTAGTGAAATGCATGCTCAATCGGATTCAGGTCAGGTGACTGACTTGGCCATTGCATAACATTCCACTTCTTTCCCTTAAAAAACTCTTTGGTTGCTTTTGCAGTATGCTTTGGGTCATTGTCCATCTGCACTGTGAAGCGGCGTCCAATGAGTTGTGAAGCATTTGGCTGAATATGAGCAGATAATATTGCCCGAAACACTTCAGAATTCATCCTGCTGCTTTTGTCAGCCGTCACATCATCAATAAATACAAGAGAAGCAGTTCCATTGGCAGCCATACATGCCCACGCCATGACACTACCACCACCATGCTTCACTGATGAGGTGGTATGCTTAGGATCATGAGCAGTTCCTTTCCTTCTCCATACTCTTCTCTTCTAATCACTCTGGTACAAGTTGATCTTGGTCTCATCTGTCCATAGGATGTTGTTCCAGAACTGTGAAGGCTTCTTTAGTTGTCGTTTGGCAAACTCTAATCTGGCCTTCCTGTTTTTGAGGCTCACCAATGGTTTCCATCTTGTGGTGAACCCTCTGTATCCACTCTGGTGAAGTCTTCTCTTGATTGTTGACTTTGACACACATACACCTACCTCCTGGAGAGTGTTCTTGAACTGGCCAACTGTTGTGAAGGGTGTTTTCTTCACCAGGGAAAGAATTCTTCGGTCATCCACCACAGTTGTTTTCCGTGGTCTTCCGGGTCTTTTGGTGTTGCTGAGCTCACCGGTGAGTTCCTTCTTTTTAAGAATGTTCCAAACAGTTGTTTTGGCCACGCCTAATGTTTTTGCTGTCTCTCTGATGGGTTTGTTTTGTTTTTTCAGCCTAATGATGGCTTGATTCACTGATAGTGACAGCTCTTTGGATCTCATCTTGAGAGTTGACAGCAACAGATTCCAAATGCAAATAGCACACTTGAAATGAACTCTGGACCTTTTATCTGCTCATTGTAATTGGGATAATGAGGGAATAACTCACACCTGGCCATGGAACAGCTGAGAAGCCAATTGTCCCATTACTTTTGGTCCCTTAACAAGTGGCAGACACATATGCAAACTGTTGTAATTCCTACACCGTTCACCTGATTTGGATGTAAATACCCTCAAATTAAAGCTGACAGTCTGCAGTTAAAGCACATCTTGTTCATTTCATTTCAAATCCATTGTGGTGGTGTATAGAGCCAAAAATGTTATAATTGTGTCGATGTCCCAATATTTATGGACCTGACTGTATGTTCCAGCTTGCCATTTCTTGGAAGTAGTGGCTGCCTTAGTTCTTTTTTTCTGGCATTTTTCCCTTTAATTTTACTTGGTGATCTTGCCAGTAACACACTCTCTCCTAGAGTGGCAACATTTGCTTACCATACTTAAATACAATAAGGAATGTAGCGCTACTCCCAAAAGATATATGCACTCATAAATAATAAAATATGTGAAATCACAAAATAGCATACAAAATAAAAATATATAGATAAAAATGTGATAGTGATAACAATTAATATTTATTAGTGCCCATGATTCATTGAATCCACACAATAGAATAAATAACTCAAAACATGTGAAACAAACATTTCAATATATATATGTATATAGAAACGCATACATATATATAAATCTATGTAACTATATTCACACGTGCTTCTTATGTAGTGAGAAACCACTATAATAGTACAAACAACAGTGCTCTTAAAGTCCAATAAAGGTTGCTGGTGACCAAAGAAAAACAGTGCTTCCAATCACTACTGTTAGATAGACAAAACTCGTGTAGATCTCTGAGTGCATGTGAATCTGACAATCCGACCACCATCTGGATAAGCCTCTCACCTCCTCACTTCGACCCTTGCGGATCAAAGAGCTCTTGTGGATCCCCCTCACGGATCCTCCAAGATAGCTATCACTCCAAATGTTGCTCTCTCAGAACTAAATATTCCACCTCTGGCTCCTCTCCAGGTAGATTTTACAGCATCAATCTCTCAAATGAGACAAAATGGATCCTCCCATAGTGCAGTATATTTTATTTGTTAAATAGGGACAGATAACATCAAACTTTTCCACTTACGTAGCAGCCAGTCCAAAACCAGGTTTTGGACTGGCTGCTACGTAAGTGGAAAAGTTTGATGTTAAAGCTGCTACGTAAGTGGAAAAGTTTGATGTTATCTGTCCCTATTTAACAAATAAAATATACTGCACTATGGGAGGATCCATTTTGTCTCATTTGAGAGATTGATGCTGTAAAATCTACCTGGAGAGGAGCCAGAGGTGGAATATTTATTTCTGAGAGAGCAACATTTGGAGTGATAGCTATCTTGGAGGATCCGTGAGGGGGATCCACAAAAGCTCTTTGATCCGCAAGGGTCGAAGTGAGGAGGTGAGAGGCTTATCCAGATGGTGGTCGGATTGTCAGATTCACATGCACTCAGAGATCTACGCGAGTTTTGTCTATCTAACAGTAGTGATTGGAAGCACTGTTTTTCTTTGGTCACCAGCAACCTTTATTGGACTTTAAGAGCACTGTTGTTTGTACTATTATAGTGGTTTCTCACTACATAAGAAGCACGTGTGATTATAGTTACATAGAATTGTATATATGTATGCGTTTCTATATACATATATATATTGAAATGTTTGTTTCACATGTTTTGAGTTATTTATTCTATTGTGTGGATTCAATGAATCATGGGCACTAATTAATATTAATTGTTATCACTATCACATTTTTATCTATATATTTTTATTTTGTATGCTATTTTGTGATTTCACATTTTTTATTATTTATGAGTGCATATATCTTTTGGGAGTAGCGCTACATTCCTTATTGTATTTATTTATCACAATCACTGGTATATGATTTAATGTTAGCAGCTTCCCCTGGGATTTATATATATCTTTATATAGTTTAACACTTGAGAGCGCAGGAGGTTCACACCACTACTGCTTACCAAACTTGTATCTAATGTGGAGCAGTGTGGTGACTCCAGGACAGTAAGGGCACTTTTATCAGTTAACCGCTTTCCGACCGCCCTATAGTAGAAATACTGCTACAGGGCGGCACGGGTGTGAAAAATCACATATATAAGTAATTTTGCATTTCCAGATAGGGGGACACACACCCTACCCGTGCCGCCATTCACGGCCGTGACTGTCAATCAGTGATTACTCGCTGATGCCCGGTGATTGCCGAGCATCTCCCGACGGGGAGGAGAACTGTTGGTAAACAAAACAGTTCTCCTACCTGTCAGCTCGTGCACACTGCTTTGGATGACTGTGCACAGCACAGCCATGCAAAGCAGTGTGCTTACAGTGAAGCACAGGGACACAGACACAAGTAAAACGGCACACAGTTAACCCTTTGATCGCCTCATGTTAACCCCTCCCTGCCCAGTGCCATTAGTACAGTGTCAGTGTTTTTTTTTTAGCACTGATCACTGGGTATGTCAGTGACACCAAGTCAGTTCCCCCCCAGTTTCAGAATGCCCGCCGCAGTCCCACTATAAGTCGCTGATCACTGCCATTACTAGTAAAAAATGTTAAAAATCTCAGTACACCGCCATTTGTAAACACTTTAGCTTTCACGTACACCAATTAATTTAAACGTATTGGGATTTATTTAGCAAAGACTTGTAGCAGAATACATTTTGGCCTACATTTATGACGAAATTAATTTTTTTACTGGACATGTTTAATAGGAAAAAGTAAAAAATATAGTTTTTTTTATCAAAATTGTCAGTCTTTTTTTTTTTTTTTTTTTTTATAGCGCAAAAAAAAAAAAAAAACACGCTCAGGTGATGAAGTACCACCAAAAGAAAGCTAAATTCTTGGAAAAAATTGTCAGTTAAAGTAACGCAGTGCCGTATCGCAAAAAATGGCCTGGTCAGGAAGGGGGGTAAATCCTCTGGAGGACAAGTGGTTAAAGTGGAGCTCCAGTCATATTTCTAAACATTAAAAGTCAGCAGCTACAGAAACTGTAGCTGCTGACTTAATAAACAGACACCCACCTGTCCCAGGATCCATTGCTGTGCTCAACTGAGCCATTTTCTCCACCCATCTTAAGGCCTGGTGCCCGCACCTTAACTGTGGGCACCCGGCTGTGACAGCTTGTGACGAATCTCACTGCACATAGTGAATGGCCTTTGATGTGTCCCAGAAGACTGTGAGGGGCACAGTCCTATGGACACAGCTGATCACGTGATGCGGTAAAAGGCCAATGACACAGCAGATCACCGGGTAAATACAGTTGCCGGTTATTGGCTGCACTCTCCTCATGCTGTCACAGCGTGAGGAAAGTACTGCCGATAACTGGCAATTGTCAGAGAACAGATCGGCACTGATTATCAGGGCCACTGATGGTCAGTACCCAGCAATGCCAGCCACCTGTACCTTGCAGTGCCACCTGTGCCCATCAGTGCCATCCACCTGTACCCATTAGTGCCACCCAGCAGTGATGCCATTCAGTGCCGTCAGTCAGTGCTGCCTATCCATGCCAACTCATGAGTACCTATCGGTCCCCATCAGTGCAGCCACATCAGTGAAGGAGAAAAATTACCTGTTTTGCAAAATTTTTTGCTCTTTTTTTTGTTTACAGCGCAAAAAATAAAACACCCAGTGGTGATTAAATGCCACCAAAAGAAAGCTCTATTTGTGTGAAAAAAAACAATAAAAATATCATATGGGTACAATGTTGCATGACCACGCAATTGTCATTCAAATTGTGACAGCGCTGAAAGCTGAGAATTGGCCTGGGCATAAATGCACATCTTTTTGCAGGTAAAAAAAATGTGCATTTATTTTGTTTTTTTTACACCGGAGCCTGTAAAGCATTGCACCTGCAATCAGCAGATTGGTGCAATGCCAGGCTCCTTCAGACTGTCATTACATTGTCAGCCCGTAGGTGGGGCCTCAGTCAAGATACCTAATATTAGAGAAAGCACGCAGTGTTATGGTGCACTGTATTATTGTGTATTCATCTTAACAGGTTACTAATATAAAGCTTTGACAGTTTGGTAGGCACCAGTATAAGGCAATCCAGGAGCTGTGTTATCAGTCTTATAGTTTTAAAACACAATAATAGCGCTCACCAAAAACAACTGAAATTAAATAATAATATTAATAATCCAACCACCAAATAAAATAAATTATGTGTGGAGAAACTAATAATTGATCCTCAATACAGTCATTAAAGTCCATATAGAACATATATGATCTTCAATCAATGAAGTTGTGGAAACTTTTAAACATCCTTCACCAACGTGAATAATCCAGTGCTCAACACCCCATCAAAGTGCAAACTCACCAGATACTGGTGAAAAACCAGCATATCTTTATAAACTCAGTGGGTATGATAAGACTCCACAGTATATCATTAGCAATCAGCAGATGATCCCAGTGAACTCCATAGGTCACATGTGAACAAAGTAGAAAACACTCTCCATAGCGTAATACCGTTTCAGAAATTTTATTCCAACAAATACCCCCAAAAAAACCACACACATATTAAGTCAGTACATCTAAAGCCTTTTGTAATTAAAATCTTTCTGCAGCGCTTAGTATACCGCTTCCTACACACACAGTGGCATCTCACCAGCCTGCAACAGATGACGCAGTTGTGGTTACGTGGTCTGGACACGTGATATGGCGTGCACGATGACGTCACTGCTGGATCACGCACTAACGCGTTTCGTCACACGACTTCATCCGAGGGTGTGATCAGCAGTGGATTAAGTCTGTTAACAAATGCCTCTCCTCCTGTAACAATGGCACAGCGGGACCTACAGGTTGGAGGAACCTAACCTACCTAAATGCATTTCGCACTAACATACACATCTGCAAATGTGTTTTGTTAAAAGAATGTTAGAATATGTATTACAAAACTTGTGTTATCACTATGATGGTTATGGACATTTTCATAAAAGGATGTTTTAATATACAGCAGCCTTGGAGAACACAGTGGTGCGGAATAGCAGGTATTTGTTAATCAAGGTAACCTGTTGGTTAAAGCCCAGCTATATGCAGAAACAAAATTATTGATTGCAGTGGGGCTGTGCCTGCACTGCAAGGGTTAATAGCCTGTTTTGTCCACGGGAGAGGAGAAACCATTTTATTGACCTGATCCTCTTCCACAGCAGGTGGTCTGCAGCTGCACTGCCCCTCACCGTTCTCACATCCAGAGCAGGGCTATAGACCCTCTCTGGTCTTGATGACGTTAGGACCCTAGAGAGTGGGGATTCGAAAGCTGCAGGGACTGGTCTAGGCACACAGAGGATTGGAGGATCAGGTAAGTATATTTCATTTTATTGTTCCCCTGTACAAACAATTAACCTTTGCAGCACAGGCACAGCCCCAATGCAAGGGATGATTTTTTATCTGCCCAGGGGTGGGGTTTTAACAGTTCTGCAGTCTATCTTGGGAAGCCAGTCCTCCAATCTAGAGGAGGGTTTAAGAGAAAGGTATCTGCTAGTAGAAGGAGGATTCAGTTTTCACTCTCTGCAGAGTTGTGCTGGATCTAATCTCTGCATAGGTAGAAACTTTACTGCCTTGAAATTCCAGAATTAGCAAAAGTGGTCACTCCACCCTGAAACACGTGGTGAGTAGGAATGGGCAAATCTGCCCGGGTTCAGTTCACCAGGGGTCAGAGAATCCTGTTTGAAATTCAGCAAACCAAACCTACAGGAGAATTCTATTAAAGTTTATGGGGTTGTGGGTGAATCCTTTTAAGTTCTGCCAATTTTTAGTGCAGTAGAAAAAAAAACAATGTAAGCTGGGCACTACCATGGAAGACATGTAACAATGCAAAAAAAATAGTAAAAAATATCATACAGTCGGGAGAGGGATTTTTAATGTGGCTTCAAGGGCTACATTGAAAAAATACACACATCTTTTAACCTCCCTAACGGTCTGATTATGTCCATATTTCTGTGCTCAAAGCGGTATATTTTTTTGCATGGAAAAGTTTTTTTTTTTTATTGTAGGCCTGTCATTTTTAGGAATAACTCACTGAAATCTGTCCAAACAAGTCTAGTAAACATCCCGGGTATGTTAAAATTTGAAACACAAAATCATAAATTATAATTTAATAAATTTTCCTAAAAAATAATAATATAATAATTTATTTCAATAATATAATCAAACCAAAAACACTGAAATTTGAAATATAGCGCTGAGTTCGCACATCACTGAGCAAAGTCGCAAAATCGTTTTCAGTGTCTGATGACGAATTTCCCCACGAATCATCACTCAATTCTGCAAGTGGATCTAATTTACTATCGCTGTTCTCTAGCTGGTCTAAAACCGATTTTGACCTAAAGGGACGCTTTTTGGACGCCATAAACCTTTCTCAGTTTCCAGGCAGAAAGAACGGTAAAAATGCAGGCAGGGCACAGGACAAAGCACTAGGGACAAAATGTATGTGAAAGGGTTTGACACAGTAATGTTTTACTATGTGATTTTAGTGTATTGAGTGAATGTCGCAATATGTCATTTTCAAATTTCCCACCAGTTTCGTCCCCCGCACATCCCGATGCTCGCAGGGGACGGAACCCAGATGACAGATGCCGGCATCCGCCGGAGTACATTACAGGGGACACTGCAGGAGGGACATCGCGGGAGTGCAGGACAAGGTACAGTGGGGCAAAAAAGTATTTAGTCAGCCACCAATTGTGCAAGTTCTCCCACTTAAAAAGATGAGAGAGGCCAGATAATCACATTGGCTGATTTGGAAAGAATTTATTTGCAAATTATGGTGGAAAATAAGTATTTGGTCAATATCAAAAGTTCATCTCAATACTTTGTTATATATCCTTTGCTGGCAATGACAGAGGTCAAATGTTTCCTGTAAGTCTTCACAAGGTTGGCACACACTGTTGCTGGTATGTTGGCCCATTCCTCCATGCAGATCTCCTCTAGAGCAGTGATGTTTTGGGGCTGTTGCTGGGCAACACAGACTTTCAACTAGTTCCAAAGGTTTTCTATGGGGTTGAGATCTGGAGACTGGCTAGGCCACTCCAGGACCTTGAAATGCTTCTTACGAAGCCATGCCTTCCTGCCCAGGCAGTATGTTTGGGATCATTGACATGTTGGAAGACCCAGCCATGTTTCATCTTTAATGCCCTTGCTGATGGAAGGAGGTTTGCACTCAAAATCTCACGATACATGGCCCCATTCATTCTGTCCTGTACACGGATCAGTTGTCCTGGTCCCTTTGCGGAGAAACGGCCCTAAAGCATGATGTTGCCACCCCCATGCTTCACAGTAGGTATGGTGTTCTTTTGATGCAACTCAGCATTCTCTCTCCTCCAAACACGACGAGTTGTGTTTCTACCAAACAGTTCTATTTTGGTTTCATCTGACCATATGATATTCTCCCAATCCTCTTCTGGATCATCCAAATGCCCTCTAGCAAACTTCAGACGGGCCCAGACATGTACTGGCTTAAGCAGGGGGACACGTCTGGCACTGCAGGATCTGAGTCCCTGGCTGTGTAGTGTGTTACTGATGGTAGCCTTTGTTACGTTGGTCCCAGCTCTCTGCATGTCATTCACTAGGTCCCCCCGGTGGTCCTGGGATTTTTGCTCACCGTTCTTGTGATCATTTTGACCCCACGGGGTGAGATCTTGCGTGGAGCCCCAGATCGAGGGAGATTATCAGTGGTCTTGTATGTCTTCCATTTTCTAATTATTGCTCCCACAGTTGATTTGTTCACACCAAGCTGCTTGCCTATTGCAGATTCAGTCTTCCCAACCTGGTGCAGGTCTACAATTTTGTTTCTGGTGTCCTTCGACAGCGTCCTTCACCATAGTGGAGTTTGGAGTGTGACTGTTTGAGGTTGTGGACAGGTGTCTTTTATACTGATAACAAGTTCAAACAGGTGCCATTGATACAGGTAATGAGTGCAGGACAGAGGAGCCTCTTAAAGAAGAAGGTACAGGTCTGTGAGAGACAGAAATCTTGCTTGTTTGTAGGTGACCAAATACTTATTTTCCACCATAATTTGCAAATAAATTCTTTCCAAATCAGCCAATGTGATTGTCTGGATTTATTTTCTCATTTTGTTTTTTATAGTTGAGGTCTACCTATGATGCCAATTACAGGCCTCTCTCATCTTTTTAAGTGGGAGAACTTGCGCAATTGGTGGCTGACTAAATACTTTTTTACCCCACTGTAAGTGACCGAGGGATCCCAGAGCAGCGCCGCATGGTAAGCCCGAGTGTAGCTCGGGGTTAAGGTTTTTGGTACTGAAACTTTACCCCGAGCTACACTCGGGAATACCGCCAGGGGGGTTAAAGAGCATGCTTGAGGGATTTCTTAGAGCTGTATGTGGTGTTACCAAACAGTACAACAATGTTCGCACAGTAAAGCAGCAGCATCTCAATCTGATTCATTTTAGTTTAACCACTTGCCTACAGGGCACTTATACCCCATTCCTGCCCAGGCCAATTTCCAGCTCTCAGCGCTGTCCCTCTTTGAATGACAATTGCGCAGTCATGCAACACTGTACCCATATGAAATTTTTATCATTTTTTTGCAACAGATAGAGCTTTATTTTGGTGGTACTTAATCACCTCTGGGTTTTTTATTTTCTCTTAAACAAACCAAAAACCACTGAAAATTTTGGGGGAAAAAACGTTTTTTTCTTAGTTTTTGTTCTAAAATTTTGTAAATAAGTGATTTTTCTCCTTCACTGATGTGCGCTAATGAGGCTGCAGTGATGGCCACTGATAGGCTGCACTGATGGACACTGATAGGTGGAACTGATGAGGAGGCACTGGTAGGTGGCACTGATGGGCATTGACAGGCATCACTGATGGGCACTAAAAGGCCGCATTGATATATGGCACTGATAGGCAGCACTGATTGGCACTGATAGGTGGCACTGATTGGCATTGATAGGTGGCACTGGCTGGCACCGATGGGTGACACTGAAAGGCAGCTCAGATGGGCACCGATATGTGGCATTGATGTGCACTGGTAGGCACTGATATGTGGCATAGATGTGGCACTGATGGGCACTGGCAGGTGGCATGGATGAGCACTGAGAGCTGGCACTGATGGACACTGACAGGTGGTACTGCTGGGGCTACACTGATCATCAGTGCCCTGTCCCCTCCGAGGAATGCTGATTACTGGCTCTCCTCACGAGCTGGCAGCGTGACAGCTCCGTGAGGAGAGAAATGCCGATAACCGGCATTTCCCTGTTTAAATGGCCGAGCCGACATTTTGGCTATTTCCATAGATCGGTGATCCGCTGTGTCCGAGGGACACAGCGCACCGCCGATCGCCGCGCTGCACTCTCCCGGAGCCGCACATGTGCGGTGAGAATGGGAGTACGTCATATGACGTCCTCCGAGAACGAGAGAACCACCTTGCTCCCGTCATTGGAATATATGGCAGGTGGGAGGTGGTTAAAATAACAAAAAATTTCCCAGGTAATTGTAGCAGCAACACATGCTTTTTCGTTGATTGGTAATATGGCCACTTATGGCCAGCAGATCGAAATTGTCCAGTAGTCACTGAGGCTTTCTCTGCGCTTGGTGCAAAACTGTTGGCTACATTCTATCAAACTATTTTTAAAAAAGCCCACAGATGATAGAGTAATGTAAAACTATCCTGAAGAAATATATTTTACATGAGGGAATATTCCCTGAAATGTATTAGATGAAAAGGCAGGGGTTTTACTACAACATTTAAGATACTGCAGGTGACACAACAGTGTAGACTTGTACAGAAGCAACACAAGCTAGGCCCAAAGCTATACAAAGAATGCAGGCTAAGGCTTTACTGCAAGAATTAACCACTTGCCTTCCAGAGATTTCCCCTCCTTCCTGACCAGTCCATTTTTTGCGATACGGCGCTGCGTTACTTTAACTGACAATTGCGCAGTCATGCAACGCTGCACCCACATTTACTTTGCGTCCTTTTTACCCACAAATGGAGCTTTCTTTTGGTGGTATTTGATCATCTGTGTGGTTTTTATTTTTTGTGCTATAAACAAAAAAAAAGAACGCCAATTTTGAAAAAAATAAATATTTTTGACTGTTTGCTATTAAACATGTCCAGTAGAAAATCTAATTTCATCATAAATTTAGGCAAAAATGCATTCTGTTACATGTCTTATAGCGGGACTGCGGCGGGCATTCTGACACTGGGGGGAACTGACTTGATGTCACTGACATCTCCAGTGACACCAATACAGTGATCAGTGCTAATAAAAAGTACTGACACTGTACTAATGGCACTGGGCAGAAAGGGATTAACGTGGGGAGATCAAAGGGTTAACTGTGTGCTGTTTTACTATGTGAGCTGTGTGTGCTTTACACTGTAAGCACACTGCTTTGTATGGCTCTGCTATACTATGCAGAGCCATACAAAGCAGTGTGCAGGAGCTGACGGGAGAGATCTGTATTGTTTACATACAGGTCTCTCCCCCATTGGAAATCATTCATTGCCGGGTGACCCGGTGATTAACAGCCGAGGCCGCAAATAGCGGCATGGGTACGTATATATATGTGATTTTGTGCACCCAAGCCGCCCTGCAGCAGTATTTCTGTGGTTAACCTATTTCAGAGGGTACAGCAGTGTAAATTTAGCCAGCAGAAGGGTAGTTTTAATCAGGGGTTCTTGGCCTAACTAGTGTATACCTAACTTTTATTTAATCTGTAGAGATGGTGAGTATATAATGTGAGGTTGTTTATGTGCACATTGATCTTACACTTTTTTTCTCTCAAATGATAAATACTGCAAACAAAAGGCAGTCCCAAGAACAAATGGTAAGTGGCAAGTGAATGCTCCACTTTGAGTGCCTCAAACTCAAATAAATCCCAAAGAAATTAGACCACTCCAGAATAAAATTACTTTTTTTGGCAACAAAAAAAAGAAAAAGTCTACCCTGTGCTCCCCTTTTTATATTGAGAAGTTTGGCTTATCCAAAGACCCCCTTATTGGCGCTTCTAATCATGTAGGCCATAGTTCAAAGGCCATGTGGTGCTTTATGGATTAAAAACAATTCTCCAAGCGAATGTGAACATAAATATGCTGGGACTGCAAATCTCAAACCCATAGGATTCACCTCAAAGACATGGTAGTAACAGGTCCAAACCTCCTCCCTAGTGACTGAATTTATTTTGTTAACAATTGCAGGTGTATAAAATGTTTCACATTTCAGGGAATGTGATCCTTTCCATAAATAGATAATAGCTGGAGATCTTTTTTTCCCCAAATTTTTGTAACAATTCCCATTGAATGTGAACTTGTGAGAATAAGAATGGCGAAGGCTCATTGGCCATTATCTTGACTTTACTACCTAGAGTTTCATTGACCTGGTGCAGGCATGCAGGAGTCTGAACTCCTGTCATGCCTATTTGTTCCAGGTAATTAACTACGTAGCAAAGCCAGGATCATGGGGCCTGCATCTTTAAAAACAAGACAGCTCACATATTTCTGTCTTTACAGATGCCCTAATCTGATTTTCTTTAAGCACTTCCCGTCCGGCCCATGTACATAAACAGCCGGACAGGAGCAGTGCAGGAGCGGGTTGCCATTTATAAACGTTCTCCCACATTCCCTGCCTGTGTGCGCACCCTGGTAGCGTGTGGCACCGCGATCCGGTGCCCACTGTGTCCAAAGGACACAGCGGAACACCGATCGCTGTACAGGACTTCTGTGTGAGGTCCCGATCATGCAATCATTGATTGGCCAATCAGTGGTCACATGAATAGTAGTAAGCAAGATGTCACTTCTGACATCATTGCTTACTACGTGTGAAATCTGTGAATGATCACAGAGGTCACATGGTACAAGGCTATTCACAATAGCCTTGTGCCATGTGACAAGCTGTGACCAATCACAGCTCTCACAGTATTTCTCAATGGCTGCAAGAAAGCAGCCAGAGAGAAGAGAACGATTGCCTTTACAGCCTTTATGGGTGTAAAAGCAATCAGTGTAAAAAAATTTCAAAAAAATCTTCATTTTTGGTTATAAACTAATTTGGGTTATTTTTTTTTTTTTTACTAAAAAGATAGCTGAATACATTTTGGCTAAGATTTATGAAGAAAGATTATTTATTTGCACTTTTTTTTTCAAAAGGTTTGGACTTTTTCATTTATATAGCAAAAAAATAAAAACCCCAGTGGTGAATAAATACTACCAAAATAAAGTTTCATCTGTCTCAAAAAATGCTAAAAAAGTCATATGGGTACAGTGTTGCACGACCGTGCAATTGTCATTCAAAGTGTGATAGCACTGAAAGCTGAAAATTGGCCTGGACTGGATGGGGGTGAAAGTGTCCGGACTTGAAGTGGTTAAAAGCTAAAGTTATTTTTAAAAAATGTATAGGCTGCCATTGCTGTGTTATTTACCTGCCTTGTTGTGCTGCTACCATAAATACTTTCCGAGTTAGCAACCTAGAACCCATGAGCTGCCTTCACTCTGTGTGCCCTGGCTGTATACTGGTTGTGGGTCAGTGATTCCCAGGTAGAGACAACCTAAATATTCCTCTCTGAACAGATTGTGGCAGCATGGCATATCATCCATATGACATTGCCACTGAAAGCGGCCACCTCATAAAATCTAAGTAAACACTCTCAATCTTCCTAATCTGCCAACACCTATTCTACAACTTTCATTTACTCTCATGATTATTTAACCACTTGCCCTCCTGACGATTTACCCCCCTTAATGACCAGGCCTCTTTTTGCTACTCGGCGCTGCACTAATTCAACTGATAATTGCGCAGTCATGCAACGCTGCACCCAAACAAAATGTATGTCCTTTTTTTCACACAAATAGAGCTTTCTTTCGGTGGTATTTGATCACCTGTGCGCTTTTTATTTTTCACGCAATAAACAAAAAAGACCAAAAATTTTGAAGAAAAACGATATTTTTTACTTTCAGCTATAAAAAATATATAGTAAACTCAAAATTAGTTATAAATTTAGGCCAAAATGTATTCTGCTACATGTTTTTGGTAAAACAAATCCCAATAAGTGTATATTGATTGCTTTTTGTGAACGTTATAGCGTCTACAAACTATGGTATAGATACTGCAATTTACGCCATTTTTTTGCTATACAGCGCTGCGCTAGTTTAACGGACAATTGCGCGGTCATGCAATCCGGTACATAATTGAAATTTATGTCCTTTTTTTCACACAAATAGAGCTTTCTTTTGGTGGTATTTGTTCGCCTGTGCATTTATTTTTTGCGCTATAAAAAAAAAGGCTGCCAATTTTGAGAAAAAAAAACAATATTTTGTACTTTTTGCTTTACAACATGTCCAGTAAAAAAAAAAGGAAAAATCAAATTTCGTCATAAATTTCGTCCAAAATGCATTCTGCGACATGTCTTTGCTAAAACAAAACCCAATACGTGTAAATTAATTGGTTTACGTGAAAGTTATAGTGTTTACAAATGGCGGGAAAGATACTCAGATTTTTAATTTTTTTATACTAATAATGGCGGCGATCAGCGACTTATGGCAGGACTGCGGCGGACATTCTGACACTGGGGTGGAACTGACTTAGGGTCACTGACATCCCCAGTGACACCAATACAGTGATCAGTGCAAAAAAAAAAAAAAACACTGACACTATACTAATGGCACTGGGGAGGAAGGGATTAACTTTTTTTTTGCACTGAAAGGGTTAACTGTGTGAGGGGAGTGTTTTACTAGGGGGCGAGGGTGTGTACTGCAGGGAGACACACTGATCGGGACAGAGAAACTCTTTTCTCCTGGTCAGCTTGTCAGGAACTGTCAGGGAACTGACAGAAAGCAGAGCTACTGCAGTCCTGCTCTCTGTCACTGATTGCCACTAATCGCCGGGACACAGCTGATAATAACCGGCTGTGACCCGGCGACTGACACCGACGGTGAAGGTAGGGCAGCGGCTCGCCTCGCGCACACCCCCTACCTGTTTTGAAACAGCACGTTTTAAAACATGCTTTTGCCCAGCCGTGCCGCCCTGCCACCGTATTTATACAGTGGCTGGGCGGCTAGTGGTTAAGGGGAAAAAATAGCAAGTAATGCCCCGTACACACGATAAGAATTTTGGACAAATGATAATCTTTTTTTTTTTGTATGCTAGTCTCCATATTGAAAATGAAAAGGGTACTAAACCCATTGAAATTCTTGTGCGAAAGAAAACATTTCAAAAGTGAAGTAATGTATTGTATTTTGTATTGTATTTTTGGATGACTTCTGTACTGATTAACCGCTTTCCGGCAACCATATAGCAGACATACTGCAACAGGGCGGCAGGGGTGTGCAAAATCACATGTATATGTGTGTATATATGTATATGTGTGTGTGTGTATATATATATATATATATATATATATGTATGTATATGTGTGTCTGTGTGTGTGTGTGTGTGTGTGTGTGTGTGATTTTGCATTTCCGGGTTTGCTCCACTCACGCCGCTATTTGCTGGTTCGGCTGTCAAGCACCAGGTCCCGGCCGGTGATTACTTGCCGGCAGCCAGTGATCGTCGAGTATTATCGACGGAGAGCGAGAACTGTATGTAAACAATATAGTTCTCTCCCCTGTCAGCTCCTGTATAGCAGAGCCATACAAAGCAGTGTGCTTACAGTTGAAAGCACACACACACAGGTTACTTGAAACAGCACACAGTTAAAACTTTGATTGCTCCACATGTTAACCCCTTTCTGCCCAGTGTCATTAGTACAGTGTCAGTGCTTTTTATTAGCACTGATCACTGTATTGGTGTATTTTTGGATGTCAGTGACACCATGTCAGTTCCCCCCAGTGTCAGAATGCCCGCCGCAGTCCTGCAGTCCCGCTATGAGTCGCTGATCGCCGCCATTACTAGTGAAAAAAAAAATTCCAGTATATATGCCGCTATTTGTAGATGCTATAACTTTCACGTAAACCAATTAAATTACACGTATTGGGATTTTTGTTAGCAAAGACATGTAGCAGATTATCAGACGATCGGTCCTCGCACGAAAATTTCCATATGATTTTCATATCGTGTGTACGTACGGGCCATTACTGGACAGGAAAAGGGGTAACATTATTTGACTTTCATCCACAAATTAAAGATTTATACACTTGAATATATGGTCATCAATGAGTTCTTATTATATGATCTTTATTATGTTATTGGCATTACAATGGTTTTTTCTAGTCTCTATATATTTGCAGCTTTTATTAAGAGAGTCCCTGGAGATCCTTCCCTAAAGGTCCCGTTATAGGGTGACAATACTGTGTCTCCAGTAGTTGTTCCCCTGCGCTCTCACATGAACTTCCATTGAAGATTATTAGGCCTCATGCACACATTAAAAACACTGGTAGCACTAGCTGTATAAAATCGTGTTAAAACATGTTTTTCCACATTTTCTCATTAGCATTTTGATGCGATTTTCAGCGTTAGTATTTTTTAGCAGTCTTTTACTCAAAAAATGTTGCCTAAAAAAATGCTCAAAAATGACAGTTTGCCACGTTCTACTGAGTTTACTAGTGTTAGAGCTTTTTTAGAGCTTAAAAACTCCTCTTCAAACCCACAAGTCTCTGTTTTTTTTTCAGCCAAAAAACGCCCCTGCCAAAAAAACATTGATTTATCTTTAACTGACAATTGCGAAGTCATGGTATTTAATCTCCTCTGCGTTTTTTTAATTTTTTTGCGCTATAAACAAAAAAAAGACCGAAAATTTAGAAAAAATACCCCAATATTTTTGACTTTTTGCTTTAAAACATATGAAAAATCAATTTTCGTCATAGATTTAGGCCAAAATGGATTCTGCTACATGTCTTTTCTACAAAAAATCCCAATACATGTAAATGAATTGGTTTATGTGAAAGTTATAGTGTCTACAAATGGCGGTATATATATTTGAATTTTAATTTTTTATACTAGTAATGGTGGCGATCAGCGACTTATAGCTGGACTGCGGCGGGCATTCTGACATTGGGGGGAAATGACTAACTGCCACTGATCGTAAATGCAAATCATTTATATATACGTGATTTTTCACAGCCCTGAAGCAGTACTTCTACTATAGGGCAGCAGGCAAGTGGTTAAAGCCTATGTGTGCATGGATACATAGGATAACATGATGGGGAGTTTACTAGCTGTAGAAAAAAACGCCAGAAGCCAAAAACAGCAGCTGTAAAAATGCCTAGTGTGCATGAGGCCTCATGTCTGTTTATGAAACACCTGTATAAATTTCAGAAGCATTCCTGCCAGTCAGACGAAATGGCCCATGTTTTTTCCAAGAGATTAATACCTGTATCCTCAGCTCCATCTAGTGGCCAAAATGTGGTATAGTTTTCTGAAATACCTCAATGAGAAAATAATATTGCATTTTGGTCACTAGATGGAGTCGATGATTAATCTCTTAGAAAAAACACAGACCATTTTATTCAACTTGCACACATGATTCTGACATTCATGCAACTGTTTGAAATAGACCCCTAAGAGTTAATGTGGCAACACATATTAGGCAATCATGGTCCATGGTTCAGAGGATCTGAGGAAGACAGTATGACCCTGAAAACATACCAGCCAATACCAGGTACCTGGATGATACTGTTATGCTGGAATGAGATTGTAAGATCTGATAGCAACACAGAGATGCAAAAAAAAAAAAAACATGGAAATTATTTATAATATGCGGTACTTTAGCAAAATAAATGTCCTCCAGTTGAGGTTTACATCTACTTTAAATATACTCTACATAAATGAACAAAAACAACCAGAAAATAGAGGTGTCTTTGTATTTGGGAGATGCATGAGCTGTACATAACACAGCAATGATTTATTTGCATGTGACTGATAAACGTTGTCTGCAGTGGAAACAATGTGCGGTGTGTTTCGTGGAAGGACAGGTGTTAGATTGTTTATTATATGGAACGCTATGCTTTTACTGCTTTTATGTTTATCTTAACTAGGTATTCTTAACATGCCTGCACATGGAACAATATGTAGTTGATTTCGGAGTTCTATACTTACCATAAAATTACTTCAAGTAGGATTTAGGACACTGTTATATTTAGGCAATGAGAATATATTATTGAAAAAAGGCAAGCAAGCTTTTATAGAGGTAAACTGTGTTTAAGTTGTTTTGGATGAAGCAGGAGATAGAGAGTAATAATAGGGGTCCTTTCCTTCCTTCCTTCCTTCCTTTCCTCCTTCCTTTCCTCCTTCCTTCCTTCCCTCCTTCCCTCCCTCCTTTCCTCCTTCCTTCCCTCCCTCCCTCCTTTCCTCCTTCCTTCCCTCCCTCCTTTCCTCCTTCCTTCCCTCCCTCCTTTCCTCCTTCCTCCCTCCTTCCTTCCCTCCCTCCTTCCTTTGCGTCCCCACGGCTGAAAATTTAACCACTTGCCTACTGGGCACTTTTACCCCTTTCTTGCCCAGGCCAATTTTCAGTTTTCAGCGCTGTCACATTTTGAATAACAATTGTGCAGTGATGCAACACTGTACCCGTGTGAATTTTTTTACTCACAAACAGCTTTCTTTTGGTGGTATTCAATCTCCACTGGTCATTTTATCTTTTGCACTATAAAGAAAAAATAGTGAAAATTTGGAAAAAATAAAGGTTTTCTTTGTTTCTATTATGAAATTTTGCAAACAGGTAGTTTTTCTCACATGACCTTCCTCACTGTGGTCACATGACTCAGCAGACTGCTCATGTGACTTTGCAGCGTGCACAGGCTGAGCCGTCAGTTGCTGTTTTCTCTCACCAGAGACAACTGCTTTCTTACAGAGCTCCTGTGACTGATTGCTTTGGATCTCATTGCATTCAATCTACAGAGATTGGAATCGACTTTCCATTTATATCCAGCGATCCACAGTGATCAGTAACTGCTGATTTCTTTATTTCTCATTTGTACAAAAAAAAAATGAGAAGTAGAATCGGAGCAGTGATTGTTATTCTGTTGCTCCCATGGGGAGTACACAGAAACGATATCAAAGACTCCACAGAGACCCGCATGGAGGGGAGGAGCGTGAAGATGATGGGGGAACACCATGTAAAAAAAAAAAAAACAAAATAGAAAAGTGAACCACTGCTGACGCAGAGGGAGGAACACCTGAGATGCAGAAGGGGAGAACAGCAATTACACCATAAACGGTTTTAGTGCTGCAGCCAACAAAAATAAATAAATACAATTAAATAAGAAATTATAAATTAAAAAAAAGGAAACCACTGCTGACGCAGAAGAAGGAACACCTGCGATACAAAAGGGGAACACTAAAGATGCAGAAACAGAACTTGATGCTGATAAAAGAAAAGAACAATTCACAAAAAAATGAAAAAAATATGGAAATAGCAGTGATGCAGAAGTGTTGTAAAAAGAATACACTGACAAGACAACACTGCTCCACAGCACTGCTCTGCATGCACTACACTCACTACACTGTCTCCTAACACACCACTAACTATCCCCATCTATCTAACTCCACCAACACACTACACAATGCTGCTGTTTAACCATTTCAATACCGTGCAATTTTACCCCTTCCTGCCCAGGCCATTTTTCACGTTTCAGCGCTCTCACACTTTGAATGACAATTGCGCGGTCATACAACATTGTACCCAAACTAAAATTTTATCATTTTCTTCACACAACTAGAGCTTTCTTTTGGTGGTATTTAATCACCGCCGGGGGTTTTTATTTTTTGCTAAATTAACAAAAAAAGACCACAAATTTTGAAAAAAAAACACGTTTTTCTTTGTTTCTGTTATAAAAGTTTACAAATAAATAATTGTTCTTCATAAATTTAGGCCGAGATGTATTCTGCTACATGTCTTTGGTGAAAATAACCCAAATTAGGATGTATTTTTTAGTTTGTAGGAAAGTTATAGTTCACAAACTATGGTATATATCTGAATATTGATCAATCCTGAAGTACTGACGGCCAATCTAATTTCTTGAGGTCCAAGAATGTCAGAACAGTACAGATATCCCCCAAATGACCCCTTTTTGCAAAGTAGACAGTCCGACGTACTTCATAAGAGGCATGGCGAGTTTTTTGAAGTTGTATTTTTTTGTCATAATTTTTCGGAAAATTAAAAAATTAAAAAAATTATTTTCACTATTTTTTTTTTTACATACTGTCACCAGTGCAGTACAGCGTCATCATATAACTGGCATGGCAGTGAACAGGGACACTGACTGGTGACAGTATGAAAAAAAATATATATATATATTTTTTTTAATTTTATTATTTTTAATTTTTTATTACATTTTTTTTATTTATTTATTTTTTTTTTTTTTCATATTTTACTATGACCAAAGTAGTACAATGTTACCATAGTAACATTGTACTACTTTGGGGAAGTGATCAGTATTTTTTTTTTTTTTACACAATTTGCTTATAGCAAAGAATTACTTTGCTATAAGCAAGCATTTACCAGAATGAAATCGATTCATTCAGGTTTTTTTTTTTTGTGCTTAGCTGTGATTTGGTCACAGCTAATCACATGACATGTGCATGTGATTATCTGTGACCATTCACAGCTAGACACTAATATACAATGGATGGCATGAATGAAGCCATCCATTGTATACAACTGTCATGTGACCTGCTGTGATTGGTCACAGCAGGTCACATGGTACCAGCAACGGGGGCCGGTACTCAGATCTGTCATCGGCCGTGTCCGAGGTACACGGCCGGTGACAGATTGCGCCGCTGCGTGGCTCTGCATTAGCGCAAACTGCGCATGTGTGGGAGCACGCCAAATGGCGTGCACCCGGAATGCCGAAGCACTTTTGAAGCCGCCAAACGGCCATTGGCCAGGCGGCTAATGGTTAAGCAGCCTTATATAGTGTGGGGTGTGGACTTAGCCCCTGAGCCATGATTGGTAAAAGTCTTCTTGTGAACTCAGCTGTGATTGGCCAATGGTCAGGTGCAATGCTTTGGCCAATCACAATGCGTGCATTGCATTGTGGAGCGCACGGGTGAGCATCCCGCTGAACGCCCTTACCGTTCGAGTGTTTGGCGAACACTCAAACAGCCAATGTTCGAGTGGAATTTATGTTTGGCTCAGATTATCAGCCCATCCCTAGTACAGACAGTATATTGGTCAATTATTTATCTGTAATCGTCCCATATTCTGTGCAGGAATTATTGCAAACAGCAAAATTAAATATTTTTCTAATGCAAGGTTCACAAAATATGAATTTGTATTGTTTTTTATGTACAAATCTAACAATGTAAAGGCATACCATTGACCCCAGCCACCTTATTGCCTGTATTGGTGGAAGCTGGAGACAAGCTGGAAGCTGTTGTAGGAATTAGCTGCTGTGAGCCCAGTGCAGGACACTCTCCCTGAAGACCCAGATTTTAGATCTTTTGTAGATGGATCCGGGTTTGATACCAAGAATGGCAAGACCCATACTGAATATGCAGGATTATCACCCAGAAGGATGCTCTGTATTTAGAGTAATTGGATATTTCTTCCCCAGCTCAAGAAGCAGAACTCCATGCTTTAGCAAAGCCTGTGAGCTATCAAAAGAGTATACATTTATATAGATATTACAGAATTAGAATTTGGGGCGATGCATGATTTTGCTTCCTTTTGAAAGGTTTGAAGTTTTTTACTTTACTAATCAAGCATGCTAAGTTAATTGATTGGCTGTCTTCAGCCTTCCAGCTTCTTGCTGAAGTAGCCATACTAACATTAAAATGCACACATTGGAAGCAGACCAGGGACTAAGAATGCTGCATTACATCCCCGGACACTTGCTGGGTCTGTGCAATTCACAGATTCCACTCTAGTTCTGGCCCAATAGAACCAGGATTAATCATTAAACTATGAGGACCCCAGAACAAGAAAGAAAAGTGGTCCACTGTGGGGGGCAACTTTTTATGAAACACCACTTTGAAAAAAGGTGATCTTTTATGTCTGCTAGCCTCTCTTTTCCCTACAGCTTGACACATGGACCGTGTCATCAGTCAAAAGCAATTATGGCTGCCTTAGTAAATGAACCTGGGATATTGCCAGGGTTCACCACCGTTGTTTTTGAATATGCTTCTGGTTTTACCTGTTACCAAAAACTGAACATCCCTTCCTGAAACTAAAAAAGGATATATCCATATATCCAATTCAGGAGCTTACAAGTATGCACTTGTCTGTATGGAAATGTTTTCGGAATGGCCATAAGTTTGGCCAATGGCAAATGCTATTGCAAAGGCAACAGTAAAGAGTGTTATCAGAAGTAGTTTGTAAGTATCCAGTCCCAGAAGCTAGAGAAAGTAAGAGAGGAACTTATTTTATGGGAGGGTTCTTACATGAAGTTTTGAGGTTACCATGCTCCTACCATGCACCATGTAGTGGAAAAAGTAGTGTAACTAAGGGAATATCATAAGCTAGAAAACTATGGCCTGAATGTCTTATATTATTTTATTAAGTCCCTAAAGGGATATATGAACTCTCTCCCTATGAGATTTAGTTTGAGAGTGTGTTGCTCACTTGCTTATATTTTTCTCAGCAGCTGAAGTCTGCCATTCGGATCTCACAGAAAGTTGCTGATCTCTTAAGGTTTTTGACAAACTAATGTATGTTTTTTCTCCCCAAATTCCAGATCCTAACAGTTTGGAAGGAAACTGTAAATTAAAGCCAGGTGACTTGTGGACTGTTAAGAGACATTTACAGTTGCAAGAAAAAGTATGTGAACCCCTTGGGATTACGTGGAGTTTTGCATGAATTGGGCATAAAATGTGCTCTGAACGTCATCTAAGTCACAACAATAGAAGAACACAGTCTGCTGAACATAATACTACACAAACATTAGATGTTGCCATGGTTTAATTGCACATAACATGTAAACATTCACAGTGCAGGGAGGAAAAAGTATGTGAGGCCCTAGCTTAATGACTTCTCCCAGAGCTAATTGGAGCCAGGAGTGAGCCAACCTTGACTCCAATCAGTGTGATGATATTGGATGTGTTGCTAACAGCTGTCCTGCCCTTAAAAAACACACACCTGTTTTGGGTTTACTGGTTTCAAGAAGCACTGTCTGATGTGAACCATGCCTTGCAGAAAAGAGCTCTCAGAAGACCTACGATCAAGAATTGTTGACTTGCATGAAGCTGGAAAGAGTTACAAAAGTATCTCCAAAAGCCTTGATGTTCATGTGTCCATGGTAAGACAGACTGTCTACAAATGGAGAAAGTTTAGCACTGTCGCTACTCTCCCTAGGCGTGGTCGTCCTGTAAAAATGACTGCAAGAGCACAGCGCAGAATGCTGCATGAGGTAAAGAAGAATCCCAGAGTGTCAGCTAAAGACCTACAGAAATCTCTGGCACATGCTAACATTTTTGTTGACACATCTACAATAAGGAAAACATTAAACAAGAATGGAGTACATGGGAGGACACCACGGAGGAAGCCATTGCTGTCCAAAAAGAAGATTGCAGCACGTTTGAAGTTTGCAAAAGAGCACCTGGATGTTCCACAGCACTACTGGCAAAATATACTGTGGACAGATGAAACCAAGATTGAGTTGTTTGGGAAGAACACACAACACTATGTATGGAGAAAAAAAGGCACAGCACACCAACATCAAAACCTCATCCCCACTGTGAAACATGGTGGAGGGAGCATCATGGTTTGGGGCTGCTTTGCTGCCTCAGGGCCTGGACGGATTGTTGTCATTGATGGGAAAATGAATTCCAGAGTTTATCAAGACATTTTGCAGGAAAACGTACGACCATCTGTCCGCCAACTGAAGCTCCGCAGAGGATGGGTGATGCAACAGGACAATGACCCAAAGCATACAAGTAATTCAACAAAACAATGGCTGCAACAGCACAGAATACGCCTTCTGGAGTGGCCCAGTCAGAGTCCTGACCTCAACCCGATTGAAATGCTGAGGCATGACCTTAAGAGAGCGATTCACACCAGACATCCCAAGAATATTGCTACACTGAAACAGTTTTGTGAAGAGGAGTGGTCCAAAATGACTCCAGATCGTTGTGCAGGTCTGATCTGCAACTACAGGAAACGTTTGGTTGAGGTTATTGCTGCCAAAGGAGGGTCAACCAGTTATTAAGTCCAAAGGTTCACATACTTTTTCCTCCCTGCACTGTGAATGTTTGCATGTTATGTGCAATTAAACCATGGCAACATCTAATGTTTGTGTAGTATTATGTTCAGCAGACTGTGTTCTTCTATTGTTGTGACTTAGATGATGTTCAGAGCACATTTTATGCCCAATTCATGCAAAACTCCACGTAATCCCAAAGGGTTCACATACTTTTTCTTGCAACTGTATATATATATATGAGGAAATTTTTGGAGACACAATAAAGCATCTATTTCATGTGCAGTTTACAAAACGTGAAGGAAAAGACACCTGGATTCACACCAGACACTGGAAAAATGACTAAATGAAAGTATCTCTGTGTTTAATATGGTTTCCTCTTGGAATCACAGTCTGGGGTACTATTTATTCAAATGCTTAAATAAATATATTAGTAAAGGATATATGTATATATAATGTGATTAGAAAATTAGTTCAGCCATGCTGAAGTCATATTTTCTTTTATATGTCTTCTATTTTATGTAGAATTGTCTGTGTTTAACTATGTTGATAAATCAGCATGTCCACAATTAAGCTACAAGGCCATTCTGGCCAAAGGATCTGAGTGTACAGCCAATTACTCTGTAAATATTGATCAATCCTTTGTTTTTTATGCAGGTTTTAGTCACAATAAAAGGTCATTTTGTAATAATGTATCATTTGTAAATTCTGTATACAATTGTATTCTATTTTGTATGTTTTGCCTATGTATTGTACACGGCACCTTATGTTTTCATTACATGTTTGCATTCTTTCAAGTCCTGATTAGAAATTAGCCAGCCTATGTAACAGCCCTTGTTACCATAAAAGTACAATTGTAATATTAATGTGATGCCTATGTAATCAAGTATGTAAAAAAAATCAAACGCGCCGAATATACAGAACAGTGATTTGGAAAGATGCAGAGGGTATCTTTGTTGTGTCTGTTCCCTAGTACAGTAGTTATTATTAATTTGGAACCACTAATCAATATAATGATAGGAGTTGCCTATCTATACAATTTCAGTATTAATGTACAGAACAACATTCGCTACTTATTGGCCCTGTAATGTATTTTCATGAAATTGTTTCTAAAACCCCGGTCACACCAAACACGACTTTGAAATCGTGCGACTTACAGTGAGGTTGCACCATTTCAAAATCAGATGACATGCCGATCTCAAGTGCAATTTGCAACACATCTGACAAAGATGTCTTTGCAAATCACAATAAAAGTAGTGCATGTACTACTTTAGAAATTGGTACAGCTCCGACCAAGTCAGAACTGCACTGATATAACCACTCTAATTGCAGACAATAGAGTGCGACTTGGCACTGGATTTACATGCAGTGTGACCGGGGACTTACTGCATTTTCTGCCTCCTTGTAACATCCTCTGTGAGTTCCCAAACCTCTCATTTTCCCCCTCACTTCCATTTAGAATAAGCAGGGTACATTAGTTGTGCTTATGTGCACTGCTCTATTCACGCTATACATTTCATAGTCCACCTCAAATGCAAGCAAGACAAACTGGAAGCTAGAGGGTCAGCCTAATAGCCTGGTTTTTTGTTTTTTCTAATTTTAAGACAAAGATTACTGGTTTTACAGGGGAAAGGTTTGTGAATAAGGTTGTGCCTTGTCAGATACAAAATAAGTTTGGAACCTGGTTACATGAGCTGGAAATGCATTACACAAACTGATATTTAATGCATCTATTGCTTTAAGAGAAAATGTGATTATGATATAATGTTGTATAAATTCCTGCCTCCGCCATCTGTACAATTATACCTCTGTATCAAAACGAAGAAGGGAAAGACCGTTCATATGGGGCTATATCTGTTAGCACCTAGACAAAGTCTTTACACTTTAATATGATACTGTATATTGTAGGCACAAGTCAGAAATCTTGTTTTTTTTTTTTTTATGAAAGCACTGACTAATAAGCTAATAGCTATGTTTTTGTTCTCAAAGCAGGGTGGACTTCCAGAAACAGATAAAGTTACTGCCCATTTTTTAAAATATAAAATAATATATATAATATAAATAAAAGTACTGGTATTTACTCTGATATACTATATTGCCAAAGTATTGGTATGCCTGCCTGTACACACACATGAACGTTAATGGTATCCCAGTCTTAGTCCATAGGGTTCAATATTGAGTTGGCCCCACCCTTTGCAACTATAACAGCTTCAACTCTTCTGGGAAGGCTGTCCACAAGGTTTAGGAGTGTGTCTATGGGAATGTTTGACCATTCTTCCAGAAACACATTTGTGAGGTCAGGCACTGATGTCGGACAAGAAGGCCTGGCTCACAGTCTCCAGTCTAATTCATCCCAAAGGTGTTCTGTCGGGTTGAGGTCAGGACTCTGTGCAGGCCAGTCAAGTTCCTCCACCCCAAACTCGCTCATCCATGTTTTTATGGACCTTGCTTTGTACCCTGGTGTGCAGTCATGTTGGAATAGGAAGGGGCCATCCCCAAACTGTTCCCACAAAGTTGGGAGCATGAAATTGTTCCAGATGTCTTGGTATACTGACGCCTTAAGAGTTTCCTTTCATTTGAACTAAGGGGCCAAGCCCAACCCCTGAAAAATAACCCCACACCATATTCCCCCTCCACCAAACTTTACACTTGGCACAATGCAGTCAGGCAAGTACCGTTGTGGCAACTGCCAAACCCAGACACGTCCATTGGATTGCCAGACAGAGAGAAGTGTGATTCGTCACTCCAGAGAACACATCTCCACTGCTCTAGAGTCCAGTGGCAGCGTGCTTTACACCACTGCATCCAACGCTTTGCATCGCACTTGGTGATGTATGGCTTGGATGCAGCTGCTCAGCCATGGAAATCCATTCCATGAAACCCTCTACACACTGTTGTTGTGCTAATCTGAAGGCCACACAAAGTTTGGAGGTCTTTAGCTATTGACTCTGCAGACAGTTGGCGACTACTGCACACTGTGACTTCAGCATGCGCTGACCCCGCTTTGTCATTTTACGTGGCCTACCACTTCGTGGCTGAGTTGCTGTTGTTCCCAGTTGCTTCCACTGTTATAAAACCACTAACAATTGACTGTGGAATATTTAGTAGCAAGGAAATTTCACGGATTTATTTATTACAGATACTTATATAGCGCCGTCAATTTACGCAGCGCTTTTACATATAAATTGTACATTCACATCAGTCCCTAACCCTCAAGGGGTGTACAATCTACGGTCCCTAACTCACATTCATACATACATATACAGGGCCAATTTAGACAGGATCCAATTAACCTACCAGCATGTCTTTGGGGTGTTGGAGGAAACCGGAGTACCCGGAGGAAACCCATGCAGGCACAGGGAGAACATGCAAACTCCAGGCAGGAGGTGCTGTGGCTGGCATTCGAACCAATGACTCTAGTACTGCCAGGCAGAAGTGCTAACCAATTAGCCACTGTGCTGCACTTATTGCACAGGTGGCAACCTATCACGGTACTACGCTGGAATTCACTAAGCTGAGAGCGACCCATTCTTTCACAAATGTTTGTACAAGCAGTCTGTATGCCTAGGTGCTTGACTTTATACACCTGTGGTCATGGAGGTGATTGGAACACCTGAATCCAATGATGTAGCTATAGTATAGTGTAACTATGTATTGATAGGAAAGCAGACATCCACACAAATAAAAAAACACATTTTAGTCCAATTATGTGTTCATTTAAACACTCGCCATCCAGAAGATTTACCCCCCCCCCCCCCCTCGACCAGACCATTTTTTTGGGATACGGCGCTGTCACTTTAACTGACAATTGCGCGGTCATGCAACATTGTACATAAATTAAATGTATTTCCTTTTTTCCTATAAATAGAGCTTTCTTTTGGTGGCATTTGATCACCTCTGTGGTTTTTGCTTTTTGCATTAGAAACAAAAATAGACAATTTTAGAAAAAAAAACAATATTTTTTTATTTTCTACTATGAAAGCAAATCCAGGCTTGAAAGTACACAAATTCGATGACATCCAGCACACAGATACTGCACAGCATTTCGGAAAATGAATTCTAGGAATGTTTCCAGCAGTGGCACAATCATCTAAAAAAGTGCTTCCCAAGGGAACTACTTTGAATTTGTCAACAGCCACTAGTGTAGAGGTACGCAAACATTTTTTTACAGTCCGTCTCGTATACAGTATATTTAATTTTAGATAATGGAAATGTCAAAATGCTACTTGCGGTGAACAGAATCTTCATAGAGCAGATCCCTTTCTATAGTGATCTACTACTGCAAGGAGAGGCTGGAGAAGTGCTGTGAAAGTACTTACAGGAAAGGCCATGATGTCTCTCTTCTGAAATTCCCACAATCATTCTTGGTAACTTCAAGGTACCTGTTAATGATAACACTCCAGCTATTTCTAAACTTCCCAGCCTAACCTCCTCTTATGACCTAACATAATGGACGCATGCTTCTACTCACTCTGATAGCAACTATCTTGTTCTTATAATCTCCTATCTCTGTACTCTGCAATCTCTCCAACAATCCTTTTCCCCCCTCTGATCACTACCTTATTAGCTTCACAATTGTTTTCCTCCTACTTTCCTTCCAACCACCTAATAGTTACTCCTAGAAACCTTTACCACCTTAAAGCGGAGTTCCAGCCAAAAGGGGAAGTTCCGTTTTAATGCTTTGTCCACCATTCCCACTTAAGGATTGGCACCTTTGGGGAGTGGGTACCCGAATTTGACAAGTACCCGCTCCCACTTACACTGCAATCACCTAGGCGTTCGGAAGCAGAAGTTATCCTCCCTCCTCATAGTCTTCTGAGACACATGACAGGTCCCAGAAGACTACGGGACCATTCACAAAGCGCAGCTGTGGCTGCTGACTTTTTTTTATTTCTTTTTCAGCTGGAACTCCACTTTAACCCTTCTCTCTGCAACAGACATCTATGACAACATCTCAGCCCTGTCCTGCCCTAACATATCCACTTCTGTCTAAAACAGTTCACTGTCATCCACCCTATACACACTGCCCCCCATCACTACACAAAGAATCAGGCCCTGACCGCTACAACCTTGGCAAACAGACAATACCAGAACTCTCAAATAACGAAGCTGCATTCTTGAGTGTATGTTGCGGAAGACTAAATCCCAGCAAGACTTTAACCAATATAAATCTGTCCTCCAAAAATACAGTTCCTGCCTCCATACTGCCAAACAGACCTATTTTATCATTCTCATTAACACTCTCTCACGCAATCCCTATCAACTCTTCTCTCCCTTTAACTCTCTACTTTGTCCTTCACTAGCTCACTCACTGCCCAGGAGATCACAAATCACTTTAAAAATATGACCGATACAATTTGTGACAAGATTTCTGGTGTACGGTTTCTCATCCATCTTGTATTCCCTGTCCACCTGTAGACTCAGTACTTATCTCATTTAACCCAGCTACTATAGAGGTCACTACATTTTTTCTTATATCCATCTAACTACCTGCCCCCTGCACCCCATTCACAGGTACATCTTTTGGTTGCATAGTAGATCAGTAGCTAGACCTAAACCTAGTAGCTCTGTGTCTGTTTGCTGCAGGTGGGCATTGTTTCCAAAGTAACATTTGCGTTGACAAGGCAGAGTAGGACTGGCCATAGAAGAATAACTTTGTTGGCTAGCTTAAGCATGTATTGCAATATGTGTGAACTAAAAATCCCTATTTTTTTATTGCATCGTTTGCTGGACAGGGTAATTAGCAGTGTGCAGAGGGTTCCTCCGGGATTTCTACTGCACCCCATTCCTTCGTAAATACTATGGTCATCCTGTAGGTCTATCCTACACTCTTTAACTCACATCTTCAATCTCTCCCTTTCTACTGGCATTTTCCCCAACCCTCCAAAACATGCACTGGTCACCCCCCTACTGAAAAAGGCCTTGCTGGACCCCACCAATCTTAACAACCTAAGACCCATCTCCTTACACTATTTCCTTGAATGCCTAGACTACAACCTCCTGAGCTGCCACCTCATTGACAATAACCATCTTGATCTCCTTCAGTCTGGATTTCGCTCGCAACACTCCACAGAAACTGCTGTCCTAAAATTCACAAACGACTTACTAACAGCTAAAACCAATGGAAACTTTTCTGTACTCCTACTCCTGGACCTCTGTGCTGCCTTTGATACAGTTGACTACCCCTCCTCCACAAAACTCTATTCCGTTGGTCTCCATGATTGTACTCTACCTCTTCCTCTCCTATTCTTTTTTTCTGTCAGGGTCCACTTTGGTTCTGTCCTTGGACCTCTATTATTCTCAATCTACACCTCCTCCCTGGGTCTGCGGATAGCTTCCCATGGCTTCCAATACCATTTCTATGCTGATGACACCCAAATCTATCTTTCATCCCCTCAGTTCACCCCATCAGTTTCCTCACGTATGACCAATTTACTAACAGACATATCAAAATGGATGTCACACCACTTCCTCAAACTGAATCTATCCAACACCGAGCTCATAAGATTTCTATAACTATCAGTCCATCCCCACATGCTGGAGTGCTAGGTGTAACTCTGGACTCTGAACTATCTTTTTGGGCCAACATCCAATCGCTGTCCAAATCATGCCGTCTCAACCTCCACAACATCTCCAAAATACGCCCCTTTTTAACAAGCGACACCAAAAAAGTTTCTAATTCACTCCCTGTTTATCTCTCACCTCGACAACTGCAACTCCCTCCTCATTGGCCTACCTTTACATAGGCTATCCCCCCTTCAGTTATCATGAACGCTACTGCCAGATTCATTTACCTTACCAACTGTGCAGTGTCTGCTACCCCTCTCTGCAAGTCTCTCCGTTGGCATCCACTCACCCAATGAAAAAAATTTAAAAATCTAGCAACAACTTACAAAGCCATCCACAACTCTACCCCAAGTTACATCACTAAGCTGGTCCTCTCAAGCCCTCTTGCTCCCTGGTCACCAATTCTCTTGCTCGCCTCCAGGACTTCTCCAGAGCCTCTCCCATTCTTTGTAACTCCTTACCCCAATCTGTCCAATTATCTCCTAATCTATCCATGTTTAGGTGATCCTTAAAAACCCATATCTTTAAAGAAGCCTACCCTGCATCTAACTAATACACTGTGTTTTTACTTTCTCCATCAGCTCACCCCCCACAGTTAATACCTTTTTGTATTACTTGACCCTCGTTTTCAAACTGTAAGTACTAAGGAGCAGGGCCCTCTGTGTCCTCTTGTATTGAATTGTATTGTAACTGTAATGTCTTCATTTTGTAAAGTGCTGCACAAACTGTTGGGGTGATATAAATTCTGTATAATAATAATAATACATATTATGTGTTCTAGGATGATGTTAGGTTCACTTTATTATTGGAAGGGGGAGGGCAATAAAGTTTATCCATAGGGGACAGAACTTCTGCTTTACCTGCTGAGAAAAAGGGAAGTATTTCCCTATGTTAGCAAAGTCAAATAGCCATGCAAAACACCTGTCTGTAACAGATGAAAGATGGTCCTCATTCTGAATCTTTGTCTGCTGAGCATTTTCTGTAAGTAACACATTTATTCTTTTTTTTAACTTATCATATCCTTTTTTTTAACTTATTCTGTTTGTTTTTTTGAAAAAGCATACGTAAAGAATACTCTGATGTAAAATGTATGCACCTTTTTACTTTGTTTTCACATAGGTTTACCAATACTGTCAGTGCTGCAGGAGCATGTACAGTGAACACTTAGCAGATAAATACATGTTGCTTATCCTTGAAGTGACAAGACATAACACATCCCAATGTCCTTCTGTCTAGAACCTAGAATTCCTGCTTCATTTGTTGGGCTTGATCCTGTAGAACGTTAGACAATTATGTTGACATAGAAGTGCAAAATTGACAAGAACTATAAAGGTTGATTTATTACAGGTATTTATATGGTGCTGGCAATTTCCACAGACCTTAACATATTATACAATCACATCGGATCCTTCCCTCAAGCAGCTTACAATCTAACAGGCGCATCTCACATGCATACATACATGCACAAAGTTTGGACAGCCAATTAACCTACAAGCATGTAATACAGTATAATGCAGCTTACCAATCCTTAGATGTGGTGGCCGCATTAGATTTCTTTTTTTTCAGGCTTTCTTTCATCTGGTGATCCGGCCAGTAACACACTTCCTGTTTTAGGCTCGGTTCACACATATGCAGTTTGCTTTTGATCCATTTCTGCAGTGCTATTTGCGGTGCGTTTTTGCAATGCGGGTTTTTTTTGCGTTTTTGCCACATTTTTGAGGCATTTTGCGGTTTTTGGGTTTTTTTTCAACTCATTGCTGGGCAGATTAAAACGCAAAATGCATCTAAAATGCACCACATGCTTTTCCGCAGCATCTTTATTGAATTCCATTGAACCAAAATGCAATGTTTTGCATTTAAAAAAGTCCCTAACCCTTTCAAAAAAACCACATTGGGTGAAAACGCGGAGATGTGAACCTGTCCCATAGAAAATCATGTTAAATGGACTGTTGTGTGTTTCTGCAAAACGCAGCGGAAAATGCATAGCTGAGAACCATACATGGGTCGAAACTTGACAGATTTTTCGTCTGGACCTAAGAATAATCAGACAATTTTCGCTCTGCTAGTGGGTCATTGGCACCGGCCGATTTTTGTGGTTTCTCCCCTTTTCGGTGATCGGGCATGTTGGAAAATTCATGAAAAACGACAGATTTTCGACTCAGTGATGGTCAAATCGTACGATCGTATTTCCAAAAAGAATATGCGCATGAGCCGTGACCTGGAAGGAACAGACGTTTCGCCTGTTATATAGGGTGAACTTTATGCCTTGGTCGGCTGATTTTCAAAATCATTGATGGCACCATCGGATTACCGAACGAACAACGTTTTCGATTTTCGGACTGAAAATCGGTTGGAATTCGACCCACGTATTGCATTAGGGTGTATTTACTCTGGATGGAACAGCAATGGAAACACCTTTGGACAGCGGCATTGTCAGTCTGTTGAAAGGGCAAGGATAGATGTACCAACAGATTTAGATAACTAATAAATGAAAGCCAAACTTCAGCTTACACTTTTTAAGCAGTTATAGCAACAGTTTTTTTTTCCTTTTGGGATAAAAGGTTTTACATAAATGAATAAAAGGTGATCATTCTAAGCACCAATGTGAGTGGTAAATGATTTGTCTCAACCCTCTAAATGCCACGTTTGGTTTGTTAAAGGAAGTTACAAAATAACAGGTGAAAACAAAGGAAAAAAAACTACCACTTTAAAGTGTTACTAAACGCACAACAGTAAAATCAGTCTGTATATGCAGTAAAGCATGCTTGTTATACTCACTGTGGAACCTAAGGGGTTAATCCTCTGTAATGTGTAAAAAGGATGTTTGATCCTGACTCCTCTGTTCCTCCCCTTCTTCCAGTAGCGCCCTCTTATCTCCTGATAAGACATATCAAGTAGAGTGCTCAGTTTGGTGTGTATAGCTAGATAGGTTTTTTTGCATTTTTTTGCGTTTTTTTGGGCACAGGGCCAATCAGCACTTTTTGCTGTTTATAGTTACTAAAATAATTGCATTTCCATGTCCTGTGTACTGTGGGAGACCAGATATAGTGAATGCAGGGTCCTGGGTTTAGTAACACTTTAAGGGGTTAAGTTGACATCTAAAGTAATGCTTATTTTGAATGTAATAATTTGGGAACATTTCTTTAAAAGTAGTCTAAATATGTAAAATGTTATTGGTTATCATTTGCTGTATTGGCGTTGGAATGCAAAAATTGTGGTGTAACTTACAATATTTATCCACACATAATTCCTTTTAAATTGCTGAGTGCAATGCAGAGTGGCAGCAGTAGCTATATACAGGCTGGTAGTGCTTTCCTCAGGGCTGTCTTAAAGAATGGGCACCAGGTGCATTGGGGGCCCCATGATAATTTTGCATTACATCATACTTGCCAGCTGTCCCGCATTTGCTGGGACAGTCATGCTTTTAAACAAGCTGTCCTGGGATGGCCATGTCCCTGGCAGAGTCTGGGAATCTGTACTGTGCCCTTCTGATCCACCCCCAACCCGTACTGTGCACTTCTGCCTCCTCCCTGTACTGTGCCCTTTGTGTTGACTAGTCTCTGATTTATGGCATGTTTTCTTATTGTTTAAGATTGATTTTGTTAAAAGTAATAATAAGTATATGTTTTAATTCTATCAACTATTTATACTTTAATTTTTGAGAGTAGATGCATAATTTGGAGTAGGTTGGTAGGGGCCCCAGTGCATTACTTTGCCCAGGGGCCCATGATGTTATTAAGACAGCCCTGGCTTTCCTTATTCCAAATTTCCCTCTTACATGGAAGTTATAAGACTTGTGGCTTCTGCTGCTCATTATATGAAAGCTGCTAGTCTGTGTAAAGCATAGAAGCCTCTGTTGTGTGGACTGGGTTGTAATAATGTGTATGAAAAACAGAAATCCAACAATTGGAGTGACATGAATTATGCAGGCTACTGCTGCTGCTTGAAAGTTTTGACACTTAGCTTATATTTCAATTTGTTTATTATCCTGTATACAAATACATAAGAAGAAAAACAACATTGTACAACAGTAAGGCCCCTTTCATATGAGTGGACCGATCGGGTCCGCCTGTCCATTTACTACTCCATTTATCGGGCAGCATAGTGGCTAAATGGTTAGCACTTCCACCTGGCAGTACTAGGGTTGTTGGTTTGGATCCCAACCACGGCACCACCTGCCTGGAGTTTACATGTTCTCCCTGTGCCTGCGCGGGTACTCCGGTTTCCTCCGACACCCCAAAGACATGCTAATTGGATCCTGTTTAAATTGGCCCTAGTATGTGTATGTATGAATGTGAGTTAGGGACTTTAGATTGTACACTCCTTGAGGGTTAGGGACTGATGTGAATGTACAATATATATGTAAAGTGCTGCGTAAATTGATGGCACTATTTAAGTACCTGTAATAAATTACACCGACCTGATCAGACCATGCATTGTCCTCTATGGAGTGGCTGGTGTAAATGGACATGTGTTTTAAATGAACCCAGTAATACCTCTTAATACGGAAAGGGGTCTCCTGGTTTACTAGACTAAAAAAAAAAGCGTAAAACATTGATTACATATCATATATTAACATTTTAATTATATATATAAATATATAGATATATATATCTTTTAATAATAATTGAGCATATACAGTATGCAATTTGCAGGCTGCCATTGCTGAACTCTGCATTTAAAACACTAGTTCCCTGGCTGTTATAGCAATCCAAATCACTGAACTGGAATACATAGTGTATGTAGATCTGGAGGTTTATTCTTTCACTGAGCTACAAGCTTGTTAAATATCAGCGATTCGATATAGGTATTACAGATTAGAGACAGCCAGGCAGTTAGCATTATCAATCCCATATGGATTTTCTATAAACCGCTCAACTGGTGAGACCCCTGTGTTCAAGCTATGAGCAATGTGACAAAAGGAACAAGTGCCAATTGAGTTTCCAAGAGATTTAAAACCCAATATGTGACTCAGTCAGACAGACTGCCTATAACTGATATATTACCTTTCGTTGGAATGAAATTTCCTTTTAATAAAGCTTATATAGAAGAAAAAAAAAATCTCTCTTATTTGTGTTTTTCTTCCAACTTAGCTAATGTTGTATTTCTGTTTCCCTGTATATAGATATCCCAGCTGTGGATATGAATGTTAAAGTGGAGAAGGTGAATTTTAGTTCTATAAACTTCCATACCACACTGCATTGGGAGGCGCTATGTGATGTACAACAGCCATGCAAATATATGGTGCAGTACAAGGTGTAAGTAATTTTAATGTTCCTCAACATATAAAATGAATTTCTCTACATAGGCACTATCCATTGTTCATTCTGTGTGAATGGGACCTAAATCAAATGTAAATAGGCTATATCCTGTGCTGATCCTGTGCTGTTTGAAAGTAAATCATAAATTTAAAATGCAAATTACTGCATTTGGTCACTAGATGGCGCTAATTATCATAGGAAATTCCTATGTTATTTTACTCCTTTGAAAGGCCAATTGTGACATTTTCCCATTTTAAATCAATGATTTACATTCGAACAGCATAGGATATAGCCTGTTTCCATTTGTCATATGCCCCATTCACACAGAACAAAGGTACATGCACTTTTACCGGGAGAATTCTTTATAGATCAAATTTGTGGTGTCATTGACACAGGAAGTGAAGCTCTATCTCTCCAGCAAGAAAACATGAAGCAATAAAAATCTAAGATGAAGAGAAAGGAAAGCAAGTGCTCCACCTCTTCAGAAGGTGGAGTTTTTTGAGTCCAAAAGAATTTTGAGCACAGGTACTGCTTCTCCTGGCAGAGTGCAGCTCTTGTATTCCTTTTGTTTCACCTTAAAGTGGTTGCAAACCTTTACATAAACCCAGTGAAGTAACTATCCACAGGTGATGCACAGAGATGAAACACATCCTCCTACATAAATTGTACCTGTTTATCTGAAGCCCTTTCTTCTCAATAACCATTCAAAGTACAGAATTTATACAGCTTGTCTGAGCTTCCTGAAGGCAGGGGGTGCGGAAATGAAGTTACACTCTGCAGAGCTCAGTGAGGAGAACTCTGAGAGCTGATTGGATGGAAGGGACACACAACCCTCTTGACATAGCACACTGGATCAGAGCAGAGGTGGTCAACCGCAGGCTGTGTGCTAGAGCTCCCTCCCTGACACGTTTTTTCTTTGTATCAGAAAAACTTGTCAAAAGATACTCATGCTTAGTTCTCATGCATACTGGACATATTTACAGCTGCTGTTTTTGGCTTTTGATGTTTTTTTCTACAGCTATTAAACCCCCCAGCATGTTATCCTACGTGTCCATACACACATAGACTGTAATCAATGTTATATGGCAGGGGCGTTTTTTGGCTGAAAAAAAACCCCAGGACTAGTGGGTTTCTAGAGGAGTTTTTTAGCTGTAAAAACGCTCTAATGCTGAAATACATGGCAAAACGCGGTAAATCGCTGCAAACCTGCATTTTTGGATTTTTTTTACTCCCAAAAATTGTTTTTTGTGTAAAAAACGTTAAAAAATGCAAGTGCGGTAAAACGCTACAAACCTGCATTTTTGGACTTTTTTGACCCCCAAAAATGTTTCTTTTGAGTAAAAACACAATAAAAAATGGAAACACGGGAAAACACCGCTAATCATGGCAAAGTTTTTAACGTGACTTTACACAGCTAACTTTACCAGCGTTATCAAAACGTCCAGTGTGCATGGAACCTTATAGCAGAAGAACAAGGCAGCAGACAGAAATGACACTTAGTGCTCTGGCTAAAGACAAGTACACAGTATAGAGGGATATGCTTTGTTCACATTTCATGTCTGAGGTTTACAACCACTTTAAATTAAACACATGAGATGCTGTCAAGTGAGAAAGCTACTATTTCAGCTTCATAAAGACTACTGTATAGTCAGTGCCCATAGTCAACTTATTTCTCCTATCAATAGAAATCTGCTGGAAGTTCTAATTTAGAGCTTTGGCTGGAGTATCCTTTTATTCCTGGTAACACTTAGACTTTTTCTTATCTGTATATTTAATACATTGATAGTAATTTGTTGTATTTGCAAAGTTCAAAAACAATGTTTAATACTAAACTTGATGACTAGTCAGTTTTTTTCTAGGCAATGTTCAGGGTAATTGTAGAAATTATTATTTTTCCTACTACTTGATTGGCCGAGGTAAACAAAGAGCTTAGATCCCAAAAATTTCTAGGTTGTAATCATGGTGTGATGTGTGACAACCTAATGTTACCATTGGTCAGGCTTAGTTGAATATTTGGAAATAGAAATTAGAAGGGCAAAGAACATTCCTCCGTTCTCAATTTTTTAGTGTCTTGATCATTTCTAAATGTCCTGAAAGAACTAGACTAGTAAAACAAAAATGATTTATGAATTGAAATTTGTAACCCATACTTCAGTATTCAATCTCCGTGGGCACTTGTACAAGTCTGAAGCCATGCCCACTGTGCCAACTCATGTCTCTCTTTCTTCTAAGCTGTGCTTTCAGCTTTTCTCGGCAAGCATCTCTTAAATATGACTTCATTGTTCATACAGATGTAAATCAATTTGAGCCATTATAGTTACATCATCATTTTCATAGCTTTGTGTACATTTCATTGTGTCATTGGCTGGGTACTTTGAGCCTGGGTTCAAATATGTATAGGGCCGGTTTGCAGTGCAATTTTAAGTCCTGTCCGGTGCGACTTTGCTCAGCGTTCAGGTGCGATTCAATGGCAAATTGTTAAAGTGTATAACATTAGAAATCGCAGCTGAACCAGACTGAAAATCTTACCGGACTCTTTTTGAAATCGCACTGCGGCCGGCCCGAACATATGCGAACCGGCTCTCATGAAAGTCTTTTGGTTCACTTTTCATGTGGATCGGATGAGGTTGAAAATGCATTCAATTTGCATATATGTGAACTGGGTTGATTTGCTGGGGTCTGACCTCCAGATTTTAACCCAAACCACTGTTGACTCCTTAACTATGCCACTATTCATGTTTGTGTATGTTAAAGTTCAACTTATAACTGATTATAAACTTCCCCGGTCATTTTCCCTTCTCCTCCCTGCATGCACCTCTCCCCACAGCTAATGTTTAACTAAATAATGCTTATATTTTAAAGTGGCACTAAACTCTGGTTTAATAAGAAAAAAAATATATTCAAATATATATATAGGCGTACCTCAGTTTACGAATGCCTTGGTTATTGTAATTTTCGGTTTATGAATGAAAATCCATTGAAAATAATGCCTCGGTTTACAAATTTTTTTTTGCAATACGAATGGATTAATTGGTTTTCAATGCATTTACGAATAGTTTTTTTTATCATGTCCCTGTACAGTATTTATGCCTTTAAAGTGCACTTTATAAAGAGTTTTGAACAGATAAGACTTTTGTTTACTTTTTTCTGACCTCCAGAATGGATTAATTGGTTTTCAATTTATTTACAAATATTTTTTTTTTTATCATGGCCCTGTACAATACTATGCCTTTAAAGTGCACTTTATAAAGAGTTTTGAACAGATAAGACTTTTTTTTACTTTTTTCTGACCTCCAGAACAGATTAATTGGTTTTCATTTCATTTATGAATTAATTTTTAAATATGTTCCTGTACAGTATTTATGTCTTTAAAGTACACTTTATAAAGAGTCTTGAACAGATAAAAGACTTTTTTAAACTTTTTTTGACCTAGGGAACGGATTAATTGGTTCTCAGTGCATTCCTATGGGAAATCTCATTTTGGTTTACGAATTTTTCGCAATACGAAAAGACCCACAGAACGAATTAAATAGTATCTGTTGCTCTCAGACATCTTTAAATCTCCAAATTCCTTTTTTTTAGTTGTTGCTGTGATTCGACTTTCTGTTAGAGGGTGGCTATGTTCATCATTCTCCATGGTCCCACTGTATGTAGGAATGTAGCCAGCCTCTCACTCCCAAGATTGACTATGGACTGTAGGATTTTTAGTGTGTGTAGAGCAGTGTACATGACCTCATCTATTGTGCACTGCTTGTTCCAAACAAACAGAAGTGAGGGAGAAATGAAAACGGAAAAAAAAAATACTGGGCTATATTCACTTGGTTAGTTTCGCTTTAATTCTGATTGTCCTCAATGCAGTCACAGGAGGAACATTGCCATTCTTCTTTATCTTCATTGTCAAGCTGAGGGTTGGCTTTAATGCTGTACTGAGTGGCGCTTATATGTCACAATGTTGGGAAGTGTAAGTTTCATTCTATGGAGCAGTATATACTGAGTCCTCAGGGTACTTTTATGACAGCCTGGGTTTACAGGAAGAGATTGGATGATGCTGGACCTTATTTAACTCCAAAGTGGGGCAGTGCCTATCCTATAGGCAGGATAAAAGGAGGCCAGTGGCATAAAGCTGGTAAATATTATGTCCTACCTTAATTTTAAAAAACAGCAGGAACAAGTAAATATAAAATGTAAAAAAAAAAAACTGGAGTCAGGCTTTAAACATCTTCTCCTTTCCTAAGTCTTCAGTGGAGTTGCCCATCAAAATAAAAACCCAATAGAAAGATTTCAAGGGGTATTCCAAGCTCAATTTGCCTATGTAGCACCCTCCTAGTTAGCTATGGGGAGTTCTAGATCCAACTGTTAGTTGGAGGCTGAGTAGCAGCCTGAGTGTGATAGCCAGGTGGGTCTAATTTAGGGCAGGAGCTAAGAGGTTCTGCAGACTAGCTCTCTGAGTCTTCTCCCTGCACTAGAACTTTAGAGAAATATCTAGAAGCAGTGGGCGGAGGTGAGGAGTGGCTGGTCTGTACTCTTAGAGGATCCTGGTCAATCCCCAAAAGGCAAGGGGCCAGGACAGCCTTTAAGTGTAATTGAGCCTGTTCAGCAGTAGGAGAGTAGAGATGTGGAAGATGAAAAAGTGAGGCTGGAGAGCAGGAACCTGGGAGGGGGCCCAGATGGGAGAGGACTCACCTTTAGGCAGGAATCTTGGAAGGAGGAAAGCTTGGGACTTCACCTGCTCCCTGAATGGGGACCACCTGTGTGGCAGTGAAGAAGCAGCCCAGCTAGAAGGCCTGGTAGCAGCCACCGACCCACCAGCAACACAGGAAAAGTATTAAGTGAGAAGATCTGCACCTCCTGGGCCAGTAAGGGGAAAGAGGCACTCTGGTGGGAAACTGGATTATCTTTTTTCCCAGGACTGTTCACATTGCAGTGGCAGGCACTGAATCCCCTGCTCAGGGAGACACCCAGTACAGCTCGATGAGGAGAGGATTCATCTGGAGTCTGGTGTGGTACTATGGGAGATGCTGGCTAGCTCTCCACAAGAGGCTGTTGGCTGTAAAGACTTGTACATAGTTGCTAACAAGTTTGCCCTTTGTTGTCATTAACCTTGGGCATCCCATATAACCCTTACCCCATCAAAGTTCAATTTCTCTAATAAATCTTCAAAAAACAAGCTCAAGCATTGGTTACTGTCTCCTAATGCAAGTCCGAGGAAATTTGTGTTGCCTGGCTGTGCAGGAGTATAAGGGGACCCAAACTTCAGCGACTCCTAAGGGGGTAGTGCTATATGTGGGAAATCTAGATTGCATATATTTACAGCTGTCTATTTCTCTAAATCTAATTCTTGATTGTTAGTAGGTTAATGTGAAGGCAACCACTGCTTACGTAGTATTTGTTGGTCACAAACAAGCGGATTTGCTTTGTAACGTTGAAGATATTTTGTAGGTTGTCGAATCAACTTCCTTTTTTCCATGGAAAGGCAGATGATTGGATCAAGGTGTCGTTTGAATATAAACATAGAGGGTATCTTCTTGACACTCATTAGAAGTGGGCTGGGCAATCTACAAAACATCTTTAACAAATAAAAAAGTCAGTTGAATGTGACTAAGTACTACTAGATATGACCTGGATACAGGGCAATATTCACAGACAAACAGGGGCGGACTGACCATTTGGAAACTTGGGCACTGCTTGAGGGCGCGGGGTCAGTAGGGGACCCCATGAGATGCCCCGGTACCTTTTACATAGGCTTTTTTTAGTTTGGGCAAGGACACAGGGGCCCCATGATCCCCTATTGCCCAGTGGCTCCATGAGTTGTCAGACAAACACTACTTTTTTTCATTATATGCTTAGATTTGATTGCTCAGGCTTGTGACAGGTCTCCTGGAAAGAAAACCTGTCATGGGAGAAATATATAAGCTGCCATTGCTAGTGGCCTGGTCTTTACTCTGATTGTCCTTCAGTATTTCTAGAAATTTAAAAGTATCTAGCAAGTAAAATCAGATATCAACATCTGTATACACCTTCCAAGCACCTAGCATAAATCAGCAATATTAGATTTTTATGACAGATTTTTTTTTTAAGATATTAGTGATCCAGATTTTAGAACAAAGCAGAATGTTTTTTAAAACTTGAAATTAAAATTAGGCTGAAATAAATTTTTCAGGACACATTTTTTTTTGAATATTCAGAATAATTCACAAATTATTTCAAAATCCAGATATGGAGACACGTGGACAAACAAGTCAGACTGCTGGGGAACACAGAACTTCTGTAATATGACTACAGAAGCACTGGAAAATGCTAAAGAAAAGATGTTGGCAAGAGTAATGGCAAATGCGGGAAACGTGACGTCTCAATGGACAAAGAGCAAGTGGTTTGTGCTCATAAGTAACAGTAAGTTGAATGAATGTATCGTATGCTTCCTGTGGAATATAACATTGAAGCAAAACATCAGAAGAGGCATAGCGTGCTGGCAAAGCACTTACTCCTGCCTCTGCTCCATTAACATGGACTACAAAGAAGTAGTAGATTACTTAAACCCACAAGTGCTTTTCATTTTTTTTATTCATTTTTTAATAATTACTTTTTTTAATTAATTTTTAATTCATTTTAATTGTTTTTTATTAAAATGTATTTATTGCTATTACTTTTCCTTTATACTGTCTTTTCAAAATAATACATTCAATCATGGCTGGATGAAAAGGTTTAGTGTAATGTAACACTACTAGTAGCTAAATGGTCTTTTTTTTTTTTTTTTTTTTTTTGATAGAGGACTGAACATCAGACCATAGAAACATAGAATGACAGCAGAAAAAAAAGACCACTTGGCTCATCGAGTCCTTGCAAATTATATATACTGCATATAATTTTTGATCAATCTATGTTTGTCTCAAGCATATTTGAATCCACTTACTGTTCACTGATTCACTAATTTTACTGGAAGAGGGAACAGATGGATCTGGTTCCCAAAGAGGGACAGTCTCTCCATTTGAGGCTAGGTTCACATATGTGGTGCCGCTGTGGACCCGGATGAAAATCCGTGCAACCACCCGCACAGAGGAATGCGGACCCGCGGGCAGATGCCATTAGTTCTAATGGTACACCGCCCGCACTGGAATTCAACCGTACTGGAAACCGAGGTTCCCATGTGGGCTGCGTTTTCAGAAGAAATACAGGGACTTCTTCCCTTTGTGTCACGGGGCACAGGAGTCCATTCAAATGAATGGACTCTCGTGCCTGCGCAAAACGCGGCCTGCGCGGCTGCATATATGTGAACCAGGGGTAAGAGCTATGAAATATACCTACAGCGCATACAAATTTTATTTCAATTGTGGGACTAAATAAGCATTCCTATATTTTCCAGAATGCTAGAACCTATTATTCTTTGTATTATAATAACTTTTGTAACATCTTGCCAACTGCATAATGCATATATGCAGTGCAAAGATGGTGGGCTTTGACATCCAGCTGCCACACATATGCATCCACTGCAGCCTAAGGTTGCGTGCTGAGAGCATGTTCCCAGCACACAGACTGAGCTGTCACTAACAGCTCTTGGTCACAGCTTCTGTCCTTCTGGCTCCTGATAATGTGACCTCTGTGAGAGCCAGTCACAGAAGTCAAATGATAGAGAAGCTTCGCCACTTCCCAGACATTAAAGCCCACTTAAAGGGCTAGTAGCTCTGAGGAAGGGCGTTTCACCATCAAAACAATTGAGCTGTGCCCTGCTGGATGGACATGCTTCTGATGGCTTGTTGGACTTTTACATGCACTTGACTATTAATTTTGTGAGTAGTTTGTCGTTCTTTTTTTATTTATGTACTAAAGTCTTATGGTAATGCACTAGGCTGGTGTGCTTTCTTCCTATGTTTGTCTTATAAAACTATCCATGAACAATCTCACAATCAGTGTGACTATCTCTATGTGACTATCTTGAAAAAATCGAGACAGATGATGAAGTTAAATTAACTTAAGTGCAAAATATATATATTTTTTCTCTTTTAGCAAATATAAGTGTTCCAGATGTGAGCCTTTCTCCCTCTGCAAACTCCATAGTGGTATACATAACTACTCCACCGCTGTTATACTTTGACTTTTATCCTAAAGAGAGAGAGCAGAAACTATCTTTCATCATTGCCATTTCAACCATGTCAAAGGTAAGACTTGTCACACTGATAAATACATTTGTAAGTAGTAGCTTGTATGCTTTAACTTTCAGGCCTTCTAGTAGAAGTGTAACTAAAAGCACTTCATTCATTTTGGATAGAGTAATGGAGGGTTATAATCCCATCAGGCTTTTTGTTCCATCTGTGTCCCATTGTGGAGATTTCCTTTCACTTCCTGTCCCATAGCCAAAACAGGAAGTGAGAGGAAATTACCCCATCTCTTGTTGTAACCAGCATCGCCAGAACTACTGTGCACATTGGAAGATTTCCCCTCTAGTCCTGTTCTGGGGACAACCCAAAATTTGGGATTTTCTTTTATTTTCACTTTCGCTGACAATGGCAAACAAGACAAATAGAGAGGGTAAAACTCCCTAATAGCGACACAGACATCAATAAAAACATGACAGGTGTTCTAATCCCACTCCCATCTATATAAAACTAAATTTAAAAAAAAGTTTTGTATTGTCATGGTTTATAAATACCAGGACAGAATTCAAAATGCAATTTTTAAAGTATTTTCTACTTTAGGGCAGCAAATAAGAAATATTGCAAGTGGATATATGATTTGCAATGAATTGTCTACATGGTGGCAGCAGAATGAGTCAGAAGTAACTTTATCCTACCTCCCTGTCTGCCTGTGCACTCAGAGAGAGTCTGAAAGTAAACAGCTTCTGCTTTACTTTCTATTTAGTAAGCTGTGAATGCTCTGTGACACTAGTTTCATGGGTGCACTGCATTAACGGTTTATTTGTCAAATGAATATGTTATATAAATAGTAAAGAATTGCATAAACCATCATTATAAAAAATTAAAATGAACTTGACACCAAAACCATTTTAGTTCATAGACACTGTGCCAACTAGCATGTGCTCAAGCAGAGTGGTCTGAAAATCTCTCTCACCTGTGTACTCCAATTTTGTAACTCAAAAGTAACTTTCTAATCTTTTTAAATCTGCATATTTAATTAAAGTAAGTGCTGGTGATCCTGTCAGGAAAGTGCTTGTTCAGGCACTTCCTGTTATGGAGTGACAACACTATTTATCTGTTTCAGAACTGATCCCCTGTGTAGTAACCCTTTCATATGCATGCTCAGTGAAGAGCATGCATGCCACCTCTGTCGCTATCAAAAGGAAGGCAGTGGCATACAGAAGATCAGCTGCACTCTTGCGTTTATTTTGCATGTATATTTGCATACTTGTACATATTTGCACATACGCATGTAAAATACTGTCCAGCAACTCAGATTTCTGTTTTTTTTTTTTTTTTTTACTTATCTATGCACAATGCATGTTTATGCACCTGTGTGTACAGGCACATTGGAAACAGTGGACTGCATTTAGATCAGTAGAAAAAAAAACTGTATGCCTAAAAACGGTGAGTCTTTACGTAGTAGTGTGCAAGAGGCCTAACTGCAAACAAAGGATGAGAAAACATTTTCTAAAAGAAACATTCAGGGGTGATTATTTATGGCATGCAGTGCTTTATACATTGAATGCCATCAAGTTACCCCTGGTTCACATCTGTGCGGGTGGTGCCACTGCGGATCCACACAAAAATCCGTGCAGCCACACCACCCACAAAGAAGAATGCGGACCCACGGGCGGGTGCCATTAATTCTGGCACTGGAAATCGCAACCGTACTGAGAACCGAGGTTCCCGTGCGGGCTGCGTCTTCCAAAGAAGTGCAGGGACTTCTTACCTGCGTGTCCTGGGGCATGGGAGTCCATTCAAATGAATGGGCTCTCGTGCCCACGGAAAACGCGGCCCGCAAGAACGCAGAGATGTGAACCTAGTCTTAGTGTTTGCTGCTAATTAACATTCCAACTCTGACCAATTTAAAGTTCCTTTGTATCTTTGAGAGACCTAGACTTTTTGTTGCCTGGTGTCAAATATTCCTTTATGACTTTAGTAGGAGATGCTTCAGTAACACTCGGTACTTCACATGGTGCTTTGGGAGTTGAGTGCAACTATCTTACAAACATACCTTACCCAAATGCGCAAAAATCTGTACATCCTCCTTTTAGATAGTTATATAAGATCTGTGCTCATGCATGTACTGAGAAGCAAGGTGGACACAGAAATGTACATGAGCCATCAACTGTTCATATGCATAAAGCCATGGACTTACATAGGTGCAGCTAATACACAAATGTATACAATTGTGCATGTTCAAGTATCCAAACTCTAGGTGTCTATTATGCATTCAGTTAGTACTGCTTTGTCATAAAACATTTTTCCCCACTGTTCACCTATTTGTATGCCTTTATCAATGCTATGTTTTCTCTGTTCATTAAACATCAAGCAAACATTTATTAACATTTATATTCTGTGAAATAGTTAATAGAGAAGTAAGGGAATACGTTTTTTTTTTAAATCATACTTTCCTAGGTGGATGCAGCATCAATCCGATGCTGCATCTGTCCCCCACCAGCTCTAAGGGTGAGAACTGAGCGATCAGACACAGCTGATCGCTCAGTTGTTCTTGCTGCTCTAAGCAGAGAGTACTGACTGTCAGTCACCGCTATCTGCTGTGCCGCTCCAGTGCTCCAGTGAGGGGCGGGAACAGCTGGCTCAAAAGTTGGGATCTTTCCCCAGCCTGAATCGACTGAGTGAGTCAACAGCATAACTTAGCCCACAGTCAGCTGAAAACGGGTCATAGGAGTGCAAAACAAGCTTTGGCTGTACTTTTCCTTTAACTCACAACTGGTTAGAATATGTTAAAGGTCTGCGTCCTGTCTATTAGTATACAAAATCATGTATATGCTCAAGAATGATATATCAGCTGTAAGTAACAAAGAAAGGTAAACTGATTAGAAATTGGACAATGAACAAAATTGCAATGAACAATATACCTTAACATGTTAGTTAAATCATCTATCACAATGCTAGTTTGTTTAAAAGAGGTAAAGGGTACAACATTTTTTCCAGAATTTGCAAGCTAATGATAAAAGAGTACACCAACTCCTTGGCACCGATCATACGCAAATTTGCAGCCTCACGGCGGCTAGGCCTTGACACCGAGGGGCTGCATATTTGGGTACCCATTGTAAACTAAACATGTGCCGCAGTGTATCTACGGCTTTCTTGCGGGTTATCTGCGCTTAGCCATAGACTTCTATTATACCCTGCGTGTTTGGTGCAGTTTCTACAAGCGCACCAAAGCTCCTGAAGTGGCCCCATTTAGTTGAATGGGTCGCAATTGGTAGCACCCACCAAAAGTAACAAGAGGCTTAATTCGTGCTGCAGCATGTGTACATCTTTGGCTTTTGCCTTAGCAACTAAAGGGGGTAGATATTGGAAAAACGTGACTCATCCGCAGGGTTTTACCCCCCCCCCCCAACTTTATGTGTGAATGAGCCCTAACGGTGCTGCTACCAAATGCAACTAAGGGCTCATTCCCAAGTTCAGCAGGCACTGCTGTTCCTCTGAAAAGTGATCCGAGTGTGTTTGACAGGTGGTGAGGAGACGATATGTTGTACACGATTTGTGACGCGATAGCACAGCAAAAAGAGGTTTAAATCAGGTGTGAGGAGGTGACACTGGGTTACACTGTGCCCGGTGATCTTTGACTTCTCTCATGTTGTTTAGGTAGATCACCTCTTTAAGGCTGCCTACCCCTGCTCTAGCCTGTAGGATAGCATCCATTGTAGTCCTTCTTGCTTGCCATGGAATACCATATGATTTGTAAACTTTATATAAATCTGACCTAAAAATCATATTTATACTTTAATAAGTGAATATAATCTCTTGGTCAGATCTTCTAATAATAGTTCAAATAAAGTCACAACAAAAGAATTAAACTTATTTAAACTAACATTATTATTACAGGGTCACTTATGAACAAATTACACCCTGAGAAAGAGGAGCATCTATATGGCTTTCAATTCACCACAATCTTCATGATATGGCTTACAGCATCCCCATTTTCAACAGATATATCAAAGCAAAGACAACAGTGCAACAGATTCATAAATGACTTTATTAAAAAGAAAGGTGCTCACAAATATAAAGCAATATAAAATAGCTAATAATGGACACTTCTGGATCAAGTCTGAAGTCATTTCCATTTCCGGTCTGACATCACTTCCTGATATGTTAGTAAGCGTATCATGTAAGCACCTTTCCTTTTAATAAATAAAGTAGATTATGAATCTGCTGCACTGTGATCTTTGCTGTGATATATCTTTTGCATATGCTGTAATGGGACGGGATTCTGTAAACCATACCTTGGAGACTGTGGTGAATTGGAAGAAAAGGGAAGATTGTTTATTACATGAGCTTTCTGATCCTGGCAAGTAAAGGCAAGTTTTTGTGGGTAAGAGTATACTGTATATGTGGGATGTGGCTAATGATGAGAGAAACACATGGTGATTGTTGGATTGTCGATCTTGAACATTACAAATAAATTATTATTATACAGGATGTATACAGTATAGTACCATCAGCACTTTACAATATGAGGGCAGACAGTACATTTACAATACAATTAAATACACAAGTAATCAGAGGGCCCTGTTCGTTAGAGTTTACAATCTAAAAGGGAGGGTCAAGTGATACAAAAGGTAATAACTGTGGGGGATAAGCTGATGGAAAAAGTGGAAATACAGTTGTTAGGTGGAGACCTCTCTGAAGGGAAGGGTTTTTTGGGGATCACCTAAAAGTGGACAGAGTATGGGATAGTCAGACATATTGGGGAAAGGAGTGCTGTAGGATGGGAGAAGCTCGAGAAAAGTCCCTTGGAAGTGAGCATGGGAGGAGGTGACAAGGGAGCTAGAGAGCAGGAGGTCTTGGAAGGAACGAAGAGAACTATTTGGTTGGTGTTTTGAGACTAGGCTAATGATGTAGCTGGTGGCCAAGTTCTCGATGGCTTTGTGAGTTATTGTTAGTATGTTGAATTTAATTTGTTGGTTGGGTCGCAGCCAGTGGAGGGATTGGCAAACACTGAATGGTTGATAAGGTGGATGAGTCTGGCAGCAGCAATTATGATGGACTGCAGGGAAATCGCCTATGCAAAGGTAATCCAATGAGGGGGGAGTTGCAGTAGTTGAGGCAAGAGATGACCAGAGAGTGAATTAGAAGCTTTGTGGTGTCATTGGTTTGGAAGGCGGCGTATTTTGGAGATGTTGTGGAGGTTGAGGCGTAAAGCTTTGGACAATGATTGGATGTGGAGCTGAAAGGAGAGTTCAGATGTCATCACCAAAGGACAAATGGATTGAATGCACTTATTAGACATAAATGTGAGCACAATTGTTTATTTATTTATACAGTTTGGGTTTAGTATACTGTGCTATAAAGTTTTACTCTTTTGGGTAATAACTGGAGAGAAAATGGAAGTTATGAATAATGGAACCTAAGGAGGAGATCTGAATGAGAGTTGGGACATGCATGATTTTGCTAGGGACATTAAAGCAGTAGAATTTGGTAAGAGTATATTGGCCTTTGGGATAAGGTACCTGGTAGAAAGACCACATGGTGAAGAGTAATTTTTGCACTGTATTAGAACAATAAATGTGGGCACAATCACTTATCAGTGCATTGTGGTTTGCTTTAAAACGTCTTACACTATTTGATTTGATTTTGTTTTTCTCCTTTTTTCTGATATAACTTCTGGAGGGGAAGAAAGGAAACATGGACACCTGGATTGTGATAAAAGCTCTATTTGACCTTCAAGTGCATTAGGGGTCACAAGATTCAGTAAGAATTTAGAACTTTAAAAAGGAAGAATAGGACTGATGCTATGGAACTGCAGAGATGTTGGATTCTTATCGCCCGATGCCCAGGACATGTAGTTTTTTTTCTACCTTTTGCCCTGCTGTGGGCAAGCAGTGGGCTGACCTGTCAAGTAGAAGCATTCGGGCGGCAGCACTGCCGCCGGAATGCTTCCACACAGTGCCAACCTCCCCCCCCCAGTGAGGTCTCCTGGGCTCCACTTGCCCATCCGCTGGCCCAGGACTGGCTCACCGTCAGCTAGTAGGAAGAAAGAAGAGCGGACACATCTGCTCCCCTCTCCTTCTTGTCCTGACCAAGAAGTGACGTTATGTCACTTCCGGGTCCCCGTTGAGAGATTGTAATGCAATCCCCGGGAAAGAATGTAATGCAGTGCGATGTTCACTGCATTACATTCAGTGGAGTACAGGGGAGACATGCAGGGTTTTTAGACCCTGGAAGCCTCAAAAAAGAGAACCTGTCACCAAAAAATCATCACATAGGGGACAAAGCCCCCCCTCACATATATGCACGTACAAACGTAAAAGCACATGCTGGGGCGCCTACGCATGAAAACGTCGACTGCGATACACATGTCACCTATCGCAGTGCACGCCAGAATGAGAGTAATAATTTTAGCACCAGACCTCCTCTGTAACACTATACTGATGACCTTTAAGGGGCTTCAAATGTGTCGACCTATAGAAAATATTGGGTACTCAAGTTCGTCGCCATTTGACGAGTGCACACAAATTTAAGGTTTGACATGTTGGATATCTATTTACTCGCTGCAACTTCATCTTTTATATTTTACAAAAAAGGGTAATTTATTGCTTTTGCCCTAAAATTAACTTTCTTATATTTTTTTACTGAAATTTTGCGGTAAAATCATGCAACATAAAAACTACCACCATTTTATTCTCTAAGGTCTCTGGTGTCAGAAAATATATAATGTTGGGGGTTTTATGTAATCTTCAGGCCTAAAATTATTTTTTAAACTTGTGCCAAAAATGCAAAACTGGCTCTGGCAGCGAGAAGGGATAAAGGATAAGCCTGACATTCCCCTTTCCTGAGGAGCAGCCAACCAGTGCTCATTGCAATGCAAGGTCTCTCCCCTCCCTGCTAGTCCCCGTTTACGGTACTGGAGACAGGCAGGAAGGGGAAGGAGGAGATATACAGCGTGTTAAAATTATTAAACGGTTAGGTCGCCATAGAGCCCCTTTTGTTTTTAAAAGCCCCCGACATTCATAATATCACCTCCGATTTAAATACAGTTTTGGTTATTTTTTTTTTCTTATCAGGACAAGTAGATTGTCATATGGGAAAAGTAGATTGGAGCACCGATTTATTCCCTGGACATGTCGTTTTTTCAAAAATTTCCACACCCCTGAACTGTATTATTGAGTTACTGTCTAAGCGCTGGTTTACCTATAGTAACAGTCCTAATGGAAAACCTAATTCACGAGATCCATTTTTCAGCAAAGATCTGTTTCTTATCCAAAATTACATATGAAAACATATTTTATTTCCTCATATACTGTTCATTTTTGATGATTGCTAGCTCACTAGTGTGATCCCTTGTCCTGAACCCATTTATGTTTAAACAAGCCCTGACAAAATGTAGGAAAAATGGCACCAATGTTTACAGTGAATTCTAGTGAATTTAAGGAAGTATCTGCTTTCATTAACCACTAACATGGATTGATGATTTGCAGATGTCTAGCAATAATTGGCTTGTCATCTGGTATATGGCATTCAATAAGATAAGATAACGGTGTTTACCTAACATTAGGGGTTGAAGTGTATTTTCCTGTGATTTATTACAAAAACAGGAGATGAAAATACACAGACAGACATGGAAATAACAAAACCTATAACAGGTTTATAGAGTTTGAATAATGATTATACTTAAAATGACTGTAAACATTTTAATTCAATAGTTTTGCTGAAAATCAGTAAGAGGTATTGTTTCTATTTTCAGTAAAACATTAATTTACTTTGTTAGTCAATCTAATAGTGTTTGATGGCTTCTTTAGGAATGTTCCAGGTCGGTGTCATTATGACAGCCAGTGCTTTAATATTTCAAGCCTGCCGTTGACCCTCAATTATACCTCTGCCAACTACATGCCATATGTATCTAATGGAAACAAATCAGCTCAAAGGGTAGTTTGTTATGTCTAATAAGTGCATTTGATCCATTTGTCCTTTGGTCTTGGAATGTTTTGAATTGCTACAATTTTGTTATCAGCAGGGTTCATACCCACAGACATTAAAGTGATATTAAACCATCAGTTTTTTTAAGCATTTATTCTTAAAAACTCTTGGGGGTGGCCTTTGGTGATATCAATGGTCTAAATAGACCCCTGAAGTGTCATTATTGACAGAAAAGGGGATTGAGGACCAACATTAAAACCACCTCTTACAAACATCTGCTTGGGCCCATGCATTTTACGTTATCTATATGGAGGCGGTGTAGGGTTAAATTCGCCCTGTCTTCTTTGTCTTCCCCCCTGGCCAATGTCCTATTTAATTCCAGTCTCCCTGATAGTTTGGCTTTGGCTCGGGTGCACCCCTGGGCCAAGGCTGATCTATTTCAATTGCGACACTTGGTCCACCCAGTGACTCGTAAGCTTAAATCCTTTTCTGAGATTCAAAAAACAGCTCATATGTCATCTCACCAGTATTGTTTATCTATAGATACGTCACTTTTTCTCCTCCAAAACTCCGTCTTTAACCCTTGAGAAGGCTACTCTCTTTGACCGCATTTGCATTCAGGGACTCTACCAACTGGGCATTATTTCCTCTACTTACAAGCTGCTTCAAGACGCTTGCCCCTGTTCCATTGATACACACCTTTATATCTGCAAATGGCCCCAAATCCTCCAAAGTGATATTGCCTTGGATCAATGGTGTAGGATTTGGGAGGCTGCCTCCAGATCTTCTATTTGTGTAGTATACAAAGAAAACACTTATAAAATACAGATGTTTTGGTATAAGACCCCTGAGGTTCTCCATGCTCGCAATCCGAGTGTTTCTCCTGTCTGCTGGCAATGTGGTAAGGAAACAGGCACTCTCTTCCATATCTTTTGGACTTGCCAACACATTGCACTCTTCTAGAGAGAAGTCCTTAACCTTTTACAGTAACTTTTACAGGCTCTTATTTCATTTGAGCCCATCCACTTTTTGCTGGGCCTACCTTTTCCAGGCCTCTCCAAATTTGCCAGGAAACTATCCTCCCATGTTTTACCAGCAGCCAGGAGAACCATTCCCTTGCAATGGCTTTCTACTAAGCCGCCTATGCGTTCAGAATTGCTAAAGGTTATAGTAGAAATTAGATGAATGGAGTACCTTACTGTCTTGCATGCTAACTCAGTCACCATTTTTTAAGCAGTTTGGGAACCATAGGATCTTTACATTTCCAATTTGCCTACTCAATTTTCTGAAAATGATGGCTAATTCACTGTTATGCACTGACATTATATGTACCTATATGCCTCTCATCGATGAGCCTGTTTCTTTGTTCTTTTATTGTCTTGTGATTGTTATTTTACAATTCTATGCAACTCTGTTTGTTGTAAGCTCTTTAAAAGTTAATAAAAAGTAAATTATAAAAAAAAAAAAACACATTTCCCAGTCCCTTTCTTTCTATCCCCAGCTGCACTGCAAATGAATGAACAGGAGACAGAGGCATAGTAAACACAGTTGGATCTTATGTTGGTGTAGCACCCTCCTAGATAGGTGTTAGGATTTGTACAGTTAGGATAGCCTAGCTGTGTTTGCTTAACAGAGAGGCTGTCAGGAAAATCTAATTGGGCTCTCTGCTTAAAAAGAGAGCGAGATGGATTAGTAAGGTCTGTCATGAAGCTCTGGTGCTGTTTGAGTATGTATCGAGTTCTGCCCACCTTCTGAAAGCAACTAGAGCTTTCCAGAACCTGAGTGGGAGCTAGGCAAATAAGCAGCAGGAATATGGATGCAGCCCTGGCCAATTGCAAGGGAAGGTCGTCCCATTGCATGCTGAGAGTAGTATTTATCTTCGGTGAACACATGGCTTCGGGTTCTTTCCTGGAGAGGAATTCACCAAGCCAGGCTGGTGGCAGGCTTGCCTTGCCTTGCACTTGTGGCCATGCGGCCTCAAGTGGGCAACCAGAGGGCCTGAAGTAAGAGAGAGAGACCCTGGTTCTTCAGTATGCTGACCAGGGGGAGCTGTCTGCCAAAGATCTGTCTGGTATCACTGTAGAGTGTCGCTTGGAAGATTGGAAGGAGGCCACCATTCTGTCCTTGGGCATTGTGAGTACAGACATTGAGGGATCTTGGGGACTCTGTGTGCTTTGCTACCTCTCTGGTGCTTTATAGTCAGTGTGGGTCTGAGAAAAGGGAACGATGGCTGGTGTTCTGAAGAGATGGTCCAAATGTTACTACTGCATAGGGCTTTGCTCAGTTTCTGTTACATTTGGACTGCCACAGTCTGCCGTAACTGGCATATACCTGAGGAACTTTTCCCTGCTACTGCTACTACTGCAAAAGGAACTTTGCTCATTCCTAAACTATTTGTTGCTATTGCCAAAGAGAAGTATGCTATCTGCTTCTAGCCAGGACTTCAACAGTGCTCAAGTAAGAGATCAATTAGATGTCCTCAAATGTAATTAATTCCAACTCTGGAGTATCCTACTAAATTCCAAATCCCTATCCCCAATTCTACAATAAAACTCCAAAAACAACATCCCTTAGACTGGTCATTGAAGACAACGAGTGAAAGTGCCTGGCTGTGGAGGAAGATAGGGGAGACCTGGGCAAAAATACAAGCAGCTCCTTCAGGGGTAGTGCTACATTGACAGAAGTTACAAACAAGGATGAACTTGCACAGGCAGACCATCATGGGGAAGACAGATTTTGCACACCTGTGGGACATCACAAACAAACCAAACTATCGAAAACCTCAATGTCTTAGTTCTTAATGGGAATTCCAAGACTATTCAGGAAAGGAAAACTCTTGAACTAAAAATGATAGTTCTATTTGACACAAAAGATAATGGCCTAAATCTAGATCTGGGTTCTCTAAATCGTTAGTCAATAGTTTTACTACCCCCTCTGTGACTGTCTCCCCCCCCCCCCCCTAGAAGTGCTAGCCATTTAGCCACTGTGCTGCCCCACAATTCTGCTATATATTTTTGGCAAAAAAATCCCAATAAGCATATAGTGATTGGTTTGTGTGAAAGTATAGCATCTACAAACTATGCTGTATATATACTGGAATTTATTTATTTGTTTAATACTAGTAATGGCGGCGATCAGAGACTTATATAGTATGTGATGGTATGATGGGCAACATGACACTAACTGACACTTTTGACACTGTGGGAGCCAGTGACATTAATACAGTGATCAGTGCTAAAAATATGCACTGTCACTGGTTGGGAAAGGGTTAAACATCTAGGGCAATTAAAGGGTTAAATATGTGCCTAACCAGTGTTTATGTGTGTACTTTGAGGTTGTTTTACTGATGGAAGTGCCGGTTTTTATTCCCTGCTTTGCAGGGAAACAAAAACCAGCACATCCCCACTCACAGGACAAAGCTCTGTATTGTTTACATTGACAGAGCTCTGCCCTGCCTTCCTCCTCGATCAGTGGGTGCTGGTGTTCAATCATTGGCTGGCACCTGCTGATCGGCTTGTGCTGTGACTATCACAGCACAGCCAGAGCGTGCGTGCCCCGTACCCAGAAGTGCCAAATCACAAACTAGATATGTGATCCATTACAGGAGAGCTGCTCTGCTGTCGTACTCCTAGGTGGAGTGGTTGGCAAGTGATATTATGCTTAAACTGGGCACCCAGGAATTTTTTTGTTGTTAAAAACGTAGACTTGTACCTTAAAATATAAGTCCATTTAAAAAAAATCCCCTTCAGATGAACGACATGCTTTGCATAGACATTGTAAAAATGTATTGCAGAAGTTCACTTTTCGCTGTTATATCAGTTCTGTGTCCTCTTTCTGTCTGACTGCTAAGTGGCATAGTTTGCCTTCATTATAATTACCTGATCAATCCTTTCAAAAATAATTAAGAATACACCTACTTTTTTTTATAGTCCCCACGGGACCCATTGCATGTGCACTTGGTCCCGTGTAGATCTGTGCTGTTTTTAAGAAATAAAAGAACATATTTTTCCTGTTTGTGCTAGCTGTAGCTCCACCCAAGGCTGAAGCCCAAATTATGGGTGTTACTATAGGGGAGTTTCAGCCAGGACTGATATGCCTACCTTCTATTCTCTGTCTGCTGTGTTTCCTACTCTGAGTAATGTGCCTATGAACTGGTAATGTATAACCAGGGGTGGACTGACCATTTGGAAACTCGAGCACTGCCTGAGGGCCCGGGGTCAGTAGGGGGCCCCATGAGATGCCCCTGGTACCTTTTTCATAGGCTTTTTTGAGTTTGGGCAAGAACACAGGGGCCCCATGATCCCCTATTGCCCGGGGCCCCATGAGTTGTCAGTCCGCCCCTGTGTATAACGTTAGGATTGTCCTGAATTGCCTTCAGGTAAATGAGCAGTGCTGTGAGGAACTACAAGTCCCAGCAATGATCACTTATGTCTTTTGTTATAGGCAGGCAGACTGTGTAATGCACAAGATTCATACACAAAAGCCCTTTTACCTGCTTTGGTGAATGAAAGTGCTTGTCTTTAGAGTGTTTCTGCTGTCAGAGACAAGCGCCATCACAAAGTCCAGCAGCGTAGTCACACAGATTTGGGGGGAGAGGGACAGATTCAGTAACCACGGAACTATTGGAATGGACCCAAGAACTCCATGTACTACATCCCCTTGAAAATTCAAAAGTCATTCTTCTTTAAATTGTATTGAATCCATTTTAACTTTAAAAAATTCCTCATCTCATCAAAACGAAACTCCTTTTGATTACACTTTGCATGCATCTTCGACAGATGTCTGAGAAAAGCAGATTGGAATTTTGTGAATGTTTTGTACACAGGCCAGCTAAAAAGGGGAAATACAGTAAATGAGGAAGTCAAGACAGCTTCACAACAGTGAAAGGAGAGGCACAGAACAGGCACAACAAAATATTAGATTACTGCAATTGCTATAGTTGAGTAGCAGTCTCTCTGCAGAGCAGGGGCGGACTGACAACTCATGGGGCCCCCGGGCAATAGAGGATCATGGGGCCCCTGTGTGCTTGCCCAAACTAAAAAAAGCCTATGAAAAAGGTACCAGGGGCATCTCATGGGGCCCCCTACTGACCCCGGCCCTCTGGCAGTGCCCGAGTTTCCAAATGGTCAGTCCACCCCTGCTGCAGAGGTCCAACATGTTACCTTTGAGAGCTAGATCTTCCTAATGATTGAGAAGCTATAGGTTTGACTCAACAGAGGATATGTCAGACTTCTGCATAGAGAACACTGCTTTAGCTGCTTCCAAAATAAAACAAACTGTAAAGCTGCCTTCACACTGATCAGTTTTGATCAGTCATTCAGGTAAAAAAGTGCAAGAAAAATGCATGAAAAATGCATCACTTTAAAGTGAGATTAAAGTCAGATTTTTTTTATATTTAAAAATAAAAAACATGTCACACTTACCTTGTGTAATGGTTTTGCACAGAGCAGCCTGATCCTCTTCTGCTCTGGTTCCCAGCTGGCCCTCCTGGCCCCTCCCTCCTGCCTAGTGCCCCCAAAGCAAGCAGCTTGCTAAGGGGGCACCTGAGCATCCTCACTCCCAAGCCACTGCTCTGGGTGTCCATTCACACATGGAGCGTGAATCAGCCCCACCCCCTCTCTCTCCTCATTGGTTCACTGGTTGTGATTGACAGTAATGCTACATGGCTGTCACAGTCAATGAGGATGGTGAGATCCAGTACAGCCGATGGAGCTCAGGGAATTTTGAGGGGGGGGGGGTCTAGGGATGCTGTTACACACATGTTTTTTGCCTTCATGCATAGTATGGATAAACCCTTAAACTTTTACAACTACTTTAAATCCTATGGAACTCCTCACACTGGACCATTGCATTTCAGTTGTGTTTTTAAAAATCCTGCTTGCTTCATTTTTGTTGCTTGTCTAGTCAGGTAAAAAAAAAAACGCACCAAAAACATTTTTCCCGTGAAATGAATGGAAAACTCAACAAAAATGCATCAAAAACTTGTTTTAAATGCAACGTACCTGTGGGAAGTGCTTTATCCCGTCCAGAGATATGGGGGATAAACACAATGCAAATGCATCAAAACACATAAAAAATGGAATGCAACGCGGCAGAATCGCATATGCGTTTTTGATACAGAGCAGTGTGAAAGTAGCCGTGGACTGGCACAGCTTTTGTTTTGATTCAGGTGGATTGTATTTAGCTGATTTAAACTGAAAGTTGCTTAGTAAGGGCTCATTCAATCTAGCTTTGCTCTCTGAAGAGCAATCTGTGTTTGGATCACTATTCAAAGAGTATTTTACAGGTGAGGAGGCTTTATATCACCTTCTCACCGCCTGCTTTAACCCCTTGAAGCCACCTGCAACCGTGTGTATTGAACGCAGTTGCAGGTGCTTGCAGAGCAACCCTATTCACTTGAATAGGACGCATTCAATGGATGGTAGTGTCTGCCGAAAGCAACAGGGGGTGTAATTCCTGCCAATGCATATGTACACTGCTGCCTCTGCAGCTAAAGGGGGTAGCAGTTGGGAGGCTGTAAAAGCGCAGCTCAACCACAGGGTTTTACTACCCCCAACATCTAATTTAACAGTTCAAATGTTAATACTGCAGTCCTTTCACTCATAATTGAACAACATGCCTTAGTGCAGAGGTCTACAAACTTTACAAACAAAGGGCCAGTTTACTGTCCTTCAGACTTTAGGGGGGCCGAATTGTGGCCAGTGGGGGTAGAAAATGTCCCAGGTCTAACATTAGTGAGAATAAATATTGCCACAGGGTTGGTAGTCAGTTACACAGTGCTTGTGGTAAGTAGGAGGAAGAATAGTGGCCCATCAGTGGTATTACTGGGAGAAACAGTACCCCATTATTGGTATCAGTAGAAGAAATAGCACCTTATTGTTGGTGTTAGTGGGAGGAATAGTGCCCCGTTAATGAAATCAGTGGGAGGAATAGTGCCCCATCATTGGTGTTAGTGGGAGAAACGGTGCCCTGTTATTGAAATCAGTGGGAGGAATAGTGCCCCATCATTGGTGTTAGTGGGAGGAATGGGGCCCTGTTATTGAAATCAGTGGGAGGAATAGTGCCCCGTTAATTAAATCAATGAGAGGAATTGTGCCCCATCATTGGTGTTAGTGGGAGGAATGGTGCCCTGTTATTGAAATCAGTGGGAGGAATTGTGCCCCATCATTGGTGTTAGTGGGAGGAATGGTGCCCTGTTATTGAAATCAGTGGGAGGAAAAGTGCCCCATCATTGATATATCAGTGGGAGGAATGGTGCCCATTATTGATATCAGTGGGAGGAATAGTGACCCATCACTGATATATCAGTGGGAGGAATGGTGCCTATTATTGATATCAGTGGGAGGAATAGTGACCCATCATTGATATATCAGTGGGAGGAATGGTGCCCATTATTGATATCAGTGGGAGGAATAGTGCCCCATCATTGATATATCAGTGGGAGGAATGGTGCCCATTATTGATATCAGTGGGAGGAATAGGGCCCCATCATTGATATATCAGTGGGAGGAATGGTGCCCATTATTGATATCAGTGGGAGGAATAGTACCCCATCATTGATACATCAGTGGGAGGAATGGTGCCCATTATTGATATCAGTGGTAGGAATAGTGCCCCATCATTGATATATCAGTGGGAGGAAAAGTGCCCCATCATTGATATATCAGTGGGAGGAAAAGTGCCCCATCATTGATATATCATTGGGAAGAATGGTGCCCATTATTGATATCAGTGGGAGGAATAGTACCCCATCATTGATACATCAGTGGGAGGAATGGTGCCCATTATTGATATCAGTGGTAGGAATAGTGCCCCATCATTGATATATCATTGGGAAGAATGGTGCCCATTATTGATATCAGTGGGAGGAATAGGGCCCCAATATAAGGATCAATGGCAAGAATTATGTCCCACCGTTGATATCGGTGGAAGGAATAGTGCCTCATATCAGTGGGAGGACTATTACCCCAAGGGCCGGATAAAGGCTAGCAAAGGGCTGCATCTGGCCCTCGGGCCACAGTTTGGAGACCACTGCCTTAGTGCATACCTTTTGGGTAGGCTGCCTACTTCTTCAAGAAATAGTTGGCAATTAGGAAGCGCAGTAAAAATTTTTCTGTATAAAAGGTCTTGACTGTTTGCGAATACTGACACTAGTGGGAAAGAAGGCCCCAATACTGTGATAAGGGGCGCATTATTTTACACAGCCCAAGTGAAACAGATAGGTGAGGAACGCTAATTACAAAATGTATTATTTTAATGCCCTGGTTTACAATATTACATTATCATAAAGGTGAGGCTACATTTTACTGTAAACCCTGGAAGACAACAAAATGTCATTTTTTTTTTCATTTTACTGCAGTAACCCAAAATGTGATTTCTATGAGCTACTGCACTTCACTAAAATGAATAAGCGTTGGAACATGAGTTCAGTGACCAGCAGAGGGAGACCAAGCCTGTATAATAAATCTGACTGCTGTAAACCTTATACCACCCTTCTTAGTGAACGGTGAGAGATCATTGTAAAGAACAGTTCTGTCCAGGGGCGGACTGACAACTCATGGGGCCCCCAGGCAATAGGGGATCATGAGGCCCCTGTGTCCTTGCCAAAACTGAAAAAAGCCTATAAAAAAAAGGTACCAGGGGCATCTCATGGGGCCCCCTACTGACCCCGGGCCCTCGGGCAGTGCCCGAGTTTCCAAATGGTCAGTCCGGCCCTGGTTCTGTCATACTCCCCACACAATGATCTAAAAGCCATGATAACTTAGCAGGAATATCAGGATCTCAAAAGGATATGTAAGGTGAAGATAAGTGAAGGTAAAGTAAATGTATGCACGCCTCCAAAATCTCGGATGGCTAAAACCGACATATTTTTTGCCAAATTTTTAGGCAAAAGAACATCTCTGACAGATCCAATTTTTTTCATTTTAGCTAGGAACTAAAAATTATAGCTTCATTATACAAATACATATTTTTCTGCATTCACTTGCCTACATACTCTATGATGGGTATCATCAGCAAAAATGTGTATGTAGATGGAGTTAACCAGGCAGCAAAGGGAACAGGTGTCCCAACTTCTCCCTGTATGCAGAGTAAGCAGGAACTACAACAATGCAGTATTCTTCCTCCAAAGTTCAGTTTTTTACAATAGGGCACTTACAGTGCATTCAGAAAGTATTCAGATATGTTGATCATACCCCCCCTTAATCTTCTCAAGAGAGAATAAATTCAGTTCCTCTAATCTTTCCTCATAGCTGTGCTCCTCCATGCCTCTTATCAGTTTGGTTGCCCTTCTCTGTACTTTCTCAAGTTCCCTAATGTTCTTTTTGTGAATTGGTGCCCAAAACTGAACTGCATATTCCAGATGAGAGAACTCCAAAGCAGACAGAGGCTTTCCCAAGAGTGTGCCCTGCAAAATGATTCCAATAGTGGTGAGGTGGGGGCATCTAGTGATGAAAGGTGAGAGCTACACCAAAATCTCACTAGAGGAAAACAATGAAAACTAAAACCTCTTACATATACTTAAAAAAAATACATCTCATAAACCCATAACATACTTATTCCAGTGTGTTTCCAACGTTTGTTAGACAAAATTTGATAAATTCACAGTTTGCCATGGTAAACCTAACTAATGCTACTTCACAATAATGTTTAAAACTAAGCAATGCATTCTTTAAGAAGTTATGAAACTCTGGAAGATGTGCTCTCACTGCAGAGGGCAAAGTACTAGTAACTAGAGTGGTCTCACTGCAGCTGGACTTCCTCAATTACTAACTTATGAAACCTTGTTCTACACTGTGCCTATATGTGGATGCATCCATCTTGGTAGAGGAGCGGGGCTTTGCTTCCATTTGTTAGAGCCTCCAGCAAGGAGAACAGTGAGCAGCACAGTAGTAAAATCACCAAATTGCTTGAGATTAGCAGTCTTAGATAGCAGTGACTTAGATCTCACACATCAGATATATAGCTTTGAGGCTGCAGGCAGAGAAGGGCCCAGGCATGCTCATATACTGGAAAGTATGCTGCTATTTTTCAGGAGGACAATTTTCAGGGTACTGCTTAAGCACAGTTAACATTTGTTAATGTTCTCTATAACATAGCAAATGTTCACTTTTTAAAGCTGAAGTTTAGCTAAAAGCTTTAGTCACATCACTTGCCTGTAATGAAGCATGCCCCACATTGTGCAGGCAGTTGGATCCTGGAGAAATCTTCACTGCAGGAATGCCCTGTCCTCTTCTTGACTCGAATTGCCTCATGCTGTAATGGTCTACAGCTTCTGGTCTTAGAGCCGGTTCACAGCTTGAACTGCAAAGGTATGTTCTGTGTGTTCCTGTGTGATTCATATGCAATCCGGGTTCAGTGTGATTTCAGCCCATTCATTTCAAAATCGCACCAGAACGCAGCAAAAGTAGTGCAGGTACCATGCAGAGCAACTGGACTGCACTGCAACCTGAATTTGGGGTGTTAGCACTGCACTGACACCCACTGCAGATCGCAAGTGCAGTGCATTATGAACATGGTTCAGGAAATGCTCACAGATTGCGGGTTTCCCACCCCACAGGGCTTTATCACACCATAAATCGCACAGGAATGTGATATGCATTCCTGTGCTATTCACATGCGATCTAAGTGAATTGCAATTTAACCGCTAGCCTACAGGGCACTTATACCCCCTTCCTGCCCAGGCAAATTTCCAGCTTTCAGCGCTGTTGCACTTTGAATGACAATTGCACGGTCATGCAACACTGTACCCATATGAAATTTTTATAATTTGTTTGTGACAGATAGAGCTTTATTTTGGTGGGATTTAATCACCTCTGGGTTTTTTATTTTTTTCTTAAACAAACCAAAAATCACTGAAAATTTTGAAAAAAAATTTTCTTAGTTTTTTTTTTAAATTTTGTAAATTTGAATGAATTTTCTCTTTCACTGATGTGCGCTAATGAGGCTGCACTGATAGGCACTGATAGGCTGCACTGATGGGCACTGATAGGTGGCACTGATGGGCACTGATGAGGAGGCACTGGTAGGTGGCACTGATGGGCATTGACAGGCATCACTAATGGGCACTGGAAGGCAGCACTCATATATGGCACTGATAGGTCGCACTGATAGGCGGCGCTGACTGGCACTGTTAGGTGGCACTGACTGGCACTGTTAGGCGGCACTGATAGGCAGCACGGATGGGCACTGATAGTCAGCAATGATGCACACTGATAGGCGGCACTGACTGGCACTGATAGGCACACTGGCTGGCACTGATAGGCGGCACTGACGGGCACTGATAGGCGGCAGTGATGCACACTGATGGGCGGCACTGACTGGCACTGATAGGCGGCACTGATTGGCAGCACTGATAGGTGGCACTGACTGGCATTGATAGGTGGCACTGACTGGCACTGATGGGTGACACTGAAAGGCAGCTCAAATGGGCACTGATATGTGACATTGATGTGGCACTGATGGGCACTGGCAGGTGGCATGGATGAGCACTGAGGCAGTTCAGATGGACACTGATAGATGGCACTGCTGGGGCTACACTGATCATCAGTGCCCTGATGATCTGTGTACATGTCCCCTCTGTGGAAAGCGATTACCGGCTCTCCTCTCCTCTTGAGCTATCAGCGTGACAGCTCGTGGGGAGAGAAATGCCGATAACCGGCTTTTCCCTGTTTTCATGTGATCAGCTGTGATTGGACACAGCTAATCACATAACCGAGCTGCGCATGCGCTGTTAGAATGGGAGGACGTCATATGACGTCCTCCCAGAACGAAAGAACCGCCTTGCGTCCGTCATTTTACTATATGGCGGGCAGGAGGCGGTTAAAGAACAAAGGTATACCGCTCAGGCAAACAATCCAGATCAATCCACAACAGGTGCAGGCTCTGGCTCGCCACCACACATGATGCAGCAGGAAGAAGGGTCAGCCGCACACCGGGGGATAGATGAATATAGTGTGTATTTATTGATCCATAGGACACACAAAACACCAGGACATGAACACAGGACCTGTTAACGCGTTTCACACAATCTTGTGCTAAATCATAACCAAAGTGCTATTTAAGCCTATTCATTTGAATGAGCTGACATCGCACTGGACCACAGAAAAAGTAATGAATGCACTACTATAAAATACACACAGCAACCGGATCGCATTGTGTTTGTGACCTGCATTTGGGGTGTACAGGACAGGAGTGTACAGGTTAGTTAAACCTTAGCTCAAATACAAAAGGCAATGTAAAACTTAACCAGAGAGGCACATAGAGGAGGATTTTCTGGTGAATAAAGGGTAGCAATACACTGGTACCTAATGTTCTTAAGAAGGAATTTTGGTAATTTTTGTTATTAAGAAGGAATTTTGGTATTTTGATATGTGGTTCAAAGCAAGGATGCCTGCCAGCTATGTTTACATTCGGGTATATTATTAACATTATACATCTTTTTTTTTTTCCTAGTGGCTGTTTACTGAGGTCACACATAAGAATGTATGGGAGACAACACACCTAGCGCCTGACCATTACTGCATCAGTGTAGAGATGAAGTTTGAGGAAAGAACAAGTAATCCAAGTCCAAAGGTCTGTGTTAACCTGAATGGTAAGTACAGTACATTTTTATGTCTGGGTGATAGAATATGTTAGACATCTGGGGTCTTGTTGGTGTTATCTTTTATTGGAATGGGCCAAGTGACATTTTTTTAAGCTCTTCTCTACTGAAATAGCTTTCAATGTACACTGTGAGAAACTCACAGTGTGCATTAGAAGCTGCACCCCTTTCATTCCTTGGATTTCAATCATGGAGGCTCAAAATTACATGTGTGTGTCAGTGAGGGCAGTCTGTATGCAGATACAGCCTACCTAGGAATGCCCATTCCTCTAGACTGACATTAACCAGTTATAGCAGAAATACTGAAACAGGGCGGCACAAGTGAGCAAAATCACGTGTGTATATATATACAGTCATGGCCGAAATTGTTGGCACCCTTGATATTTTTCCTGAAAATCAAGTATTTCACACAAAAAAGGTATTGCATTAACACATGTTTTGCTATACACATGTTTATTCCCTTTGTATGTATTGGAACAAATATAAAACAGAGGCAGAAAAGCAAATATGACATAATGTCACACAAAACCCCAAAAATGGGCTGGACAAAAGTATTGGCACCCTTAACTTAATATTTGGTTGCACACCCTTTGGAAAACATAACTGAAATCAGTCGCTTCCTATAACCATCAATAAGCTTCTGACACCTCTCACCCGGAATTTTGGACCACTCTTCCTTTGCAAACAGCTCCAGGTCTCTCTTATTGGAAGGACACCTTTTCCCAACAGCAATTTTAAGATCTCTCCACAGGTGTTCAATGGGATTTAGATCTGGGCTCATTGCTGGCCACTTCAGAACTCTCCAGCGCTTCTTTGCCATCCATTTCTGAGTGCTTTTTGACGTATGTTTGGGGTCATTGTCCTGCTGGAAGACCCAGGATCTTGGACGCAAACCCAGCTTTCTGACACTGGGCCCTACAGTGCGACCCAAAATCCTTTGGTAATCCTCAGATTTCATGATGCCTTGCACACAGTCAAGGCACCCAGTGCCAGAGGCAGCAAAACAACCCCAAAACATCATTGAACCTCCACCATATTTTACCGTAGGTACTGTGTTTTGTTCTTTGTAGGCCTCATTCCGTTTTCGGTAAACAGTAGAATGATGTGCTTTACCGAAAAGCTCTATCTTGGTCTCATCTGTCCACAAGACGTTTTCCCAGAAGGCTTTTGGCTTACTCAAGTACATTTTGGCAAACTGTAGTCTTGCTTTTTTATGTCTCTGTGTCAGCAGTGGGGTCCTCCTGGGTCTCCTGCCATAGCGTTTCATTTCATTTAAATGTCGACGGATAGTTCGCGCTGACACTGATGCTCCCTGAGCCTGCAGGACAGCTTGAATGTCTTTGGAACATGTTTGGGGCTGCTTATCCACCATCCGGACTATTCTGCGTTGCAATCTTTCATCAATTTTCCTCATCCGTCCACGACCAGGGAGATTAGCTACAGTGCCATGGGTTGCAAACTTCTTGATAATGTTGCGCACTGTGGACAAAGGCAAATCTAGTTCTCTGGAGATGGACTTGTAACCTTGAGATTGTTGATATTTTGCCACAATTTTGGTTCTCAGGTCCTCAGACAGTTCTCGTCTCCTCTTTCTGTTGTCCATGCTTAGTGTGGCACAGACAGACACACAATGCAAAGGTTAAGTGAACGTCTCTCCTTTTTATCTGCTTTCAGGTGTGATTTCTATATTGCCCACACCTGTTACTTGCCCCAGGTGAGTTTACAGGAGCATCACATGCTTGTAACATTCTTATTTATCCGCAGTTGTGAAAGGGTGCCAATACTTTTGTCCAGCCCATTTTTGGAGGTTTGTGTGACATTATGTCGAATTTGCTTTCTTTCCTCCCTTTTTTTGTTTTGTCCCAATACACACAAAGGGAATAAACATGTGTATAGCAAAACATGTGTTAATGCAATACGTTTCGTGAGAAATACATGATTTCCTGGAGAAATATCAAGGGTGCCAACAATTTCGGCCATGACTGTATATATATATATATATATATAAATATATATATATGATTTTGCAGTCCCAGGTAGGGGGCATGCGTGCCCTACCCATGCCGTCATAAGCAGCCTCGGCTGTCAATCACCAGGTCCCGGCTGGTGATTACTCGCTGGCACCCGGTGATCGCCGAGTATTTCCGACAGGGGAGAGACCTTTATGTAAACAATACAGATCTCTCCCCTGTCAGCTCCTGAACACTGCTTTGTATGGCCATACAAAGCAGTGTGCTGACAGTGAAGCACACACACAGCCCCCATAGTGAAACAGTATACAGCACACAGTTAACCCTTTGATCACCCCAGATGTTAACCCCTTCCTGCCCAGTGACATTAGTACAGTGTCAGTGATTTTTTTTTAGCACTGATCACTGTATTGGTGTCACTGGGGATGTCAGTGACAGCAAGTCAGTCCCCCCCCCCCCCCCGTGTCAGAATGCCTGCAGCAGTCCCGCAGTCCCACTATTAGTTGCTGATTGCTGCCATTACTAGTAAAAAAAAAATTCTGATATATACCGCCATTTGTAAACACTATAACTTTCACGGAAACCAATTAATTTACACGTATTGGGATTTTTTTTTAGCAAAGACATGGAGCAGAATACATTTTGGCCTAAATTTATGACGAAATTAGATTTTTAAATTTTTTTATTGGATATGTTTAATAGCAAAAAGTCAAATATTTTTTTTTTTTTTCTCAAAATTGTTGGTCTCTTTTTGTTTATAGCACAAAAAATAAAAAGCGCACAGGTGATCAAATACCACCAAAAGAAAGCTCTATTTGTGGGGAAAAAAAGAACGCAAATTTCATTTGGGTGCAGTGTTGCATGACCGCGCAAAGTGACGCAGTGCTGTATCACAAAAAATTACCTAGTCAGGAAGGGGGGTAAATATTTTTGTTTAAAAAAAAAAAAAACAACATTAGCAAATTGAGGGGAGAGAGGAACCAGCAAGGGAAAATAGAAACCGATTACACTTCAGCTTTAAAGTGGAGTTCCAGTTAAAACCAGGTACTCACTCCCCTCTCTACTCCAAAAAGTGCCAAATGTGGCAATAGTGGAGGGGGGGGGGGGGGAGGAGGCAGAGAAGTGAAGCTTCCCCTTTTGGGTGGAGTTCTGCTTTAAGATTAACACATCCTGAAACACAAGCCTGATCACAAATTTTCAACTTGGGATTCTTCTGTATGCCAGTGTATAAGTCACTGGGACTCATTCAGACATTTTAATGTGCAGTATTTCACTTATTATCTGCCTTGTGTCGTCAGTCTATTTATATTGAATAAGCTAAGAATGCACAAATATTTCAGCATATGCACTCTTTTTTTCAATGCACTCAACTTATTGTCGAGTGATACATGTGTTGCAGTATTACACAGTAAAATGCATGTTGCCACAATGCAATATTCTGGAAGGGATTCAAAATCTCTCACAATGCCATCCAGAATTACACTGTATTCATAAGTGTCTTTACTGTGCTGCCTATGTATTCATTCTTCTACATTTGTTGCCTCTGAAGTTCATCATACACTCATGTCTGCAACATAGACAATTTCCAACATCACTAACACATTGGTAATTTCGGCACATAGAATACTTCAAGAAGTATCCAAAATAAAAAAAAAAAAAAGTAGTGGTCATTCCAGGAATGCACAACAGAAAAAAATCAATGATGCTATATTCTAAAAATGGCATATTTTGCTAATATTAATGAAAATATATTTTTTAAAGAATGCATAAAAGGGGGGCTCAATCCTTTGAGCCCAATAACATGTGTAGGCGGCCGCCCCTCCCTCTTTTAATTTAAAAAAAAATTATATATATATATATATATATATATATATATATAGTTACTATGCCTTTAAATTTAAAGAGAGCTTGAACGGGAAAACAAGTAGCAGGTGACCTGGGAGAAAATTCCAGAAGGTCACATGACTAGTGGAAAGTTCTAGAACAGTGGGGCTCATTATATAAAGGAGCTTCGTCGGTGGGAGATTGCCAGCTGGTCAGTGTCAGTGCAACGAGCTCCCTCCCCTTTTTTGTCGCAAGACACGTTATGTGGTATTGTCACCCTTTACATTTAGAGGGGGACTGTTGTTATATTTATTCAATTTGAGTCCTTAACGACTGAGCTATTTGATTCTTATTTGATAACAGAAGTATAAACTTGATTATTAATTAATTATTTATAGTATTTGCTGTTATTTATTTATTTATTTATTTAAGCCAATAAAGTGCCGCAGCCAAAATGTTGCCATTCAAGATTGTGTGTGTATTTATTTAGACAGCTATATATTAAGTATTCAGGAGAGGGAGAAAAGGTGCGGCCTGCATTCCCATGTTAACGTATTCAGGTATTTCTATTGTATAATGATATCCTCTTGGTTTTCCCCTTTATAAAAAAAATGCAAAATAAAAAAAAAGCTAGCACCAATAATAATTTAAACCCTTTTTCTGTAACATTATCTATTCTACAGACCTGGCGCACAATAAAGTCATTTGGGGATCTGCTGTTGCCATTTGTGTTTCTTTGGTAATACTTGCAATCCTAGCAGTTTACCTCATTGTGTATCGGCATGTGTTACATCCCAAAGCACATCTTCCATCAAATCTGGTAAGCTGCATGTATATTTAGACAAAAAATATCATTCAAAGATGCTGATCTATACAACAATTCATTCTATAGCAAATGTCTGATTATTTGAAAATACAATCCTGGCAGATAGAACGTGCTAGTAGCTAGATTTTAAATGGCCCACATCCCTAATCAGATACAATAATAACTCCATAAATTTCCCATGGGACCTTTAGGGCCAAAATGTGTAAACCAAAATCATCGAAATTAAAAATACAACAATCTTTATTTACAATGTTCATTAAAAGACATAAAATACATAATGGCTGGTGAATTCAACAATACAATATAGCATAGAATACCCAAAAAAGTCGCTGATCAGGGAATAATTATATTATTTCCACGATATATCTGCACTGATCCCAGAATAAGAGGCCAGTTCTTGTTCAGGGACCAGTGTGGATATGCCAAGCACTGTGGAAATGCTATAGTTTTTCCCTGATCAGGGACTTTTGGGGTATTCTATTCTATTGGGGGAATTTAGGTAACTGGTGCACTCAGAATCTGGAGCAGCTGTGTATCGTAACCAATCAGCTTCTAACTTCAGCTTGTTCAATTAATTTGACAATAAAACCTGGAAGCTTCTATGTAGAGCTACATCAGATTCTGTGTGCACCAGTTTTAATCAATTACCCTCATTTTACTGTTGAATACACCAGCTGGTATGTATTTTACGTCTTTTAACCACTTTCCCTCCGTCCTATAGCAGAACTACTGCTACAATGCAGCAGGACTGCGCAAAATCACTGCGAAAAATTAAATTCCAATATATATACTGCCACTTGTAGATGCTATAACTTTTACATAAACCAATTAATTTACCAGTATTGGGGTTTTTTTTTTTAGCAAAGACATGTAGCAGAATACATTTTGTCCTAAACTTACAAAGAAATTAGATTTCTAAATTTTTTTATTGGTCAAAAATATATATATTTTTTTTCAAAACTGTCAGTGATCAGACGTGATACTGCCAAAAGAAGTCTCTATTTGTGGGGAAAAAAAGACATAAATTTAATTTATGTACAGCGTTGCATGACCACGCAATTGTCAGTTAAATCACAAAAAATGGCCTGGTCAGGAAGGGGAGTAAATCCTCTGGAGGGCAAGTGGTTAATGAACATTGTAAATCAAGATTGTTGTATTTTTAAGTTTGATGATTTTGGTTTACACATTTTGGCCATAAAAGTCCCATGGGAAATATAAGGAATTTTTGTGGATTATCTGACAATAAATGCTTTCAGGGGTAATGACATCACTGCTCTAAAAATTTGTTTTTTTTTAATTTTTATGTTTAAGTTGTCACAACTTTTCAAATAAAGTCAAACGTTTTCCAAGATATTTTATGTACATTCTCACAGTAAGGCATATATTTTCTAAGGAAACCCAGATTTTCCATCAAGTGTAGCTGGTAGTGTGGGGTGGTATATCAAGGCTAGACTTGTAGCTGGTCTGCGTAGTAGGCATCTCTGGGTGCTTGCATACATTTTTACATTCTTTGTAGTCATAGCTACAGTGTAGCCCAACTTTTTCATATGTTGTAGCCAGGGCCGGATCTAGCCTGTCTGATGTGGGGGTGCAGTAAAAAATTTCAGGGGGGGGCAGAAGCTATTAGTTTGTAGGACAGTGTACATGGGGTTATCAGAGAAGAGGACAGTGTGCAGCTGGACAGTGTACAAGAGTCAGTAGGGTAGTGTACAGGGGGTCAGCAGAGTAGACAATGGTCAACAAAACATATGACAGGGATCAGCAAGGTGGAGAAAAGGGCTTATCAGGTCAACAAGCTGGAGGTCAGGGGTCAGCAGTGCAGAGGACAGGGGTCAGCAGGGCAGAAGACAATGGTCAGCAGAGAAGAGGACATGGTCACTGCTGGCAAAGCACTCAGCAGATCTCCTCCTCCCTTCCCCACACTGCAAACAGCCTGGGTACTCCGAGCTCCTCCACACCACAGCACATAGCTGAGATTGGATTCCCTTACACAGCATCCATCTGCACAGGGTGTAGCTGGCTACAGATTGAGGCTGTGTCTGTAAGGAAATTCAACCAGCCATGTGCTATGAGGGGAAGAGAAGATTTGTTGAGTGCCCTCATTTCATGGCTCACCCCAAAAAAATCATCCCTCCTAGCACACATCATATTATCCTCAAATTTCAGATCTTAACAGAAATCCTCCCTTCCAAATCCCCCCTCCCAGCACAAATCCTATCCCCCCTCTTAACATAATCCCCTCCCATTCCCCTTCCTAGCACAACCCCCTCCAAATTACTCTTCCCGGCACAAACTCTCCCTCCCCACCCAAGTCCCCCCAAAATTCTCCTTCCTAGCACAAATCATCCGCAGCCCTCTCTTCTTTACCCAAATTCCCCCACCTCCTCCTAGCACAAATTCCCTCCTCCTCGAAAAAATCCCCCTCTTAGCCCAAAATCCTCCACCCCCAATCCCCACTCCTAGCACATATCCAACCAAACTCCCTTCTTGCACAATTTCCTTCCCAATCACCCCACCTAGCACATACCCCCCCAATCCCCTCTCCTAACACATATCCCCCCCAATCTCCCTTCCTAGTCCTAGCATATTCCCCCCAATCTACCTTCCGAACACATATCTCCCCAATCCCTCCAAACACATATCCCCCCAGTCCCCCCTCCTAGTCCTAGCATATTCCCCCCTCCAATTACATATCTCCCCAATCCCTCCAAACACATATCCCCCCAGTCCCCCCTCCTAGTCCTAGCATATTCCCCCCTCCAATTACATATCTCCCCAATCCCTCCAAACACATATCTCCCCTAATCGCCCCTCCTAGATCTAGCATATTCCCCCCCCCCAATCCCCCCTACAAACACATATCCCCCCAATTCCCCCTCCAAACACATATCTCCCCCAATCTCCCCTCCTAGTCCTAGCATATCCCTCCCCCCCAATCCCCCCTCCTAGCACATATCCCCCTCATTCCTCCTAATAGCACATATCCTTCCACCCGAATCCCCTTTTTTAGCAAATATCTTCTCCCCCCCCCATTACCCTCCCCAGCACAAAGTCTCCAATCCCTCTACCTCTCATTACACCCTCCAACCCCTCACATTATGTTCCCCACCTTTAAGTCCCCCCCACAGGAGATAAGAGAGAGGCTGTGCAGTGTCCTGCACCTCCTGTCAGTGCAGCACTCCTCCACACATACAGAATCATTAGTTTGGGCTGCACACAGTGTAATTAACAGAACTCTACCTACTCCAAGGACTACTCATGTCCCGGCAGGAGGAAAGGTGCATAGGGCGGGGTAATTAAACTGTGTGCCATCTGTGTGCCATCCTGTGTGATGTGCTGTGTGGAGGAGCGCTGCACTGACAGGAAGGGAGGACACAGAACAGCCTCTCTCCTGTCTACCACTGCTGCTGTCTGAAGTTTACTAATCACAGTTCACTGCACCAGGCTGCACATTCCTGTGTTGGGATGGGGAAGAAACTCAGCCGGCCGGGGGGGGCACAACAGAAATATGGGGGGGCACAGCCCACCCCAGCACTCCCCTAGATCCGGTCATGGCTGTAGCATCTCATGTGGCCTTGTCTACACTTGAGACCGGAGGCAGTAAGAATAGGCAATTGAGTTGCAGTTTTATCGTCCCCTTACTTCTCGCCTTAATCTAATTTGGCACATTTCTGTGACTGTGATGCTTTGCTTCATGGCAAAAATGACACCATGGATTGTGTTCACATGCAATATGGCCAAATGCAACCCAAGCAAATTAATGGGGCTGGGCTGCACACCACCCTGCACCCAAATATAATGTACACAGTTGCAGCACTGTGGCTTTTAAGGGTTAAAACAAGTGGCAAGGAAGCGGTCTTACAGTCCTTGCATATTTGAGCTCAGAGAGGGGGAGGGGGAAGCAACACACGCAGCCAGTCAGTTGAGATGCAATGTAAGATGCCTGCTGATAAGAGGAGGGAGCAGAACGACAGAGAGTTGCTGTCATCAGTGTGCTGCTTCTCCTTTCACTGTCCAGTCACAGGGTATGGAGAAGATACCTGAAAGTAAAAGTGAAACTGCAGCAGAGAAAGATCTAGTCTCCTGCTCTGTCAGGCAGAATTGTGCTGTGTGCTGTGCTGTGCTGTATAAAGTTCAGGATTGGATGGACAGAAATACAAATCCATTTGGCAAGTAAAATAACTTCCTTTCTTCTATGTCGTGTATTTAGCTGTTTGGTTTGATTTGAGTTTAGCTTTAATATAGTAGTCGTTTTACAATACATTTTTAACATTTATAAATTTCTGTTTTCAATAGAATTTTAATGATGTAAAAGCAAAATCAAGCGCTAGCGACTACAAATCAGATGAAGCATTTTTGGCTCCCTCAATATTTGAAGGTATGGAATTTGGCAAACACATACTGGACTCTGATAACAATGAAGAACATCCTCAAAATAAACGATATGTCTCAACTGAAACTTGGAGATCAGGTTATGTTAACTTCAGGCAGAAATACACTGATCAGAATTTTCCTATAAGTAAAACGGTGGAACTTAGAAATTCAACATATGGGACAAATGCTGCAGAGGACTGTGTCCTGGACTATCCAAACACTTGGATTCCACCAGAAGCAAGGTATACAAAGGCCAAAGAAGGTCTTCATTATGGACACATTTGCAATGAATACGATTACTATAATCACCTAACAGCATTTGAGCAGGACTTTAGAAAACCAAGCCAGCCATATCTTAATCAGGAGGAAAAGATGCATTGTTTGTACATGAATGAACAATTTCGGGCCTATACCAATATTTCTGGTGATGCCTAAAGTCAACAGCCAGCATTTGCCTTTTTCCATTTTATAAGAAATTAGTAATGACTTTGTTTAAAGGAGAGATTTTAGTAAATGCAGGAAATAAATGTATTCATCTTTCACTGTTCTCCTAAGGCTAGACAAATCAATTTTTTCAAGTTTTATAACTGTAGGAATGTGAGATGTGTCATCTTTGACCATACTACTCATATCAGAGAGAGATCTGGCCAAACCAGTTAGACTGGTTTGATCATTTCTGAGAAATAGAGATGGGCAAAGGTGTGCAATGAATGGAATGTTTGCAAAGCTAGGTTGAGGAAGTCTTTTAAACATTTGCTGATCTCCATCCATTGGCTAAAATGACTAGAATTACTACATCATGATGGGTTGAATTTTTCCACTACATACATATTTAGACACTGACGAACTCCTTGCTTGCTTGCTAGAAACCATCTCAGATATTATACTGTGATTACTAATTTGGCCCACTAGGTGGTGGTAGTATTCTTCCTAGTGGCACTACAAGGTTATGATGTCATTTCTTGTCTCTGTGCCTATTGTTTTCTACTAAAACAAGAAGGGCACAGCCATGTGTCCACCACAATTATGACTGGCAAGAGACATCTTATATATATCTTATATGTTATGGATATCCTAAATCTGCACAAGCTTTCCAACAGAAACATTGATTTTTCTGGGCTTTTTACTTTTATTCTATAAATTCACCACTCTATTTTTCTTATGTAATAGTTTCAGTGTGATGGCTTTCCCCTTTCCTCTATCCTAGGAGAAATGGATGACTAAAGAAGGTCAGCTAGTATGTGTGGCTTGATGATCTTCCTTCAGTTTTCTGTAAATAACTGTAGCAATTAGTTGTTTTTTTGCACAAAAGTCTTGGTTTTATACTGTATCAGTATACGTTAACTTTTAACAGGTCAAAGAGTCTAAACACAGAGGCTGAGTGTATCTATGTGACTGATTTACTAAAGACAGATAGGCTGTTCACCTTGCAAAAGAAGTTACCCATAGATTAGTTAGTATGGTGAAAAATAATTTTGCAAAGAATACCCAATCACATGAAAGTAAAATAAAAAAAACAATATTTTGTTTGCATATGGGTGGATGGTGAGCAGACTATTTGCCTTTAGTAAATCAACTTGAATGAGTTGGTCCAACCTTTGCAGCTATAACAGCTTCAACTCTTCTGGGAAGGCTGTCCACAAGGTTTAGGAGTGTGTCTATGGGAATGTTTGACCATTCTTCCAGAAGTGCATTTGTGAGGTCAGGCACTGATGTTGGATGAGAAGGCCTGGCTCGCAGTCTGCACTCTAATTCATCCCAAAGGTGTTCTATCGGGTTGAAGTCAGGACTCTGTGCAGGCCAGTCAAGTTCCTCCATCCCAAAGTCACTCATCCATGTCTTTATGGACCTTGCTTTGTGCACTGGTGCGCAGTCATGTTGGAACAGGAAGGGGTCATCCCCAAACTGTTCCCACAAAGTTGGGAGCATGAAATTGTCCAAAATGTCTTGGTATGCTGACGCCTTAAGAGTTCCCTTCACTGGAACTAAGGGGCGAAGCCCAACCCTTGAAAAACAATCCCACACCATAATCCCCCCTCCACCAAATTAGACAGAGAAGCATAATTGGTCACTCCAGAGAACATATCTCCACTGCTCTAGAGTCCAGTGGTGGTGTGCTTTATACCACTGCATCCAACACTTTGCATTGCACTTGGTGATGTATGGCTTGGATGCAGCTGCTGGGCCATGGAAACCCATTCCATGAAGCTCTCTACACACTGTTGTTCTAAACTGAAGGCCACATGAAGTTTGGAGGTCTTTAGCTATTGACTCTGCAGACAATTGGCGACTTCTGCGCACTATGCGCTTCAGCATGCGCTTGCCCCGCTCTGTCATTTTACGTGGCCTACCACTTCGTGGCTGAGTTGCTGTTGTTCCCAGTTTCTTCCAATTTGTTATAATACCACAGATGGACTTATTGCACAGCTGGCAACCTATCAAGGTACCACGCTTGATTTCACTGAGCTCTTGAAAGCAACCCATTCTTTCACAAATGTTTGTAGAAGCAGTCTGCATGCCTAGGGGCTTGATTTTATACACCTGTGGCCATGGAGGTGATTAGAACACCTGAATCCAATGATTTGGAGGGCTGGCCCAATACTTTTGGCAATATAGTGTGTATATACACTGCTCAAAAAAAATTAAATGAACACTTTTTAATCACAGTATAGCATCAAGTCAATTAGATTTCTAGGATATTGATCTGGTTAGTTAAGTAGCAGAGGGGGTTGTTAATCAGTTTCAGCTGCTTTGGTGCTAATGAAATTAACAACAGGTGCACTCGATGGGGAACAATGAAATGACACCCAAAACAGGAATGGTTTTACAGGTGGAGTCCACTGACATTTTTTTCTCTTCCCATCTTTTCTGTTTTTCACTAGTTTTGCATTTGGCTAGGGTCAGTGTCACTATTGGTAACAAGAGGAGATACCTGGACCCTACAGAGGTTGCATAGGCAGTCCAACTCCTCCAGGATGGCAAATCAATACGTGCGAATGCCAGAAAGTTTGCTGTGTCTCTCAGCACAGCCTACAGAGCATGGAGGAGATTCCAAGAGACAGGCAGTTACTCTAAGAGAGCTGGACAGGACCGTAGGAGGTCCTTAACCCATCAGCAGGACCAGTTTCTGCTCCTTTGTGCAAGGAGGAACAGGATGAGCACTTCCAGAGCCCTACAAAATGGCCACCAGCAGGCCACTGGTGTGAATGTCTCTGACCAAAGAATCAGAAACAGACTTTCATGAGGGTGGCCTGAAGGCCCGACGTCCTCTAGTGGACCCTGTGCTCACTGCCTGGCACCATAGAGATCGATTGGCAGTTGCCATTGAACACCAGAATTAGCAGGTCTGCCACTGGCGCCCTGTGCTTTTCACAGATGAGAGCAGGTTCATCCTGAGCACATGTGACAGACATGAAAGGGTCTGGAGAAGCCGTGGAGAACGTTATGCTGCCTTTAACATCATTCAGCATAACCATTTTGGTGGTGGGTCAGTGATGGTCTGGAGAGACATATCCATGGAGGGACGCACAGACCTCTACAGGCTAGACAATGGCCCCCTGACTGCCATTAGGTATCGGGATGAAATCCTTGGACCCATTGTCAGATCCTACGCTGGTGCAGTGGGTCCTGGGTTCTTCCTGGTGCATGACAATGCCTGGCCTTAATATGGTGATAGTATGCAGGCAGTTGCTGGAGGATGAAGGAATTAATACCATTGAATGGCCCCCACACTTGCCTGACCTAAATCCAATAGAACACCCCTGGGATATCGTCCATCGACGCCGCTAGGTTGCATCTCAAACTGTCCAGCAGCTCAGTGATGCTCTGGTCCAGATCTGGGAGGAAATACCCCAGGACACCATCTGTCATCTCATTAGGAGTATTCCTCAATGTTCTCAGGCATGCTTACAAGCACGTGGGGGCCATACAAACTACTGTGTACCATTCTGAGTTGCTGCAATGAAATTTCAGCAAAATGGACTAGCCTGCTGCATCATTTTTTTCACTTTGATTTTCGTGGTGTCTTTGAATTCAGTCCTCTGTATGTTAATAATTTTCATCAAACGATGGGGCATCCTTACATTCCTGACACATTACCCAGTCCGTATCAGTATAGATATCCAGCATGATATTTTTCCCCATTGAGATCTGGTGTGTTTTCAAAGTGTTCATTAATTCTTTTGAGCAGTATATATATACACACAGTATACATTTTTTATTTTTTTTTACACTTAAAGGTTACCTCCACTTTCATCAGGAAAACAGTAAATACAAAATAATAATAATAATAATAATAACATAGCTCATACAATTCCTACACAAGTCATATTATAATTAAATGTGATTAAAAATTTACTTTCCTTTTCAATCTGCATTGCTATAATTTTCTGTAAATTGAAATGCAGTATGGCAACCTGGAGGCGCTCTGTACACAGATGGCGTACAGATGCCCCTTCAGAAATGTAATTTCCACTGTGTGATTGGCTCACTGATTTTCCCAGAAGTCTACACTAAGATACAAGTCAGATTTTGGGCATCCTCCGCAACAAAAAAGTTATTTTTGATGAGCTACTCCCAAAGGGAAATCACATCTAAAGAGATGCAGACCCTGCCATTTTCCTCACTAGAATCCTGCAAGTGCAGCAGCTGATTGATAATTATAAAGTCACTCCCATTTCACTTTGTACATGGACACAGATAAACAGCTATTACTTCAGAATAACAAAAGGTGGGAATCTGTAACAAAGTTTGTTAAAATCCCTACAATGTACACTGATCACCCAGAAGGGAATGTTTATCCTCAACAAAAGTGGAGTTACTCTTTTTATCAATTTTTCACAGTCTTCCTCCGCTACCTATCCTAGAACAGCAGAGGGATGAAGAGTTAGAGAGTCCTTGGTTTTTTTTTTTGTATACTACTTCGTTTCATGGCTTCCCTGCCCAATCAGAGTACACTGTCAGTAGGAGCTGCTCTGATTACCATCAGGGTGTCTCAGACATGTGCATTCATCCATATATCTTATTTAATTCTGTGGCTTAGCACTTTGTGCATAAAATGTAACAGACGTTTAATGGCTGTCGACTACACGCTGTGCTTGCATTCTGCATTCATTATTATTATTATTATACATGATTTTTATAGCGCCAACAGTTTGCTCAGCGCTTTACATTAATGCACGAACCAATAGGCAGTTTGAGTGTGGTCAGCTTTGCACTCAAAAGTGTGCACATTTAAATCAAGGGAACTATTGTATTATATAGGGACAACCAAGCAGGTCTGAAGACATAACCTCTCATGTCTGCCATTTCTAGCTTTGATAGCATTACTTTGTTTACATTTTGCCTGTCTGCACTACAGTCTATTCAGCATTATGCACAGTAGGACTAAAGCTGGTCATACACTAGTAGAATTTTATTTAAAATTTTTCATTTTAAGATCGTTCATCCAATTTTCCAAGTGCTAGTCAAAATGATGGTCATTTTTTACCGCAGTGATGAGAAAATTTGAAGCACCAGAACAGATGACTTTCTTTGAATGAAAATGTTTCTAACAGTGAATGTGGTTTGCTGTTCATGAAATTACATACCAAAACCGAATGTTAAAAACATAAAAATGTAATACTTTCAAATGGCATTTGTCAAGTGATTGAATGTACTGATAATTTTCATTCGAATGTTCATATATTTGTTCCTGCAAATGTTTGTTCAAAAATCTACTAGTGTATGACAGGTTTAACAGTTAAAAGTAGCAGTTGTGTTTTCTGCATTGTGTTGCCTGAAAACATACTGTATGTGATGGGTGTAAATATACATTTGTTGAGAAGACAGCCTTGGCCTGTTGCTTCTAATTACTTCTGCATTGGTTGCTGCCTGAGAGTGCACAATAGTTCAAAACCCCAAATCTTTTTCCCAGCACTGAAGACTTTCGAAAAAATGCGCATGACAGCAACATAACATCATTTGGAGTTTACCCACAAAAGTACACTTTTCTTTATGGGGTCTATTTATGAAACATTTCTTGGAGAAATGTCACACACATTCGTGCATGCTGCAGGAATTTTGGTGGCAATTTCTCTTATAGATTAATCCCTAGGATCAACAGCTCCATCTAATGGGAAATGTAATATGTTTTTTTTTTTTTTAAAGGATAAGTTCACCTTTCATAACATGTTACATGTTATGAAAGCACCGGCTCCCAATCTGATTCACTCTCCCCCCTTCTAGCTGTCAATTTTTTTTAAAAATGTGGCTGTACTGGGCTCTGCCAGCCTGGCCACATCATTCCTCTGTGATTGGGAAACTACAAGTCTCAACATCATTATTGGTTCTTGGCTTTTAGTTCTCACAGAACTACCACGGTGCCGTGGACTGTGCGATCTTAATAGCACCATGGGACCCTGGGTAAAGAAATGCACTGGGACCCCTACCAGCCTGCATCAGGTTCCCCCATCACAGCATCCCCATACATCAGGTGTCCCCATACATCAGGTGTCCCCATCACAGTGTCCCCATATATCCGGAGTCCCCATAATTTTTTACCCATACATCTGGTGTCCCCATATATCCGGTCTCCCCAGACATCCGGTGTCCCCATCACAGTGTCCCCATACATCTGGTGTCCCCATATATCCAGTGTGCCCATACATCAGTATTCCTCATTAGTGTCCCCATACATAAGGATTCTCCATCACATTGTCCCCATACATCAAGTGTCCTCATCACAGTGTTCTCATACATCCAGTGTCCCCATCACAGTGCCCCCATACATCAGGTGTCTCCATTACACTGTCCTCATCCATCAGGTGCCCCTATCACAGTGTCCCCATATATCTGGTGTCCCCATATATCCGATGTCCCCATACATCCGGTGTTCCCATCACAGTGTCCCCATACATAAGGATTCCCCATCACATTGTCCCCATACATCAGGTGTCCTCATGACAGTGTTCCCATAAATCCGGTGTCCCCATCACAGTGCCCCCATACATCAGGTGTCTCCATCACAGTGTCCTCATCCATCAGGTGTCCCCATCACAGCGTCCCCATACATCAGGTGTCCCCATCACAGTGTCCCCATATATGTGGTGTCCCCATATATCCGATGTCCCCATACATCCCCTGTCCCAATCAGTGTCCCCATACATCCGGTGTTCCCATCACAGTGTCCCCATATATAAGGATTCCCCATCACATTGTCCCCATACATCAGGTGTCCTCATCACAGTGTTCCCATACATCCGGTGTCCCCATCACAGTGCCCCCATACATCAGGTGTCTCCATCACAGTGTCCTCATCCATCAGGTGTCCCCATCACAGCTTCCCCATACATCAGGTGTCCCCATCACAGTGTCCCCATATATCTGGTGTCTCCATATATCCGATGTTCCCATACATCCCCTGTCCCCATCAGTGTCCCCATACATCCCCTGTCCCCATCACAGTGTCTCCATACATCAGGTATCCCCATCACAGTGTCACAATACTTCAGGTGTCCTCATACATCAAGTGTCCCCATACATCTGGTGTCCTCATACATTGGGTGTCCCCATCACAGTGTCCCCAACCATCACATGTCTACCAGTGTCCCCATACATCAGGTGTCCCCATCATAGCGTCACCATACATCAGGTGTCCCCATCACAGTGTCCCCATCCATCAGGTGTCTCCCAGTGTCCCCATACATCAGGTTTTCCCATCACAGTGTCACAATACATCAGGTGTCCCCATCACAGTGTCACCGTACATCATGTGTCCCCGTCACAATGTCCCCATGCACCAGGTGTCCAAATAACAGTGTCCATATACATAAGGTGTCCCATCACAGTGCCTCTTACTACAGAGTTGTAACCCCCCCCCCCCTTCCACCTTGTACTCACAGATCACAAATGCTGTTCTGACCTGCAGTGAAGGCAACTCCTCCTTCCTCTCCCACACTGAGACTGCGGTGAGTTCTAAGTCTCAGTGTCGGCTCTCTTCTGCTCCCTGCAGGAGGGAGTAGAAAGCTGAATCCTCTCTCAAGCAGAAGCCAGCCTCTGTTTTTTCTGACAGGAGTGACATTTCAGTTACTCCTGTCAAAGAAGAGACATTTGTCCAACAATGTTTTATAAACAGACCCTTCTGTGAAGTAGTGTAAAAAGTTTTTTTTAGATTTGCTTTCTTATCTGCAAAATAATTAGTGTTTTGTACAAAATGTTATTTCTTTTGTTGTACACTATATTGTAATGAAATATACCCTTAATAAACATTTTAGTGCTTTTCATTTGTTTTGCTATTTTTGTTGTCTACAAAATATATTTCTTAAAAGATCAATATCAAGATTTGTTGCACTCGTACTGCAGATTTTCTAGGATGCAGAAAAATATCAGTCAGTCATTTTGGCACTTAAAGCAGACCTTCACTCTCTCAATCAACACTGACTATTTTTAATCCTTATGCTGCTAGCATCAGTAAATAGATAGGACAGTATATTATATTTACTTATTTTAAACTTTTTTTTTTTATTTCTTAAGTCACTTTCTGGCTTCTGGCCTAAGTAAATTATTTTGTACATTCCAGGAGTCTTCAGGAGGGGAGGAGGGGTTTTTCTCAGCTAAGTACACCCTCCTGCCTGCATGCCTGATCTAAGGATAAATGGATTCCAGGAACCCTGCATGCTGCATGAATCATCTGCCCTTACTCAAGATGGCCACAGCCAGAAATGCTAGGGGTTAATTTTCAAAGTGATTTCTCATCAAAATGTGGACATGGACATGGATGGATGGGGGAGTTTGCTTTGAATATAAATAAATTAAATAAACAGTGTTTTTGGTTTGTGGTGCAAAGTAGTTCTCCTTTAACCACTTTCTCTCTAGGGGATTTACCCCCCCCTTCCTGACCAGGCCATTATTTGCAATACGGCGCTGCGTTAGTTTAAGTGACAATTGCGCGGTCATGCAATGCTGCACTCAAATGAAATTTATGTCTTTTTCCCCCCACAAAAAGAGCTTTTTTTCAGTGGTATTTTATTGCCTTTTTTACTTTTTGTGCTATAAAAAAAGACCACCAATTTTGAGAAAAAAACAATATTTTTGACTTTTTGCTATTAAACATGTTCAGTAAAAAAATTTTAAAAACCAAATTTCGTCATAAATTTAGGCCAAAATGTATTCTGCTACATGTCTTTGCTAAAAAAAATCCCAATACGTGTAAATTAATTGGTTTACATGACAGTTATAGCTTCTACAAATGGCAGTATATAAACTGGATTTTTTTTTAATACTAGTAATGGTGGCAATCAGCAACTTATAGTGGGACTGCAGGACTGTGGCGAGCATTCTGACACTGGGTGGGAACTGACTAACTGTCACTGAGCCCCAGTGACACCAATAAAGTGATCAGTGCTAGTAAAAAGCACTGACACTGTACTAATGTCACTGTGCAGGAAGGGGTTAACATCTGGGGCGATCAAAGGGTTAAATGTGTGCTGTGTGTGTGTGTGCTTTACATTGTAAGCACACTGCTTTGTATGGCTCTGCTATGCTGTGTCACACATTTCACAGTCCCTGCAGTCTGAACTACAGAGATGCTGATAAGAAGAGCTTCAGGCAAAGTCAGTAGAAGCAAACAAGATACCATATGTATGTGGGTGGGTGCAGCATGGTGCAGTGGCAGTAAATAGAGTCAAGTGCAAATAAAAGAACTTGTAATGAAGTCATGGCCCATCAATACAAACAGCCCAAAGGGAGGGCACCCAACTGAGAACACTCACAGTTCTGATCAGTAATGCAGAGTGGAGAAGGTCCTCATGTGCTGATAGCTTATGTCTCTGAGGATGGAATGCAGCCTGGCTGATCTGTGCTCAATTGGGAGGATTCCTGGAAAGTATCTCATGTCCTTATCCTGTCCCCTTTCCCTACCATGCTATTCACTTTTCCTGACAGGCGAGTAACCTGTCCCTACACGGTCCACCCACAAAATGTGCACCATGTCTGGGAGTCAGGGTCCTAAATAGACTCTGCCTTCCCTAAAATGACCACCAGAGTCACATGGGGTGGCAGCATCCAACTGGATCACTTCCTTAGGGACCCAGGACCCTGTCTTCCACTCCTGCAATGCTGCTGTGGCTGAGCACCACTTGCAGCGGTGAAAAGAGCCTGCACCTGCCTACATATAGTCCTTAGAGTTTGAAAGTAATGCAGGAATCCAGGAAGTTGTGGAAAGAGATGACCAACAGACAGGGAGCACTCATCAAGTAATATTGTATTGGCTTGTCAAAAAAAACTGTTGTTCATGTTGTTGTTAAAATGCTGATGCTAACTGCTTAAGCTCTGGACGGTTTTATACCCTTCAAGACCAGAGCATTTTTTTTGCTATTCAGCACTGTGCTACTTTAACTGACAATTACGTGGTCATGCAACACTGTACCAAAATTACATTTTTATCTTTTTTCACACAAATAGAGCTTTGTTTTGGTGGGTGTTAATCACCACTGTTTTTTTTCTATTATGTAATAAATTAAAATCAAATAATGACCAAAACCTTTGAACAAGCAATCATTTCTACTTTCTGTTATAAGAAATATCCAATAAAATCAAATGTAGTCATAAATTTAAGCCAAAATGTATTCTGGTATATGTCTTTGGTAAATAATCCCAATAAGTGTGTATTAATTAGTTATTGTGAAAGTTATAGCGTCTACAAACTATGGTATACTGTATATACTGAAATGTATGCAGCTTTTACTTTCTGATTGCCTATCACTTTTCTTGAAGTGATAAAATGCCAGTGCAGCACAAATACCCCCCAAATTACCCCTTTTTGGAAAGTAGACACTCCAAGGTATTTGCTGAGAGCCATGTTGAGTGCATTAAAGATTTTATTTTTTGAAAGTTGTCATTTTAATGAGATATTTCTCACATATTCCATAGGTATATGTGGAATTACACCCCAAAACAAATTCTGTAACTTCTCCTGAGTATGGAGATAACACAAGTGAGAGACTTTTTAGGGGCCCAAAACCAATGACCACCTTCAGGCTTTCAAATGGCGTCATTACCTCATGTCACTTCCTCACTACTTATCACAGTTTTGGGGGGCCTGAATTACCAGGCTAGTACAACCCCCCCCCCCCAAATGACCCATTTTTGGAAAGTAGACACCCCAAGGTATTTGCTGAGAGGTATCATGTTGAGCAGCAGGAAGATTAAATTTTTTGCCATAGGTCTTGAGAAAATGACAAAATGAGTGTTCTTTTTTTTTCTTTACACAAAGTTTTCACTTTGATGAGATATTTCTCCCACATGCCATGGGTATGTGTGGAATGACACCACAAAATAAATTCTGCTACTTCTCTTGAGTAAACAAAAAAATGCTGTACTGATGACACTATGACAGGGCACTCAAAGGGTTAACTGGAGGGCAATCAAGGGATTAAAAGTGCCTAACTAGATGTGTGCAAGTGTAGGTGTGCTGTTTTTACTCACAGAGGTCTGGCTTCTTCTTTCTCTGGAACCAAAAGGGCTCTGAAAGAGAAGATCTAGCCAGAACCTGTGTCCATGTTTGTAAACACAGGGGATCTGTGTGCTGTGATTGGTCAAAGCTGATCAGCAGGTCTACAGCCAAAATCATTGGTTGTAGGCTGTCGACAGACTTTTGCTGTGACTGATCACAGCACAGTTCGGCAGGGGGTGTGCAGCATGGGTCCACCTGCCCATGATCTATCCATTAAATGCATGTGCCTCTACTATGGGGACTCACAAATTTTAGAGTTAGGACCACAGATTACCAGGGTGCCGTGTCGTGGCTCTGTGGCTTACGTATGTATTTGCAAATGTGTGCTAACTAAACCCCTGTTATAAACGCATACTGTTAGACAGGTTAATTTGGTTGTTAGCAAGCTGGCTGGCAAGTTGTCCAAGAACATTGTTCTCTCCCCTTTATTCACTATGTGATGCCTGTTTATGTGTCCTTGCTTCATAAGCCAGTTATAGACTTGGGCGGGTGGCCACTTTTATGCATGTTTGAGTTTTTGGTACGTGGGTGCACTAGGGCCCTGGTTGCCATTGTGCTACATGCTGGGGTCCATTGCACTCCTTTGCCTTTAAGAGGGGTGGCTCCCTCAGGTCCACCTGCCCTTGATCTATCCATTAAATGCATGTGCCTCTACTATGGGGACTCACAAATTTTAGAGTTAGGACCACAGATTACCAGGGTGCCGTGTCGTGGCTCTGTGGCTTACGTATGTATTTGCAAATGTGTGCTAACTAAACCCCTGTTATAAACGCATACTGTTAGACAGGTTAATTCGGTTGTTAGCAAGCTGGCTGGCAAGTTGTCCAAGAACATTGTTCTCTCCCCTTTATTCACGGTGTGCAGCATGGGCCTGACAAGCCGGTTCACAGGCGTACCTGTACGTCACTTAGCCTGCAGCTGCTGCCCACCTGCAGTACATGTACTATGTACTATGAGCGGTCAGCAACTGGCTAAAACATAGAAATAGTACGATAACAAAGGTGTTTAAAAAAAATAGTGTATGACAGCAAGAGTTGGCTCTCAATTTTCAGAACATTTTTTCAATTATTCAACAATTTCAATACACTTTCACCCCCTTCCTGCCAAGGCCAATTTTCAGCTTTCAGCGCTAGCACACTTTGAGTCATGCAACACTAATGAAAATTAAATTATAATTTTTTTTACACAAATAGAGATTTCTTTTGGTTGTATTTAATCACCACTATGTTTTTTATTTTCTGCTAAATAAATGAAAAAATAATACCAAAAATTTTGTAAAAAAAAATATGTTTTTTCACAATTTTTTTTAATATACTGTGTACTGTTACCATTGCAGTACAGCCTCATCATATAACTGGTGTGACAGTGATCAAGGATACTGACTGGTGACAGTATGCAAAAAAACATTTTTTAATAATTTTTTTTTTTAACTTATTTTTCTTTTTCTTTTTTTTCTTTTATTACTTTTTTTTAATATACTGTGACCAAAGCAATACAGTGTTACCATAGTAACACTTTACTACTCTGAGGAGGTGATCAGGAATTTTTTTTTACACACTATGATTGCTTATAACAGTAGTAATCACTGATATAAGCAACCATTTTTTTCTGAATGAAATTGATTCATTCAGTGTGTACTACTACGATTAGCTGTGATTAGCCACAGCTAATTACATGGTACAGAAGGGCTGTGATAGGCGCTGTGTGTACCATGTGATCACTGTGACCAATCACAGAGATTAATATAATATTACACAATGAATGGTACGAATGGAATCCATTCATCGTGTACAATTGCCATGTGATCTGCTATGATTGGTCACAGAGGTCACATTGTACTGGCAGTGGCCTGGTACACTGATCTGTCAAACGCTGTGTCTAGTAGACACAGTAGGGGACAAACTGCACCGCATCATGGCCCGTGGGGCATGCACAAGGCACAATCTTGGCAGGACATCTTATAACGTGCATCCAGGATGGCAGTGCTCCTGCCCAGCTGTCATTTGTCTATAGACTGGGCAGGAGGTGGTTAAGCGGTAAAATGAATCATTTAGCATTTGCTTTCAAGCAAAGTGCACGGACAAATCAAAGGACAAGAACGGAACATTTTTATTGAAGTTAATGGTAATTTAATTTGGTTCATGGATGAGAGAAATCCTAACTAGTGTTATGCGCGCACACTTTTCAAAGTTAATCCTGATTGCCAATCAGAAATAAAGCTATTGTCGTATTACTCAAATATGAAGCTAAGATCAAGAACACGAGGACATGGCTTCCAAGTAGCAGAATAAAAATCCAAAACTATTCTTTAGAAATTCTTTAGTTTTTGATCAAGCAGTTAATGCTTGGAACAGACTTCCAGCAAAGGTAATTAGTCAGTCAAGAGGCTGTCTGTCACCTTGAGAAAGAGGTCCTCCATTGCCTCGAAATGTTGGTGTAATGCGGTTTGTTTTGCACATTTGTATATTACTATCACAGAATGATGTAATTAAAATTTTGAGGTTGATTGGTTCAGTGTTGTGCTGTTTACTCTAATCACCAAGAGTGAAAGTGAAAGAAAATCCCAAATTTTGGGAAGTCCTAAAAACCAGAGTAGAAGAGAATACTTCCAATGGGGTCACTCATTCTGGTGACTCTGCTGACCACCAATGATTTCCTCTTACTTCCTGTTTTGACTACAAAATGAAGGGAAATCTTTCTAGTAGAACACAGATGACAAGTAAAAACTGACGGGGTTAAACTCCCACTTGCTCTATCCAAAATGAAAAATAAAGTTTTGTCTTTAGTTCTTCTTTATTGCATCCCCAAGAATGCTATTTGTTTTCATATTATATTTTTTAATTTGATATTTATTGTTACTCATGATAAATGTTTAGTGGCCCCCATTCAGGCTAACAAGGTCCAATGAATAGGATGTTACTGATTAGTGAGGGTGCAGGCTGTGGAAAGATTCATCCAGACCAAAAGCACACTGTAGAAATAGGATAGCCTGGCTGCTGCACACCTCGCTGGGCCCCAGTTAGCAGGTAAAAGCAGCCTCAGCTCGATTCATCTGAGCCTTGACCCAACAGGTTTTGCCACACTCCCACCTCAATGATTAAGCCCCAGGATGGGGCGAAACATGTTGGGGGCATGGCTCGGGTGAATGTAGCTGAGGATGCTTTTACCTGCTAACCACTCAGACCGGACGAGGTATGCGGCTGCCAGGTTATCGCCTCTTATTTCTACAGCATGATATTTTATGTTGTCATTTAAGCCATGTAAAAAGACTCCCTCCCTGCTGAATGGTACTTAATTTTTTTTTTTTGCAATGACACATATCCCTCAAGGCAGTGCTCAGCTATCCATGACATTTTTTTCAACAATAGAAAATAGTTAGTTTTGCTATCAATTAACTTAATAGGGTTCAGTGTTGTTTTTCGCTTTGTAGGATGGCGATACATTCTCAATAAATTACACCGAGTAGTCAATTATACAATTGAAGATACATGTAAGTCAAATTACAGTGAATAGTCTCCTTGGAAGATCATTTTTATTATTTGCAAGAATATGTTGAGACATAAAACTAAAGTTTGTTGTGTTAAATCTAGAATAAGGAGTAGTGCACTCCATTAGGAATTCTGAGTGGAAATGTGTACTTTGAGCTATGGCGTTAGCTTCTGCAACTATTTTGCTTTCACCCGCTTTGGGAGACATTATTCGTATCAGAGCTGTGTTTGTTTTAGATATCTAATACCTTTGTCCATCCTAATAAAACGTTTGCAACCTTTTTCAAATAAAAAAGATTTTAAATTGGAATCATCTGCATATACATATACTTTAATTTTTTTAGGTTTATAATACAGAAAGAAAAAAATATCATAGACAATCTCCTGTAATTTTTTTTTAACTTTTACCTAATTAAAGCAACTCCAGAAATGACCTCATAAGATAATTGTCTAGTCACACAATGCACCACATGATCTTTTAAAAAATTAAAGGAACACTTTGAAAACACATCAGATCTCAGTGGGGAAAAATATCATGCTGGATATCTATACTGATATGGACTAGGTAATGTGTTAGGAATGTAAGGATGCCCCATTGTTTCATGAAAATGAAAATGATCAACCTACAGAGGACTGAATTCAAAGAAACCCTGAAAATTAAAGTGGAAAAATTATGCAGCAGGCTAGTCCATTTTGCTCAAATTTAATTGCAGCAACTCAAAATGGTACTCAGTAGTTTGTATGGCCCCCATGTGCTTGTATGCATGCCTGACAATGTCGGGGCATGCTCCTAATGAGACGACGGATAGTGCCCTGGGGTATTTCCTCCCAGATCTGGAACAGTACATTACTGAGCTCCTGGACAGTCTGAGGTGCAACCTGGCTGCGGCGGATGGAACGAAACATGATATCCCAAAGGTGTTCTATTGGATTTAGGTCAGGGAAGCGCGGGGCCATTCAATGGAATAAATTCCTTCATCCTCCAGGAACTGCCTGCATACTCTTACCACATGAGGCCAGGCATTGTCGTGGACCAGGAGCAACCCATAACCCACTGCACCAGCATAGGGTCTGACAATGGGTTCAAGGATTTCATCCCAATACCTAATGGCAGTCAGGGTGCCATTGTCTATCCTGTAGAGGTCTGCATGGATATGCCTCCCCAGACCATCACTGACCTACCACCAAAATGGTCATGCTGGATGATGTTACAGGCAGCATAACATTCTCCATGGCTTCTCCAGACCTTTCACGTCTGTCACACGTGCTCAGGGTGACCCTGTTCTCATCTTTGAAAAGCACAGGGTGCCAGTTTTTGGACCTGCCAATTCTGGTGTTCAATGGCAAATGCCAATCAAGCTCTATGGTGCTGGGCAGTGAGCATAGGGCCCACTAGACGAAGTTGGGCCCTCAGGCTAACCTCATGAAGTCTGTTTCTGATTGTTTGGTCAGAGACATTTACACCAGTGGCCTGCTGGAGGTCATTTTCTGGGCTATGGCAGTGCTCATCCTGTTCTTCCTTGCACAAAGGAGCAGATACCAGTCCTGCTAATTGGGAGATGTACCAATGGAAAAATAAAAAAGTATATTAGCATACAATGGGGGGCTTCACATTGGGCTTTGACGTTACATTGAAGATACACAAATCCTTTAAAATACAGGTTTGAAGAATATTTTAAATGTATACGTGATGTTATGGAATAGCACAATGTTCACAGACAGCCTCAGATAGGAGCGAGGGGAAGAGTGCACATTGCTCGCAGACAACTGGCTGCTCTGCACCTGGGAGGTTATATAGTGAGGAACAGAAGAATTTCAACACCCTGCGATTTTGCAAGTTCTCCCACTTAGAAATCATGGAGGGGTCTGAAATTCACATTGTAGGTGCATTCCTACTCTGAGAGACAGAATTTAAAAAACAAAAATTCAGGAAATCACATTTTATGATTTTTAAAGAATTTATATAAGTATTTAAACACCTAAGAAACAGCAAGAATTCTGGCTCTCAAAGACCTGTTACTGTGCCTTTAAAAAGTCCACCTCTAATCCACTCATTAATCTAACTTAGTAGCGCCTGTCTGAGCTCTTTAAAGACACCTGTCCACCCCACAGTCAGTCAGACGCCAACTACTACCATGGGCAAGACCAAAGAGCTGTCAAAAGACACCAGAGACAAAATTGTGGACCTCCACAAGGCTGGAAAGGGCTACGGGGCAATTGCCAAGCAGCTTGATGAAAATAGATCAACTGTTGGAGCAATTGTTAGAAAATGGAAGAGGCTAAAGACGACTGTCAGTCTCCCTCGGACTGGGGCTCCATGCAAGATCTCACCTCGTGGGGTATCACTGATGATAAGAAAGGTGAGGAATCAGCCCAGAACTACAAGGGAGGAGCTGGTCAATGACATGAAGAGAGCTGGAACCACAGTTTCAAAGGTCACGGTCGGTAGAACACTACGCCGTCATGGTTTCAAATCATGCATTGCACGGAAGGTTCCCCTGCTCAAGTCATCACATGTCCAGGCCCGTCTGAAGTTTGCCAATGACCATCTGGATGATCCAGAGGAGGCATGGGAGAAAGTCATGTGGTCAGATGAGACGAAAGTAGAACGTTTTGGTCTAAACTTCACTCATCATGTTTGGAGGAAAAAGAAGGATGAGTTGCATCCCAAGAACACCATCCCTACTGTGAAGTATGGGGGTGGTAACATCATGCTTTGGGGGTGCTTTTCTGCAAAGGGGACAGGACGACTGCTCTGTATTAAGGAGAGGATGAATGGGGCCATTTATTGTGAGATTTTGAGCAACAACCTCCTTCCCTCAGTCAGAGAATTGAGGATGGGTCGTGGCTGGGTCTTCCAACATGACAATGACCCGAAGCACACAGCCAGGATAACCAAGGAGTGATTCCGTGAGAAGCATATCAAGGTTCTGGATAGGCCTAGCCAGTCTCCAGACCTAAATCCAATAGAACATCTTTGGAGGGAGCTGAAACTCCGTGTTTCTCAGCGACAGCCCCGAAACCTGACAGATCTAGAGGAGATCTGTGTGGAGGAGTGGGCCAAAATCCCTGTTGCAGTGTGTGCAAACCTGGTCAAGAACTACAGGAAACGTTTGACCCCTGTAATTGCAAACAAAGGCTTCTATACCAAATATTAACACTGGTTTTCTCAGGTGTTCAAATACTTATGTTCAGCAGTGCAAGACAAATAAATTCTTTAAAAATCATACAATGTGATTTCCTGAATTTTTTTTTTAAAATTCTGTCTCTCAGAGTAGGAATGCACCTACAATGTGAATTTCAGACCCCTCCATGATTTCTTTGTGGGAGAACTTGCAAAATCGCAGGGTGTTCAAATACTTCTGTTCCTCACTGTAGGTACAGAAGGTTTTGTCAGCAAGTCTGACAACTATTTGACCAATGTGCTGTATTGATTTGGGAAAAATACCTCCAACCTCCCTTCCATCGCTATGTTCTAGAGCAGTGTTTCTCAACCTTTTTTCAGTCAAGGCACCCTTTAAAATGATGGACAGTCTTGAGGCACCCCATTCTAAAATGTGAAAACTATTCCATTAGTTTTATATAACACACCAACACCCACACAGGTAGGACACCCAACATTACAGGTGATTTATTCTTCCAATACAAATACACTTTTGCACACTGGTACTGACTAGTATTCCATTGTTTCTCTTCTCCATCAGTTGTTCTCCATCACTGAGCCAATGTGACCCCAGCACAGATGGAGAGGACGAGGGAGGGTCAAACTAGGATGCTGTGCAGACAGCCACCATCCTCCTTATCAACTGATGATGTCATTGGTTGTCAGAACACAGGCGGCTAGACGGTCTTAATGGCGCACAATGAAAATATGTGTCTTTGTGAAGCTAAAAGGCAGGCACTGGCTTTTATACAAGTTTTGGGCAGTTTTAGACATTTTGCCAAGGCACCACTGAAGAAACCTCAAGGCACCCCAAGGTGCCTGGGCACCCTGGTTGAGTACCTTCTAGCTTCCTTCTTTCACAACATGCAATAACTCTACCTCTCATTTTAAACCTACCACTACGGTATTTATTGGGAGGTGAATGGAATGCTTCAATTTTACTGAAACTAAGATGATAGGAAGGTGAATTTGTGGTGCTATTGATACACACCAGTTACTGCATCAATGCCATGGCATACTGTGTACAAAGGGCAGATCCAACAAGTGTCTAGAAAGAAGTGAATGCTACACACATACACACCAAAAAAACCTAGCAAGAAAAAAATTTAAAAAAGCTTTTTATATTTCTAGTGGAAAATAAATTAGAAAATGTAATATGAAAAAAAGATCCTAATAAAGCACAAAAAAAGCTGCAAAGGGCCATTGCAAAGGCTAGTGAGTGAGCTAAATTGCTGCTGATAAGGAAAAAAAAGCCTTGAGAAGAACAGTTAGGTCTATAGAACTGTTAACACAGGGGGATACACAAGGGTATGTAGCTCATCACACTGCAATCTACAGTATAGCAGTGTACAGTATTTTATTTCTCATATTCAAAATGAATGGCACTATTATACAACAATACATGTAACACGTGTTGCCACACAGTAAGTGTGTGTTACCACAATGCATAGCTATAAAAGGGCCCTTAATAAAAAGGCTACAAAATTTTAAGGTTGTCTGAATAGATGAAACTTTAATTTCTCAGCGCTTAATAATTATCCCTACTTATACTTGGAATATGTTCTACGCATTTTATCCACTTTTTTTTATCCACTTTGTATTAATGATTAACATACGTTGGTAAATAATTCTTATAGATATTCTGATTCAGATTTATAAGTTAAAGTGTTACTAAACCCACAACAGTAAAATCGGTCTGTATATGCAGTAAAGCATTCTTGTTATACTCACTGTGGGACCTAAGGGATTAATCCTCTGCATTGTGTAAAAAGGTTTGAGCCTGTCTTCTCTGCTCCTCCCCTTCTTCCATGTTCCCCCTTTCATCTGTTGATAGAACACAGCCTCGGGGATACTCTGCACGTGCTTAGTTTGGTATGTACTGCCAGAGAGTTTTTTCTTTTTCTTGAGAGGGTGTACGTAATCAGCACAGGGCCAATCAGCACTGTCCAGACAGAGGTCAGGGGGTTCTGCATCCTTCTAGAACAGAAAACTCCTGCTACAAGCTTTAACCCAGGGGTCCTCAAACTACAACCCGTGGGCCACATGCGGCCTGCCGAAGACATTTATCCGGCCAGCCGGGCAGGGGCGTATCTGCCGCGAGGCAAGGGACTAGAGTTTGGCAGGTCGGGAGAGCTCGGCAGGACTCGGGCGAGAGACAGGAGGGCGGGATCAGCAATTCTAGAACAGGGGAAGGTGGGCTCAGCTTATGAACCCGCACCACTCACCTGGCCTCTCTGCAGCCAGCCGGCCATCTATTCTGATCAGTGCATGCAACCGTCACGGCCGGAGGGCGGAGCCTAGAGCTGACCATGAAGAGGGGGAGCAAGAGAGGAGACTCCATCGCTGCATGTCGGGTATCACGGCCACGGACCCTAGATAAGTGCAATAGATGATTGATCTCCTCCCTCTCTCTTTCCCCCCTCTCTCCTCTCTCTCTCTCCCTCCCTCCTCTCTCTCCCCCCTTCCTCTCCCCCTCCCCCCCTCCTCTCTCTCCCCCCCTCCTCTCCCCCCCTCCTCCTCTCTCTCCCCCCCTCCTCTCCCCCCTCCTCCTCTCTCTCCCCCCCTCCCCCCTCCTCTCTCTCCCCCCTCCTCTCCCCCCCTCCTCTCTCTCTCCCCCCTCCTCTCCCCCCCTCCTCTCTCTCTCCCCCCTCCTCTCTCTATATCTCCCCCTCCTCTCTCTCTCTCCCCCCCTCCTCTCTCTATCTCCCCCTCCTCTCTCTTTCTCTCTCCCCTCCTTATCCCCCCCCCCTCTCTCTCTTTACATTGCACACAGATCTGACCCAACAAGGTGTCCTGCATTTACCGTATATTTTGCTCCATAAGACACACTTGGGGGGAAATGTCTGTACGTCTTATGGAGCGGCCAGCCCAGTATTCCCGCCGCAGTTGTATGTCTTTAGTCTCTGGTCATCTCATGTACTATGTCTGCAGTCTCTGGTCATCTCCTGTACTGTGTTCACATTTGTTCATAGTTTTTTTTAAACTATAGTCCGGCCCTCCAACAGTCTGAGGGACAGTTATCTGGCCCCCTGTTTAAAAAGTTTGAGGACCCCTGCTTTAACCAGTGCTTGGCTAGACACTGATAGAAGTCACAAGACTGCTCTAACTGTGGATGAGAAAAGATATTTAGCAGTTTATATGTACTAAAATAATTGCTTCTCCATGTTGTGTGTACTGTGGGAGACCAGATATAGTGAATACAGGGTCCTGAGTTTAGTGACAGTTTAAATAAAAACGCATTTTAAGGTAAAGACTCTAAGCATTGAGCAAACTATTGGCACTGTATAGTCCTTATATAATAATAATAATAAAAAATTGAAAGTTAGCAAGAAGTCATTTGCGTGTTAGGCACATCAACGAGTGGTTCAACTAACAATGTTTTAGCTGTGTGAATCGTTATTTTTTGTGGTTTAGTGAAAGTGTGCATAATATGTGCACTCTCGCTTTCTTTTACCTAAAAGGAAGTAAACAAAAACTTGGCGAGGGTATTCAAAGACCTATCCTTTTTTTAAGTTTGAAAAAATAAAGAGAAACAGCGCAAACATAGACCTCTAAATAAAATCAATATACAAAGTGCAAACATAAATGAAAAATTGATCAATAGTGAAGTCCATCAAGATAAACCAAAGTTCAAAAAATATCAAAAAATATTTGTGCAAAAAGAAATATTTTCAAATTCTTCTTCTATTATAAAGGAACTTCCACCTTCCACCCGTGAAAACCAATATCAAATGCACTCACCAGATATAGGTGAATAAAACGCCTCTTAGGAATTTTATGGGATCCTAAACCCTCTTTCGTATCCACTCTATATGAATCCTCCTCTCCAGCATAGGCTCCACCATCCGACCAGGGAGAAAAAAATCTCAGATAGTGTAATATTGTAAGACACCATTCATAAGTGAAATCAAGGATTAAGGCCACTCACATTAAATTCACTTTAAAAAGGCATATTTATTAGGACCAGCTTCTTTCAGATGAACAGTAGATGCAAGGCAACCTCCCACGGAATCTCACATCACAGCTCCAGGTTACAGCAGAAGCTCTACAGAGACACCGCATATACAGATCCCAAAAGATGGCCGCTGGAACGCACCGCTCAGCGTGCGCTCCACTCACCGGAAGTGACGTCAGACGTACGGAATAGAAACCGGAAATGCGTCAACGCGTTTCGCCCCTCCCATCGGGCGTTCTCAAGACCATGGGAGATGGGAGGGGCGAAACGCGTTGACGCATTTCCGGTTTCTATTCCGTACGTCTGACGTCACTTCCGGTGAGTGGAGCGCACGCTGAGCGGTGCGTTCCAGCGGCCATCTTTTGGGATCTGTATATGCGGTGTCTCTGTAGAGCTTCTGCTGTAACCTGGAGCTGTGATGTGAGATTCCGTGGGAGGTTGCCTTGCATCTACTGTTCATCTGAAAGAAGCTGGTCCTAATAAATATGCCTTTTTAAAGTGAATTTAATGTGAGTGGCCTTAATCCTTGATTTCACTTATGAATGGTGTCTTACAATATTACACTATCTGAGATTTTTTTCTCCCTGGTCGGATGGTGGAGCCTATGCTGGAGAGGAGGATTCCTATAGAGTGGATACGAAAGAGGGTTTAGGATCCCATAAAATTCCTAAGAGGCGTTTTATTCACCTATATCTGGTGAGTGCATTTGATATTGGTTTTCACGGGTGGAAGGTGGAAGTTCCTTTATAATAGAAGAAGAATTTGAAAATATTTCTTTTTGCACAAATATTTTTTGATATTTTTTGAACTTTGGTTTATCTTGATGGACTTCACTATTGATCAATTTTTCATTTATGTTTGCACTTTGTATATTGATTTTATTTAGAGGTCTATGTTTGCGCTGTTTCTCTTTATTTTTTCATTATTTGTGTTGATCACAGTGCACAGCAGCAGGATAGAACCTGTAGTAGAGTGTTTCACTAGGCGCAGGAAGAATTTTTAGTCTTTTTTTAAGTTTGTTTATGATTTTTTTTTCTTTTGTACCTTTTTCAATAATATTTTCCAGTAGAAAGAATTTCAGATATATTATGCCAAGTTATGTTAGTGCTCTACCACAAGTACTGTACATGAAGTTGTCAAGATCTAAATAGATATAAAGTTCTGCAGAATTGATTGCTATTTTATTAATTAAGAAAATTACTGAATAACAGAGTAAAATCCTGTTTACTACCATGGCAGATATTCAGTCTGCTACTGATAATCTTGACTGAGCCATAATTAAACAACCTGAAAAAGAATCAAGAGTCCAAAAAAAATATACAGTACTCCAGGTTGGTCCATTGCTGACTCAAACCCCCGATCTATCAAGTGTTGATCAAGTTTGTACTGAAAAACTGCAAAAGTGGATGACTGATGTTCAGTAAAATCCAAAAACGTTATTGGCAAAAGTTAAAAGTCCATAAAGCACATAGCACACAAGGAGAGCAAATGTTGATACAGTTCATACCAGAAGATACTTACGGTAAATACATTATAGTGATTATACGCCCAGCTGTAACCAATCTCTGTAGGTGCTCACAAAATTGATACACGTTTATATAATTCTCAGACCACAAATATACTGTAGAAACATAATAAGAGACATAAAAAAAGATACAACAAGAAATGAAACGTAACCACAGTCATAAGAAACAGTGTTAATGGAAGCAGAAACACATAGTCATAAAACAATTGAAGAAAAGCAGCATGTTTAAATATCATAAACCATATATAACAGTAAAGATCAATAAAAATATAATACACACTCTCAAATAAATTATTCAAAAGTTTTTAGATACCCAGAAATACCGAATGAGTTACCTCCCTGTCACAGATCATGCTCCGCTAGACATCAAAGCTGCCCACACCGGCTTACTAATGCAGACGGCAGAACAGGAATAATAGTCCTGATGAAGGCCAGTTTCCCATGGACTTCAGCTTGTATAAGGGCAGTGTGCACAGCAGGCTTTTACAATGCATTTGCAGAGCTTTTGGCAAACTTTGTTAAAGTTTCAGCTCCAGTTTGCAAATGCTGAACATAGATCCTAGTGGAAGTACTGTTTGCCACTTTAAAACAAGCTGCTAACAAGCTTCTATGCTTCTTGAAGCTTGCTGAAAGCCCGGTGAAGCCTGCTAACTGCTTGATAAAAGTGACAGTCATCAATCCCATTAAGATCTGTGTATAATATTTCCAATCAGGATCTGAAGGGTACTTTAAAGTCTTAAAAAAAGCTTCACAAAGCTTGCCAATACTTGCTGAAAGTTTCATAAAATCTTGCTGTTCACACCACTCTTATACAAGCAGAAACCCATGTGAAACAGGCCAGAAGGATAGCTGCTCACACCAGCTTAAAAATACTGAGCAAAAATAGTAATGATAATTAAATGATACGAACACTGAATATACCCAAGGATCAAGATGACCTAAACTAAGATATACAGTATCTCACAGAAGTGAGTACACCCCTCACATTTTTGTAAATATTTTATTCTATCTTTTCATGTGACAACACTGAAGAAATGACACTTTGCTACAATGTAAAGTAGTGAGTGTACAGCTTGTATAACAGTGTAAATTTGCTGTCCCCTCAAAATAACTCAACACACAGCCATTAATGTCTAAACTGCTGGCAACAAAAGTGAGTACACGCCTAAGTGAAAATGTCCAAATTGGGCCCAATTAGCCATTTTCCCTCCCCGGTGTCATGTGACTCATTATTGATACAAGGTCTCAGATGTGAATGGGGAGCAGGTATGTTAAATTTGGTGTTATTGCTCTCACTCTCTCATACTGGCCACTGGAAGTTCAACATGGCACCTCATGGCAAAGAACTCTCTGAGGATCTGAAAAAAAGAATTGTTGCTCTACATTAAGATGGCCTAGGCCAGGGGTGGGCAAACTGCGGCTCTCCGTTTCCTTTCCTCAGGGCTGGCACAGTCTGAGGAAAAGAAAGTCAATAACCGGCTTTCTTGTGACAGGGGACATTTACACTGATACTCAAGGAACTGATCATTAGTGCCCTGATTTTCAGATCAGCCCCATCAGTGTCCATCAGTGCAACATATCAGTGCCCATCAGTGCAGCCCCATCGGTGCCTCTTCATCAGTGTCCATCAGTGCCCATCAGTGCAGCCTTTCAGTGCCCATCTGTGCAGCCACGTCAGCGCACATCAGTGAAGAAGAAAAATTACCTATTTGCTAAATTTTATAACAGAAACAAAGAAAAAGGTTTTTTTTTTTTAAAAAAGTCAGTCTTTTTTCATTTGTTTAGCAAAAAATAAAAAAACCCAGTGGTGATTAAATACCACCAATAGAACTTTCATATGGGTACAGTGTTGCATGACCACGCAATTGTCATTCAAAGTGCGACAGCCAAGAAAGATGAAAATTGGCCTGGGCAGGAAGAGGGGGCAGTGCACAATAGACAAGTGGTTAAAGATCCAATAAACCTGTCTTTTGCATACCCGCCTGAACACATTCCCTTTCTCTTTTAAGGAGTCTAACGTTTTCAATAGCTTTCACCATAAAATCAGAAATGTCCCCTTCATGACAGTCATTAAAATGATAGGCAACATTGGTAGAGAGGTGCTGTTCTCTTTCATAGAGGCGATGATGTGAGCGATCTATCATTCTTCTAGTAGTTCTAAATACATATTGAGCAGAACATATTTTATATAAATAATGTATCAAGTGATACAGTTCAAAAAAGATTTAATTTTAAAAGTCCAATTGCTGACCATTGACCTTATAATTTAACCTCTCAAAATCTGATGTCTAGTGGTTTTATGACTGTGTGTTTCTGCTTCCATTAACACTATTTATTATAACTTATGTGGCTACAGTGCTTCATATTATAAGTGTGTATCAATTTCCGAGCACCATCCTACATAGATTGGCTCCCGCTGGGTGTATAATCAATGATAATTAAACAGCAAAGACTCTGTGTATGGGATTTTATGATTAAGCACCTTCTTACGTGAAACACTGCAACAACCCATATGGAAGAAAAATATATTTGAAAAATATTCTTCCCAAATATATTGACAAATATTTGAAATGCTACAATTTTTGCCATATTCAATATATTTCAAAATATATTTCAATAAAAAAATATATATAAGCTGCATGTTGAAATGCGTTTTTATTACAAAATATATGAAAAATATTTGTAAAAATACATTTCAAATATACTATATGTCTTTAAAAATACAAATCTACATTTTTGGAATGCATTTACAAATATATGTAAAAATATATGTTAAAATTACTTTTTTATATGTTAAAAAAAAACTCTGTGAATATATTTAAAAAATATATATTTGACCAGTAATATATAATGACCAGTGAAAAGACCACACTGGGAAAACAGATCTTAGGAGAACATACTGTGACTTAAAAGTTCATGTTTATTGACATTGTAATAACAAATTACCCAAAATTGGAGCACCCTCCACCTGATTTCCTAGTTATCAGTTATCCAAGTTATCAGTCTGTGTATGTAATAGCTCTTCTCGTTTATATTTGGAAACTTTAGCTTTAAAACGTCTGAGTATACTGTGAGAATATCCTCTTTCCTGAAATCTATGGTAGAGATCATGTGCTTCCTGTCTGTTGTCATCACCACTGGCACAGTTTCTGTGGATCAGCAGAAACTGTTCGGTGGGGATGCCCTGGATCAGGGAATGTGGATGATGGCTGGAGGCAAGAAGCAGGGAATTAGCGGCGGTAGATATCCTAAAAGTTCTAGTGTGCAAGGCATCACCCTCGATGGATACCAGGAGGTCAAGGAATGGAATTTGCCTGTAATCAAAAGTATAGGTAAGTTTAATGTTGTGGTTGTTATCATTAAGTTCAGAAAGAAACCCATGAAGAGCTAGTTCAGTGCCTTCCCATAACATGAGGACATCATCAATGTACATCATCAATGTAACCCAGATTGAGGTACAGCCTGGTACCCTTCTAGTGGGCATTGACGTGGAGTCCCTCTATACCTCAATCCCCCATAGTCCGGGGGTTGGTGCTGTAGCTGACTTCCTTGATAAGAATTACCCAATGATGGAAGCCCAGAATTAATTCCTTATTGACCTGTTAGAGTTTTCTCTTAACTAAAATTTTTTTCAATTTCTGGGTACATCCTACCACTAAGTCCGTGGTACCTCGATGGGAGCCCCCTGGGCACCGGCGTATGCCTGTTTACACCTGAGATGGTGGGAAGAACAAGTTGTCTACCTCTCTCCCCGGTATCTCAGCCACGCCTCCTTGTAGCTGAGGTACATTGATGTTGGTGTACGTGTGAATTCAGATTTAACCAGACTGTCCCTCAGATTCATTGCACGTTTGGTGACCATAAGGGGTCTACAGCCCACATCGGAGATAATTCAGGTGACTGAGTTAGAATGTACCAGTGCATGGTTAGAATTGCCGGACTGCATCCCATTGTGTCCTGAAACAGGTAATGAGGTGAAGCGACTTATCCTCATACAGCTATGCTATCACTGGAAATCAGCAAAAATGTTTAATTATGAAGATTCAATCACCCAGATCATATTGAAAGTGAACTTTCCATACATTTCTGCAGTCTCCTACTAATAAAGAAGTTTTCTTCCTTCAGAAGATTCCCAACTACCAGTTTTCTAGCCATACACAAATCTACTAGATTGTGAGCTCCAAGGAGCAGGGCCCTTGAACCCCTCGTGTATTGAATCGTATTGTTACTGTACTGTCTCGTGTACTGTCCCCCATTATAATGTTATAATGTACAGCGCTGGGCAAACTGTTGGCGCTATATAAATCCTGTATAATAATAATACTATGATTCAGCTAAGTGAATGCGCTGGACTTTTTGCTTTTTGTTTTTAATACACTGCTTTTATTTTTGATTGACTGTGTGTTCACCATGTCTTATGCCCACATTTCAGAGGATCTTTGCATCCATTTTGATGTATTTTTGTACTCTGCTTTGGATTTAAATACGGCTCTTTTTGCAGTTTGCCCTAGTCAACTGCTTAGTTGCTTGCACTACATAGTTGATGGTAGCTCTAAAGGAGATTGTACAATCAGATTGTATAGTATATGGTTAACTTTGCAGAACCCAGACTTCTCCAGTTTTCAATACTACAGCTCTCTCCACATAGGCTGTTATCGGATTGCTTAGCACATACTGCCAAATGAACCATCTATGCAAGATGAGAGTTAAGGTAGAAAAATAAAAATTGATGCCTGTGTATTTAATGAGAACAATGATCACTGATTGATTGCATTTCATTTAATATTCATGCACCTGGAAGTGGGTAGGAGGTAGGAGGGTAGCTGATGCAGGGTGTGTACTAATGAGATCAGCTGGTCAACTTATTACTGTGTCATGACCTAAAGTCTCTGCAGGAAGTAAGGCCGGCTGTACATTATATAATTTTCTTGAGAATGTTGCTTTAGATTTACTAAAAACCATATATCCAATTCGGCAGACCCTTGCATTTACATTGTATAGTTGCATTTACTATGTATAGTTGAAGGTAAATCTAAGGGAAATTGGACAGAAAATTGTAAGGAAATTGTATAGTGTGTGGCCAGCCTAAGGCAGAAGTAATGGAGAAGCTTTCTTATACAGCCATCTGGACAGTGAGATAAAGGTGGGTAGAATAAATTGAAAGCTTTTGAATTTCTGCAAAAGAACTACATTAACCACTTGCCCTCTAGAGGATTTACCCCCCTTCCTCACCAAGCAATTTTTTGCGATATGGCACTGCGTTACTTTAACTTACAATTGTGCGGTCATGCAACACTATACATAAATGGATTTTATGTCCTTTTTTCCCCACAAATAGAGCTTTCTTTTAGTGGTATTTGATCGCCTGTGCGTTTTTATTTTTTGCACTATAAACAAAAAAAGACTGACCATTTTGATATTTCTCACCTTTTGCTATAAAACATCCATTAAATTTTTTTAAAAAAATCGAATTTCGTCATAAATTTTGGCCAAAATGTATTCTGCTACATGTCTTTGCTAAAAAAAAATCCCAATACGTGTAAATTAATTGGTTTACGTGAAAGTTATAGCGTTTACAAATGGCGGTATATATACTGGAATTTTTATTTTTATTTTCTTATACTAGTGATGACTGAGATCCGCGATTTCTAGCAGAACTGTGGGACTGCAGCAGGCATTCTGACACTGGGTGGGAGCTGACTAACTGCCAATGACACCCCAGGTGACACTAATACAGTGATCAGTGCTAATAAAAAGCACTGACACTGTATTAATGACACTGGGCAGGAAGGGGTTAACTTTTGGATGATCAAAGGGTTAACTGTGTGTAGTGTGTGTTTTACTATGTGAGCTGCGTCCTGTTTTACTACAGAGACACGTTGCTTTATATTTCTCTGCTATGCAGAGAAATACAAAGCAGCATGTTCTTGCTGGCAGGAGAGAGACCTGTGTTGTTTACACACAGGTCTCTACCCTGACAGCTATACACGGCAATCACTGGGTGCCGGAAGGGAATCTCTGGGTGAGACCCAGTGACTGACATCCCTAGCGCACCCTACCTGGAAATGCAAATCGCGTATATATACGTGATTTTGCACAGCCCTGCCACCCTGTAGCAGTACTCCTGCTATAGGACGGCGGGCAAGCAGTTAATGCTATATTGGCACATAGGAGAGCTGGAATTTGGAAAAAAAGGTGAACTTATCCTTCAACGCTCCTTGTGTGCTGTGCTGTGCGCTTTATGGACTTTTACCTTGTGCCAATAAAGTTTGTAGATTTGTACATCAATGTGCAGTCATCCAGCTTTTGCTATTGAAGCTTAGTAAGATTACTTTCACCTTGAAAACCCTTCGCTCCCTGGTACTTACTAGGCTCCTCGCAGCCAGCACAGGCCCCATTCACACCCTGAGCATTTTGTAGATTGAAGCTTGAAGCTCCAAAATGTTTAGGGAGAATAAATAAATTATTCTCCATGGAGATATTTTATATCCCCACTCCAGCTACTTTTGTAGTTCAATTTTGGCAGATTAGTGTGGTTTCTTTTTTAAGTCTCTTTCTCCATAGAAATGCATTGAAACATGCGATTCCCCCGTTATTGAGCATCTTTGCATGTTTTGTTGGCCATTTTGTGAGTGTTTTGTGCTGGTTGTTAAAAGCTGAAAATTGCTGGCATCCTAACAACCATCGGGGATCAGTCATCAGTTGTTAAGGAGCTGGCAACCTCAGGCTTCCTAACAACAATCCACTCTCAGTGTGGATTCCTGCTGACAGCAAAATGTAAACAAAAAAGTTGGCATTGAAAAGAAATCATGGGGGTCTGCACCCAATGCATACCAGGCCCTTTTTTTCAATAGTTTAAGGTGGACCCCGCGCCAAAAAAATTAACAAATGCATGGGGTCCCCCAAATTTCTATACAAGATCGATACCTGAGCATGCAGCCCAGAAAAGGGGGGCAGGCAAGCAAGCTGTCGGAGATCGCCACGCCGCTGGGCTCGGTGCAGGCGCAGTACACCTCCCTGTACGCGGGCGCCGGGACTTGGCCGACCGCAGCAACCAGGTTCGCGCATGCGCAGTAGAGACCACGGGCGCGCGCCTGGCACCAATGACAGCGCAGGGCGGGATATTTAAACGGCCCTGAGCTGTCATTCAGTGCCTTTTGGTCTCTTGTATCCTGTGAACCTGTGAACCTGTTTAAAGTAAGTTGCTGACCCGGATTGTGCCCTGACCTTGCTGTTTTCTCCTGTTCTTGACCCTTGCTTGCCTGACCTCTCTCCTGAATGCCCCCTATTGGATCTGACCTGCTGTTGCTGACCTGGCGTGTGACCCGACTATTCTTTGCCCGCTGCTCTGTACCGCACCGTCCCCATAGTTACCGACCTGGCTTGTATGACCTTGCACTTGCTCAGCCATCCGTCCCTCTCAACGGGGTCTCCAGACCTCCTCATACCTGGCTCTCTCCCGTGGGAGCCCCTGGCGAATACCCCTACCACTGACGGGTGTCCTCAGTAGTCACGACCTGGTCCTGGGGTACTCCGAGTCCATCCCCACCATCAGGGGCCCTGGTGAACAAGTACTCTGGGGCTTAGACTCCGTGCGCTGGGAACATCCGATCAGTGGAGTGCTAGTGGTACCGCCGGGCGGTCCCTTACACAAGCGTTCCCCAAACCATCACTTTGCCACCCCCCCCCCCCCAGCAAAGCACCTTGTCCCCATGTTGATGAGGACAATGGCCTCTTCCCCACAACCCTGGCCCCGTGTTTATGTGTGTGTGTGTGTGTGTGTGTGTGTGTGTGTGTGTGTGTGTGTGTGTGTGTGTGTGTGTGTGTGTGTGGGGGGGGGGGGGGGGGGGGTAGCTTATTGGAATCTGGAACTTTGGTGGTTGTAGAGGTGCCAGGGGCAGCTTATCGGAACCTGGACACCTTTTTAAACAAGGGAGCCCCTAGATCCTGCCCCCCTCCAAGTGAATGAGTACATATTACTTCTACTCATTCATCAAAAATTATTATTATTATTTAAAAAACCTGTCCCCTGATGTAAATCCATCATCAAACATGACGAACGCCAGCTGCCAACCAGCAAACACATTTGCTCCCGTCAGTAAACACTTGATGAATGACAGCCACTTACCCCTATGGCTAAGTAAACATGGGGGAGAAGCAGCTCACACATATTATCATGTGCATCGGTCCTGCTGTGCTAAATCCCAGTGGTGCAGCAGTTCCCTGCAAGTTGTGGATGTATATGGTGACAACTGACAGGAAATTCCTGGTGTCTCTGTGGATGAGTGGAGGCTGGAGAGAGCACCCTTTCCCTGGGGGAATTTCCTTGTACGTATGTGACCACTCTTATATGGAAGGTCACATTATGCGGTAAGCCTTGTGTGTGTGATCAATGACACCTGGGAGATTTTACAAATGTTTGATGGTGACAGGCTGAGGAGCTCATCCTATTTTAATACAAGGGACTTGTATTTTCTGCTGTATGTGCCTCTTAATTTATGCTTTTGTTTTATTAGCACGATTTCACAGTTTATGTAAAGCATTTTGATTACACATATTGCTGTTAACAGTAGACATTGGGAGAAAGGTCTATAGCCACACCACGCTGAATGTGCCCGATCTCATCTGATCTTAGAAGCTAAGCAGGGTTGGGCCTGGTTAGTACTTTGGGGGTAAGACCTTGGTGAGTCTTAGGATTATTTTTCATTACAATTTATTTTTATCATTTTGGCTTTGAGTTTGCGAGCGCTGCACTTGTTATATACCTGTATCTGATGTACAGTATGTGTGGAGCAGAACAAAGGTGAGGCTCTCAGTGTGAAGCTGACACTGTACAGGAAAACATAACAAATGAAATTGTAAGTACGGTATGAATGCCCCTCAAATAACCCCCATTTTTGAAAGTGGACACCCCAAGGTTTTTTCCACAGTTTTTTTGGAATTAAGAAACATGCTAGTATTGGGGTGGTAACAAATGCAGTGCTAGACACAGCAGCATCATAGGTCGCACACATACTCAGTGAGAAAGAGATAAAATGTGAATGTACTAACCACACACAGTGGGAGGATGGGGATGAAGTGTTTAATGTTCAGATGTGCAGGATAAGGGAGATAAGAGGTTATTATACAAGTCACATAGAGATAGGATGAAGATCAGATGCACAGGAGGGAGGGGGGAGGTGAAAGGGTTAAAAATAAATCTCATAATCAGCCCCCCTCCTACCTTGAAACTGCAACTTCGTTTGCTCTGGAACGTATGAATGATCTTTGATTTCTTAGTCCCTTCTGCTTTCCCTTCCTCTTCCTCCCATTAGAAGACACAGCAGTCCTGTTTACATTTTGTTTACATTTTGTAATGACTGTGATTGGTCATCACAGCAACCACATGGCACAGAGTCACTCAGATTGACTCTGTACTTGTGTCTGTCCAATGATGTCTTGGTTCACAACCATTAACAGGCACACTGGCCCCTGGGGGTTATGTCTGAAGTGCAGTTTAAAAAAGGCACTCCAGGAAAACATATCTACATTCCCAATATTTTTTTCAGTACAGTGGTAGTGAGATGATCTTGATATTCTGTACTGAAGAAATATGGAGGCAGCTATTGCTGAATTCCCTTCATGATTTTTCTAGGCCCCTGACTGTCATGTTGATCTAATGGCTTTACTACTTTCGAAATCACCAACTCCGCACACGTATGCAGATCACGAGTTCTAACTTTACTCTTACTTTACTGATCGGCATCCTAGCCCCAGGCCAGTCTATCATGTATCAAACCCAGAAACTTGTATGTTGAGAAAAAGGTCAGCATTGACATTATCTGTATTTATTTCAATGCACTTTTATTTTGAAAACAATTGACACCTAGCCAGCTCTGAATTGTTGTTGGATGATAATTTATATTGGCACTTGACATGCAAGTTAAGTTGTATTTTTGACTCACATTTCAAGAATCTATGGTTTGCAAATTTGTTTTGCTCTAGGGAACAGGAAAGCAACCTAACAGCCACTGCTGTCTTAAATTTTTCAATGCAAGAACAGAAGATTATAAAACAAAAGAAGGAGAGATATGCTAACCAAAGCAAAATTTGATCTGATTCCGATTTGACCAAATTAGATCTACAAATTGGTTCCTTTGGTCAATGTTTGGAAAGCAAATCAGCAAAATAAAGTATTACAGTTTTAGGGGTGTTTTTTTGGTGCCATTGGAGCTTAGACTTTTTCATTTTCCAACATTCAACACCCTTTCTGGAACTTGGTGTCTTTAACTTTTTGTTGAAAAAAGATTATGGCTATAAAAAAGTACTTCTTCAGAAGCTGCACTTTCTGTGGCAGTTGGTACTCTTTGCTCACACTCAGTTTGTTCTGTTGTACTTGATGTAAAACCTTTCAGTGGTGCTGCTTGTCTGCTGGGGCTGCAGTGGTGAGTACAGTCACCCAGGTATGATGTTAGGATTGTAAAAGGCACAGAGAATGTGCTCTATGTGGTAGTGGGAGTGTCCTCGGGAGGCCCAGGGACTATTTGGTGGGGTTAAAGTGTCCTTTGGGACTCACTTGGTGGTATCGTGAGACAGATGCAACGTTCATTTATAGAGATAGTCTAAGATATTGGTATGTTAAAATCTTACTATCTGGCGTCGCTTTCCTTTTTGGACAATAAGAAAAATTAAAAAATATTTGTGATATAGGATTGTTGTTTTTGAGAATATCTTGGTAAAGGTTTTGTTTTTTCATTTTTGTTTTCTAGACCACCTATCTTATATAGGAGGACATTTGTGTATATTTAGTTAAAGATTAGAGTCTTCCCATTGTTGCATTGGACTACATGCTGGTTATTATTTTGCTTTTGTTATTAAAGATTTGGTACCTAATGCTGCTGTGTTGGAGTCAATTGATTTCTGTGGTAGTTTGCATGATTTACAGGACATATGAAGTTTGGGTGGTGACTTTCCTATTGTGAGGTGCATCGCATAACCTTGGTGAACTGGATATTATATGTTTTGGGTACCTTCATGTACTGACTATACACTTTTGGTCCATAATATTGTGTGATTACATGTGGTCATTCATTGAGGAATGGTGTGGTTGACTCTGGTCCCTCTTGGAGGGGTTCCACCTCTTTCATCCCATTCTCACCTCCCCATAGTCCAGGAGGATGTGACTGCCTCTCACCCCATGTGTCCAGTTTTTGTAAGTATTTTGGTCTATGTATATGGTGTATTATGTATATTTTATTCTGTCTCTCCTCTTCCCTTCCTTCTTATGTCTCCTTTTCTCCTCAGTGGGATAGAATATATAACCCATGGTGGGTTTAATGGTATATAATGTAAATATTGTTGTTGGTATGTACAGTGCATCCAGAAAGTATTCACAGCGCTTAACTTTTGCCACTTTTTTTATGTTACAGCCTTATTCCAAAATGGATTAAATACATTTTTTTCCTCAACTTTCTGCAAACAATACCCCATAATGACAACCTGAAAGAAGTTTGTTTTTAAATCTTTGCAATTTATTAAAAATTAAAAAAAACACACGTACATAAGTATTCACAGCGTTTGCCATGACACTCAAAATTAAGCTCTGATGCATCCTGTTTTCACTGATCATCCTAGAGATGTTTCCACAACTTGATTGGAGTCCACCTGTGGGAAATTCAGTTGATTGGATATGATGAGAAAAGGCATAAACCTGTCTATATAAGGTCCCACAGTTAACAGTGCATGTCAGAGCACAAACCAAGCCATATAGTCCAAGGAATTGTCCGTAGACCTCTGAGACAGAATTGTATCAAGGCACAGATCTGGGGAAGGGTACAGAAAAAGTTCTGCGGCATTGAAGGTCCCAATGAGCACAGTGGCCTCCATCATCCGTAAATGGAAGAAGTTTGGAACCACCAGGAATCTTCCTAGAGCCGGCTGCCCGGCCAAAATGACTGATCAAGGGAGAAGGGCCTTAGCCAGGGAGGTAACCAAGCACCCGATGGTCACTCTGAAAGAGCTCCAGCATTTCTTTGTGGAGAGAGGGGAATCTTCCAGAAGAACAACCATCTCTGCAGCACTCCACCAATCAGGCCTATATGGTAGAGTGGCCAGACGGAAGCCACTCCTCAGTAAAAGGCAAATGGCAGCCCACACTGTATATCTATGGAGGTCTCATGCATTTACGTATGCAATACATTTATGTTTATTTTTTTGATTAATATATGAAAGTGTATATATAATAGGCACCTGTGGTGCTGTATGGAAATGTGAAGTCCTGAAGCAGCATGGACCAGGAAATGCGTCAACATCCTCATTCATGACAGTAGCCATTGAATTTTATGTGTATTTCTGTATTGGGATACTTTTTAGTGAAATTTCTCTCTAGATAGTTTTATGATATATGTAATAAAAAATATGGTGTTTTTGAACATGATGTTTAGTATAAATAAAGGTTGGCCATCCTAGAATGCCCTTTACCATTTCCTGTTTGGAGCACTCTTGGACACACTTAGAATATGAATCTTGTAGCATGCATACGTGGCATGTGCCCAGATCTTGCTAAACAGAATGCGGTTCTGATTTGCCCCTAACTTTGGTCTCAGGTGAACCCTGCAAGTTCAAGGTTCAATGTCCCAGAGAAACAATGTGGGAATTCATCAGACCAAATTCTTTGTATCTAGAATGCATTACCTAACCTTTGAACTTATTTCAGCTGGCTTAGAAGGGCCAAAAAGGTGGTCTGTGGAAAAGCCACCCTCTCACTGTAAATGGGTGAGGTTTGGTAAAGCAGGGCTTGAAATTTCCACTCGCCTGCTTGGCAATGGCTAGTGGAAATTATGGTGGGTGCGAGTGTGACCCCTAGGGCCATCTTGCTGAGCAGGCTCGGAGCTCAGGCTGGATCTGTCATTGGCACTGGGAGCCATCAGACTGCTCAATATCTGAGTGCAGTGAAAGCAAAGGAAGGAGTGTGTGCTGTGCTCTCTGCCTCCCCCTAGAGTGCAGTACTCGGATCTGTGAGTGAACAACAAAGTACTGCAACTTTTTATGGGGAGGGCTGTGTGTGTATGTGTACATGTGTGTTTGTGTGTGTCTGTGTATGCATGTACATGTGTCTGTGTGTATGTACATGTGTGTATCTGTACATGTGTCTGCATGTATGTACATGTATGTGTGTGTGTACATGTGTCTGTGTGTCTGTGCATGTACATGTGTGTGTGTTTGTGTGTATGTACGTACATGTGTCTGTGTGTACATGTGGCTGTGTATATATGTACATGTCTCTGTGTGTATGCACATGTCTATGTGCGTGTGTATTTCTGTGTATGTACATGTATCTGTGTGTATGCGTGTCTGTACGTGCATGTGTGTGTATACATGTGTCTGTATATGTGTGTGTGTGTACATGTTTCTGTGTGTATGTACATGTCTGTGTGTGTGTACAGGTGTCTCTGTTTGTGTGTGTTTGTTAGTGGCGAGTAACTCTTAAGGCCTGGCTAGTAGCTCAGGACTTGAAATTTTAAGCCCTGTGGTAAAGTATAAAGTATACAGTATATAAACCCTTACTGAATGTTACAGCAAAATGCTGTGTATCTTGAGGAGTAAAGAAAGGATAGGTTTTTAGCTTTTTACGTTCTTTGTTACATCTTCACCCTGCTGATGACTACTAATTCACAGCCTATACCTGTCCATATGCACTATGGTGATAACAGGCTACATGTGTTTTTTTCACAGGTAACATTTTCTAAATGTTTTTTCACAGGCTCTTTTTAAAAACGGTGAAAACATTGGAATAGGTCTGGGCAATGTGCATCAGCACAGAAGCATTTGAGTGCTGTCATCCCATACCACAAAGATCCTAAACAAAGGCCTTTATATCAGTATCACCAGCTTGCATTTTAATAAAAGCTAGGGATAAAAAACAAAATAGGCTTTATAAATTATATTATCATGTTAAAGATTATATGAGATTTTAGAGGTTAGATTTTCATCTACTTTCCTAACTACACTTGAGTGCTTTGAAATGCAGTACCGGGTTACATTTTCTTATATGCCCTACCTGTGTGCGTAGGTTTGTGCACACAAAAATCATTTTAAGGACCAATATCAAGCCATAAACTACTGATTGATATATAGCTCTTAAATTGTGAGCAATTTAGCTACTTTTTTTTTTGCAGTTGGGGGTCTTTTCGCCTTTTTTAAAGATTGTAACTTTAAGGGTCTTGGAGACACTTAAGAAATTGGCTAGCAGCAGTACAGTTTTGTTAGCAGATTGTTTTGTTGTTCTTATTTGTGTACGTACATCAATTGCCATCATAATTTTAGGGAATTAAACAAATATACATTGAGTGAGTAAACACGCAGTGATAACCTAGATGGCTTTGTAACAGGATACATAATCCACAGAATTATCAGAGAGTAACTGTAACTTGCCGTTTACGAAACAGGTGCAAAGTTAAAATCAAAAATGCATAATAGAGTCAGAATGGTAAGGAGTAAGCATACACTGTGCCTCAATCAGGGTAACGTGTCTGCAAAACATAGTCTCTATAAGACTACATAGCAACAGAAAGTCTAGCTGAGGATGACTACTTCAGTAAAATAGTTCACACAAACAGCTACATATCCTCATAAACAGCATCCTTCCAAATGAAGGCCAGGGTAGCTCTGGTAACAGATATGAACAATTGGAGAGATCCAGAACCCCAAGATACAGAGGGTCACCCCCGGGGAACTAGAGCACTCTAGTAGCACTTGAGGATGTGCTACCCACAGTAGCTGGGTCTTCTGGAGACACTACATGATATTATTCTCTGGCCTAGCTGCCCACATGTTGGTTCTGACAGTGAAAGGACTATCATCTGGCTACATATCACTTGTCCAGCTACCTCTATATTGAATTTCCCTTGCCTTGATGAGATCCTTGGCAGCTCTTAAACATTTTGCCTATAGTCACTGAATAAAAGCTATGTTTGAGAAATTCTGGAGTCCGCCAATAATATGAGGGACGTTCAAGTCAAACTGGGACTTCTGAGTTTATATAATAAAAGAACAAATTTCAAGGTGGGGAAATTGCATTTATTTTTTTTGCATACTCCCTTGCTACATTTATATACTTATCCCACTGTTTAACCAAGCTGGAAAGCTTTAGGATAGAAAGATTTGTCAGTATACCTGAATCATCCTAGGACTTTCAAAAATGACTGTGTTCACCGTTCCCACAGAAAGATTTGTCTCTTGTGCAATTTCACGTTGATTATCCAGGATCAGGCTTTCCACAAGTTGAATGTTCACAGGAATGGCTGCTGTGGGCTGGGAACCACCATGGCTGGAATTGTCATTGATGGACATATGGCCATCTTTGAAATGTTTACACCATTCAAATGTCTTACTGTGGCCGAGCGTCTCATCACTGTACTGTGCTTGAAGTCTTCTGTATCCGCAGGTTTTATGCCTTTGTTCACAAGAAACTTCATCACCATGCACTGTTCTATGCACGTACTAACACTGTTGTCTTCCATCTTGATAAATGGTTTCTAGACTAGCCGATGACATGTGTGCCATCTATCAGTAATAGGACACACTTTCCACTTACTACTGCATGTAGAACTGCCACACTAGCATCCTCTTTTATACCTGTAAAATGAAAAGTCCCAGTTTGACTTGAACTTGAACATAGGTGAACAGCTGGGGGGATTCAAGGCCCCAAGATATCCCCACTGGAACTAGAGTAATCTAGTAGCAATTGGGGAAGTGCTACCCATAATAGCTGGGTGTTCTTGAGAAACTGCATATTAGGCTCTGGCCCAGCTGCCCACGTGTTGGTTCTGACAGTGTTATTGACACTTTTCTGGCTGCAGATCACTTGTCCAGCTACCTTTCCCTTGCCTTGATGAGGTCCTTGGCAGCTCTAAAATACTGCATTTTGCCTATAGACACTGAATAAGAGCTATGTGCAAGCAATTGCGGAGTCACAACCTTAGTGTACTCCAATAAAAGATGGATAATAAAAATAGTAATTCCACCCAAGTTGCTATTTTTGTCAATTGTGGAACACCAAGGAGTGATTGGGTGTTTTCATTTTAGCTCAACCACAGTCAGATTTTACATACCAAAAAGGTATACTCAAAACAAAATCTACTTCAATTTTTGGAAGTACCCATGGAATTAAAGATAGATTACACATAAATACTTTGTAAGTCGATCCAAGAGAAACTGCATCCATTTTTCTTGGATCAAGTCCTGGAAACATTGATAACTGTGTTGGGACAACTAAAGCGAGGAGGTTTATCTTTAAAGTGTTGAATGATTAATTGAAGCATCTTTTATAATATAAGCACGAAAAGAACATCTTGTCCCTTAAAAGTTAATTGATCATTTAATTTGATTAGCCTTGAACATAATGAACTGATATACTGAGCTAAGGATGTGTATCTCCAAAAAGATTTATGTAAGATGCAGTTGAGCACTTGTCCATTAGTAATAGAAAAGAGCTTATTTGTATTTAGATTTTGCTAATCTAGCTGCCATGACTTATGGTACATTTATTGGGACTTTGTGTTTTCCATTTACTACTAAAGGGCTTTGCATAATCACTATTGATTTTTATTCAAGGTTGATGTGATCACTAAATCTGGATATTTTAGTTTTATGGATTTAGGATTTGGAATTGGAAGTTAAATTTACACAGCTATTTTCAGTACAGCCATTGTAAACAGAATTTGATAACCCCAAAGAAATGCAATTCTTAGAAATCTCCCCATGTAACTTTACATTTATCTGCATTTCGAAACAAAAAAGTCATAACCAGGTTATGTTGAAAATATCCACAATATATTGGCACAAAGCCAATATCGCCTGACTGAATTACGCACTATAAATTTTTTAAAGTGTTTCACACTTAGTACATTAACTCTTTGTTGTAAAATCTTGTTTTGTTGGTTAAAAATAGTTTGTTTTTTGTTCACTGTAAAACCTTGTTCTATGAGCATGCCTAGAAAAGAAATCAGGACCCGGGATAGATTTTGTGAAGATTGTTGTCAATTTATGTACTGTAAATGACCTCTGTTAAATAGTAATAGTGAGAAATAATTTTTAGAAGAACATTCAATATCCACCGGTTTGAACAGTTTTTTTTGCAAATAGGAAATAACCCTTTTTGTTTTATAGGACTTAAAGAGGAACTTCAGCCTTTCCCCTCCCCCCATTTTTGAGAGAGCATTCGGCCCACCTGGTCGGTGGCATCCAGGGCTGAAACATGAAGTGTCTCCACAAGTCAGACCATGGAGCATGCAAACCAGAGGTCTCCCAGGCTTCCTAATGCGGTATGTCACAAGTATTAGAAATCCAACAGAGTATCATGCCACATGAAATGGGCTCCCGTCAGCTGTGCATCAGGTGCCACAGAACATAGACAAACAAGCACACAAAAACAAAACAATACAAAGGAAGAATATAGTCTCTCATCAATTTAAGGACACTCGGATAAGATTAGATTAGGACTCTGATCGGTAGGCTTAAACAGCAAGCCAAGTAATAGGTTCCAGATGGCTTTTAGTCATGTCAAAAGGCAGGTCCCTGTCTCCTATATGACACCATTAGGGGAATGCCAAAAGGGAGCCAGGTTTTTGACTGAAAGTGTTGAAGTGTGTAAAAGTTCACAGGAAAGGGACTGAGTGATTAATACTACACTCCCTGGTCCAGTAAAGAGGAAAAGAGCATTCTGGTGGGAAACCTGACTAGCTCCTTACCCAGGACTGTTCATCATAAAGTGGCAGGCACTGGATCCCCTTGTCCAGGGATTCCTCTGGACAGTTGGGTTAAAAAGAGGATTTATCTGGGGTCTGGGGTGGTACACCAGGAGAGGTTGGCAAGCTCTCCAAGAAGAGAAGTTCAGTCTTTGAACTTGTATATGGTTGCCAAAAAGTCGTCCTCAGTTTGCAGGTCCCTTGGGCATGCTATACACTCCTTACCCCATCCAAGTTCAATTCCCCAAATAAAACTAAAAAACCAAGTTCAAGGACTGTTCACTGTCTCTGGAATGCAAGTCTGTGGAATATGTGTGTTGCCTGGCTGTGCAGGACTATAGGGGGACCCAAATCTTAAGCAACTCCTAAGGGGGCAGTGCTACACATATTCCTGGGCCTGGGAAGATAGCTCTGGACAGGGAAATTAAAGGTAAGTAAGAGGGTATTTTTGAATAATTCCTTGGTATCCCTGGATTTATGAAAAGAGTCAACGTGTACAGTTATCCTTTGATTGAATATCTATGTGCTACTATATATTCCACTACTATTAGATAAAGCATGTTACAGACCAGGGGCGGACTGACAACTCATGGGGCCCCCGGGCAATAAGAGATGAGGAGGCCCCCTGTGTCCCTACCTACACTTAAGCCAAAGCCACACCCACACAACACCCCACCTACATATTGCAGCTGAGCTGCATAGAAAGGGCAATAAAAATAATTTAAAAGCGCCAACCCCCTCCTGAACCATACCAGGCCACATGCCCTTAACATGGGAGGGTGCTTTGGGGGGTGTTCCCCCCCAAAGCATCTTGTCCCCATGTTGATGAGGACAAAGGTCTCTTCCCCACAACCCTGGCCTGTGGTTGTGGGGGTCTGCGGGCAGGGGGCTTAACGAAATCTGGAAGCCCCCTTTAGCAAGGGGGCTCCAGATCCCACCCCATGTGAATGAGTATGGGGTACATGGTACCGCTACCCATTCATTAAAAAAAAGTGTAGTGTGAAAAAAGACAGGGGACAGTCAATGACAAGTCCTTTATTGAAAGAAGAAAAATAAAAGAATGTCCCCGAAGTAGGTCCAACATCAATCACGATGCCCATTGCCGCCGCTACCCGGAAATAATAAAAAAAAAGGATTTTTTTTGTTTAGGTAGCGTCGGTAGCAGGCATCGTGACTGACATTGGATCTACTTCGGGGACATTATTTTATTTTTCTTCTTTTAATAAAGGACTTGTCAAAGACTGTCTTCTGTCTTTTTTCACACTACAGTTTTTTTTTTTCGTGAATGGGTACCGGGTACCCCATACTCATTCACATGGGGGGGGGGGGATATGGGGGTTCACAGGCCAGGTGTGTGGGGAAGAGGCCCTTGTCCCCATCACCACAGGGACAACGTGCTTTGAGGGTGGTAGGATATGCTATGCGGTATCCTACTGCATACTTGAATGCAGTAAGATACTACTTAGTAAATTGTGTCCAGTGAGCCTCTCACTGGGCCCCTACTGACCCTGTGCCCTAGGGCAATGCCCGAATGGTCAGTCTGCCTCTGTTACAGACCCAACCAGGACAGAGGCTTTTGGAGGAGACTGCAGGCTAGCCTCTTGCCTACTGACTATAGCCCTGGCATTTGAAGGGGCTTTATTTTTTGGGGGGGTGTGCCTGGGCGACCTTTTGGAGTAGTTTTACTTTGGATTCAAGTTCATGTCTCCCCAAAACACACAGACTCTGAGTACTGGAGGACCCAGACACAGATTTGGGGCCTTTGTGCCCAAACCAACATTGACTGCTTCAACCCCCCTCCTATACTCAGAGCAGATGTTAATATAATCAGCTCAAAACAAACTGATGCTGAGGTCTTTCACAGCAATCTGTTTATTAAGGTGTTATGTGTTTACTGTTGTGTATTTGTTCCATTGTTAATTAAGTTAATTGAGTCACGTATTGTTTCTGTCTGTTGGCTAGTCCTCCTGGAGGTTTCTACATGAGGGGATTAGTCTGGTGTCAGCTTTACCTCGTTAAAGTATCTAATCAGGGCGGGATGTTTATCCCAATGTGTAATATTTGTGTATATTGTTTATTTTTGTGGGGACTGCCCCTATTTCTGAAGTGTATGAAAACCTGTATTTCTGTTCAATAAACAGTTCCAGTTTGCACCTAAGCTAGTGTGATCTAGAACTTGAGTGCAATGCCCAGCTATAATACCTTGGTCCTGTGTCCCAGTGGCGAGGAAGCAGTTCTCTGATACAAACACTCAGGAGGGGTGCCAGGCGGTTCATCACATACAGTCTGCTTAGATACTGAGAATTAAATTATCACAGCAGTACTAAAAAATGTGTAAGGTCAAAGGAGCTTTAACACACACAAGAGACCAAATATTTATATACAGTTGTGGCCAAAATTATTCAACCCCCACTGAAATTGAGTGTTTTGGCCAGTTTGACATTGCTTTTGATCATTCAGTCATCTTGCTTACATTTACATTAAAGAGGCACTTGTAGGTCAGACAAATATAACATAACAGTTATAATGAAATAACCACAAATGTCTTTTCTGTGCTCACAGCATTATCAGTTTTATTCAACCCCCAAGTGACATTCAATCTTAGTACTTAGTACAGCATCCTTTTACAGTTATAACAGCTTTTAAACGTGAAGCATAGCTTGACACAAGTGTCTTGCAGCGATCTACGGGTATCTTCGCCCATTCTTCATGGGCAAAGGCCTCCAGTTCAGTCACATTCTTAGGCTTGCGCACTGCAACTGCTTTCTTTAAGTCCCACCAGAGGTTCTCAATCGGATTTAAGTCTGGTGACTGCGATGGCCACTCCAAAATGTTCCAGCCTTTCCTCTGCAACCATGCTCTAGTGGACTTGGAGGTATGCTTGGGATCATTGTCCTGTTGAAAGGTCCAACGTCTCCCAAGCCTCAGGTGTGTGACGGACTGCATCACGTTTCCATCCAATATCTCCTGGTACTGAAGAGAATTCATGGTACCTTGCACACGCTGAAGCTTCCCTGTACCTGCAGAAGCAAAACAGCCCCAAAGCATGATTGACCCTCCACCATGCTTCACAGTAGGCAAGGTGTTCTTTTCATCATAGGCCTTGTTCTTCCTCCTCCAAACATAGCGTTGATCCATGGGCCCAAACAGTTCTAATTTTGTTTCATCAGTCCACAGAACACTATCCCACAACTTTTGTGGTTTGTCCACATGGCTTTTGGCATACTGCAGTCGACTCTTCTTATTCTTTGGAGACAGCAAGGGGGTACGCCTGGGAGTTCTGGCACGGAGGCCTTCATTACGCAGTGTGCGTCTTATTGTCTGGGCTGAAACTTCTGTACCCACATCTGACAAATCTTTTCTCAGTTCCTCAGCAGTCACACGGGGACTTCTCTCCACTCTACGCTTCAGGTAGCGCACAGCAGTCGAAGTCAGCATCTTCTTTCTGCCACGACCAGGTAGCGTTTCAACAGTGCCCTTTGCCTTGAATTTGCGAATGATGCTTCCTAAGGTGTCTCTTGGTATGTTTAACATCTTTGCAATCTTCTTATAGCCATTGCCCTTCCTGTGAAGAGAAATCACCTCTTCTCTTGTCTTCCTGGACCATTCTCTTGCCTTCACCATGTTTGTAACCACACCAGTAAATGTCTAGAAGGAGCTGAGTATCACAGTCATTTTAAAGCTGCCTAATTGGTGCTTATTATGCTTGATTGCTGCTCGGTGACATCCACAGGTGTTTTCAATACCTGATGGAAAGCACCTGTATGAACCTCTGTTCTTCAGAGTGGTAGTCTTTAAGGGGTTGAATAATTGTGGCAATGAAGAAACCACATAAGAACCATTTACTACTGTATTACATAAACAATTGATGTCATTTTAGTTGCATTTGGGTAGTTACAACGTCCTTGTAGGATTTGATTCTGAATACAATTCCAAATGTACACTATAGTCCCTAAACCCCTTTACAGCATTGGGGGTTGAATAATTTTGGCCACAACTGTACACTTAAAAATAACCTATCCATGTAAGCTCAAGGAAAACATGCAAACTCCATGCAGATAGTGACTAGCCTGGCACTCGAAGCAAGGGCTCAAAGACCCCAGTGCTGCAAGGCAGAAGTACAAACCAGTAAGCAGCTGTGCTGTCCATCACTAAGCCACTGTACTGCTCTATGCCAAGCTACCATTTCAAATTCTCCAGTACTGAACATTGATACTGAACAACGCTCTATTTCTGGTTATATACTGTCTATGCATATCTTCAGTAAAGTCAGGGCTGCATTTACCATTAGGAACAGTAGGCCTGTGACAACAGGCAGCAGAGGCAAAGAGGGAGCTTTTCCTTGATCCATTATCAATCATACATTTTTCCTAGAAATATAAGGAGCAGGTATAATGACATATGCACTCTCTTTGTATGGAGCTACAGATCACAGCATGTATTGTAACAAAGATTATTTCAGGTTTGGCAGGAAGTCATGAGATTCAAATTCTGGTTTATATTGGAAGTGGACTGTGAATCTGTGGTTTGAAGATAACCTTGAAAAAACATTAGGTGATAAGGTCTTCCATATTCCAAGCTATCAGAAAAAAATTAGTCATATGTGCCACTGACATTCTTGAGGCAAAACCGCAAAACACCCACACACTTATTTCACACACTTATTTTGCCTTTCATAGCAGGTGTTAGAAGGGGGGAACCAAGTGATGTGAAGAGTACAGAAGCTGCTCATGCTGTAGAACAACAACAAAAAGAAGAATGTAGTGCTGTCACCATGCACCTAACAACAACCTTGACTAAAAAAACATAAAAACATTACAAGTTATTCCATGTAATAAATGGATATTACAAACATGATACTTTTTTTTAAAACACAGAACTTTGAAGTGTGTTGTGTGAATTGAAAAAAAAAACAATATTCACCTCCATGCTGCAGCTGTCCCCTACCGGCTTTAAGCCCGAGAACAGAGTGTTCAAATGACCACTGATCATTCAGTTCTTGGTCCACTTGGAGTTGAGAGTAGAGACTGTCGGTCACTGTTCTTTGCTCTGTCCCTCTAGTGCTCACTGGAGCACCGGGCAGTAGAGGGGGGTAGGAACGGCTGGCTAAGACACTTGTGCTAAGAGGTTGAGTCAGCTGCCAATTGGGAATCTAAGTGGATGGGATCCTTTCAGAGTCTAGAGTGGCTCTGTGACGTCAGATGACAGTGGGCTTTAGCCCACTGACTGCTGATCCTGGGTCACAGGAGAGCACTGCTGTGACCCACAAGAGAAGTATGGCCACAGAAGTTTTACGCATATTACCCTCGCTCCTAGCCTCTCTCTGTTACTGCATCCAGCACGTTATGGAATATACTAAACCGACATACTAAACACCAGGACAGTGAGATATGTGTGCTCATATATATCCAGCTCCCAGCTTACTTTCCTGCCCCTCCTTCTTCTCTTAATGTCTGGGGACATTTTCCCCAATCCTGGCCCTCCATTTTCTAACTGCAACCCGTATATTCAATATCCAGCACACTCCACTCAATTTAGTTTCTATCCTCTAATTCCAGCCCCTTCAGTCTCATGTGCCCACTGGAATGTCCGCTCTGTCTGTAACAAGCTCACATTTGTTCATGACCTTTTTATCTCCCATTGCTTTAACATACTTGCCATTCATGAAAGCTGACTTAAAAATTCTGACTTGGCTTCTCCTGCTGCCCTCTCCTGGTGGCCTCCACTGGACTCACTCACCCAGACCTTAAGACATTCCCATGCTCTTGAACGACTGTGGCGTAAAACCAAATTATTACGGTCACCCTCCTCTTCTGTCCTATGCTCTCTCACTCACATCTTCAATCCCTCCATCTCTACTGGAACCTTCCCCTTCCCTCTAAGACATGCACAAATCACTCCCATACAGTGAAGGAAATAAGTATTTGATCCCCTGCTGATTTTGAATGTTTGCCCACTCACAAAGAAATGATCAGTCTAAAAATCAAATGGTAGGTGTATTGTAACACTGAGAGACAAAATAGCAACATAAAATTAAAAAGAAATGCATGTCTAACAAATTACGATTTTCATGTTCATGAGGGAAATAAGTATTTGATCCCCTTCACAAAACATGACTTAGTACTCTGTGGCAAATCCCTTGTTAGCAATCACAGAGGTCAGACATTTCCTGTAGTTGGCCACCAGGTTTGCACACATCTCAGGAGGGATTTTGGCCCACTCCTCTTGGCAGATCCTCTCCAAGTCATTAAGGTTTGGTGGCTGACATTTGGCAACTTGAACTTTCAGCTCCCTCCACAGATTTTCAATCGGGTTAAGGTCTGGAGACTGGCTAGGCCACTCCAGGACCTTAATGTGCTTCTTCTTGAGCCACTCCTTTGTTGCCTTGGCCGTGTGTTTTGGGTCATTGTCATGCTGGAACACCCATCCACGACCCATTTTCAATGCCCTGGCTGAGGGAAGAAGGTTCTCACCCAAGATTTGATGGTACATTGCCCCGTCCATCGTCCCTTTGATGCGGTGCAATTGTCCTGTCCCCTTAGCAGAAAAACACCCCAAAGCAGAATGTTTCCACCACCACGTTTGACAGTTGGGATGGTGTTCTTGGGGTCATAAGCAGCATTCCTCCTCCTCCAAACACGGCGAGTTGAGTTGATGCCAAAGAGCTTGATTTTGGTCTCATCTGACCACAACACTTTCAACCAGTCCTCCTCTGCATCATTCAGATGTTCAGTGGCAAACTTTAGACGAGCCTGGACATGTGCTTTCTTGAGCAGAGGGACCTTGAGGGCACTGCAGGATCTCAATCCTTGTCGGCGTAGTGTGTTATCAATTGTTTTCTTGGTGACTGTGGTCCCAGCTGCCTGGAGATCATTGAAAGATCCTCACGTGTAGTTCTGGGATGATTCCTCACTGTTCTCATGATCATTGACACTCCACGAGGTGAGATCTTGCATGGTGCACCAGACCTAGGGAGACTGATAGTTGTTTTGTGTTTCTTCCATTTGTGAATGATTCCACCATTTTCACATTCTCACCAAGCTGCTTGGCGATAGTTTGGTAGCCCAGTCCAGCCTTGTGTAGGTCTTGTCCTTCACATCCTTGGACAACTCTTTGGTCTTTGCTATGGTGGAGAGTTTGGAATCTGATTGTTTGATTGCTCCTGTGGACAGGTGTCTTTTACACAGGTAACAAAATGAGATTAGCAGAACTCCCTTTAAGAGACTGCTTCTAATCTCAGCTTGTTTCCTGTATGAAAGACAACTGGTAGGTAGAAATCCTACTGAATGATAGGGGATCAAATACTTATTTCCCTCATGAACATGCAAATCAGTGCATAATTTGTTAGACATGCATTTCTTTTGAATTTCTTGTTGCTATTCTGTCTCTCAGTGTTACAATACACCTACCATTCAATATTTAGACTGATCATTTCTTTGTGAGTGGGCAAACATTCAAAATCAGCAGGGGGTCAAATACTTATTTCCTTCACTGTACTTAAAAAGCCCTCACTGGACTCCACCAACTTGAACGACTTAAGACCTATCACATTGCTCCCATTCACTTCTAAACTTTTAGGGGTTACTTTACTAAAGGCAAATAGACTGTGCACTTTGAAAGTGCAGTTGCTCCAGAGCTTAGTAAATGAGGTAAAGCTTCACTTTGCAAAGAATACCCAATCGCATGCAAGGAAAATAAAAACAACATTTTTGCTTGCACATGATTGGATGATGGAAGTCAGCAGAGCTTCTGCTCATTTACTAAGCTCTGGAGCAACTGCTCTTCCAAAGTTTAAATGCACTATGCAAAGTGCACAGTCTATTTGCCTTTAGTAAATTAACCCCTGAGAGCCTACCTCACTGAGAACAACCTTCTTGAGCCCTTACAGTCTGGCTTTTTCTCATTGCATTCCACAGAAACCTACTAAAACTCACTAACAATTTGCTAACTACTAAAACCAATGGCCACTACTCCATATTCTTACTACTAGACCTCTCTGTGGCTCTTGATACCACCCTCTCCTTCTCAATAAACTCCACTGCCTTGGCCTCCAAGATTCTGCTCTATCCTCGTTCTCCTCCTACCTATCACAGTGCTCCTTCAGTGTTATAACTACTATAACTTTGTCTCCTCCTCTCCATTAACTCATTCCGTAAAGGTCCCCAAGGTTCTGTTCTTGGACTCCTTCTCATCTCTATCTACACCTCCTCTCTTGGTCACCTAATAACCTTCCACAGCTTCAAATACCACCTCTATGCCAATGATACCCAAATCTATCTCTCTACTCCTCCCCTCACTCCTTCAGTCTCCTCTCGCATTACTAACTGACATATCAGCATAGATGTTGCACCATTTCCTTAAACTAAATCTCTCTAAAACTGAGCTGATAATACCACCCCCCGCATAACTTTTCCATCAAGATCAATAATGCAACGATCAGTCCCTCCCCTCAAGCCAGGGTACTAGGTATAATCCTAGACTCCGACCTGTCCTTTCAGTCCCAAATCCAATCGCTGTCAAAAGCTTGAAGACTTCACCTTTATAACATCTCTAAAATTCACCCCTTATTAACTAATGAAACCACCAAGCTACTCATTCACTCCCTTATTATCTCTCGCCTTGACTATTACAATTCCTTTCTCATAGGCCTACATCTCCACAAGCTATTCCCTCTTTGTTCCATCATGAATGCTGTTGCCAGACTCTACCTTACCAACTGCTCAGTGTCTGAATCTCTGCCAATCCCTGCACTGACTCCCGATTGCCCAGAGAATTACATTAAAAATACTAACAACAACATGCAAAGCCATTCAAAACTCTGTACTGAGCTAAATCACCAATCTTGACTCTAAATATCACCAAAACAGCCCTCTCTGCTCCTCTCAAGACCTCCTGCTCTCAAGCTCCCTTGTCTCCTCCTCCCATGCTCGTTTTCAGTACTTCTGTAGAGCCTCTCTTATCCTTTGAAACTCTCTACCTCAATCTGTCCGACTAGCTCCTACTCTGGCTGCCTTTAGGCGATCCCTAAAACCCCATCTCTTCAGGAAAGCCCTATCATGCCTTCAGCTAACTGAACGTTTCTATCACTTCCATCAGCTCATCCCCCATAGTTATAACCTTTTGTACCACATGCCCCACCCTATCAGATTGAAAGCTCTTATGAGCGGCACCCTCTTAATCCTCTTGTATTTTATTGTATTGCAACTGTGCTGTCTCCCTTTATATTGTAAAGTGCTGCACAAGCTGTTGGCGCTATATAAATTCTGTATAATAACAATAATAAATTTGCCACTTTCGGTTTCAGTACAGTTTCCCTGGCCAGTACAGCCATGGAAGCAGCTGATCAAACAGATATCTGTTTTATCAGCTACCTTGAAGGGAAGAGGAGGGACCAGGGGTCTAATAGACCACTGATATCTCCATAAAAAGTACCTATCATTGCCCATCACAACGGATGTTGTTCACCCCTTGTGACAGCAGTAAAGTAAAATTTTTCTTCATTTTCTAAAAACATGTGGCAACAAATGAGATCTGCAAAACAATCACCATGCCTCTCAGCAAATACTTTGGAGTGTCTATTTTCCAAAAAGGGGTAATTTGGAGGGGTTTCTTCTACTATCCTGGCATTTCAGGGCCAACATTAGAAGCTTAGCCACACATCACCCACTCTTGAAGGCCAATCCTTTTTCACACTTTTTGTTCACATGAAAAAACTATTTTTTTTGCTAGAAAATTACTTTCAACCCAAAAAATTATATTTTTTTTAAAGCAGAGGCCCTAGAGAATAGAATGGTGGGTGTTTAATTTTTTTACATCACAAAGTATTCGCGTAGCAATTTTTCAAAAGCAAATCTTTTGGGAAAAATACACTTTTTAGAATTTTAATGCACAAAAACACAATATATTGCCCAATTGTTTGATAAAATATAAAAGATGATGTTATACTGAGTAAATAGATACCAGACATGACATGCTTTAAAATGTATGTACTGTGTTGCAATGGCAACACAGTACATACATTTTTTATTATCGATAGGCGATGTTTTAAAAGCCTTTACAGGTCATCAATCTATATTTACACAGGAGGTCTAGTGCTAGAATTACTGCCCCTGATCTGAGATCTGACGTTCTTGTTGATACATCACATGCATGGTGCAACTTCTGTTTACATACCGGCACAGGGTTAACGCAGGTGCGTGCGCAGGGAAGGAAGAGTGCTTTTTTTGTTGTTTTTTAGTTATTTAGATTTTTTCAATTATTTTTACACTTTCCCTTTCATTTTTTTTTTATCACTTGTTATGCTATCACAGGGAATGCAAATATCCCCTAAAACTTCAATGGGGATTGTCTTTTTTGAGAAATCTGGGGTCTATCAGACTTTAGATATCTCCTCTGCCCTTACATTATCTAATCTCACCAAGATCAGTGTGATCAGATGCTTTCCCAATTTACAAATGGTGCTGTTTATATCCTGCAAAACAGAAGTGATGAAATGCTCGTAGCTTCCGGTCTCTTAGACTATAGAGATAATTGGAGCCATTCTGGTCTCTGCTCAACTCTATGGTCAGCCAGAGGAACTGCCGGCTGCATTCTTGGATTCCCCTGTGGGACAGGAGAGCCCAAGAAACTGTGGAAGGCAGCAGGAGGGGGGGGGTGTCCCTTCCCGCTGCTTGTAAAAACAATTCAGCAGCTAATTGGTCACTAGGATTGCTTTTACATGAAAGCCGACTGCCAGCTAAAAAAAAGGTTACCAGAATGATGCCTGTAGCATCATGATAACCACTCAAATTCCAGTACATTGCTGGTCCATGTTGGGTATATATGTAACAGCAGAGAACACAGGCATACAATGAATTGGCTGTGGAGACCAACATGACCGCAATTCATTCTTTTCTGTAATGCCCATGTTGAGGGTTAGTCCCAAAAGAGTTTTAAATTCAGAAACCATGATAGGTTTCCATGCGAGTTGTCTGAAAAGAGCTGAATTTGGGTAGGCGGCCATGTATTGTCGTGCGTATAAATTGCCTTGGCCAACAATCAATTGGTACCAGGGGTGGACTGACAACTCATGGGGCTCCCGGGCAATAGGGGATCATGGGGCCCCTGTGTCCTCGCCCACACCCAAAAAAGCCTATGAAAAAGCCAATGAAAGGCACCAGGGGCATCTCATGGGGCCCCCTACTGACCCTGGGCCCTCGGGCAGTGCCCGAGTGCTCGAATGGTCAGTTCGCCCCTGATTGGTACAAACCTTCTGTGAAAAACAGCGGAGGGGCTAAACTGTAGTGCTAGCAGTGAACGGGGCCGATACTGCTAACTGCGTTTTTGGGGTCAGTATACAAAGGAGGTACTTGTATCGTTCTGTACATGATCAATATCTTGATCAGTACAAACACTATACTAGTAATGGGGTTGATCAGTGACCTATAGTGTGAGTGCGATAGTGTGTGGGCAATCTAACGCTAGCTGACCCTGGCTGGGATGGGTGCTAACTGACCCTGACGCTATCTGATGTTGCTAGTGGCAGGAATGCAGTGATCAATGAAAAATTCTATATACTGACACTGTACTAGTGGCACTGGATTGGTGACGGGGTGATCAAAGGGTTAATAGGGATGATCAAAGGGTTAAATGTGCTAATCTAACCTGTGTGTAAAATGTTGCTTTTACTCCAAATATAAGAAGCGATGCAAGATTACGTCACTTTGATAAGAGCTGCTGCTCGCCCACAAAATGCGGGTAAGCAGTTGGCAAGTAGTTAAAAATTATTATTTTTTTTTTTAACATTTATTTTTATTTTATTGTTTTAAATACTTTTATCAGAAAAGTACAATGTTACCAAAGTAACATTGGATTACTGTGGGGGATGATCAGGGATTTTTTTTTCCTACACTTTGCTTTGCAGGAGAAATAGAGATAATTTCTCCTGCAATGCAAAGTTTGCTGTCAGAACCAAGGTTAAGTTTTGACAGCTCAGGATAGTGATCTGTGATTGGCTGGAGCTGGTCACATGGTACAGGGTGCTGTGATTGGCCCCATGTATCATGTGACAGCTGTGGGCCAATCACAGCTCACTAGGAAGAGACGCAGAGCTGTTATGAACGAGATTAATTCACAACAGCTTTGCTTACATAGTGATCATGTGATCGCATAGCACATAGCGATCACATGATCACCGGGTCTTCATTCCACTGTCTCGGTGGGGGGAGCGCCCCCTTGTGTTAGTACAACAAAAGGAACGTACAGGTACGTCACTTTGCCTGTAACTGCCGCTCTGCCGCAATACATTGTAGTACGTTTGGTATCTATTTACTTAATGCAACATAATTTTTTATATTGCCAAAAATTGGGTATTATATTGTGTTTATTTGCACTAAAATTCATATATGTGTATTTATTTCTAAAAATTTGTATGTGATAAACGGCTTTGCACATAAAATGGCTTTGTGACATAAAAATTGCAACAGTGACCATTTTATTCTCCAGGGCCTCTGCTTTCAGAAAATTATATGTTTGGAGGTTGCAAGTAATTTTCTACCAAAAAATGCTGATTTTACCATGTATGTGAAAAAATGTCAAAATTGCCCTGGATGGCAAGTGGTTAAACATCAACTTTAAATTGTGTTTGAAAATACTTACAGATTCTTTTTTATACCGACCTGCCTTTGTAGGTCAAACATATCCTAGTTTAGCTGCCGCAAGCTTGGCTCAAAGAAGTATGTTTCCTGTTATGAAGTTCAATGTTGAACATCTGCAGTGTGGAATATCATCAAAGGCATATAGATTAAAAGAGCAAAACCACTCAAGAGCAAGATGCTGCAACCTAATTCTCAAAGGGTGCACACATTTTTTCTCATAGTTGTAGTTGTATATACCATTTTTCCATGATACTGTGCAAAGGAAGCATCACAAATAAGGGCAGATACATTAAAACCTTATGGTCCGTTCATACTCTTCCATACACATTTCAGCAGGCAGTTTTAAGCATTTTAATGCACCTCAGCGCATGTCGCAACAATCTTGTTATATATGCACTGAGGTGTACATCCATTTATTTCTGTTCAGACCCCAATGTGCAAAACAAACCCACCGGACCCTCAGATCACAACAATTAATTCAACAGAAACCACATTCCTTGCTTAACCATTAGCCGCCCGGCCAATGGCCGTTTGGCGGCTTGAAAAGCGCTGCAGCTTTCCGGGTGCACGCCATTTGGCGTGCTCCCGCACATGCGCGGTTTGCGCGGTTGCAGAGCGACGCAGCAGTGCGATCTGTCACCGCCCGTGCACCTCGGACACGGCCGATGACAGATCCGAGTACCGGCTCCCGTTGCCGGTACCATGTGACCTGCTGTGACCAATCACAGCAGGTCACATGACAGTTGTATACAATGGATGGCTTCATTCATGATGCCATCCAATGTATACTAGTGCCTAGCTGTGAATGGTCACAGCTAATCACATGCACATGTCATGTGATTAGCTGTGACCAAATCACAGCTAAGCACAAAAAAAAAAAAAAAAGCTGAATGAATCGATTTCATTCAGGTAAATGCTTGCTTATAGCAAAGTAATTCTTTGCTATAAGCAAATTGTGTAAAAAAAAAAAAAATACTGATCACTTCCCCAAAGTAGTACAGTGTTACTATGGTAACATTGTACTATTTTGGTCATAGTAAAATATGAAAAAAAATCTTAAAAAAAATAAAAAAAAATGTAATAAAAAATTAAATATAATAAAAAAATAAAAAAAAATTAAAAAAAATATATATATTTTTTTTTTTCATACTGTCACCAGTCAGTGTCGCTGTTCACCGCCATGCCAGTTATATGATGACGCTGTACTGCACTGGTGACAGTATGTAAAAAAAAAATAGTGAAAATAATTTTTTTAATTTTTTCATTTTCCGAAAAATTATGACAAAAAAATACAACTTCAAAAAACTCGCCATGCCTCTTATGAAGTACGTCGGACTGTCTACTCTGCAAAAAGGGGTCATTTGGGGGATATCTGTACTGTTCTGACATTCTTGGACCTCAAGATATTAGATTGGCTGTCAGTACTTCAGGATTGATCAATATTCAGATCTATACCATAGTTTGTGAACTCTATAACTTTCCTACAAACTAAAAAATACATCCTAATTTGGGTTATTTTCACCAAAGACATGTAGTAGAATACATCTCGGCCTAAATTTATGAAGAACAATTATTTATTTGTAAACTTTTATAACAGAAACAAAGAAAAATGTGTTTTTTTTTTCAAAATTTGTGGTCTTTTTTTGTTAATTTAGCAAAAAATAAAAACCCCAGCGGTGATTAAATACCACCAAAAGAAAGCTCTAGTTGTGTGAAGAAAATGATCAAATTTTAGTTTGGGTACAATGTTGTATGCTTTTGCCGCAACAGAATTTTACTTAGATGTGACAAATAAACACAACCACAAATGCTGGAAACATACAATAAATTTACATACACTCAGCCCAGAGGCTGAGACCCTTGTGCTGAACAGCATTGCGCCTTCTGATGGATGTGTAGATGGATGGAAGTGAAGTAATTTACCTACTGGCGGGCACAACTAAGCTGTCACACCTTTCCCGTTATTACCCTAAAAAAGAAGGAATCAGTGTATGGGTGTACGGTATGGGCTAGCCTGCGGTGCAGCACAACAGCTTACAATCTTACACAAATCTACAGTATTCCCTCTCCCATAATTGGTCCTGTAGCACGTGCATGAGTATTCCTTCTGCGCAAAACGCCAGTCTGGCTTGAGTTTGTGGGATTTTATCAGCTCTCCAATGTGAAATGTCACTTTAAGTTATGGAGTCCTTCCAATGATCAGTAATAACACTTGTGGCCTGACACAAACAGAGATCCTAACTAACTAACTATAGGCCTGGTCTCAGTCTCTAGGCGCCAACACTAAAATGAGGTGCGTGCACGATCTTACCGCCCCGGGTCTGCTTTGCATCCGCTGGTGACTCTGAACAGAACAAATGTCTCTCCAACAAGCATGCAGTATCGCAGTGTATGTTGCTTTGTTCTTCTGCTCTCATCAGCATTCCTGGCACCAATCTCCCTTTCTCTGAACAGGATCAGGGTCTTGGACACGATCAGCTTCACTTAGCTGCAGCTCTGGTTACTGAGGGATGCTCTCACACCTGGATGCCATCAGATTCTCTGCTCACACGGCTCCTTCATTCACCATCCTCCCAAACATGGCTGCTGTCTCTCTTCTTCCTGTTCTCTAAACTCTGTGTGAAAACCCCACCTCTTCATGAATATAGAAATATCTATGCAGTCTGAGGCTGTGTTAGGAAAACAGTGGCATCCTGTGGCTAAACCACAGAATGTCAGTCCAGAACATTTCATTTACTCCACATAAACAGTGTTCAAACAATGAGAACTGTTTTCCCATCTCACACCTGTGCCATCATTGGCATCTACAGATGTTGGTCACCGGGTCCCGGCCGGAGATTCTCCGCCAGCATTAAGCGATCGCTGAGAAACTGTGACAGGGAAAAGACCTGTATGTGAACAACACAGGTCTCTCTCCTGCCAGCAGTAGCATGCTGCTGTGTATTTCTCTGCACAGCAGAGAAATACACAGCAGCATGTTTCCCTAGTAAAACACACACAGACAACACAGTAAAACAGAACACAGTTAACCCTTTGATCACCCCGGATGTTAACCCCTTCCTGCCCAGTGTCATTAGTACAGTGTCAGTGCTTTTTTTTAGAAGTGATCACTGTATAAGTGTAATTGGGATGTCAGTGGCAGTTAATCAGTTCCTCCCAGTGTCAGAATGCCCACCGCAGTCCCGCTATAAGTCGCTGATCGCTGCTATCACTAGTATAAATAAAAATAAAAATTCCAGTATATACAGTTGCGTTCAAAATAATAGCAGTCAGACATCACTAACCTGATCAATCACTGTTTTTGGTAGAAATTATATTTCTACATGGCAAATAATTTACTAGCAGGTGTAATAGAGTAATAGAAATCCAACAGACCCAACAGTCATGACATGCATGCTGCTGATTCTGTGTAATTGAATCACTAATTGAAAGGGGCATGTTCAAAATAATAGCAGTGTGGAGTTATATTAGTGAGGTCATTCATTCTTTGAAAAACAGGTGGCAATTATTGCCCTTATTTAAGGAAGGAAGGCAGCAAATGTTGTACATGCTGGTTACAGTGTATTTCTCTCTGAAATTCTGAGAAAAATGGGTCGTTCCAAACATTGTTCAGAAGAACAGCGTACCTTGATTAAAAAGTTGATTGGAGAGGGGAAAACATATAATGAAGTGCAGAAAATGATAGGCTGCTCAGCTAAAATGATTGCAAATGCTTTAAAATGGCAACCAAAACCTGAAAGACGTGGAAGAAAGCGAAAAACTACCATTCGAATGGATAGAAGAATAACCAAAATGGCAAGGACTCAGCCAACAATCAGCTCCAGGAAGATCAAAGAAGGTCTAAAGTTACCTGTGAGTACTGTTAGAATTAGAAGACGCCTATTTGAAGCCAAGCTATCTGCAAGAAGCCCCCGCAAAGTCCCACTGTTGAAAAAAAAGACATGCTGAAGAGGTTACAATTTGCCAAAGAGCACATTGACTGGCCTAAAGAGAAATGGTGCAACATTTTGTGGACTGATGAAAGTAAGATTGTTCTTTTTGGGTCTAGTGGCCGGAGACAGTTTGTCAGATGACCCCCAAACACTGAATTCAAGCCACAGTACACTGTGAAGACAGTGAAGCATGGTTGCGCAAGCATCATGATATGGGGATGTTTCTCATACTACGGTGTTGGGCCTATTTATCACATACTAGGTATCATGGATCAGTTTGAATACATCAGAATACTTGAAGAGGTCATGCTGCCTTATGCTGAAGAGGAAATGCCCTTGAAATGGGTGTTCCAACAAGACAACGACCCCAAACACACCAGTAAACGTGCAACATCTTGGTTCCAAACCAACAAGATTGACGTTATGAGTTATTAAGTGATTAAGCAAAATCTTCAAACATTTTTCAGTTTATATAGTGAATGTTTGAGTTTGTAAAGAAGAATACAAACACTGCTATTTTTTTGAACAGACTAATATTCACTTTTCTTCATTTTTTTTAGAGGAACAACACAAATTATATATATTTTTCTTCATGTTTTGATTTGGAATAGAATGTGTAGTGTTCCCAATGCATTTGTGTGTATGGAAATAAAAGCTATTAGAAGGATTTTGAGCTTTATTCACTTTTTTCAACACATTGCTATTATTTTGAACACAACTGTATATCAACCATTTGTAGATGCTAAAACTTTCACGTAAACCAATTAATTTACACGAATTGGAATTTTTTTAGCAAAGACATGTAGCAGAATACATTTTGGCCTACATTTATGACAACATTTGATGTTTTTTTACTAGATATGTTTTATAGAACAAAATCAAAAATATTGTTTTTTTTTTTAAAGTCTCAGTCTTTGTTTGTTTATAGCGCAAAAAATAACAAAAATGCAAAATATCACCAAAAGAAAGCTCTATTTGATGGAAAAAAGGATATAAATTTAATTTATGTACAGCATTACATGACTGTGCAATTGTCAGTTAAAGTAATGCAGTGCCATATCGCAAAAAATAGCCTGGTCAGGAAGGGGGGGGGGGGGTAAATCCTCTGAAGGGCAAGTGGTTAATAAAAATATCAATAAATGTAATACGAATGAGTACCATGTAGGTTCCGTTCACATTTGTACGACTCCAAAGTTGAACGACTTTGGAGTGCAACTTTGGTGCAACTTTAACGCAATTTTGATGCAACTTTGGATGGGTAAGACTTGGATACGACTTTTTTATTATTATTATTATACAGGATTTATATGGCGCCAACAGTTTGCTCAGCACTTCACAATATAACGGGAGACAATACAGTAACAATACAAGAGGGATTTGACTTTGGCTTTCATTAATGATAATGGACAACTGCTGCATATACAACATTCAGGTGCAACTTTCATACGTCTTTTGAGGGTTTTCATTGCAGTCTAGGGCACTCAGGCTGCATGAAAGTCCTACCAAAGTAGTGCATGAACTACTTTAAAGTCGATGCAACTTGAAGTCGCACAGATATGAATAAAAACATTAATAAATGTAATTTGAGTAAGTATCCTGTAGGCTCCATTCACACTTGTATGACTCCAAAGTTGTACGACTTTAGAGTGCAACTTTGGTGCAACTTTAAAGCAACTTTGGTGCAACTTTAATGCAACTTTGATGCAACTTTGGATGGGTGAGACTTGAATACGACTTTGGCTTTCATTAATGATAATGGACAACTGTTGCATATACAACCTAACTTTCATACGACGTTTGAGGGTTTTCATTGCAGTCTATGGCACTCAAGCTGCATGAAAGTCATACCAAAGTAGTGCATAAACTACTTTGAAGTCGCACAGATATGAATGGTGCCCCATGGGAAACATGGGGGGTAACTTACCATGTGACTTTGGACCAGAAAGTTTCATGATAAGTCGCACAAGTGTGAATGGGCTCTTAATCCATTGCTAGAGGAAGTACATTGAGATTGGCTGAGGGAGGAATAGCTTGGAACCAATCAAGTGTGATGCAGTACACATGTTCTGAGAAGGAACATTCTGACTGCAGGAGAGAGCAGATGGATGATCTCATCAGTCTGCTGATTTTTCTTCAATGTCCACTCATAGGTTGAGTGCAGTGTGATAACCAAGCTGTATTCATAACTATGTAAACCTCTGCCATGGCTGGCCATAAATACCAATCATTTGGCATATACAAGAATCCTACGTATATATTTCAACTGTGTATCTCTGTGTTGGAATAGATTCTGCCTCTGAGCACACATTTATCAATGTGACTAAACTGTGTAGTACAGTTGAAGAACAAATGTTCGAATAATGGAGGTGTAGACAACTGAACCATTCCTTCATAGTATTGTATATGTACACTTCCTTGTAGGTAATCAGAGTCCTCATTCCTGGTTTCACAATCAGACCTCCTCCTCTTACTGTATGCCTCCTCCTCCTTCACTCTCATACTGCATTTCTATTACAGGTGTTATGAAAGAGTAAAAAAAAAAAAAAAGTGAAGAGGGTGAGGCATACGACCTAAGGAAGCACAGTTACGACAGCGAACATGTTACGAGTCCAGGTAATGATATCATCAGGGACTGGCTGCCCTCTTCAGTCTCTACAAACTCCATGCAGACCTCGCCTGATGCCTTCTGTACAAGAGTCACATACAAGCTGTGATGTCAGCTAAAGCAAGGAGAAATAGCAGCCTTTTATATCATGTTGCTCTTTTACTACTTTTGACTCTACCACCGTCTTTTTCAGGTAAGCTGTAAATGAATTATTTAATGATGTGAGAGACTTGAACATACAATCTGCTAAGAATGTCATAATAACATGCATGAGGAAATCTTTTCTACATTTTTGCAATTTTAGTTCACACCCATGTGATTCTACAGTCATGCTATGGTTACTGGAAAAGTGAGTCGCATGCTGGTTTACCTATCTCTCAAGTAATTCAGTGTCAAGACCTTTACTGGTTCTTCTTGGTCTGTACACATGGTGTAGCCATTAAAAACCCAAATGATGATCTGATAGATCCTTCATTCTGTAGAATAGATACATAATTAGATGGGAAGCTGCAAGCTTCCCATCTAATTATTTATCTATTATACAGAATGAAGGCTCTATCAGGAGATCACCATCTTATGGATGGTCTTGTGCGAAATGACGGATTTACTAACTGCTTCACAAATCTTGCCATTGAAATCTTTCAGAGAAGAAGCCTGCCAGTATTATAATGGCAAGCTAAACGTCATCACATTGGCCACATATGTTGTACTGTATATGAACTGAAACAGGGACCCTATATGTTATTTAATGACAGTAATATTTAGTTAGGCACCAATGAGAATGTGTGACATGGCATTAAGTCTTACTGCATTCTGATTTGATCTGTATACTTTAAAGGATAAGTTCACCTTTTAGACAAAAATAATAAATGCACTTTTTTTGCAGGTAAAAAAATGTGCGTTTATTATTTTTGTCTGCAGGAGCCTGGAAAAAGCATTGCACCAGTGATTAGTAGATCGCTGATGCCATGCAGGTCTCCTGCAGACCTGTCAGAATATCAGCTTGCCCGTACGGGATGTATGAGCAAACAGATAATCTGATAGGAAGCTTCAAACTGAATGAAAACTACTTGCCGACAGCCACTAAGGCTGTCGAGACTTGCAGTTCATTCATTCACAGCAGTCCATTCATTCACGAAAGTCTGTGCAGCTCCCACAGCTCCCCCAACAGCCCCACCTAATATTTACCCAAGCCCGGCTGCTCTCCTGGGTCTCCTCCTTATTGGCTCAGTGACAGCAGCAGGAGCCATACCACAGCCAGTGAGAAGAGAGCGGAGGCAGGGCCTTATGGACTTATGGGCACACAGAGCGGGGCTCGGGAGCAAGCATTCATGAGTGCCCCCATAGCAAGCAGCCATCTTTCTTAATTTCCAAAGTTAGGAGGTATGGATATATATCACCTGGCAACATTAGTTAGTGAAATGTTGCTTTTTAGCAACAATAACGAGTGATATTTTTTTGGGCAGGGGGCTATAAACAAAGTAACATAAGAAATCACCCCAAATATGAAAAAGGGGCAAAACTGTACCTAACTCTATAGATAGGGCAGCACAGTGGCTAAATGGTTAGCACTTCCGCCTGGCAGTACTGGCTGCCTGGAGTTTGCATGTTCTCCCTGTGCCTGCGTGGGTTTCCTCCAGGTACTCTGGTTTCCTCCCACACTCCAAAGACATGCTGGTAGGTTAATTGGATCCTGTCTAAATTGGCCCTTGTATATGAATGTAAGTTAGGGACTTTAGATTGTAAGCCCCTTGAGGGTTAGGGACTGATGTGAATGTACAATATATATGTAAAGCACTGCGTAAATTGACATCGCTATATAAGTACCTGAAATAAGTAAATTCTGTAAACTCCTGACCCACCTCCTAACTATATATAAATCCTTAAATTGATTCTAAAGGCAGAGGTTTGTTATCTTAATGCATACTATGCATAAAGGTGAAAACTTTCTGTGTTCAGCCCCCACCCCCCTTATACCTACATGCACCCGATCTCAATCCAGAGCTGTGCCTGAAAGTAGCAGGTCTCTGCGCTCTCTCTCCCTCCTCATTGGACATGGGAGCCATTGGCTCCTGCTGCTGTCAATCACAGCCCAGGAGGAGAAAGCGGGGTGCGAATCAATGGACACACAGAGACAGAAAAAATGGTTGAAATACATACCCCGGAGTAGATAACTACATCTGGCTACCCTGAAATCAGAAACAGAAGACAGACGATGGGCTTGAATATCAAGCTGCATTACCACCTAATTGTCTAATTTCTCTGACTTCTGGACAGGCAAATGCAGTTAACTACCCTGGAGTATTTGCACCAACCATTTTTCCCGTCACCAAGTTATATCTGATACAGTTCCTTATGTTGTTAGCAACTGTCCACGCTGGGCCTTTCCATCTATTATTTCCTGATTGGACTTGGGTCACTCAAAGTTCTATTCTGTTTTGTTAGGGTGCTTTTTGTGTTTACCATTTAAACCAACTGTTTCCAAAATCAGCGTATTATTTTGAGTAATAAAGAACAGGTTAGCAGTGTGACATTTTAAATCGCCTGCAGTCTTGTACAACTTAGTGTCAACAATATGACACTAATACTGTAGCTGTGCATTCAGTGTTCAGAAAAGTAGGCAATGAACGAACAGTATCATGGTAACCTCTATTTTCAGTATATACTACAATTCATTTGAGTGCCACCATTGCTTGCATGCACAAAGTATCAACAAACTGCTGGTTTTGTGTACAATATCCTGCAGTTATATTCAGCGCATTTTCCAATTCATGAAATTTTCACGTTTTTTTCTGCAAGTACTGAAAAATACATGTTGACACTGCCAGAGCTTTAATGCCTTAAAGGTAAAGATTAGAACTATATATAACTAGTTAAATATAGTTCTAATCTTTACCTTTAATATATTTATTCTTTAACCACTTGCCTACCGGGCACTTATACCCCCTTATTTACCAGGCCAATTTTCAGCTTTCAGCACTGCTGCACTTTGATTGACAATTGCGCGGTCATGCAATATTGTACCCATATGAACTTTTGATCATTTTTTTCTCACAAATAGAGCTTTCTTTTGGTGGTATTTAATCGCCACTGGGCACTTTACTTTTTGCGCTATAAATTAAAAAAGTGCAAAAAATTGGGAAAAAAAAAAAGTTTCTTTGTTTCTATTATAAAAATTTTCAAACAGGTATTTTTTCTTCTTCACTGATGTGCGTTGATGAGGCAGCACTGATGGGCACTGATAGGCGGCACTGCTGGGCACTGATAGGCAGCACTAAAGGGCACTGATAGGCAGTACTAATGAGGTGGCACGGATAGGCGGCACTAATATGCAGCACTGATAGGCGTCACTGATAGGTGACACTGATGATGGGTACTGATAGACGGCACTGACTGGCATCACTGCTGGGCACTGACTGGCGGCACTGACTGGCACAACCCCTGGGCACTGACTGGTGGCACTGACTGGCAGCACTGCTGGGCTGCACTGGTGGGTGGCACTGGTGGGCAGCACTGGTGGGTGGGCACAGGTGGGTGGCACTGGTGGGCACAGGTGGGTGGGCACAGGTGGGTGGCACTGCTGGGCACAGGTAGGTGGCACTTCTGGGCACAGGTGTGTGACACCGCAGAGTGGCACAGGTGGGTGCACTGCTGGGCACAGGTGGGTGATCTGCTGGGCACAGGTGGGCGGAGCTAGTGGGCGCACTGCTGGGCACAGGTGAGCGGAACTTGCTGGTGGCATTGCTGGGCACCGATCATCAGGGCACTGATCATCAGTGCCCTGATGATCGGTGCCGATCCCCGCTCTGACAACTGCCGGTTCTCGGCAGTACTTTCCTCACGATCTGACAGCGTGAGGAAAGTGCAGCCGAGAACCGACACTTGCATTTCCCTGTGATCAGCGTGTCACTGGACACCGCTGATCATGTGGTAAAAGGCCGGTATGATTGGCCTTTTACCACATCACGTGATCAGCTGTGTCCGTAGGACAGAGCGATCACGGAGATCGCCGGGTGCGCGCCCCCTGGGGTGCGCAGGAGAGCGCGTTCTGGGAGGACGTCATATGACGTCCACTCAGAACTGGCCGGCCGCAGTTTAGCCGTCATTCGGCTATCTGCGGTCGGCAACTAGTTAATTTTATTTTCTGGTTAAATAGATGCTTGTGCTTTTTTTAAAAAAAAGAATTTATCTTTCTCGGGTTACTCGGTTTTATTGTCTTTTTCCTGCAGAAGCCCAGATACTGATAGTATTCTGAACACTATTTTCTAACGCTATGGCTAGATTTTCTTAGGCTAAATTCGACTTTTCATTGGAATCCATCTACTTTTAGATGGCAAAGACATTTACTAAAGAAAGCATCTAACAAATAGCCGCGAAAGCGAATTTACTAATGGACACAATAAAGGAATCCATCTAAAAAAGCAGACATCCTAGAACCACGTCCAAAGGAATGAAAAATCACTGTAGAAACATGTTCACATTGAAATTTGCTTTCCCAAATATCTGGACTTCACTTTAAAGAATATATTCCTTTTAAAAAAAAAATTTCAGTGGGTAAAAAAATAGATTTTTTTAGGGAATTTATGATTGTCAAGAAATAGACGCCTTTCCAACGTCTATGCACTGATAGAAATGCACATGTGCAGAATAAAATTTAACTGTCTACCGCAGGCACTTTTCTTTTAGACTGTGTCTTATAGTAAATCTCTGTGTGGAGTCCTCTGGAAGACGACAATCGCGACAATCAACTGAGTTTCAGAAACAGCACTATTTTTAGCTAGGCATATCTTTATGTATTCTAATTTGTTTAGTTCTATTGATTCTATTTTTGTTTCTTATCCTTTATAATGATTTTCTGTAATGGTTTTACATGCCATTTATTCATATTTCTGTATATTTTGCTTGAAATGTTGTGAATTTGATATATTATATTTCAAAGATCTAGATAATACTGTATATATTATTGACAGCTGAATCTAAAAATAAAGGTTAGCAATCAAAAGAAAAGAAAACAAAAAACGCCGTCTGGTTCGGGTCTGGTTCGGATTTTGAGGGAAAGCCCCACGCCGAAATTAAAAAAATTGCGTGGGAGCCCCCCCCCCAATCCATACCAGAACCTTACTTGAGCATGCAGCCCGGCAGGTCAGGAAAGGGGGGGGGGATGAGCGAGCGCCCCCCCCTTCAACCATACCAGGCCACGTGCCCTCAACATGGGGGCGGGTGCTTTAGGGCAGGGGGGTCCCCTCCCCAAAGCACCTTGTCCTCATGTTGATGGGAACAAGGGCCTCTTCCCCACAACACTGGGCTGTGGTTGTGGGGGGCGTGCATGCTCGGATAAGGGTCTGGTATGGATTTTGGGGGGACCCCCAACCATTTTTTAAATTAATTTTGGCGTGGGGCTTCCCCTCAAAATCCAAACCAGAACCGAAGGGCTTGGTATGGATGGGAGGGGGGACCCCACGACGTTTTTTAAAATATTTTTTTAATATCCGGCAATTCTCTCTTTTACATTCAGCTATCAGTGGGGAACTCCGCTGACATCTACAACATGAACGCATGCTTTTCACTACTAAAAGGCCGCATGACTTGATAAATTAACTCATGCGGTATTTTAGTAGCGTTTTTTAGGGAATGCGGATGTGCGGGATCCTACCTACTTGGATGTGGTAAGATACCGCATAGTGAATTGTGCCCATTGTGTGACAAAGGGCAACCCCCCCCCCCCCCATTCACACTCTCTTACTCTCTTTTTATTTGAAATCTCAGCTCTTGGCTTGACAAACCCTTCCCAAAAGGGGCAAACCAGCAATATCAAATAAATCATTAATTCAGGACCTTATCTTGCTTCTTATCCTTATAATGATTTTATATATATATATATATATATATATATGTGTGTGTGTGTGTGATATAATGATTTTCTGTGACTGTTTTACATGACATTTATTCATATTTCTGTATATTTCGCTCAAAATGTTGTGAATTTGATATATCATATTTAAAAGATCTAGATAATATATATTAATATGCCTTAAATATATGTCCTCGTATACCTCCCCGATTGTAAGTGTGGAAATTTGGCGACAAAGATAAATCTCCACAACGATAATCTCATAACTTGTATTTCCCATTATTAATCATTTGTAAGCAGCGTTCGGTGTTTCTAATACATTCATTTCCTTTGTGACTCATTTAATGAATGCTAGTACATTTTTGGAAGTATATATTTTTTCCAGTATGTATACTTCTGTCTGTACTGTCCTTTACATTGATCATTTACAGGGACTTATGTCTGGCATATACTGTATATCTTTTTACACTGAGCATGCCCAGCGACTTAGCCGTTTGAGACATGTTTCTTGTTACTCTGAGCATGCCCAGGGACTTTGCCATTTCTGAGTTTGTGCCTTGTGTAACTGAGCATTCTCATGGACTTTGAATTTGGAGAGATATTACCAAAATGGTGGTCCAACAGCACTTTTTTAGCAACATCTAAAAATAATCTTCAGCCAACCTCCCTCAGCTGTCCACATGCAGCACACACCAAACCAACATCACACACCAAACCGGTGCTGCTGGAAAACTCAACCTTAAAATTAAAAGGAATACAAATGTTATGCTGTGTTACTAAATGAGACGTGTTGGGTATATGTATCGCAATCTCAAATGTTCACAATATTATCCCCCAAAAAGTGTTTGCCCCTGTCAATGTTTGTTGGTTTCACTTTGCAATAGTGGTGCCACCCTCTCTTTTTTATTTACAGCTTTTTTCACTCTGATTTTGGTACACAAAGCACATTTTGGAGGATAATAGAACAATATTAGTATTGCAATCTTTTGTATTGGGATACATAGAACCAACACACATCTGAATTGGCAACATAGCACAACATTTGTGTCACATTTGAGATATCTGGCTTGTTACACTGACCTTGCCCAGGGACTTAGGGTTGATTCACACCAGAGAAATGCAGTCTGGATGCATGTGACAGCACAGTGGTTAAGTGGTTAGCATTGCTGCCTCAGAGCACTAGCGTCATCGGATTGAATCCTGACCACGGCAATGAAGTTTCATGTTCTCCCTGGGCGGCTGCCCTCACACAGACATGCTGGCAGCATCTTTGGCTTCTGTCTAAATAATCCTTGTATGTGAATTAGAATGAGGTCTTGCCCATGTTCAAGCTTTTTTAAGACTGGGCCTTATGTGAATGTCAAACGATGGTGCGAGATTGATTGATATTGCTGGTTTGCACTCTGCCCCTTTTGGGAAGGGTTTGTCAAGCCAAGAGCTGAGATTCCAAAGAAAGAGAATGTGGGGGAGTGCCCTTTGGGCTATTCACACATTGGGCGCAATTCACTACGTGCTATCTTACCACATCCAAATATGCGGTAGGATCTCGCACAGCATTTTGTATAAAAAACTTTTGCATTCCCTAAAAACCATTACTAAAATACCACGAGTTAATTTATCAAGTCATGAGGCCTTGTAGTAGTGAAAAGCATGCGTTCATGTTGCAGCCGTCAGTGGAGTTCCCCACTGACAACTGAATATAAAAGAAAGAATTGGCGGCAATTAAAAAAAAAATAAAAAAAGTTGTGGTGTCCCCCCTCCCATCCATACCAAGCCCTTTGGGTCTGGTATGGATTTAGAGGGGAAGCCCCAAAGCAAAATTTACAAAAAAAAATGGCGTGGGGTTCCCCCCCAAAATCCATACCAGACCCATACTTATTCAACTAGGGGGAGCTTGCTAAAGGGGGCTTCCATATTCCAATAAGCCCCCCATGCGCAGACCCCAACAACCACAGGCCAGGGTTGTGGGGAAGAGGACTTTGACCCCATCAACATGGGGACAAGGTGCTTTGGAGAGGGGAGCCGCCCCTGCCCCAAAGCACCCCCTCATGTTGAGGGCAATAGTAGCATGATTAAAGAGAATGAAAATATATAATTAGATTGGGAAATTAGAACAAGCCATTCAAATTATTTGAGATATACGTTTGAAAATGCTTGACATTTGAAAACAGGATGTATGACTTTGTAACATTCATTAGGAAATGCATTAGTTAGCCGATCATTTTTGGAGAAAAAAAGGCAAGAAAATTAATAGACAGCAACAACAATAACAGCAAACTCCCCCCCCCCCCAAATAAAAAGCCAATAAAACACGCATGCATGCACACCTGCAAGTTTTATCATCTGGCATACAAATAAACGGGAACGGGACAAAGCCCGCGTTTGTGTGCCACCTAGGGACCATATCCGGCATTGCTCCTACAATTGTGCCTACTCTGGTCAGAGATTTACAAAGAGAATTCAGTCTGCCTACAGACGCTTTTCAGTCTGCCTGCAGACATTTTTCTGACCACTGAAAGGTCTTAATTGATTTAATTGGGTGTGGCTGAATGTTCAGCGTCTGCTGATGGACACTATTCTTAGTAAATCAGGGCCTATATTTGTCTTTCTCTAAAGGCCCTTTTTAGCAACTCATGTGAGTGTATGTTAAGATAAAACATTTTTAGTATTGGTTAGAGTAGTAAGGGGTTAGAATCCCTGTCATATTTTTATTACCAAGAAATGTAACAACCCACATAGCAAGAAATTGAGCTGCAAGTTTGGAATAACTTGTTAAGCTATTGCTAGACTTGCCAAGCTTTCTGCTATTTTATAACAGAAATGAGAAAATGTTTTTTTTCTAAATTTTCTGTCTTTTTTTGTTTTTTGTTTATTTCGCAAAAAAATAAAAAACCCAGAGGTGATCAGCACAATTGCAGCAAGTCCCCATTGCATGACTCCAGATGAACTTTCTTGCAAATATTCTGCAAGTCTGCTGCAAGTTCTGGTTCAGTTATGAGACATGCAGAGCTCATGCTGTAGACTCACCGCTACAACTTTGCTCTTGCTAGAGATTGCAAATTTGCCACAAATTGGAAAAGTGTCAACTAGAACCTGTGCTTCAAGTGCTCTGCAAGTGTACAGCTTGCCAGGGAAAATGTGCAGCAAGTTAACAAGACTTACAATTCAACACCACAAATTTGTGGCAAGTTATCCTTGCTAAAAAGTGTCTACAAAATTAGTGAGAGCAAAGAAAAGTGTGTAAAAAGCAGCTAGCACAAAGCGGTTAACCCCCCTATTCCACTAAACATGAAAGAATATACAAAAGGTGCAGCACTTGAGTGTAAAAGAATATAAATAATATTTGTGTACCCTAGCTTAAAAAAACTAAAATCAGATAACACATATCATAAATAAAGTCCACAATGTTCAGTGTCCATCAGTGACCAGCAAAATGAGGTGACATTTGTGATGTGTGCATCTATGACAATCCTCCACCGCTTTGCACTCACCAGAAGTTAGGAACAAATAGGCTCTGTACAGAGGTCCCATCAAAGGATGTAACCTTTCCACTGCAGGAAATCGATAAACAGCCAAACTCCCAATGCAACTAGGCTCTCTATGTGGATTCCTATAGGATGGATACCTCTGCTCCCATACATGAATCGACAATCAATCTGGATATAACGAATCCTAAACAAACGAGAAATATGGTGGCCAGACCATTGCATGGACTGGGCGGACTGACGCCAGCACGTAGGCTCTGCACTCACGCGTTTCGTGCACACACACGTTCTCAAAGGGACGCGCTTCCTGCTGACGCAATCACAATGTACATCTTAAATAGTCCTCAGGTGTGCGAACGGACGCCACTTTAATGAAAACCAAACATCGCATCCTTGTACTGGATCATAGAGCAAAGAGCAATCATTTGCAAATTGAAAAGGATCATAGTAATAATGTTAATGATGTTACTGTGTGGGTGTAGGAATTATAAATATCAATTAAATAGCAAGTAGATATATTACAGTGACAAATGTTTCACAAAACACTGCGGTTGTCATAATAATCACAAGGAAAAACTATAATAATAATAACTAAACAAGTTGAAAGACCTTGCAATATTAATGAAAGGAAAACTGGACAAGATGCAAGACAATACGATATTAATTGAAGGGGAATACAAAATATATATATAAAAAAAACGAAAAAAAAATTTCTAACCCGACAAAGATTCGATCAGAAATTTAAATAAATATAAAGGAAATGTATAATAAAAAATCTGACAAAGGGACCAAGGATTTCATCCTAATAGCTAATGGCAGTCATGGTTCCATTGTCTAGCCTGTAGAGGTCTGTGCATCCCTCCATGGATATGCCTCCCCAGACCATCACTGACCCACCACCAAAACAGTCATGCTGAACGATGTTACAGGCAGCATAACGTTCTCCAAGGCTTCTCCAGACCCTTTCACGTCTGTCACATGTGCTCAGAGTGAACCTGCTCTCATCTGTGAAAAGCTGAGATTGTGCTGGGAGACACAGCAACGTTTCTGGCAATGACACGTATTGATGTGCCATCCTTGAGGAGTTGGACTGCCTTTGCAACCTCTGTAGGGTCCAGGTATCGCCTCATGCTACCAGTAGGGACACTGACCCTAGCCAACTGCAAAACTAGTGAAAAACAGTCAGAAAATATGAGTAGGGAAAAAATTTCAGTGGCCTCCACCTGTAAAACCATGCCTGTTTTGGGGGTTGTCTCATTGTTGCTCATCTAGCTGAAACTGAATAATAACCCCCTCTGCTACTTAACTGACCAGATCAATATCCCAGGAGTTTAATTGGCTTGATGCTAAACTCTGATTAAAAAGTGTTCCTTTAATTTTTTTGAGGTGTACAACCCATGGGCACATGTTGAGGAGCCATAGAAAATCTAGGGCACCTGTTGTTAATTTCATTAACAGCAAAGCAGTTGAAACTGATTAACAACCCCCTCTGCTCAAAAGTGTTCCTTTAATTTTTTTGAGCAGTGTATATAGTCATCTATGTTTTTTCTTAGGAACTATTCTGAACATAGGAAAATCCCTTCTAGAAATATTTTTTTATACATTCTCAAAATGTTTGCCAACAAATTAATGTTTTACTGTTGACAGAAGCCAGTATTTGTATACAATAATAGAATACAATAAAATACAATAATAATTTAAAAAGTGCCTTACCTACTAATAGATAGCAAATATATTTTATTTTACTGCTGGTGTTCCCCTTCTGTTATTTTGCTGGGTGATATTTTCAACCCAGTCTAATTTTTGTTGTAAATAGTATAATCTCTAAATCAGGGATAAAAATATATAAATGAAGGCTTGGGTTTCTCGTTATTACATTTTTAGAGGATTTTTCTTTTAATTATAATGGATTTTGTTAGTGGATGCAAAAATTATCTGTTAAATATTCTTCACTAAATGTTTTATGACCTTAAAGTGAATCTATGGTGGCAAAGCAATAGGCTCAAGTAACTGCAACATCTTTTTCACTCACCCTTGCTTTCAGTCTAACACTGGAAGCAAAGAGAAATACCCAGTGCATCTGAATATGGGGACTCACTATCTTTTCATCTCTTGTGACTGCACTTTTGCTTAGGGATTAACTATTGAGGCACCCAGTATTGTCATATGGACATGGTGAGAGAGCCCACATCCTTGTGCCTTGGCTCACTTACTTTCCTCTTGGAAGCTTAAAAAAAAGTATGAGTAGTTGTAGGGGGTGGCAGTTAAAGTATATGTAAGCTCTCACTTTGTAAAACAACCCATTCAGTTTAAATTAGAAATGAAAGGCAAAACATTTGTGTATAGATATAGAAACATTATAAATGCCTTTTTTCATTTTTTATACATAATCATATTCCCTCTGTACTCAGCTGCATAGAGAGCTGGTTGTGGAGAAACAGCAGCTCACTGGTCTTCCCAGTGAATGGCGGTGTGTGTGTGGGGGGGGGGGAGTGTCAACAGAAGTCTGATCATTGGAGGAGAGCAGTCTGAGTGCATCCCATTACAGCTAAATAACCATGCTGTGGTGTGAATTCAGGTGCTCTCCTCCAATTATCAGATTACCATGTTGATGACCATGCTGTGCTCTCCTGCCTAGTGTGGTCAATTTTGCATAGGAAAGCAGAGGGAATGGTGGGAACACCAAATATTTCAAACAAAGGAAGCAATACAATGAGAACAGGATACTTTTTCACACAAGTACATGGTACAGCAGGCATATATCAGGAATATGAAATGTTGGGTTTACATATTCTTTAAATTAACTTATTGATTTGCCCTGCATGGGCAACCACTGGCAAACTTAAGAAATGATGTGCTACAGTTCTTTTTCTCTCTTTTTTTCTTGGCTACAAAAAATGTTTACGACTCCAGATAAGGTGTGTGGATTTCAGCGCAGCATACTATGAATACCACCACTCCCTTTCTTGTCAGTTGTCTTGTACAAAACAAACCAGAGCAATGTCCAACATTACATGTTTCTAAGATACCTGTACAATTATGCTGAGAGGAGAACTGTCGATTTAATATTTCGACTGAGATACACAAGATTATCAAGCTTGATTAAACATTAGAACAGTTGCTATTTGAGAAAGATCTGCTCCCAGAATATACAAACACAAAAAACTAATATACAAATAACATGCTCAATAACACATTGAATTAATATCATATATAATCTGAAAATGAAAAGGGGTTCTAATCTTGGCTTCCAGTGGCAAGATGGAGTGTGGGAAGTGGTGGAGTTTTAGCATTATTAACATTAAAAAGAACCTTTTAAGTACTATAAATTTGACAGGACACGATGGATCTACTTTTTCCCTGAGCTAGAAAATGCTATTGTTATTTTTTTACCATGATTCCTCTAAAGCAGCCTTTCTCAACTAGGGTTTCTTCATAGGTTTCTAGGGGTTCCATGCGCAAGGAGCAATTTCTGGCACCCGGATAAGTTGCCACTGAAATCAATGGTCTTTATAGCTATGTGTAAGAGGGGATTATTTCCACTGTCAAAAATGTAGGGTGCATTCTTCTACTTGACCATCACACTGATGTACAGTGAGCTGTAGATGAAGTACATTTTAGCAGGACTTCCCTGAGACAGAACATTATATTTATTAGGTTTCTTCTGCAATAAAAAGGTTGAGAAAGTCATGTTTTACAGCATAAAGGTCACAAGTCATGCAGGAGCTAGAAACTCCGACAAGACAAAAAACAGGATACCCTAATGTAAGACTATTAACTGCTTGTCTACTGGGCACTTTCACCCCCTTTCTGTCCAGGTCAATTTTCAGCTTTTTGTTTTGTTGCACTTTGAATGACAATTGTGCGGTCAAGGAACATTGTACCATATTAAATTTTAGTCATTTTTGTCCACACAAATAGTTTTCTTTTGGTGGTATTTAATCACCATTGGGTGTTTTATTTTATGCTAAACAAATGATAAAATTTAGAATATTAAAAAAAAAAAGTTTTTCTCAGTTTCTATTATAAAATTTTGCAAACAGGTAATTTTTCTCCATGGATTTGTTCTGATGAGGCTACACTGATGGGCACTGATAGGTGGCACTGATGGGCACTGATAGGCTGCACTGATGAGGTGGCACTGGTGGGCATTGATGAGGAGGCACTGATGAGGCTGCACTGATAGGCAATAATAGGCAGTACTGAAGGGCACTGATTGGCAGCACTGACTGGCATCACTGATAGGTGGCATTGACTGGTGGCACTGATGGGCACAGATTAGCAGCACTAATAGGCACAGATTGATAGCACTGCTGGGTACTGATGGACACTTTTGGGGCTGCACTGATAATCAGGGCACTGATTTTCAGTGCCCTGATTATTAGTGTAGATGTCTCCATTCACACTTGCCGGTTATCGGCAGTACTGTCCTCATGCTGTCACAGCGTGAGGAAAGTACTGCTGATAACTGGCAAGTGTGTTTACATTGTGATCAGCTGTGATTGGACACAGCTGATCACGTGGTAAAAGGCTGCTGTGATTGGCTTTTTACCACAACATGTGGGCATATGATGCCTTCCAGAACTGGACAACCACGCTGTAGCCATTCTAGTGTATGCGTTACTGGGCATACAGCACCACTATGAAAGAAATTAGAAATAAATCACTCCACATTATCTGCTGTCTGCTTATGTAAGCGAGTTGCCAGCAATGTCTCTACAGCAAAACTCTGAGAGAAGGAAGGACATTACTAGGTGGGGGGGGGGGGGTAGGTGTGTTGTATGCAAATATCCTAACATGAAATATGCTAACAAGGAAACATTGGATACTAGTTTGAACTGGCATGAGCTATCCCACCAGGAACTGCCACTACAGACTGCCAATAATAAGCGGAAGACGCATTCTCTCCTCTGCACTTGCATGTACAGTATACAAGAGGTGTGTAAAGGGGCATGTGGGAGAGGCTAAGGTGTCCTGAAGGAGCTCGCTAATTCCAAACCATGAAGGCGGAAGCCGCTGTCATGAGAAATCTGCTATAAGGCGCCACTCCAACTTAAAGCATATGTCATAACACAATTAACCATTCAAGTCTCATTCACAGAATACCTAACTAGGCTAAGAAGGCTGTTTCAGGCTGCCTACAGTAGATCATACAATATTCTGAGAGTCCATATGCTGGCTTCAGTACTTCAGCTGGGTACCCCAAAAAGGTGGTGGCCATGTGTTCTTAGAAGAGCTACATCTTGCAGCAGAGCTTCCTTCTAGTTCCCATGTGGAAGAGCCTCTCCTATAAGGTTACCTCCCCTTGTATTTATGGGTCACAGAAGCAGGACCATGAACACCTGGGAGTTAACAACCTTAACTCCTTCCTACCTCCCTAGGCAGCTTGGTACCTGGAACTCACTAACATATACTTTACAATACAGTGCAATACATTAACATAATACAATGTGCATCCAACAAATAGGCACCTGCCTACACACAGCTGAAGGTCGGGGGATGTCTCAACCATGATTGGCAATCTACAGTGACAGCTTCCTGGTGGGATAGCTCAGGCAGGTTCAGACTAGTATCTGAACATGCTTGTGCTCCCCTCTACTCATCATTATTCTGCTCTTCCTTCACTGTCCAAACACAAGTACCAGCATAAACTTTCAGTTTATAACATCATCATTGTAGTAGCAAAACAAGTTATTTTTGATATTTCAGTATAACCTTACTTGAAAATTTTCCTTGAATGTTGTGAGTTCTGCCTGTCCGCTGGTTGCCATTATCCACAACTTCCTGAATTCCTTTGCAGCTTCTCCTCTGCTAATTCCTAAGGACTACATATCCCATGTTATTATGCATACTATTCTCATCAGCAAATTCTTGGATATGGTCCCTTATCAATCCTTCCAATAGTTCACATACTATTGGTGTTAGGCTAACTGGTCTGTAGTTTCTAGGTATATATTGTATTTTGTCCCTTTTTTGAATATTGGTACCAATATTAGTCAGTAAACTGTCCTTAAAAATAAGATATAATAATCTGGCTATAATATGGCTAGGTTTTCTGAGAACTCTTAGGTGTAAGCCATCTTGTCTTCGTGATTTGTTCACAATAAAGTTTTCTAGTCTATTTTGAATACTGGTCTCTGTTGGGGTACATTCAATATAATGGTATTAGTATTACTGTCTTGTTTGTTATACCCCTCTTCTTCTTCGTATAAACTGAGAAGAATGTACAGTATTTAATACAGTTGCCTTTTCCCTGTTATTTGTGACCAACTCCCCCTAATCAACCTTTATGGGGCCAATATGCTCCTACCTAGTCTATTTACTATTAATTTATTTGAAAAAATCTTTGGGATTTTTTTACTCTTCCTGGCAATGTGTCTCTCATAATCTATTTTAACTGCCATGATCTCGCTCTTGCTTTTTTTATTGCACTCTTTGTAGTTTTGGAATGCTAATGTTGATCTTTAGGCCTTATATTTCTTAAAGGACAGGTTTTTCTTGTTATTATGTCTTTTAACATTGGTATTTAGCCACCCAAGTTAAACTTTTGTTCCTTTTATAGTTGTTGCCCCTTGGACTGCACTGACTTCCCTTTGTTTATATACCGTATTTTTCGCTCCATAAGACGCACCTGACCATAAGACGCACCTAGGTTTTAGAGGCAGAAAACAGGAAAAAAAAATTCTGAACTAATGGACTGCAGACACAGTACAGGAGATGACCAGAGACTGCAGACAGCACAGGGATGACCAGAGACTGCGGACAGCACAGGGATGACCAGAGACTGCGGACAGCACAGGGATGACCAGAGACTGTGGACAGTACAGATGACTGCTGACCTTTGGGGAGGTGGGGAGCGGGTACCTGAATTTGACAGGTACCCGCTCTTACTTCCGCAGAGTTTTTGGTTGATCTTACCTGTTCCACGATCCAGCCGCGCGCTGTCTTCCCGGCTTCTGTAATGGCGCTCGGCATGACAGCCGGGTGCCCAGTGCGCATGAGCGAGAAGCACTTGCGCTTTGTGATTGGTCCGGCGGCTTCTGAGATCTGTCATGTGTCCCAGGTACCGCCTTACCATTCACAAAAAGCACCGCTTCTTGCGCATGCGCACTTGGCACCCGGCTGTCATGCCCAGTGCCCACACTACAGAAGCCGGAAGACAGCGCGCCACTGGATAGAGGAACAGGTAAGATCAAAGAACAAAGAAGTAAGAGCGGGTACCTGTCAAATTCAGGTACCCGCTCCCCACCTCCCCAAAGGTCAGCAGTCATCTCCATAAGGTCCCGCTGCAGAGCTGAGTGGCCGGCCCGGTATTCTGACACGGCCGCGGTGGAAATACCGGACCGGCCGCTCCATATTCGCTCCATGAGACGCACTGACATTTCCCCCCCTTTTTTGGGAGGAAAAAAGTGCGTCTTATGGAGCGAAAAATACGGTATCTTTAAAGCACTCCCACTTCTCTACAGTGTTCTTTGCTGCAGAAATTTGAAGCTATTTAGTATCATGTAATATGTGTCTCCTTTTCCTATAATGTATGGGAAACATAATTACTCTGTTATTTCTGTTTCCTAAGTTATCCCTTACCTCCACATCTGCAATTAGCTCTGTGTTGCTTGTAATCAGTAGATCCAGCTGAGCATTATTTCTAGTTCGGGCTTCCACCATTTGACTCATGACATTTTCCTGCATCACATTTAGGAAACAATGACCCTTAGTTGAGTGTGTAGTTCCATCTGCCTACTAAATATCAGGATAGTTGAAGTATATATTTAAAGGCAACACTTTTTCAGTATTGAATAGAGTACGGTATGGTAAAATAAAACACATAATTTTTCATTGTGGAGGGTCATTTGGTGCCCAGGCAAAGATGCTAAAGTGTGCATTCCTGGATAGAAGAAAGGGCAGGGCTAATAGCGGTGTGTTCAGCTCTGATCTCGAATATATGCAATGGTTGTGGCATGCGCTAAAATAGTGCTAATGATTGTGGTACACCACAGCAAATTAAAGAATTATGTTAGTGATGTCACTATAAGAAAAAAAAAGTCCCTGTGTCAGTGGTGTCACTCGAAGGAAAATATGCCACTGCATAGATGGTGTCACTAAAATGGAAAATGCTGCTGCAACAGTGTTGGTAGGGAGAAATTAATGCTATGTCAGTGTTGTCAGTCTGAGAAGAACTAATATGGCACATGTCAGTGGGATGAAGAAAGAGAGAGGAGCTGGGAGTCTGGGGGAAGGGGCTTCGTGGATGCTTTTAACTAAACAATCCTGTTCCAAGATAGTTTGCTTTTATTAGTTTTGTATACTAGCCCAACCCAAAGCCTAGACAGCCTCCCTGCAGCATTAACCCCATGCAGCCTGCCACTAGGAGAGAGTGTTCACCTAGCTGACTGTATTTTAATCCGGGCTGCAGGGACAGCCTGTAGGTCTCCTGGCCTGGTTCAAACGCTATCCCAGTGAAAGGAGACTGGCCAGTGAAGGGCGAGGGTGGGGGTGTTACAGTACAGCATGGCTGTGGAGGACTGTGAGAGATGGTGCAACAGTATCAATGAGAGAGGTGCCCATACTGAGCAGGAGGTGTATTCTCAGGGGGGCCCTCCTCTCTTCTGTCCACAGTAGAATGCTATTAGCGGGAGGAGAGAACAGAATCCGCCATCTAGCTGCTATTGAGACCTCACTCCTGTCAGTAAGGCAGCTGAAGAATGGAGCATTCACAAACTCCCAGCACACCCCCACTCTACATAATAACATTGCATCCAGGGCACATGCCCTTTCTGCTCCCCCCCTTGTCCCAGAGTTTCCCTGTTTGGGGAGAATTTCCTTCACAGTGATCAGTGGTTACCAGGGCAAATAAAGAGTGAATCTCCCCACCAAACTATCAAAAAAATAAAAAACACAGAAAATGTTTTGGCTTTAGATAAATGTCCTTGTCTTATGATCAGGCTGCTGTATGTGTTGTGACAGTTCTGCGCCATGTTACTGTGTGCAAAGGGTTAGTTGTCACCCAGAGTGCTCATTTATGCAGGTTGAAGGGCTCTGAAATTTATGTTCTGAGTAAAGAAAATGGGTTTTGCAGTTTTCTCCAGGATTTGTTACTCCTGGATTGGGTCCACATTTGCAGGTGTGCACAGCCCTTTTTGTTCAGGGCTCTTTCTCCTGGAGACAGGCTGCTGCATGAGCAGTGTGTGTGAACAGGCACTGAGAGAGTGTCGACTCAGACCTCAAGGAGAGGTGATCTGACAGGCCATTACTTGAGGTAGGTATTAAGGGACTGTAAATAATTAGGCAGGAACCTGTGCAGCCCAAGTTGGTCAGTTTCTTTATCAAAAAGCTGAATGAGATAACATAATGAGTCTACAGGGAGACAGGTTCAGGGACTACTGAATCTGGATAGCTAGCAGGGTGGTGTTTTTCGTAGTGATGCTGAAAACCCCTTTTGTGTGTTTTTGAACGCTACTTTTGAATAAAATTGAACAAAAAGCCCTGCAATGTCCTCCACTGCCTGGAATGTTCATGAATGGTTCTACACATGAGTGAACCCCAAACAACGTTAATGCAAATCTTGTCTTCCGAGTGGTTGGTTCCACTATATTTATATTCGTTTATGGTAGATATTTTTTTTAGAATATTTTAGCAATGCAATCCTCTTTTGACAGATTGCCATTTTGTAGCAATGAAGTTGAAATTCCAGCTATCCCATTATTCTAATTATAAGATGACTGTATTAATGAAATCAACAAAAGAAATCATAATAAATCTAGACATTAACAATATGCCAATTATTTGAAACTTGCAAGAAGGTTGGGGAGAGGTAAATTTTCCATAACTACAGTAGAAAAAGTTCAGGACTTCAGTCCTGCCAGACAGGGCTGTGCTTGTGTGGAAGAGCTGCCTAAATCTGAGAGCTGAATGGCAGGTAAAACAGCAACCATACAATGATCTTAGTTGTGTTTTTAGCTGTTTACCTGGAGTTTAACTTTTTCAAATTTTTGTTTTGCTACTTTTTGGAATGATTGAATGTTACAAGTAATTCAGATAGTTCTACATTAATCTGTTACAGTTTATCTTTATACTCATTCTTTACATCTGTTCCACATTCTAGCATACTTCTTTACATACAAAAGATATCAGAATGTTGCTACACAATACAGATATGGGTACCAGTGGCTTAGAAAACTCATCAGACACAACACAAGACAGTGGAAAAAACATAAATAAAACAGTGGCGAATAGAATGTGGTTATGTTTTCTGTAACCGCAATTTTCACGAGATGGTTATAGTATGTGTTTGCACACTTCCGGTTTCAGTGGTTTAACAAGTATTACAGGAAACCTGTTTTTGAACATAGTATTTATGTAGGTAAAGAGGATCCCACAGTATCAAACATATAGCAGTGATGTTGCTAGTGGCAGTTTAAAGTGTACTATAGCAATCCCATTCGAAAATGAGCAGCAGGCTTGGTGTTCAAAACAAAAAGATGCAGTCTTAGAAATATCAAAATATCAGAAATGTGTATAGAATCCCTGTAGAGACTATACTATTGATATTTATCATTACTTGGAGAAAATGGTGGTGTTAGGGAAGATTATTTTTACCATCCTTTTACGTTTTTAAATTGTCATTCAGTATCTATTTTTGACTGTAAATACAATATTCAATTTACAAATAAACAGTTCATAAATGACAAAGAAGTCCCAAAGCACAATGAGTTAGCTAAAGAGGACAGCACAGCAGATGTTGCCTGCCTTGGACTCCATTTATCTCACTGAAAACAAAATTACTATAATAAATAAAGAAATGTTGCAAAAACCCACTATATTTTCCTTTTAAAGGAACACTGTCAACTTTCCAGTACGTGTGTGGAGCCAACCCTCCACACCACTACTTGCCTCACCCCTCATGCTTAGCTTGAACCTATATGTGGCACTATTCCAGTCATTTCATTTATTTTCAACTAGATTTGAGTTACAAAAATGACTAGATGGACCATAACAAACTTGGACTCCATTTATTTCACTGAAAAAATATATTTTTACTATAATAAATAAAGAAATATTGCAAAATCCCACTATATATCCCTTTTAAAGGAACACTGTCATCTTTCCAGTGCCTGCATAGAGCCAACCCCCCATTCCTCTACTTGCCTCACCCCTCATAGTTATCTTGAACCTATATGTGACACTATTCCAGTCATTTTATTCATTTTCAACCAAATTTGAGTGACAAAAATCACTAAATAGGCCATAACAACCTCCTGTTAACAGTTTCTATGAAACTTGTGAAACAATTAAAACTGTTGGTGTTTGGTTGTCTATATGGGGCTTCCTGTGTAGCAGTCAGAGGGACAGGTAGAGAATACATGAAAGGCTAGCATGTGCATCTGAGGAATGTGGCAGGTAAACAAACGTGATGCTTTACCCTGCATAGGCAAAGCACAGATTAAAAAAAAATTAATTGCAGTTAGTTTAAATCAAAAAAATTTATATTTTAATGATTTTTTGTAATATTATGCTATGCAGAGATTTTACATTCCCACATTATAAGTTATAAATGTTTTCTTTGTTTCTTATAGGAAGAAGTGGGTCCAGGAACAAAAGTAAGTCTTACAAATCTTGTGGAAGTGGGTTTCCAAAAGTTCACTTTATCAAAATAAATACATTTTAGGCCATTTTTAAAAACATTAGGACATAAAATATCTATATCCATTTTAATTGTCTGGTAAATCGTATAGATATAGCAACGCCACAGATTTCCTTTGACCAACAAAAAAAGTGAACCTTTTTATATTAATGACATTTTAGGTTATTTATCTTCCTGCACATTTACAGATTATCTAGCCCATCAAACAAAGTTCTGTGCTTCCTCGTGACTTCAGATCTGATTTGTCCCTAACACCTCTATGTGCAGTGTGCTTCTGTGCCATTAATTAACCCCAATAAATTGTATGGTAGAGCCCTACGCACCACAGGGCACTACAACACATATACCATGTGTTGTGGTGCACTGTGTTACTATAAAAAGTCATGTATTTTTTTATCCAATGTGGTATGTTGGCAGCTCATTCACAATGAACAAGTTGCCATAACGCATTGTGCATTACTGCTGTAGTAATGTGCATTAGTGTGTGTTCTTTATCATACTACAGTCAAATGCTTAAGTGTGAATTGGCGATCCTCGTCTGCGGTATTGTAAATAAAAAACAAAGCACATTCAATTTAACTTAGATAGTTGTATATAAGAATAATCAAATAATGTCTGTCTTTTCTGTCCTGGAACTACTAGCAAACATAAGGGATAAGAAACTAATAGGAAAGAATAAACAATGAATACATTATTAAAAAAATAGATTTCTGGGACTACATTTATAAAGCAGTCACCAAACATTCACTTTAGGTGTAGCTTATTGCTGCATGTGTTATAAAATACAGTAATTGATCTACCTCCATTCTAAACTAGAATGCAGGAAAATAGACAGTGGGTGGACATTACAGGGCGGTCTGCCCTTTATAATAGTATTCTTTTAAGTGCTTTTGCGCACACCCCCAATGCATGCACAAGTACTGCACTGTGAACACACTGTCCATTGGGCACTGCAGATCTCAAAAGGTACAGAGCCATTGAGAGTCTCTCTGTACTTTGTGATCCCTGTGACCATTCACAGCAATGACAAAATGTAAACAGTGGCTGCCATTTTCAGCATGCTCTCTGTATTCTGAGCGCACTGTTCATCAGACAGTGTATATTACAAAAAAAAGTACAGTGAGAATGAAAGGATCATGTGAACAAATGTAAACACTAGATGTGATGACCACCTAGCTCTTCCCTTCCTCTCACACACACAGAGCCTTTTTAGAGGGTGATAGCATTCAAGGTTGTAGATCACAGTACAATGTGTCCCAGTTTGAAGGCAACAGCAAGTGCCAGTGGTTCCAGTTTGATTACCATAGTCAGCAATTTTGATTCCAGTTTGTTGAACACAGCCGGTACCATTGCTTTCCTTTTGTGCATTTTTTTTTTATCTTGCGGTGTTGCCCCAATATTAATAAAAATGTAAAGTAGTGAGTAGGCAAATTAAAGTACACCATATTGCCAAAGGTATTGGGACACCCCTCCAAATCATTGGATTCAGGTGTTCCAATCACCTCCATGGCCACAAGTGTATAAAATCAAGCACCTAGCCATGAAGACTGTTTCTACAAACATTTGTGAAAGAATGGGTCACTCTCAGGAGCTCAGTGATTTCAAGCATGGTACCAGAGCAGGGTCAGCACATGCTGAAGCGCACAGTGCGCAAAATTTGTCAACTGTATGCAGAATCAGTAGTTAAAGACCTCCAAACTTCATGTGGCCTTCAGATTAGCACAACAACAGTGTATAGAGAGCTTCATGGAATGGGTTTCCATGGCTAAGCAGCTACATCCAAGCTTTACATCACCAAGTGCAATGTAAAGCGTCAGATGCAGTGGTGTAAAGCACGCCACCACAGGACTCTAGAGCAGTAGAGATGTGGTCTCTGGAGTGAACACCTTGCGATTTTGCAAGTTCTCCCACTTAGAAATCATGGAGGGGTCTGAAATTCACATTGTAGGTGCATTCCCACTCTGAGAGACAGAATTTAAAAAAAATTCAGGAAAACACATTGTATGATTTTTAAAGAATTTATTTGTCTTGCACTGCTGAACATAAGTATTTGAACACCTAAAAACAGCAAGAATTCTGGCTCTCAAAGACCTGTTACTGTGCCTTTAAAAAGTCCACCTCTACTCCACTCATTAATCTAACTTAGTAGCACCTGTCTGAGCTATATAAAGACACCTGTCCAGCCCACAGTCATTCAGACGCCAACTACTACCATGGGCAAGACCAAAGAGCTGTCAAAAGACACCAGAGACAAAATTGGTCTGGTCAATGACATGAAGAGAGCTGGGACCACAGGACACTACGCCGTCATGGTTTCAAATCATGCATTGCATGGAAGGTTCCCCTGCTCAAGTCATCACATGTCCAGGCCCGTCTGAAGTTTGCCAATGACCATCTGGATGATCCAGAGGAGGCATGGGAGAAAGTCATGTGGTCAGATGAGACCAAAGTAGAACTTTTTGGTCTAAACTTCACTCGTTGTGTTTGGAGGAAAAAGAAGGATGAGTTGTATCCCAAGAACACCATCCCTACTGTGAAGCATGGGGGTGGTAACATCATGCTTTGGGGGTGCTTTTCTGCGAAGGGGACAGGACGACTGCACTGTATTAAGGAGAGGATGAATGGGGCCATTTATTGTGAGATTTTGAGCAACTACCTCCTTCCCTCAGTCAGAGCATTAAAGATGGGTCGTGGCTGGGTCTTCCAACATGACAACGACCCGAAGCACATAGCCAGGATAACCAAGGAGTGGTTCTGTAAGAAGCATATCAAGGTTCTGGAGTGGCCTAGCCAGTCTCCAGACCTAAATCCAATAGAACATCTTTGGAGGGAGCTGAAACTCCGTGTTGCTCAGCGACAGCCCCGAAACCTGACAGATCTAGAGGAGATCTGTTTGGAGGAGTGGGCCAAAATCCCTGTTGCAGTGTGTGCAAACCTGGTCAAGAACTACAGGAAATGTTTTACTTCTGTAATTGCAAACAAAGACTTCTGTACCAAATATTAACACTGATTTTCTCAGGTGTTCAAATACTTATGTTCAGCAGTGTAAGACAAATAAATTCTTTAAAAATCTTACAATGTGATTTCCTGAATTTTTTTTTTAATCCTGTCTCTCAGAGTGGGAATGCACCTACAATGTGAATTTCAGACCCCTCCATGATTTCTAAGCGGGAGAACTTGCAAAATCGCAGGGTGTTCAAATACTTCTGTTCCTCACTGTATATTGTACATTCACATCAGTCCCTAACCCTCAAGGAGTGTTCAATCTAAACTCACATTCATACATACACATACTAGGGCTAATTTAAACAGGAGCCGATTCACCTATCATCATGTCTTTGGAGTGTGTGAGGAAACTGGAGTAGCTGGAGGAAACCCACACAGGCACAGGGAGAATATGCAAACTCTAGGCAGGTGGTGCATAGTTGGGACTTGAACCAATGGCTCCAGTACTGCCAGGCAAAAGTGCTAACCATCGTGGCACTGTTTAATTGAGCAAGTCCCTGATAGAAGCTGATTGGCTACTATGCACTGGTACACCAGATTTTGCACTCTCCAGTTTTAGTAAGTCAATCCCAGTGGGTCCTCCATTGGAAGAAATAAATAAATCCTTTCTTATAACAATTCTCCATCTTCACTTCAAGCAGTGAATAGAGGATTGTGCAGCTGTAACATTTACTATACTTCACAAATGAATTATAGGAAATCCAGATGTGCAACGGATAGTAGCAAATGCAACCAAATACAGCATACATGATTTTGAATTATAAGTACCTGACCCTCTGGAAAAATGTTTAATAAATGGTGAATGATTGACAAACCTATCACTGGGCACATTATAAATATGCCTCCTTTTTATATATCTAATAAAGTGCCAAGAAGCATATTATGGATGTTAATTATAATAAATATTTAATTTGGACTGAACTGTATATAAATTTTACAAAGCAAAGCTTATTAAATAGAGATGGTGTATTTACTGTATTTATGTGACAATATGTATCCATTTACTATAGAATTGTTTTTATCTCAATTGCAGCAAAGTCAGCATGTGATTTCCAAGGGCAAATGACTGCCAGTTTCTTATCTTTGAACTTTATCAATAATCTTACCTGGAAGATTCCAGAAAATGCAAAAGGGCTACAGTATACAGTGCAATATGGAGTGTAAGTCATAATGTGTTCAATATAATATTCTGTCAGACATTTGGGGATGAAAAGAGCTGAAAAAACAGTTGTTTTTTATTGCTGGCATTTCTTTCTGAAAGGCCCCTTTCACATGACTGCTCTGCATAAGTGGAGTGCACACAGGCCTGTCATCTGCTCGCTCTGCTGTACATGGAAGAGGATAGAACAAGAGGATAGAACTTCTAGAAGTGCTGCCTGGTGCTTGTTGTCAAGTGTCTCCTCCATCCCTGGCTGACATCTCTTGGTCCATAGCCTGCTCCATTGATGCACCCTATACATATCCTCTCCTTGCTCCACTGTGCAAGGGGATTCCGCTCCATGTGGAAGGGGCTAAAATGCTTTTTTCCTGTCTTTAGTACTGATCTAATGGTTTTAATACTTTTTAACTTACTGATCTGCAACAAGTTTATAGATAAGGGGTTCTGACTTTGCTTGATGCTTATTTCTAGATAGTGACTGGGGACTAGTGGGTCGGGTATGATAGGAATGGAACTACGTTTTGAGAAGGTCAGCAGTGGCAGCCTGTAAATTTCTTTCAAGGCATATTTTCTATAAAGTTGGTGATGAAAGGAACGTGAGTTCAGTAGGTTTATTTATGAACATCAGAATGACTAATTGAAGTGATGCCCACCATCCATTGGATCCTGAAATTTCCTTGTGCAGGTCAGAGAATAAAAGAAAATTCTTTACTGGTTTCTGCTAGCTATAGTCTTGCCTTTCCAATTTCATTTAAGAGCGAATATTAATGTAACCTTATTTAATTCTGTAAAACTGTGACCTCAGTGGTTTTGTGGTTAGAAGAATATCCTTCTTTTTACAGTGTATCTAAGGCCAAAGCTAATGGAAAGGTCAAACCCTTCCAGTTTTTTAGCTGCCTATGACCAGGCCAAAAAAAAAAGCCCAGGCATTTTAGAATGAGCAGCCAATTTCTCCGGGGAGAAGGAGGGGGGGGATAAGGGCGCTTGCAGGCACGGTTGTTGACAGAATATTCACGGAGCTAGTTGCCCGCACTGTAATGTAAAGCTGCACTGTGATATAAAGAGGATTGCACTGTAAAGTGGCACTGTATTGATTACAGTGCAGTCCCCTTTATATCACAGTGCCCCTTTACATTACAGTGCCCCTGCAAATCACAGCCCCCCATCACAGTGCCCCTTGCAGTCATGCCCCCCCTTTTCTCTCTAATCACAGTGCCCCCTATATATTCAGCAAAGATATGTCCCAATCTAGCAAATAGACATCCCAATCTAACTAAAAGGCATCCCCATATAGCAAAGAGACAGCCCAATCCAGCAAAGAGACATCTCATCCAAGAAAGATATATTTCATCCAACAAAGAGACATCCTATCTAGCAAAGAGACATCCACATCCAGCAAAGAGACATCCCAATCCAGCAAAGAGACAGCTCATTCAGCAAAGACACAGTCCATCAAGCAAAGAGACAGCCCAATCCTCTGCCGCTACAGAGTGGGACAGTTGGCTGTCACGGTGTGCCGGCCGGTGAAGGAGAGAGGCCTCTGTTGTCCCTTCAGTGCTGCTGTATCTGCAGTGGTCAGCCAGGGAGGTGTCTGGCATAGCTGCATAGCAGGAGGTGAGTGTAAGCTGTGGTCTGTGTTAGCCCTGACCAAACCGCAGTCGCTGCTTACCTCCCACTGTATGGCCCGGTAATCAACCTTAGGCATGGCAGCTCTTCCTCACCAAGCAAATGCATGGCTTGTCCTGTGGCCAGTCCGGGCCTTCCTATGTCCTATATGGAAAAATTTCATTCATCCCCAAGACACAACAGGAGGTAAATGGAAATTCTGTAAAATTCAACGAAACCTGTCACAGGAACATCTACCCCTTGGAAAGGAGTTTAAAAAACATTAGTATATCAACTTTTTGTAAACGTTTAAAAACCTTTATGGATTTTTACAAGAAACAGGGTTTTATCTGTTGATATTGAATAAAACCATGATTTTATCTTTAATATGTGTGTTATATGCCTCTATAAAGTTCCATGGGTACAAGATTCATTGGTTTCCTCTGCAATACATGTCTAAGAGAAAATCACTTGTGCTGACTACAACTCAGCTATACCAGCACAGAGCCCTGCAGTGTGAGGCAGGAAGAAACATTTTTACTAACAAGAAGAAGTTTATTAAGGGCATTATAAACCTTCTTACCTGCAGCTTGTGCTTTTCACCTGCATAAGATGTGCATTGATCCTGTAGTTTCATGGTGTCATTTGATGGCCCGTATGCACAACCTATAGTAAAGTAAATCTTTACATTGCAGTGTCCGAACTCTATGTTTGCATTCAAATGGAACTGCACAGGTTAGAGAATGACCTTGTAGTCTAAGAACTGACACTTCCTATGAAGAAACCACATGTCCCACAATCCCTGGGTTTCTCAATCTAGCGTGTGAGTGATAGCTATTAGTTGGATCTGACACAGATATAAACAAGCAGAATAATTAATAGAAGGATTACAGTTTCATCACATTAGTACGCCCACATTTGTGATGCAACACAGAGGAAATGGCAAGGCATTCACTAGACTGTACTTTACTTATTACATCATTGCTTGGTGTTTCTTGGTAAAGTCCTGTGGGCATCATTTGTATGTACTATGCATTGGACACTATTTTACTTGGAACAAGAAGTTCCTTGTCCCTTTAACGAATAGGGACAACCTAGGTGAATGAATACATGTACATAGAGGAATTGGTCAGCCACACTGACACCACAAACTACAGCCACAATATGTGAGCCCAACATTGCAAGGTAAGGGCATAGAAGCAACATAGGTAATATAATTACACAAATACCAAGTTAAAACAACAAAAGGACTTGAAAGTGTGCAATGCCCTTAAAAGAGAAGTATGGCTTTGAAAAAAATAAACAATCATTCTTATCTAGATGACTGTAACACCAATCTGAGGTGCAGCTGTCCCCCACTGGCTCTAAGACTGAGAAGTATATGATCAAGTACCACTGTGATGTTGATGCAGGGATCTCTCCTGCTGTGTTATTGTATTCTAACAGGGGGACACCCCCGCCAGAATACACTGATCAGTGATTACAGTCATTGGCTGCACGCATTGATCATATGCTGGTTTTCCACACAGTCCAAATGCGGTACACTTGGTATAAGAGTTGGCCGGCTCCTGTTGAACCAGCTGATTTTCAGCCTGGGCTTTACTTTTTCATCTTAAATTGTACTGTAACTGTACTATCCAACTTTATGTTGTAAAACGCTGCACAAATTGTTGCCATTATGTAAAACCTGTATAGTAATAGTAATAAAAACTAGAAAAGCTACAATTTCTGTGGAAATTGTGTGAAGTGTTCTTGCCTCCACCAGTAGTCTACAACTGGAGTGGGCAGAGTAACTGGGTGGAGTGGCTTGTCACTCTGCTGCCTGCTCACTCACCTGGGTTCCTATGGCAACTCCTACAGCAAGGGCAGAGAAGAGCGGTTAAAAACAAACTGCTCCAACTTGCTCACTTCACTGGTGGTTGCCATCTTCAAACGGTTGTAGTTTAAAAATTATAAATCCTACACCGAATGAGCTTTATATTGTGAGAATCACAAGACCCAGACCTACATTGTGATGCATAGTATGTCTCTGAAATATTAAAAATGAAGGCACAGTCACAGTTTAGAAATTGCCCTTCAAATTTCAGGTGTCTAGAGTGGAGTTTCAATAAATGTCAATGGTCGGCGTGAGTTGCAAACAAATGGTCATATTGTGAAAACTGTCAGGACTATGGCTTAGCCGTGAACATTTTTAGTGGCAGCAGGGATAGCTGAACGTTTTGATATAAGACATGTGTATGTGGGCTTGAAAATGAGGGAGTGATGGCAGTTTAGAAATCATGTCCTGATTTTTCAGCTCACACTCTAGCTTTTGTCAGCTCCCACTCTAGTTTTGAACATTCTGCCATTCATTCCTATGGGCCGAATTTCACCACAAAAACGGCGATATTTCGTGAACCATTTGGCGAAACTTTCCACAAAGTAATAGCACACCAATCGGGAACAATCCGCACGTTTCGGTATATTATTTGTCTATGTAGTGTAAACTGTGGGAGGAGTTAGGGTGGTAAATTTGGCTATAATAATAATAAGAAAATATATGTGAGATAACAATAGGTGGTCTTGCCATGCAAGAACACTTAATAACAATAAAATGTGTAGAACTTCAGCTGGGCTTTACCTATCCTAGGCATACTTATTCCTAGTTTTATTTTACACTTTTAGACAAAACATAAATGTAAGCAATAGCACTACCTTCTACTGTATGTATTTAATCTGTATGTTGATATAACTGTTCTTCATGCACAGATATGGATCTAAACTCTGGCAGAAAAAACTGGAATGCACAGGAATCAAATTAACCTGGTGCGACTTAACTAATGAAACAAATGAAACAAAAGAGTATTATGGCAAGGTCATTATAAATAACAAAAACTGTTCAGTCAAAACAGAAAGATTTCGTCCCCTATTTGACAGTAAGTATGTGTTTATTTATTTTTTCATTCGTTTTTGTTTTATGTAGTTTGATGTGTTGTGTATTTATCATCACGTGACTCCATATTTTTACCACAACAGGCTTCATGTAAAGGGGTATTTGACATGAAACTGTTGCCAGCAGGAGCCAAACAGATGCAAGATGTCATTTATTAGGCTGAAAAAAATTGTATTTAATTTTTACATTACTTCAGTACTGTGATAATAACAAGTCAGTTCAATCAGAAGTATATTGTTCTATTTTGGGTGGACTACAGCAGGAACTATTCCCCTTTCAGGTTGCCTTGGAACCATGTGTCAGAGATCACCTTTCCACTATTTTTGCTATCTTACATATTTTTTTCTCTTTAAATATAGAGAGAATGGAGAAAGGGTTGATACTGTAAAGTATATTCTTGCTGAATATGGTTTATCATGCCTTTTTATAAAGAACTGGAGTTCAGCATCTCTACTCTGTTAACAATAGGGGATCACGCCTATTAGAAATAGTTCTGCTTTTTAAACGTACACTGCAGTATAGTATTATTTGATATAATATGTCTTGTCACATCTATTATTCACATATAGCATAATGACTGGATGTACAGTAGAGTGTCCTCTGTCTTCTTGTACCTGTCTATGATTCAGGACAGGGGCGGACTGACCATTTGGAAACTCAGGCGCTGCCCGAGGCCCCGGGGTCAGTAGGGGGCCCCATGAGATGCCCCTGGTACCTTTTTCATAGGCTTTTTTGAGTTTGGGCAAGGACACAGGGGCCCCATGATCCCCTATTGCCTGGGGGCCCATGAGTTGTCAGTCTGCCCCTAATTCAGGAGGATTATCTTTGCATTTGATATCCCAGGTCTTTCACTGACACTGTATCCCAGCACTGGTGTCAGTAAGAGGAATTGTGCCCCAATGTAGGTGTCAGTGGAAGGAATAGTGCCCAACTGCTGGTGTCAGTGGAAGGATACAATTATTTCCAATGACACCAACCATGGGGCACCATTCCTCCAATTAACACCAGTGGTGGGGTACTGTTCCTCTCACTGATAACAATGACAGGCCACTATTCCACCCACTGACACCAATGATGGGGCACAGTTCCTCCCACTGACACTAACAATGGGCCACAATTCTTTCCATTGACACCAATGATGGGGCACTGTTCCTACCACTGACACCAATGATGGGGAACTATTCCTTCCACTGACACCAACGATGGGGTACTATTCCTCCCCTAATTCCAAACATCGGACATTGTTTACTCCCAGTGAAGCAAGGTCATTTTCTTCTCTGACTTTCCGCAGTCTGACCCCCCCTAAAGTCTGAAAGACAGTTAACTGGCCCTTTGTTTAGAAAGTTTGGAGACCTCTGATTTAGTGTCAGCGAAAGACCTGGGATATCAAATGCAAAGATGTTTTTGGGAGGAATTGTACCCCATTGTAGGTGTCAATGAGAGAAATAGTGCCCCATCATTGGGAGGAATAGTGCCCCATTGTTGGTGATATTGAGTGAAATTGTATACTATCATTTGTGTAAATGGGAGGATTTGTGCCCCATTCTTGGTCTCAATGGCAGGAATGATGTCCCATTGTTGGAGTTAGTGGATGGAATGGTGCCTCAATGGCTGGATAAAAGCAAGCAAAGGGCCACATCCGGCTCCCGGGCCACAGTTTGGAGACCACTGCACTAGATGGTCTTTATTTGTTTTATTTTATGCATATTCCACCAGAATGAGAGTGGAATCATCTAATGGAGCCAATGGGAACATCTTTCCATTAATGTCCCCAAGAGGTGTAAGAATTCAGTAGGTGGTTTACTGGACTCATAGCTGAAATGTTAGTTTTTGGTGGGCAGAATGTTCATTCTTCATGTGGTCACACTATTTTTTTCTAGCAATTATCTTAAAAGTTCATTTTTGAAACACATGAAGTATAGGGATGAACAAAATTGTCCAGGTTCAGCTGATAAACATTTTTGTGAATCTTGCTCCAAGTTTGACGCTTACAAACAAACTGGCACCACCCCACTGGACTCTTTGTGGGCAAATCTTGTTATGCCATGTTGGCCATTTCGTAGGTTAATAAGCAAGCCATTGTGATAAATAAATAAAAATGAAAATGTATCTATCTCTACACGGAATTGTCAGCTCTTCTGAAAAATGCACACACTAGCAATATGATTGCTAGGAGCCCACCCTTTTAGAGAAAGGGGGCTGTGTTGTCCATTCCTTGAAATAATTGGCTTGTATGACTCAGCCAGCTAGGGGAAAAAGCTATGTATTACATTAAAGGTTGTTCCTAATTTTCATGCAAAGAGAAACCCCACATGTCCAATGAATTTGCAACAAAGCTAAGGCAGTAGCGTATTTGAAACTCATCCATAATGAAGAGAAATTAAACTTGACCAATCAGCAAACAGGCTGAATAGCTTTGTCACTTCTGATACACATGTTTCAGGTTGTTTGAATATAAGTAACCACATTCTTTGACCCAAAGGGGATATTTAAATAAAGCTATTAAAAAGCGTATTCTTAAAACTATTACATCTGAAATGATTATTAGGCGGCCTGCTTTTTTAGGGCCTTGAAGACTCTGACATTAGTTACCATCCATCCCTGGTTCCCCAGGGAAAGTCCGGTTGTGAGGGGTCTGTTCCTGAGAAATAAATGATCCTGGATTTGTCCCTGTAGCCAGGCACCCCAGTGCATTTTAGTGAGCAGGATCTAAGTGCAGTCATAATGTGAAAGTAACAGTCCAAAATCCTGACTCCTGAACTCTGTGTATAACTTAACACTGTTCCCTGATCTCTTTGTAAAACCTAATACTGATCCCTGAACTCTGTGTATAACTTAACACTGATCCCTGATCTCTATGTAAAACGTAATACGGATCCCTGAACTCTGTGTATAACTTAACACTGATCCCTGATCTCTATGTAAAACCTAATACTGATCCCTGAACTCTGTGTATAACTTAACACTGATCCCTGATCTCTATGTAAAACGTAATACTGATCCCTGAACTCTGTGTATAAATTAACACTGATCCCTGATCTCTATGTAAAACGTAATACTGATCCCTGAACTCTGTGTATAAATTAACACTGATCCCTGATCTCTATGTAAAACGTAATACTGATCCCTGAACTCTGTGTATAACTTAATTTTAACTCCTAAACTCTGTGTATACCTTAATACTGATCTCTGAACCCTATGTATAACTTAATACTGATCCCTGAGCTCTGCGTATAACTTAAGCCTGACTCCTAAACTCTGTGTATACCTTAATACTGATCTCTGAACCTTATGTATAACTTAATACTGATCCCTGAGCTCTGCGTATAATTTAAGCCTGACTCCTAAACTCTGTGTATACCTTAATACTGATCTCTGAACCTTATGTATAACTTAATACTGATCCCTGAGCTCTGTGTATAACTTAAGCCTGACTCCTAAACTCTATGTATAATTTAATACTGATCTCTGAACTCTGTGTGTAATTAATGCTGACTCTGGAAAACTGTGCATAACTTAACCCTCCATTTACATCAATCCCGACTTTGAAATCATGCGACTTACCGTGAAATTGCACGATTTCAAAGTTGGGGGACCTGCTGATTTCAGGTGCGATTTACAAGACATCTGATACAGATGTCTATGCAAATTGTACCAAAAGTAGTGCATATACTACTTTCGAAATCGGTGCGGCTCTGACCAAGTGACTGCTCCAATTGCGGACAATAGGGTGCGACTTGGCATGCAATTTGCAAGTCGCAGGGCATGCATATCGCATGCCAAGTCACATCCATTGTGAACCAGGGCTTATACTGATCCCTGAACTCTGTGTATAACTTAATCTTGACCCTTGAACTCTGTGTGTTATTTAAGTCTGACCCCTGAACTCCTGCATTACTTTAACTGGAAATTGCGCAGGCATTCAATGCTGCACCCAAATTAAATTTACGTCTTTTTCGCCCACAAATAGAGCTTTCTTTTGGGGGTATTTCATCGCCTGTGTGTTTTTTATTTTTTGCGCTGTAAAAAAAAAAGTCCAACAATTTTGAGAAAAAAAATTATATTTTTGACCTTTTTGCTATTAAACATGTCCAGTAAAAAAAATTTAAAAATCTAATTTCGGCATAAATTTCGGCCAAAATGTATTCTGCGACACGTCTTTGCTTAAAAAAATCCCAAAACATGTAAAATAATTGGTTTACGTGAAAGTTATAGCGTTTACAAATGGCGGTATATATACTGGGAGTTACTGAAGCCTGCCACTGAACTCTGTGTTATTTCATTCTGACCCCTGACCACTTTGCATTACTTAATCCTAACCCCTGAACTCTCTGTGTGACTTAATCTTGACCTCTGAACTCTGTGCATTACTAAATCCTGACCCCTGAACTTTGTGCATTACTTAATCCTAACCCCTGAACTCTGCTTTACTTAATCCTAACCCCTGAACTCTGCTTTACTTAATCCTAACCCCTGAACTCTGCGTTACTTAATCCCAACCCCTGAACTCTGCGTTACTTAATCCCAACCCCTGAACTCTGCGTTACTTAATCCCAACCCCTGAACTCTGCGTTACTTAATCCCAACCCCTGAACTCTGCGTTACTTAATCCCAACCCCTGAACTCTTTGGGCTACTTACTTCTGACCCCAGAACTCTGTGCATTACTTAATTCTGACCCTTGAACTTTGTGCATTACTTAATCCTAACCCCTGAACTCTGCTTTACTTAATCCTAACCCCTGAACTCTGCTTTACTTAATCCTAACCCCTGAACTCTGCTTTACTTAATCCCTACCCCTGAACTCTTTGGACTACTTACTTCTGACCCCAGAACTCTGTGCATTACTTAATTCTGACCCCTGAACTCTGTGTTACCTAATTCTGACCCCTGAACTTTGCTTTACTTAATCCTAACCTCAGACCTCTCTGCATTACTTAATCTTGACCCCTAAACTCTTTGAGTTACTTACTCCTGAACCCAGAACTCTGTGCATTAACTAATTCTGATCCCCTGAACTCTGTGCAGTACTGAATTCTGACTCCTGAACTCTGTGTGTTATTTAATTCTGACCCCTGGATTGTGTGCATTACTTAATCCTAGCCCCTGAACTCTCTGTGTTACTGAATCCTGACCCCTGAACTCTCTGTGTCACTTAAACTTGGTCTCTGAACTCTGTACTCTACTTAATCCTGATCCATGCTATTTATGCTTCACACTCTCTTGGCCCACATCAGTATAAACTGAAGTTTTATGTAACCATTCCGCTTTAAGCCCCACCCACTGTTGGGGCCATTAGGCCACACCCACAGTCATTCCCCATCTCATGGTATCCGAGATATTCTGTCTTCATACCTTGAATGTCTTCCAAACTTCTGCTACCTTTTGTTTCAAGACATGTTAATGGGGATGTGATTTTGTGGGTGTGGATAAAAATGAGGGCATGGTTTGTGGGTGTGGTTAAAAATGGGCATGGTAAGTAGGTTGTCCCAAGATTTTGAAAATCTGTTAAAATGGTATTAAATCCCAAATCAAAAATGTACTACAGTATATTGTAGCTTACTAATCATTAAATGTGATGGCTGCATTCTTTTTCTTTTTTAGGCTTTCTCCCTCTGTTTTCACCTGGTGATCTGGCCAGTAACACTCCTCCTGTATTAGAGTGAGCCCACTCTGACTGATGGAACATGGGGGGGGGGGGGTACAGCAGAAGCAGCATTGTCATTCTGGGGGGGAGGGGAGTGGTAAATGTACTAGCGGATTGCGATACACTAACAAATTGAAGCTGAACTCCAGCCCATACTTTCTAAGCAGTTGCAGCAGACAGTTTTTGTTCCTTTTGGGAGAAAGATTTTATATTAATAAATAAAACCTGATCATTGTAAGCACTCCTGTCAGTGGTAAATGGATTCCCCTCATCCCTGTAAATTGATACATCTGGAAGACAGCTTGTTCTTTTGAAAAGCAACAGCCTTACTGGGCAGATGACCAGATGAAAATAGAAGAAAGAAAGTCCAAAAAAGGAAACTAATATAGCCATCACATCTAAGAATTGTACGCTGAAATAAAATAAGTGCTTGCTTTTGGGTTTATTACTGCTTTGATCTTACTCTGCCACACTAGCAGTCTATATGGTGGCATTTGTATACATTCCCCATAGAGGTGCCAAGCTTCTTGTGTCTTTTGTTTAACAAGAGAGTGTTAATAAGCCCTGCAAATGGCCAGAACTGAATAACAAGATTTGCGCACTTAGGGAATTTCTGTCTACAAACACAACTTTATATCAGCACATTTTAAAAGCCATTTTCTTTTTTATGTTTTATCTCAAATATTTCATTTACTATATATTTTTGAGATGTGCATAAACATTTTTTGAAGTGTTCACATAAATTATTATTATTATACAGTATATATATAGTACCAACGGTTTGCTCAGCGCTGTACATTATAATGGGAGACAGTACACGAGACAGTACAGTAACAATACAATACAATACAATACACGAGGGGTTCGAGGGCCCTGCTCCTTGGAGCTTACAATCTAGGAGGGAGGGGAGAGTGGTACAGGAGGAAATAGCTGTGGGGGATGGAGTGGTGGGAAGAGCGGAGTAGATCAGCAAATTAGGTGAGAGCAGGGTAGGCTTCTCTGAAGAGATGGGTTTTCAGGGTGGCCTGAAGATGAGGAGGGAAGGTGACAGTCTGATGGATTGGGGTAGTGAGTTCCAGAGGATGGGGGAAGCCCTGGAGACGTCCTGGAGATGGGCATGGGAGGAGGAGACCAGGGAACTGGAGAGAAGGAGGTCTTGTGAGGAGCGGAGAGTGCGTTTTGGGTGGTAGATGGATATCAGGTTGGTGATGTAGTTTGGGGCAGTGTTATGAGCAGCTTTGTATGTTAATGTTAATATTTTGAATTTTATGCGTTGGTCAATCGGAAACCAGTGGAGGGATTGGCAGAGCGGGGTGGCGGATATGGAGCGGTTGGTAAGGTGGATGAGTCTGGCCGCAGAATTCAGGATAGACTGAAGCGGGGATAGCCTGTTTTGGGGTAGGCCGGCGAGGAGGGAGTTACAGTAGTCAAGTCGGGAGATGATAAGGGAGCAAATTAGTTGGTTTGTAGTTTCTGGAGTTAGGAACGTGCGTTTTTTGGAGATGTTGCGGAGGTGGAGTCTGCATGAATTTGTCAGCGATTGGACCTGGGGCTGGAAGGACAGATTGGAATCTAGGATTACACCTAGTACTCTGGCTTGCGGGGTGGGGCTGATGGTGGCATTGTTGGTCATGATGGAGAGGTCGGGGGGGGGGGGGGTGTGGGCTGGTGGGAAAACTAGGAGCTCGGTTTTGGCAAGGTTTAATTTGAGGAAGTGGAGTGACATCTAGTCTGATATGTCGTTCAGAAGGCTAGTGATTAGAGCGGAGACTGAAGGAGTGAGGGAGGAGTAGAGAGATAGATTTGAGTGTCATCGGCATAGAGATGGTAAATATTTATTACCTTTTAAAAAAAAAATCTAATCAGCAAACTTGTGTAAAAATGTGCAGAAACTATCCTTGTATTAACTAGTTGCCGACCGCAGATAGCCGAATGACGGCTGCACTGCGGCCGGCCAGTTCTGGGTGGACGTCATATGACGTCCCCCCAGAACGCGCTCTCCTGCGCGTGCCAGGGGGCGCGCACCCGGCGATCTCCGTGATCGCTGTGTCCTACGGACACAGCTGATCACGTGATGTGGTAAAAGGCCAATCATACCGGCCTTTTACCACGTGATCAGCGGTGTCCAATGACACGCTGATCACAGGGAAATGCAAGTGCCGGTTCTCGGCTGCACTTTCCTCACGCTGTCAGATCATGAGGAAAGTACTGCCGAGAACCGGCAGTTGTCAGAGCGGGGATCGGCACCGATCATCAGGGCACTGATGATCAGTGCCCTGATGATCGGTGCCCAGCAGTGCCACCCACAAGTTCCACCCACCTGTGCCCAGCAGTGCGCCCACTAGCTCCGCCCACCTGTGCCCAGCAGATCACCCACCTGTGCCCAGCAGTGCACCCACCTGTGCCACTCTGTAGTGTCACACACCTGTGCTCAGAAGTGCCACCCACCTGTGCCCACCCACCTGTGCCCACCAGTGCCACCCACCTGTGCCCACCCACCAGTGCCACCCACCAGTGCAGCCCAGCAGTGCTGCCAGTCAGTGCCACCAGTCAGTGCCCAGCGGTTGTGCCAGTCAGTGCCGCCAGTCAGTGCCCAGCAGTGATGCCAGTCAGTGCCGTCTATCAGTACCCATCATCAGTGTCACCTATCAGTGCCGCCTATCAGTGCTGCATATTAGTGCTGCCTATCCGTGACACCTCATTAGTGCTGCCTATCAGTGCCGCCTATCCGTGCCACCTCATTAGTACTGCCTATCAGTGCCCTTTAGTGCTATCAGTGCCCATCAGTGCCGCCTATCAGTGCCCATCAGTGCTGCCTCATCAACGCACATCAGTGAAGCAGAAAAATTACCTGTTTGAAAAATTTTATAATAGAAACAAAGAAACTTTTTTTTTTTCAAATTTTTTGCATTTTTTAATTTATAGCGCAAAAAGTAAAGCGCCCAGTGGCGATTAAATACCACTAAAAGAAATCTCTATTTGTGAGAAAAAAATGATCAAAATTTCATATGGGTACAATGTTGCATGACCGCGCAATTGTCAATCAAAGTGCGGCAGCGCTGAAAGCTGAAAATTGGCCTGGTAAATAAGGGGGTATAAGTGCCTGGTAGGCAAGTGGTTAAATCAGAACTTAATCCAAAGTATTTCTTTAATTTTGGATACAGTGGGAAATAGTTTCAACCTTTTAGATTCTGAGCAAATAAAATGTATTCCTGCTGAACCTCTTTGCCCTGTTGTTTACTACAAGGGAAGCACTGGTGCAAGAAAAAGTTCCGTTTCTTTCTAGGTCAAGTAAGGCAGTATGTCTTTCACTCAGTTCTATGTTCCAGTTCTTTATTTTACATGCGTATACAGATAAATATGACTCAGTGTGCTTATTTATTTTAGCCACAAAAGGGCTGTAATCATAGCTAGTAGTAAGCAGACTGTCATTTTTTAGCTGTTTGCCCATGTAAAATTTAAAAAAAATGGAACTAGGAATTGGGTACATAACCTGCTTTTCTCATTAATATTAAAATATTTTTATCATCAAAATAATGAAATTGTTGCTTTGTTGCATGAGTTTGGTTTAGCTCAGTGGTGCCCAACACACAACCAGGGGCGGACTGACAACTCATGGGGCCCCCGGGCAATAGGAGATCATGGCACCTACTGACACCCAGGCCCTCGGGCCATGCCCGAGTTCCCAAATGGTGAGTCCGCCCCTGCACACAACTATACTGCACTGACTACTGGGAGGCGGTTAAACCTCACTGCCTCACTGCACTGACCACCACGGAGGGAGAGGGGGGGGGGGTCAATTTTACTGCCTGACTACACTGACCACCACAGGAGGTTTTACATTTCATTGCGACTGCACTGACCACCAGGGGAAGTAGTTAAGTTTCACTGCCATTGCACTAGGCATAATTATTGTGGCTACTGACACCATTGATGGGGGTCATTATTGTGGTCACTGACACCAATGATCACTCTTTCTCTTCAGTGTGCATAGCTGTACATTGCAAAAAATGCAGCAGGACCAAGATTTTCGGCTGCTGAGACGCATTATATATGACTCAACATAATTCACCTCGACTTGCGAAAACTCACTGCTGATCTGGGGCCCCACTTGAGGTTCTCTATTAAAATTGAAATTGAAATTGACCGCCACTGGTCCAGATAGTAATTTATTCTTCTCATTCTGTGTGAAGTATGCACCGACATAAAATTAAATAGATGTTTTCTTTTTCATTTGCTATATTTTTGTTAGCGGAAATTGGTCCTCCCACAGTCAACTTGAATCTTGGTAATGCATCCATTGAAATTCAGCTGACTCATCCTGTTAAATCACTTCATAAGATTTTCAAAGGAGTAATGTATCATATATACGTCAATGATAAAGAGAGAAAAATTGAGGTAAGTTTTTGAAAGAGTAGCTTTTTTAAGTATAAGGTTTTAATGTAAACCCCCAGTTAAAGCATTCATGGTTAAACCAAACCTGATGGTATAACCGCCTCACAAATATTTGCTATGCTATCTGTTGTGTAGGTGTGCAGCAGAGCTGTTTTTCTTTGCAAAAATGACATTTTCACCTGTTATGTTTCAGTAATTGTTTACTATCTCACGCTGACTGTTTCTTGTCTTTAGAGGTCACCCTGTTCCTAACAGCTTGGTAGCAATATATACTATATTGCCAAATGTATTGGGACACTCCTCCAAATCATTGGATTCTGGTGTTCCTATCACCTCCATGGCCAAAGGTGTATAAAATCAAGCACTAACACCCCGGTCGCACCAGGTGCGACTTGGCATGCGATTTGCAAGCCATGCAACTTGCAAATCGTATGCCAAGTTGCACCCTACTGTCTGCAGTTACAGCGGTCATATCAGTGTGGTTCCGTCTTGGTCGGAGCCACACCGATTTTTAAAGTAGTACATGCACTACTTTTGGTGCGATTTGCATAGACATCTGTGTCAGATGTCTTGCAAATCAAATCTGAAATCGTGCGACTTCACTATAAGTCACACAATTTCAAAGTCAGGCTTGATGTGACTGGCGTGTTAGGCATGCAGACTGCTTCTACAAACATTTGTGAAAGGAGGGGTCACTCTCAGGAGCTCAGTGAATTCAAGCGTGGTACCGTGATAGGTTGCCACCTGTGAAATAGGTCCACCCATGAAATTTCCTTGCTACTAAATATTCCACGGTCAACTGTTAGTGGTATTATAACAAAGTGGAAGCAACTGGAAACAACAGCAACTCAGCTACGAAGTTGTAGGCCACGTAAAATGACAGAGTGGGGTCAGCGCATGCTGAAGTGTACAGTGCGCAGAAGTTGCCAACTGTCTGCAGAGCCAATAGCTAAAGACCTCCAAACTTCATGTGGCCTTCAGATAAGCACAGCAACAGTGCATAGAGAGCTTCATGAAATGGGTTTTTTATTGGCTGAGCAGCTGCATCAAAGCCATACATCACCAAGTGTAATACAAAGCATCAGATGCAGTGGTGCAAAGTACGCTGCCACTGGACTCTACAGCAGTGCAGACGTGTTCTCTGGAGTGACAAATCATGCTTCTCTGTCTAGCAATCCGATAGGTTTGGTGGTCTCCAGGAAAACTATGCCTGCCTGACTGCATTTTTTTCAAAAATACTAAGTGCCACTACTTGACAAGTCAGAAACACAACAAATGTCACAGATCTGTGATATAAAACAAACTCTGCAAGACTGACAATAGAATGGTAGAGTTGTAGATGTGCCTGGATAGCCTGCATGTTTCATTGTGCTAATTGGCTTGCTGTGTACCTATGAATCAGAACTTCTGAGCTAGAGACAATTTCTCTTTGAAAAATAAGTCCTGTAGTTGCTGCAGTAAGAACTGATAGTACTTTATAGAAAATATATTCCCATCAGGTGGTATGTCACTACTCTTCTGCAGTATTCCAATAACTTCAAAGGCACTGTGATCCCACAAATAATGGCTGACATGCAGAAAGTTTGTATCTGGCAGTTAAAAACATTGTGTCTAATCTCTATAACAATCACAGAAGACAAGTTAAGTGGCATATAACCTGAGCTAATTCAAATGTAAGTGCAGCGTAAAGCATACGTGACAAATGCAATCATAGAGTGCTTATGTGAATAGAAGTGTGCATACAATAAAAACGTCTCAGATCATATAAAATCATAGAATCATAAAAAACTCTAAAGATCTGAACATAAATAGTCTGTGGCACTACAGGTCACAGGAGTGCCAAGTGATATGTGTGTGCTTTTTAGTAACATTAGTGATTATACATAGTCCATGGCACTACAGGTCACAGTAATGACCGGTGTTCATGGAACTACAAGGTGCAGCAATATCATCTGGGATGCTCGAGAGTGCTCATGATCCAACATGGGAATCCACCACCTTATATGGATGTGCACTCACCAGAACACTACTTATTTATTTATGGTACTTATATAGCGCTGTAAATATTATGCAGTGCTTCACATATATATTGTACATTCACATCAGTCCCTAACCCTGAAGGGGCGTACAATCTAAGGTCCCTAACTCACATTCGTACATACACATACTAGGGACAATTTAGACAGGATCCAACTAACCTACCAGCATTTCTTTGGAGGGGGGGAGTAAACCGGAGTATAATAGCGTTAATGCTGATCCTTATGGGGGGTCTCAGGAAGCCATAAATAGGGACCGGACCAGGGGCGGACTGACCATTTGGAAACTCGGGCACTGCCCGAGGGCCTGGGGTCAGTAGGTGGCCCCATGAGATGCCCCTGGTACCTTTTTCATGGGCTTTTTTGAGTTTGGGCAAGGACACAGGGACCCCATGATCCCCTATTGCCCAGGGGCCCCATGAGTTGTCAGTCCACCCCTGGACCGAACTTCTCCAGGGTCAGGGCTATGCAAAACCAGCAAAGGATCCTCCTAGGGGGAGAAGCTCACCACAGGAGCCGAAGGTATGGCAATATAGTGTAGCATTTATTGTAAATAGTTAAAAAATAATCCACATGGATACAGCAAAGATTTAAATACATGAAAGCATACCAAGATGGCCACCACTCCAAACTCTGGCCGTGGCGGCGTGACATCAGCACGTGAGGCTCATCCAACTTGATTTGTGTGCATGCACTTCCCGTCTGTCCCATGTACATAAACGGCCGGACGGGAGCGCTGCCGGAACTGGTGGACATTTTTAAACGTCCCCCACATCCATTGCCTGTGTGTGCTCCCTGGAACACCGATCACTGTACGGGACCTCTTTGTGAGGTCCCGATTCATGTGATCACTGATTGGCCAATCAGTGATCACATGAATAGTAGTAAAAAAGATGTCACTTCCTGACATCATTGCTTACTACTTGTGTAATCTACTTACAGAGGTCACATGGTACAAGGCTATTCACAACAGCCTTGTACCATGTGACAAGCTGTGACCAATCACAGCTCTCACAGTATTTCTCAATGGCTGCAAGAATGCAGCCAGAGAGAAGGAGAAATCATTGCTTTTACAGCCTTTATCAACCCCCACAAGTAGTACAGTGTCACTATGGTGACACTGTATTGCTAGAGTGACAGTATGTTAAAAAATAACAAAAATATAAATAATATAAAAAAAAATAAAAATGTAAACAAAATTTTTAAAAAATTATAATTGTTGGTTATAAACTAATTTTTTTTTTTTTACTAAAAAGATAGATGAATACATTTTGACCAAGATTTATGAAGAAAGATTATTTATTTGCAATATTTTATAAGAAAAACACTTTTTTTTCAAAATTTTAGAATTTTTTCATTTATATATCAAAAAACTTAAAATCCCAGTGGTGAATAAATACCACCAAAATAAAGTTTTATCTGTCTCAAAAAAATGCTAAAAATTAATATGGGTACAGTGTTGCATGACCGCACAATTGTCATTCAAAATGTGATAGCACTGAAAGCTGAAAATTGGCCTGGACTGGAAGGGGGTGAAAGTGTCTGGACTTGAAGTGGTTAAAGCAAACTCCTCTATCCATCCTTGTCTCCATGTGTTATTTTGCTGAGAAATCACTTTGAAAAACCACCCTTAGCATTTCTGGCCATGGCCATCTTGAGTAAGGGCAGATGTTTCATGTAGCATTTGCTTTTGGTAATTCATCTGCCCTTAGCTCAGGCATGCAGGAAGGAGGGTGTGCTTAAGCTGAAAAAAACCCTCCTCCCCTGAAGACTCCTGGGATGTAGGACATTAGTTGCCTAGGCAAGAAGTAACTGAAGAAATGGATAAAACAAAGTTTTAAAACGAATTATGATATACTTTCCTATCTATGTACTAATGCTAGCAGTATAAGGATTAAAAACAGTCAATGTTGATTAGAGAGTGAAGTTCCACTTTAACATTAATGACTCTCCTAAATTCACTTCTAGGAGCCTTATTATAAGATTGAAAATATAGACCCGAATACAAGATATTGTGTAACTGCAGAAGTATACTGGTTTAACAAAAACAGTGTTCGGTCAGAAAAAACATGCATTACAACAAATGCAGGTAAGAAAGATGAAAGAATTATGTATGTTTGGTTTGTAGTATGCATATCATTTTTGAAAATGTATTCTCTCTTTATTGTTTTTTGATGCATATATAAATTGACATATAATAAACATACTAACAATCCAATAATAAAATTAGCTTCTATTTAAACGTACAAAGTGAGCTATTCCCTATCCCCTCCTCACCAACCCCCCCATAAAAAAAAGGGAAAGCCCACCCCTTGGATCCTTATATTGCGGTCTTCAATATCTATTTAGCCCTCTTCTTAAAATATTCTACTCCTAACATCCAGGTAGGATAATATACCCCTTGACTATGGTTCTTTATTCTAGCTATTTTATTATTTCGTCTTATTTTTCATTCACCTTTATTAGTAACTTAGCAAATTTCTCTGATTTCTTTAATGCAAACCATTTTTCCTATGTAATTTTATATTTCTCCAGACAGAGTATCCTCTCCCATGTGCATTAATTTTTCTATCCCCTGTGTATACTCTACTTTCAGAAACATTAGGATTTTTTTGTGTATACCAATACTTAGAGATCGGTCCTTTGGCTGTGTTTATCAGATGGGGTAGGAGGGATTTCTTACACTGGACCACCGATGTTTCAACGGGAATCTTCTTGCCCAATATTTCTTGAATAATATTAACTATTTTTTGCCAAAAGACCTGTATTTCAGCGCAATGCAACCACATTTGTGCAAAGGTTCCAGGCGAGTCACATCCCCTCCAATATATAGGAGTCAAATACCACTCTGCTAGTAGCTTAAAACACATTTCAGATCAGTCAAAACAAAGCATGCCTACTTTAGTATTTTGCTCCTCTGATGCTCATTGATTTTTACCCCCAAATCATGCTCCCACTTCTTTAAATACAGAGGTGTTATAGGCTAAACTTCCTTGACAAATAGTCGGTATACCAGAGAAATACTACGGCACGCACTGGCTGAGGAGCTAAAAAGCATCTCTATTGGTAATAGATTATCCCCATCACATAGTAGCAGCAGCAGTAAAGTTACAAAGTGGTGAAGTTATGCATATCTCCATTTATCCAGTGGCATAAAACCCCATTTTTGTCTTAATTCTTGAAGAGTGTGTATCGTACCTCCCTTAACAACAGCTCTCAACTACAATACATCAGAATATACCCAACGCGCGAAATACAAATAATCATGTTTCCCCGTGTTATTATTCAAAGACATTAAAGGTGAATTATGTACCCAATGAAACTGTCTGACCAACTCATCCAAGATTCTAAACACATTTTTAGTTAGTGTATTAGTTCTAGTAGCCTGTGGCTTTGTGTAACTAAAAGTCAGGCTTGTTCCACCTGCTGGCTTGTATACATGTTTGTGCAACTTTTAGACATTTTGCCAAGGCACCCCTGAAGAAACCTCAAGGCACCATGGTTGAGAAAGTCTGGCCTATAGGGTGTAAACTTGTGATTTCAGTCAGAGAAGTTGAACATACTGCTGTTTTCAAAAACACCACACATTCTCAAATGTTTTTAGAATTATAGTGGGATGACTTAAGTACATTTACCCACCTGCACAGTTCTAGATCTGCTCAATAATTTTATGTAAGCTATACAAAACCTTCATTTTCAGAGCATATATATGACTAGTTGGTGACAATAAAAAATACTGGTTGATAACTATTCACCAAATTAGCAACAATATTAAATGCAAATCAGGCTGTCTTCCACCTAAACTCAGCTTAGACTATGCAATGTAATTGCAGCTTTAGATCTACCAGCATGTGGTTCAAGCGCATGCCTAACTGGACACTAGGGATGAGACAACTTTTTTAAAGTTTGGATGCTGAATCCAAACCCCAATAAAGTACATAGCCAAACCCAATAAAGTAAATAGAAGGTGAATGTTTAATATCAGTAATGGTCACTTTCTAGGCTAACAGGCAAGGGATTGTCAAACAAATGGAGGGGTTTGCAACTATCCTGGGGAATGTAACATTCTTTTAACAAATGTGCCAGTGTAGTGCCCTTACCTGTCTGTGAAGGGGGGCATCTGCATATTATATACAGTATATATTGTATCCCTCGCAAAACTGATATTTACACAGAAAAAAATGCAGTTTAAATAGCCAGTAAATCACAGCTCCCAGATGCTTAATTCTATTTGTAAACAAAGTAGCCAAGGATTCTCTTCATCTGTACTAGACACTTATCCTAGATAAAAGTCGGATATACTGTAGATGTTAACTGGGGACCCCACACACTAAAAAAATGGTATGTGGTTCCCTCTAAAAATGACTTACCAGACCATTATTCTTGATGAGGTATTTGAGCCACGCTGAGAGGCCAGAAAAGGGGGGGGAGAGCAAGTGTGTGTTTCCTTTCCCTTAAACTATACCAGGCCACATGAGATGGGAGCTCCTTGCTTATTTTGATGAGGACAAGGACCTCTTCCCCACATCTGCGGGTGGGGGGCTTATTTGGAAGCCCCCTTTATAAAAAAAAAAAGAGGGCCCACAGATACCAGTTTCCTCCTATGTAAATTAGTAAGGGGTGTATAGTGCCCCTACCCACATGCAAAACAGTGAAAAGTAAATAAACATACTCACAAAGTTTTTGACAAGTCCTTTATTTAACCACTTGCCCTCTTAAGGATTTACCCCCCTCCTGACCAGGCCATTTTTTGCGTTACGGCGCTGTGTTACTTTAACTGACAATTGCTCGGCCATGCAACGCTGCACCCAAATGAAATTTACGTCCCTTTTTTCCCATGAATTGAGCTTTCTTTCGATGGTATTTGATCGCCTGTGCATTTTGTATTTTTTGCGCTATAAAAAAAATGACGGACAATTTTGAGGAAAAAAAACAATATTTTGGACTTTTTCCTATTAAACATGTTCAGTAAAAAAATTTTAAAAATCAAATTTCGTCATACATTTAGGCCAAAATGTATTCTGCTACATGTCTTGGCTTAAAAAAATCCCAATACGTGTAAATTCATTGGTTTTCGTGAAAGTTATAGCGTTTACAAATGGCAGTGTATATATACTGGGATTTTTTTTTTTTTTTAAACTAGTAATAGTGGAGATCAGCGACTTATAATGGACTGTGGCGGACATTCTGACACTGAGGGGGGGTTGACTGATTTGGTGCCACTGACATTCCCAGTGACACCAATACAGTGATCAGTACTAAAAACAAAGCACTGACACTGTACTAATGGCACTGGGCAGGAAGGGGTTAACATGAGGGGCAATCAAAGGATTAACTGTGTGCAGGGAGTGTTTTACTAGGGGGCGGGATGTGTGTGATTCACTGTAATCACACTGCTGTGGATGGCTATGCTGTGCACAGCCATCCACAGCAGTGTACCCAAGCTGGCAGGGAGGAGGACTGTTAGTAAACAAAACAGTCCTCCTCTCCATTGGAAATCCTCGGAAATCACCGGCGAGTAATTACCGGCTGGTTCCCGGTGATTGACAGCCGCTGCCGCAAATGACTGCGCAGGTAGGGATCGCGCGTGCCCCCTAACCAGAAATGCAAAATCACGTATATACGTGATATTGAGCACCGCTGCCACCCTGTAGCAGTATTTATGCTATAGAGCGGTCAGCAAGCAGTTAACCACTTGAGCTCCTGAGGATTTACCCCCCTTAACTAGTTGCCGACTGCAGATAGCCGAATGACGGCTACACTGCGGCCAGCCAGTTCTGAGTGGACGTCATATGACGTCCCCCCAGAACGCGCTCTCCTGGGCGCCCCAGGGGGCGCGCACTCGGCAATCTCCGTGACCGCTGTGTCCTACGGACACAGCTGATCACGTGATGTGGTAAAAGGCCAATCACAGCGGCCTTTTACCACGTGATCAGCGGTGTCCAATGACACGCTGATCAGAGGGAAATGCAAGTGCCGGTTCTCGGCTGCACTTTCCTCACGCTGTCAGATCGTGAGGAAAGTACTGCCGAGAACCGGCAGTTGTCAGAGCGGGGATCGGCACCGATCATCAGGACACTGATGATCAGTGCCCTGATGATCGGTGCCCAGCAGTACCACCCGCAAGTTCCGCCCACCTGTGCCCAGCAGTGCGCCCACTAGCTCCGCCCACCTGTGCCCAGCAGATCACCCACCTGTGCCCAGCAGTGCACCCACCTGTGCCACTCTGCAGTGTCACACACCTGTGCCCAGAAGTGCCACCTACCTGTGCCCAGCAGTGCCACCCACCTGTGCCCACCCACCTGTGCCCACCTGTGCCCACCCACCAGTGCCACCCACCAGTGCCACCCACCAGTGCTGCCAGTCAGTGCCACCAGTCAGTGCCCAGGGGTTGTGCCAATCAATGCCGCCAGTCAGTGCCCAGCAGTGATGCCAGTCAGTGCCGTCTATCAGTACCCATCATCAGTGTCACCTATCAGTGCCGCCTATCAGTGCTGTCTATCAGTGCTGCCTATCCATGCCACCTCATTAGTACTGCCTATCAGTGCCGCCTATCAGTGCCCATCAGTGCCGCCTATCAGTGCCCATCAGTGCTGCCTCATCAACGTACATCAGTGAAGGAGAAAAAATACCTGTTTGAAAAATTTTATAATAGAAACAAAGAAACTTTTTTTTTTTTTTCAAATTTTTTGCACTTTTTTTATGTATAGCGCAAAAAGTAAAGCGCACAGCGGCGATTAAATACCACCAAAAGAAAGCTCTATTTGTGAGAAAAAAATGATCAAAATTTCATATGGGTACAATGTTGCATGACCGCGCAATTGTCAATCAAAGTGCGGCAGCGCTGAAAGCTGAAAATTGGCCTGGTAAATAAGGGGGTATAAGTGCCTGGTAGGCAAGTGGTTAATGACCAGGCCTCTTTTTGCTACTCAGCGCTGCACTAATTCAACTGATAATTGCGCGGTCATGCAATGCTGCACCCAAACGAAATTTACGTCCTTTTTTTCACACAAATAGAGCTTTCTTTCGGTGTAATTTGATCACCTGTGCGCTTTTTATTTTTCACGCTATAAAGAAAAAAAGGTCAAAAAATTTTGAAGAAAAACAATATTTTTTACTTTCAGCTATAAAAAATATACAGTAAACTCAAAGTTGGTTATAAATTTAGGCCAAAATGTATTCTGCTACATGTTTTTGGTAAAAAAATCCCAATAAGTGTATATTGATTGCTTTGTGTGACAGTTATAGCGTCTACAAACTATGGTATAGATACTGCAATTTACGCCATTTTTCTGCTATACAGCGCTGCGCTAGTTTAACGGACAATTGGGGAATCCTTTTTTCCCCACAAATTGAGCTTTCTTTTGGTGGTATTTGATCGCCTGTGCGGTTTTTATTTTTTGCGCTATAAAAAAAAAGGCTGACAATTTTGAGGAAAAAAAAACAATATTTTGGACTTTTTGCTATAAAACATGTCCAGTAAAAAAAAAAAGCAAAAATCAAATTTAGTCCTAAATTTCTGCCAAAATGCATTCTGCGACATGTCTTTGCTAAAAAAAAACCCCCAATACGTGTAAATTAATTGGTTTACGTGAAAGTTATAGCGTTTACAAATGACGGGAAAGATACTGGAATTTTTCATTTTTATTTATACTAATAATGGCGCCGATCAGCGACATATGGCGGCAATCAGCGACATATGGCGGCGACCAGCGACTTATGGCAGGACTGCGGGACTGCGGTGGACATTTTGACACTGGGGGGGAACTGACTTGGGGTCACTGACATCCCCAGTGACACCAATACAGTGATCAGTGAAAAAAAACCACTGAAACTGTACTAATGTCACTGGGGAATTTTTAGAATTTGCTGTGTAAGGGGAGTGTTTTACTAGGGGGCGGGGGGGTGTACTGGACGGGGGGAGGGGGGAGCTGATCGAGGGAGAGAAACTCTGCAGCTTCTCACAAGCTGTCAGAGAACTGACACAGAACAGGGCTGTATGTAAACAATGCAGCCCTGCTCTGTGTCATCGATCACCGTCAATCGCAGGAAAACGGCCGGTAAAAACCGGCCGTGACCCGGCGGCTGACACCCGCGGGACAGGTAGGGCGGGCGCGCGCCCCCTACCTGTTTTGAAGGCAGCCATTTTAAAACGTGCTTTTGCCTACGAGTGCCGCCCTGCCGCCGTTTATATGCGGTGGCTGGGCGGCAAGTGGTTAAAAATACTCAAAAAGTCACACAATGTAAATCCATCATCAATCATATTGTCCAGCAATGTAGATCCTTGTTAATCACAATGAACAATGACTTGCATCAACCAACTGATGGTAATGTCTAATTCAGTCACTACACTCACTGCAAATGGCATCTTCATTCCCCGCTGCTAAATGTAAACAAATGTAAATATAAACTAAGAGATGGGGTCTCCCTGATGATGTCATTGACTAAATGTGGACAGAGCTATATTTGATCAGTAATGTCAGCACTACACTGTGTGCACAATTATTAAGCAAGTGAGTTTTTTGACTAAATCATCATTTTTATGCATATTGTGCAACTCAAAGCTGTATAAACTCTGATAAGTCAAAAATTGTAAAAAGTCTTTCATAGGGATACAGTACTCTTGAAATTGCTAAGATATTTGGGCGTGATCACAGAACCATCGAACGTATTGTTGCAAGTCACAGTCAACAGGGTCAGAAGAAACGTGTTGAGAAAAAGAGACACAGATTAATAGTTCCAAAGTATGGGCTAGTATTTTTACAGTAATAATTTGCAGTTTGATTCTTCTCAAATCTTTGGCAATTAATCTGTGTATTGTTTTCTCAACACGTTTCTTGTGACCCAGCTGATTATTTGCAACAAAACGTTTGATGGTTCTGTAATCACGCCCCAATATTTTAGCAATTTTAAGAGTGCTGCATCCATCTCTAAGACTTTTTAAAATTTTTGACTTTTCAGGAGTCCGTTTAATCTCTTTTTTGCCCCATTTTGCCTGCAGAAAAGAAGCTGTCTAATAATTATGCACACCTTGATATAGGGTGTTGATTTCCTTAGGCTACACCCTCCCTCATTACACAAATACTCATTGCCTGATATGCTTACATCCAATAAGCATTCAAGTCTATACAGCTTGGAGTTGGACAATACGTATAAAAATGATGATTTGGTTGAAAAAACTCACTTGCCTTTTGTTTACAGGGCCTGGGTTTCTCAGCCAGTAAATTGATGGAGCTTAGCAACTGGTCCTGAACAACTGTTGACAGGAAGCTGTCATATATAGTAGTGTTTGAGTCTGGAATTAAGATGAAACAAGCAAAATTTAGTCTGATTGTACAATCAGATTGTATAGACTTGGCCAACCTTAAGCTTGCCATACACTTTCCACTTTCTCCTGGTGAGTGAAGGAACCTCATTCTGTGCAAGTAGCTTGCAAAAGATGAACCTCCTAGAATAACAAGCATATTAACCACTTGACCCCCTTCATGACCAGAGCATTTTTTGCTATTCATCAGCAGTCGCAGTACTGAGCACTAGGGGGGAAAAGATTAATCATATTCTCATCGGTAAATGTCCCAGGCATAATGATACAGCCGGCACCTGGCTATACTACTTTAACTGGCAATTGCTCAGTTATGCAATACTGTACCCAAATGAAATTGATAGAATTTTTTTCACACAAACAAATATTTCTTTCTGAGGTATATTATCATCTCTGGTTTGTAGAATTGTTTGCTATATAAATGAAAAAAGACCAACAATTTTGAAAAACACACATTTTCTTAGTTAGAAAATTTTGCAAATAAATATTCTTTCTTCATAAAGTTAGAACAAAATGTATTCTGCTGAATTTCTTTGGTAAAAATAACCCAAACTAGTTTATACAGTATTATTTAATTGGTGTGAAAGTTAGAGTCTACAAACTATGGTATATACTGTATATTTGAAAATTCATCCATTTTGATGTACTGACCACCGATCACATTTTTAGAGGCCCTAAAATGCCAGGACAGTACAAATACCCCCCAAATGACCCCCTTTTGGAAAATAGACTGTCTAAGGTATTTAGTAAAAGGCATGGCAAATTTTTGAAGTTGCAATTTTTTGTCACAATTTTTTAGAAAGAAGAAATTAAATAAAATTAGTTTTTCTAATTTTTTTTTACATACTGTCACCAGTGCAGTACAGCGTGACCATCAACTGGTGTGGCGGTGATTATGGATACTGACTGTAACAATATGTAAAAAAAATAAATAATTTTTTTCCTTCTTTTTTTTTACATACTTTCATCAGAGTAGTTCAGTGTCACCATGGTGACACTACTACTCTGGGGAAGGAGGGGGGGAGGGGTGAACAGAGATTTTTAATTTGTTTTTACAATATTTTTGCTTATACAGTGATGATCACTGCATAAGCAATAGTTTTAGCAGTCATAAATGGGTTAACATTAATGAAAAGATTGCTTATGGTTGTGATCTGTGATTGGCTACAGCTAATCACATGGTACAGATAACCTAGTACCATGTGATTGCTGTGGGCCAATCACAGATCACAACTGTAAACCAGCTGCTCACGACTGGAAATTCATTCATGACAGTTTGTTTCGATTGTTATCATGTGATTGCTATGATTGGTCATTACGATCACATGATACCCCAGCTGCTCATAATGTGCAGGTACCAAGCACTGTGATTGGCTGTGTCTAATAGACACAATGGTCATGGAAGTGCGCCACTGTGTGCCTGCAGGGCGCACTAGTGCTCAAGTGCAGCTCCTGACGTACAGCTACGTGACTGTGCCTATATGTACCTCCCGCCCACAGTAAAACTACTGTGGGTGGGTTGGCATAAGGTTAACATTGCAGAAAATGTCTGTAATTTGACCTGTTTTCTGCAGAAAATTGGATAATGCAGTGAACCAACTAGCGGAGAAGGGTGATGAACACTTTTCTGTAAAGTACTGTTCCCAGTGATGCAAAAAAACAAAAAACACATATGTTTTGAAAATTTTTAAAGAAACAGGAATTTACTTTTATGTTGCTTTTGACCCGCTCAAAGTAGAGGTAAAAACATATTCCTGTGTCCTTGAGCATGGGGTGCAGGCTTGTCCTGATACCAATCCAGAAGGCTAGTAATTGTAAAGAGGAAAGGATTGCCACTACTCCAAACCAGCCCAGGTGAATAAATGATAAGGAGCAGTCTGAGCCTACATGTACCACCAAACCACACACCCTGGTGCATTTCGCTCCGTCCCCCAGGGCTCAGTTATAGGGTCTTCCTATGACTGTACGACTAAGCCCTAGTAGGCAAGGCAAAATGTATCAGGTTGTGTGGTTTGGTGGAGAGATGTAGGCTGAGATCGCTCCTTATTGTTATTCACCTGGGTTGGTTGGGAGTAGCAAGGAGTTTACTTTTAATTGTGTACAGAGACTGTGATGTTTAAAAGTCCTTAGTATGATGAATATACATTAAACTGGAAGACATAGACATGCATTGATAAAATTAATATGCATTGATTTATTTACAGATCACACATCTGAACAAACCATTAAAGGGATGTTATATATTTTGCCTGTGACAGCTATCTTCTGTACATTATTTATAATAGGATATGCCACACACAAATATATTCATGGAAGCAACCTGAAGCATCCAACACTTCTGGTATATTATATGTGTTTTACCTATTCATTTTATTTGCTTTTGTTTTGCTCTGCTGAATTTTGGCCACCGATTGTTGCTTGTACCTGCCAGAGGTGGACCATTTAATCATTTACTAAGAATCAGTGGCACACAACATTAGATAGGTTCCATAAACATACTGTAAATATGTTATGTGGACAAAAACGATCTATTGCATTAAGAACTAACAGAATTAAATTGGTCCAAACTGCCAATGAAGCACATTTTGGTTGCAGTAAAATTCTGTGCAAACTAGCCTGTCAGCATACTTCAGTTCCTACATTTTACTGTAAAGACACCTTAATATATCCAAAAACATTAAGTTCATAAAAAAACACTTGTCATTATTGCTTATCAGACTTCTGGTTGTAGTCATTATTAATGTCGCTGATATTTTGGTTTTATTGTTTAACTCACAAATTCACTTTCTGTTAAAGGATAAGCTCACCTTTTAGACAAAAATAATAAATTCCCATTTTTTGCAGGTAATAAATATGTTTATTAGGTTTTAACAAACAATAAACAAGCAGTAGGTCTGGCTAAGCAGGGACTAGCAATGGTATTTGAAGTGGGAATAGGCGTACATATAGGCAAACATGACAGAACAATGACATTGAAAGCCAGTCAGAAACTGACATGGCAGCAATAATTCAAAATATATTATTAGGCTCAGAGGGTAGAGGGCTTAGGGGGACCTCCCCACAACACTTGGGTGTCCCCTGGGTCCTTCTATACCCATGCAAATTCACTGGCCGCAGCTTATGTAAAGGCAGGAAAGTAAAGGAGTTGACCAGAAACATAAAAAAGAATAGGCTAGAGGGTAATGCGACAAAGGAGAAAGGTCGCACACCAACGTATTAGAGGGAGAAAGAAAGAGGGGGGGAAGAAAAAAAAGAGTTGGCCCTGAGGGTCTGAAATCAGGAAGGAGAAGAGAGAACAGGTTTCGGGAACAATGAGATTGCCCATCAAAGTAAGCCAAGACTGGCTTGAGGAAGAGTGGGAAAGGTATACGTAAGCCATGGTTCCCAGATTTTGAGAAACTGAGAGTTGTAGAAGATCCTAGTCATCTGCTTGATGAGCATCAGGATCTCTCTCTCTCTGGAAGGGGACAGATGTTTTTTTCCCAGGCTTGGGCTATCATTCTGGTGGCTGACAAAAAACAGTGAGCATACAAACCAGGTATGGGGCAGTGTAATAAAGCAAACTTGGCCTCTCTACGTATAGGTAAGTGAAATGGGGTAAAAAGGAGGCCAAATATGCAGGACCAGGACCCGATTAATATAGGGCATTTTCATCACATGTGCAAAACATCATCTTGCTGGCCACAACCCTGAAAACAGCGGTCACTGTAGGGTGGGTTTGCATGGGCGATACTGGCTGGAACCCAGTACCAATGGAGAAGCACCTTCAATGCCACCTCCAAGGTAGCTGTGTTAAATGAGCATTTAGCTACAGAAGACCAGGCTTTGCTCCAGTAGGCTAGATCTACCTCAGCTGCCAAGTCCCGTTCCCATTGGGTGACATAGGAGAGAGCAATATGAGAGGAGCGACCATTCAGAGAAGCATAGAGGGCTGAAATAAGACCTGGAGAGCTAGGATAGTGTTGGCAGGTATGCTCAAAGGCAGTTTTCTGGAATGGATAGGTGAAAGTTCTGCGAAGTGAGGTGACCCAATGTTGAAGTTGAAGATAACGGAATAACTCTGAATGAGGGATGTCATGGGTCTCCAGGAGAGAGGACCATGTGGGAAAAGCTCTGTAGGTCAGAAAATGTTGAATCTGAGAGAACCCATTAGTGACCCACCAAGAGAATGCCTGTGGCTGGATCAGACCAGCAGGAAAAGGGTTATTTATAATGGGGAGCAGGGGCAAGAAGGAAGACATAAGACCACAGAGTAATGCACAGAGTCCCAGACTTGTAGACTATGATGCATGAGAGGACTCAGTGCCGCTGTTGGAAGGAAGCCAGAGAAGCATTGACATGGAGATAGGGCCGCTATTGGTAAGTTCCATAAGAACTCATATTGGTACATCAACTAAAAGATCTGAGCAGCCTGATAGCATTTGGCTATGTTAGGAACCCCTAATCCCCGCTGTAGTTTATGCACAAAAAGAGTTGCCCTAGAGACCCTAGGGCATTTATTAGCCCAGAGAAAGCATAGAACCCTATTCAGGAGCAATCGCAGGAAGTGTTATGGAACCTGAACTGGTATGGTGTGAAGGGCAACAACATTTATTGGCAATGCCAGAAGAGTTGTGACAAAGTAAGACCATGATGTGAGGGCCTAGGGGGGCAAAGCCTAAAATTGAGACAGTATTCCCCTAGGTACCTGGCAAAAGGTATTCGATGAGCTACCACCAATGAGCCAGGCTGAAGACCATGGCAAGAGGTAGAAATAAAGGATTAGAAGGAGGAGGAAGGGTAGAGAAATGGGATGGGAAGGAAAGGGGAGGAGGAAAGGGAGCAGAGAGGGTGGAACAAGGGAGGAAGTCAGGAAGGGAAGGGCCAAGCCTAGGTGTGGAGGTTATCGTTGCCTCAGAGCCACAGTGGTCACAAAATAACAATATGAAACAACAGAGAATCATATGACTTAAGCAATTATAAACAAAAAACAGCTGTGAAAAGAAAACAGGGTGACCAGGTCTCCTTATAGAGAGGCTCATATTAACAATGGCCTGTAGACTAATGGACAGCAGAGGAGTGCCTAGCCAGCCTATGTGGCAAACAAATATAGAAGGTGGCAAGAGCCATAAAGACCCTGTTTCAAAAGCCCAGATATATAAACATAAAGAGATACTGCAAGGGAAACTAGGTCTCCTCTGGTCCAGAGAGGGGGTTTGCAGGAGAGATTTGATTAAAAAGAATGTCCGGAGCTGTGTAAATATCAGAAGTAGAGTAGCAAATAACTGAATTAACCTTAAGACGCTCAGTCTATCCTGAATGAGGGTGTCACAGAGTGGTGAGGTCCCGTAGATCCAGGGACCAACTTGTGGTGTGCGGTGGGCACAAAGCAGTCCTCCACCTGGAGAGCCAGAGGGGGGGGGCAAGTAGCCAGGTTGGTCCGCAGCAAAAAAGAACAAAACAGTTGCATAGGAACATGGCAGCTTTCCAGTTGGAACTCACAGTCATAGTGGGAAACACAGAGTATAGTAGAGTCCAGTGTGGGATTGCACTAATGGTGTCTTAACATCACAGTCAACCCAGAGGGGAGTGTGCAGGGCTTGAACTTGGAGGAGTATGAGGAAGAGATCTCTTGCAGCCAGTTACCTTCTCCCAGAGGCAGCTAAGATGACTCAAAGCCTGTTGGGATCCGGAGAGACATGCTGGGTCATGGGTAGCACTCCCCTGAGGCAGGAGATGTAGAGATTCCAGTGTCAACTATGCCTCTTCACGTGTAGTGATGGAATGGCTGCAGCCTTGGCATTCAAAGGAGAGCTGAAAGGGGAAGCCCCAAGTGTATGCCAGTTTACAAGAACTGAAGTGAAAGGCTTCATCTGGCGGTGCTTCTGAATTGTGATCTGGAAGAGATCAGAGTAAAGCTGATAATGGTGTCCCTGGAAGCTTAACTCTGATTTATTCCTGGCAGCCATGAGAAGCGATTACTCAGACCGGAATGTAATGACCTTTTCGGGCCCAAAGCACAGTGTATGCGGGCAAACGTGAGCTGGTCTATTGGGATAGCAGGGACCAGCTCTTGAAATAATGCTGTGGCAGTAGAGGTGAGGTCCATGATGGATTCTGGGATACCTCTCAGGCTCAAATTGCTTTGGCGAGAACAGTTCTCAAAGTCCGTAGTGGTGCATCAGCCAATTCCCTCTTGAGGTTAGTCAGCTCTTGCTCATGGTTTTTGATCACTGTGACTGTAGCATCCATCTTGTCTTCAAGGTCATTTGCGCAGTTTCCTAGCTCCCGGATCTCCGTGGTGAGATGGTCTGTAAGCTTGGAGGTGGCAGCTGATAGTTACTTTGCAACATGGTTTTAAGGCGGCAAAAGAGTTTGACATCCCTCAGGGCTGGGGGGAGGCAGTGACAGCGGACCGTCGACAACACTCTCAGCGTCAGAAGGGAGATCCATGTGGCCTGACAAACTTGAGTCTGGGACTCCAGGTGAATCCACCAGCAGGTAGGCCGCAGACTCTGGGTCCATTTGCTTGGTGCTGGAGGTGCGAGTGCAATCTGTTCTTTTCCCCATCCATGCAGTGGGAGTTGGTGGGATGGGAAGCTGGTGGGGAGTGAGGGTAAAGTCCCCAGGAGGCTGTTAGAAGGGCCGATGTGTGCGGTGAGCGAGGAGCAGGATTACTGGCCATCTTGGATTGCTGCTCACAAGCTCCCTCGACATCCTGCATTTTCTAAAGTTTAACAAAACTGTGAAAGAGAATGCTCCAAAACACTTTCAAACCACAGCCTCATGATCCTTGACCCCCCCCCCCCCTCTTTACCCCTGTATTCTCATTTTTTCCCCATATATTAAAAAATTTTAACTTGCGTTTGGTTGAAATTGGCAAGCTTCAGGATACTAGCTGAGCACTTGAATAGACAGAAAAGATGTTTTACAGTGTGGGCCTTTTTTAATCCATCAGCTGCCAATAACACCATTGTGGGCCTGCCCCCCAACAGCATCCTTATGGCCATAGGTAAGTAGTCCAGCAAGCATGGTAAGGAGTGGTATATCATTTTGGAACATTGAGCAAAAAAGTTGATGGGGAACATGCAGGATGAGACACAATGATATAGCTGGTGGTGACCTCTCCTATCCCGCACCTTGGTAAGAATCCAGAATATTGATCGTAATATTGAATATTGACTGTAATTCACAATCCCTCTGGAGTTCTGGCTGCAACACATACTTGGGGTGTATTGGCATGGCCACTTGACACAGAAACAGGCGAAAGAGTAAAACTTCCCATTGTCAAGAGCTAGCAGGAAACAGAAGAGGATAATAGGAAGAGAAGGGTTGGGTGCTGCTGGTGAGAAGGAATAGTGTTATGCTGCTGGTGGTGTGTATTAGTTTTGCTGAAAACCCCACAAAAATGTTGTATCTTTATTTTGTGTCTAAAAACACTTTAACTAGGCAGCTCTGTTAACAGGACCCACACCAGCTGGATTGTAATAAAAAAAAATCTGCTTAATAGTGTGTTTATATCAACGTGCAAGGTTTTATTTTAAACAAGACCCCACCAGCAATTTCAAAATCAAGAAATCAACAATAATTAATTTTGCAGAGAAAAGCCCCAAATAATGCACATAATCCCCATGCACAGTATTAGATCACTTGTACCAAGTCCCAGTATTAACAAGACCTCAATCAGCCATGTTCTCAGAAAAAAATCTACATTACAGTGTTATATATTTCCAGAAGAAAATTACTCAAAACATTTTTGACCCAGTATGTAGTAATTTGTAGAAGGCCCCATTTTAAACAGGAACCCCATCTGCCATTTTAAAATAAAAAATTAACAGGCATGAATTCTAATTAAATAAAAATGACAGTACACTGTGCTAGCTATGTCTAGTGGTTCAAACTGAACAACCATTCGGGATCCGCTATCAATTTTCTGATCATGTTTGCAGTATCAAATTTATTAGTACTAAGCCCTTATTTAAACCTGACCACCAACAGGAATTGTAAAACGGTGAAATTAACATTGCATTGTCATTTTGTTTTGCTAAAAAAAGGGCCACAAATTATTTTTTACATTGCGTCATTATTGAGTAATAATTTATTTGTTCTCAAGCCCCACTTTAAACAAGATTACCAACAATAATTTTTTTTATTTAGAAAACATCATTAGTTTTATTTACTCCTAGAAAAAATACCCCAAATATCTTGGTGTGTACATTGCCTGATGTAATTTCTTTGTGTCCCAGCCCCAATTTGAACAGTAACCTCAACAGCCATTTGTAACTGTGAAAAATCAACATTATAGTATAATGCAGGCATGTCCAAAGTCCGGCCCGCGGGCCATTTACGGCCCGAGGGTCGGTTTAATACGGCCCTCCATGTCAGTGTGTCTTATGGAGCGAATATGGAGCGGCCGGTCCGGTATTTCCACCGCGGCCATGTCAGAATACCGGGCCGGCCGCTCAGCTCTGCAGCGGGACCTTACCTGTTCCTCTATCCAGCGGCGCGCTGTCTTCCCGGCTTCTGTAGTGTGGGCGCTGGGCATGACAGCCGGGTGCCAAGTGCGCATACGCAAGAAGCGGTGCTTTTTGTGAATGGTAAGGCGGTACCTGGGACACATGACAGATCCCAGAAGCCGCCGGACCAATCACAAAGCGCAAGTGCTTCTCGCTCATGCGCACTGGGCACCCGGCTGTCATGCCGAGCGCCATTACAGAAGCCGGGAAGACAGTGCGCGGCTGGATCGAGGAACAGGTAAGATCAAAGAACAACTGCGAAAGTAAGAGCGGGTACCTGTCAAATTCAGGTACCCGCTCCCCACCTCCCCAAAGGTCAGCAGTCATCTGTACTGTCCGCAGTCTCTGGTCATCCCTGTGCTGTCCGCAGTCTCTGGTCATCCCTGTGCTGTCCGCAGTCTCTGGTCATCCCTGTGCTGTCCGCAGTCTCTGGTCATCTCCTGTACTGTGTCTGCAGTCCATTAGTTCAGAATTTTTTTTTTCCTGTTTTCTGCCTCTAAAACCTAGGTGCGTCTTATGGTCAGGTGCGTCTTATACGGCGAAAAATACGTTAACTTGGCATAAAATAATTTATTTGCATTTAATTGTAATGGTTCAAAGAATGTTTGGAAAAATGTTCGGCCCTCCACCATGTTCACTTCATCCAATCTGGCCCTCTTTGAAAAAAGTTTGGACACCCCTGGTATAATGTATTCCCAGAACAAGCAACTAAAAATTATACATTACATTCCCAGATGTAATTTATTTGCACTCAAGCTTCAGTTTGAATTGGGCCACTAACAGCCATTTTTTAATCTAGAAATGAACATTACAGTGTAATTTATTCCCTCAAAAAATACCCCAAATATTGTAATGTATATGTTACCAGATGTAATTTATTTGTACTCCAGCTCCAATTTAAACAGGAACCCCAACAGCCATTTTTAACTATGGAAACTAACATTACAGTATTTATTTCCATAAAAAAAAAAACAAAATGTACTTGATGTTTACAAATATAATTCAATGTAATTTATTTGCGTTGAAGCCTCAATTTAAATAAGACCATCAACAACCATTTTTAAATATAAAATATTGTGCTGGGTATTTGCAGTGCCTTTAAACACTTACTAAGCCACTTTGTCAACAGAACACAAAACAGCTATCTTTTATTTAAACAGAATCAGCATTATAGTGTACTTATTTCTCTGCAGACAGACGTTCAAAATATGGCTGTTAGGTGAAGACATGTAAGGTTTGTAAAAACAATAACTAAGTCCACATATTAACCAAACCCAGAGCAGACAGCTTTTTTAAAAATGTGTGTATATTTTCTTTACTGACAAATAAAAAAACGAAATATTCTAGTGAGAAATAAGTGTGCAGTTTTTAACCACCTTTTTAGATAAAAACTCTATTTTTTACCATACAATACAAAATAAATCAATTAAAAAATAAAAGAAAAAAGCATTCCCTTCCACTATAAACAAAAAAACAAACATCGGGGGGGGGGGGGGAGAGTATGGCAGCCAAATAGTAACTGAACCTGTTGCTGTGACACACACATAAAGGTATTTTTGCTTAAAAAAAAATATCTGGGAGTTCTGTGAAATCTGCTGTGTAAAACATATACTCTGCCACAATATGAGTATAAAAGGTTTCTCCAGTGACCACCAGCATTTAACTGTCCCTGATAACACTTTGAAAATCTCTCCCTTTTCTGCTGTAACATTTAAAAAAAAAAACTGTGAGGGTGTCTGTGATTGCATGGAAAAATGGAGATGCATTTTATCAGCTATCAGCTTGGGTTGGCAATCATGTTGGGTTGGCAAAACCATTAGCCCTTCTAAGCCATTTGAAAACAGTTCAGAAGGCAAAAAGGGCATTATTGGTAATGGTTGCTGTGGTGGTGAATGAACGCAATAGTTCACCATTTTCTTGAACTATAAACAACTAGAGTTAAGCCTAGTACACACAATGAGAATATTAGATGAATAACTGTCTGTTTTTTTTTTTTTTACATGCTAGTCTCATATCAAAAATGAATAGGTAACTAGAGTTATGAAAATTCTCATTAGACAGAATACAACTTCCCACGATGATGTGATGTATTGTGTTGTATTGTGATGTATTCTTTTGTTTCTGATCATCCACTGATTAAAAGAAAATCGTCCGTTAAGTTAACATGTGAGACACATTTTTGTGCTTGTTCCTTTGGATAATTTCACGAATAAATTGTCATGACTGGCTCTCGAAAGCTGTATACTAATGGTCATATTATTGTATAATCGCTCCAAAAATGTTTTTTTATTTGTCTGATATTCTCATCATGTGTAGTAGACATTAGGGTCAAACTAATGGCCTATCAGAACTTGAAGCTTATCTTAATTGCATACTATGTCTATGAAATCACGTGGTATAAAGTTTACAATGAAATATAGCTTATGACAAAAATTAACTCAAAAATTATTTTCTTAATATAATTTGAAAATGTATTTCTTCTCTTTGTTTTAGAACATTACCACCAGTAATAACAAAAATGCAATTTTGGTTGATGCACATACTGTAACCATTAACCTAATCTCCATTGAATCTGGCAAGCCTAGCCTGCAAGACACCATGGTGCCTGGTGAAGAAGACAATAAAGAGTTTCAGAAACAGACTCACTGGCATATCACAGAGGGAAAAGATCACATAAACTGTGATTCAGGAGTCACAGAAGAAGCTGAAGAAGAATCTAATAATGACTATGGATATGTCAGTCTTCAGGAACAAGTAATCATTCCAAGACCCACTATTTCTCCATATGATATGCCACATCACCTTCACGAAGACGTTACAGCACTCTCTACATCAACAAATGCATGTGAAATAAGGGATCCTTATGGATACAGTAAAAGTAATGACAGTGCTCCTCCTGTACAAGAAAATTATGAATTGGATAGTGTGCCAAATGTATATGCATCAGTAAAGACTACGGTTAGCTATCCCTATTTCTCACAGGGCGACTCTGATTTTGCCAATGTAGACACATTAAAAGAGGACATTTGTGAACTTGAGGAATTGTTTATGGGCCAGGAATTAGAGAGACTAAATGTAATAGAAGATACAGGTCCTAATGATTCTAGTATGCTGTTTGTAGATTGGAGTCCAGAGGATTCTCCCTTGTACTTACCAAACCTGTCTAAGAAAAGAGAGCTTGAAAATTGCATAAAGCAATGCCAGAAAGAGCAAGAAGGGCTTTTGTCTCAGCTTTACTTACCATCTGAAGCACAAGAAACCACTAAAGATGATGAACTTGGGCAGCTGGAAGAACGATGGGGGCTACTTATAAAGGACACAGAAAAATAAGACTTACAAAACTGTTTACATGCTATTAATAAGACTGCACAGAAAGTCATGTATGTGCCAGTAAGATATCAGATATAAGTTGGTGTTCCAGTCAATTGCAACATATTTTCAAAGTGTCAAGGCTGATATACTATATACTGTATGCATTATAATCCTTAAATGAAATTTACATTTGTTATATTACCTATCAGTTAAAAACACAGTTCCATACATCCCGAGGTTACACACATCCACAGAACCCCCTGCTGATGCAAAACAGTTAAAAAAACAACTCGTATATCATAGGCCTTTAGCAGGACCAAATCCTTCATGTTTACTTTCAGCTAAAGAGTAATCTCTGGATCAACACTCTACTTTTTTAACCATATACCCTATATATAATCCTTTATATGCTTTTATTTTTGTAAAACATTTTTGAACTAGAATAAGAAGGCCATTTCATATTCTCATATCTCCTATAATAAAGGACTGTTTTCACAGGCAGAGATGCAACTTTTTTTCTTAAAATCCAAACTGGAGACCTTTATATGAATGTAAAATAAGCACATTGTCTTTGAATTTGAAATATAAGCCAAATATTTATTTACTATATTTAAAGTGATCATATCCACCTTAAAATAAACATTTGGCATTCTTCTTGCTATCCCCATCTAATAGTTCCTATCTTAGGCCCTTTCACATCCGCCTGTCAGTTTTTTAGCCTTACTCGATTGGACCCTTCATTATCCTCTATGGAACGGGGAACGAATGTAACCACACTTGTGTCCATTTACACCCACTGACCCCCCTCCAGTGGATCGGATCAGACAGCAAGGGGGTGAAAACAGGCAGGTGGTCTGTTTACATCTGACAGCCCTTAGAGAAGAGCATAAGCAGAGACAAGGACCAGCCATCCACTTACTCAGTGTGGATCAGCGGACAGATTCCCCACTGAGAAAGCAAACTCCTGGCAGAGTTCCTCCCCCCATGTGGAAGAGGTCTAAAACCAGCTGTCTAGGCATTTCTAGAGACCTGTGCCATGAAAGAAGGAACGGTAAAAAAACCCCTAAAATAATGCATATGCACCAGTACTGTTAGATAGAGTATCAAGAGGAATGGCATGGGTCACTTTCACTTCCTTTTCTCATGCATGTACAAGGTTTTCTCATGTGTGCTTTTTAACTCTGGGCAAACTACAAGATTATAGTAAGTATAAAAGGGCCTCTTACATTACTTGTCATTGGGAGGAAAAATGCCTAAGTGTCTGTTGTGGGGAAAAAAGACCCATGGTCAGTGAGGAGAATGGGGGCAGGATGCAGGAATTCTGTGTTCCAGGATTTGGTACGTGATAAAAACAATGGTGATATTTCAGATTGTTCTGTATGACAACATGTGTTTGAGTCATGAAATGCAACAACAAAAAGCTGTTGCTGTGCACAGGCTAATGACAGGCAGGCAGGAGCCCAATACAGATGAGTAGCCATGGCAGTGTCTCCATTCATGTAGCACAGCAATGTGATGGCCCTGTGTATTGCAGAGGGGTCACATGACATCCTGTACAGGAAGGAAGTCACCTTTTACTCCAGAACTTCTAGTGTGTCCAGTAAATTGGCCTTTATTCTAGTCAGAAGATTCCCTCTAATCACTACAACCAGTTCAGCCTGCAATCAGTCACTCGTTACACACTGGTGTCTGTGCCAACAATGATACAGCTCTGTGCTGCACCACAGCTTCCAAAACAAAAGTTCTGGGTGACAGTGGTGCAGTGATATAATGTCACACTGAGGTATGAGGTGTTATACTGTCGTTTGTCATGTGATTGGAAGCAGTAAGGAACAGAAGACCTCTCCACTCTACTGCATGGATGCCATGCTGGTCAGAGGTCTAGCCTATTCCAACATCTTGACTAGGGCATGGGGTGGGTCTGTGGAACCCTTGGACAAATACTGGGACAGTCCAGTCAAAATGTTACAGTTGCAAGGTATGCAATACAGTAGTGATATTTCATTCATTTTGTATAAGCTACTGAACCCACACTGCAGCCCAACTTCTCAGTGCTTTGTGTTCCCGTCCCTTGCAAGGCCTCTATAGTGTAGCCTTGCCTATGACTACATTTTTGTTTACAAAATATCTTAACACACATCTTAATAAAACATAACATAACATATTGTATATACAAAATAAATAGAGATGAGCGAATCGAAGTAGGCGAAGTGGAATTCGAGTCGAATAATCCGAAAAATAGCCTACTTCGGACGCGCGAATCAAAATTTTTCCTAAAATGGCGGCGGACATGTGCGGCGACGGAGCGGGGATGTCTGGGAAGGCGCGCAGACAAGGCGCGCTGACCCATAATGCATTCCTTAATGACATGTGATCGCATTAGCCAATCAGCAGCCAGCCAGCCAGCACTGTGTAATGGTCGAGCTATAAATAGCGGCCATTTTAGAATTCTTAATTTGCCTCCAGTCATTCAAGAGAGGCAGACCGCTCTGTATTAGGGACAGAGTTAGGGCCACAGAAACGTTACTTGGGGACAGAGAAACGTTACTTAGGGACAGAGAAGCATTACTCAGGGACACGGAATTGTTAATGAGGGCCACAGAATCGTTACTTAGGGCCAAAGAAACGCTAGTTAGGGCCACAGAATTGTTACTCAGGGACAGACAGAATTGTTACTGAGTGCCAGAGAATTGTTACTTAGGGCCACAGAAACGTTAGTTAGGGCCACAGAATTGTTACTCAGGGACAGACACAGAATTGTTACTGAGGGCCACAGAACTGTTACTGAGGGCCACAGAAACGTTAGTTAGGGCCACAGAATTGTTACTCAGGGACAGACACAGAATTGTTACTGAGGGCCACAGAACTGTTACTTAGGGCCACAGAAACGTTAGTTAGGGCCACAGAATTGTTACTCAGGGACAGACACAGAATTGTTACTGAGGGCCACAGAATTGTTACTTAGGGCCACAGAATTGTTACTCAGGGACAGACAGAATTGTTACTGAGTGCCAGAGAATTGTTACTGAGGGCCACATAACCGTTACTTAGGGCCACATAATTGTTACTCAGGGACAGACACAGAATTGTTACTGAGGGACACAGAATTGTTACTGAGGGCCACAACCGTTACTTAGGGCCACAGAATTGTTACTCAGGGACACAGAATTGTTACTGAGGGCCACAGAACCGTTACTTAGGGCCACAGAATTGTTACTCAGGGACAGACACAGAATTGTTACTGAGGGACACAGAATTGTTACTGAGGGCCACAGAAACGTTAATCAGGGACACAGAATTGTTACTGAGGGCCACAGAACCATTACTTAGGGCCACAGAATTGTTACTCAGGGACACAGAATTGTTACTGAGGGCCACAGAACCGTTACTTAGGGCCACAGAATTGTTACTCAGGGACAGACACAGAATTGTTACTGAGGGACACAGAATTGTTACTGAGGGCCACAGAAACGTTAATCAGGGACACAGAATTGTTACTGAGGGCCACAGAACCGTTACTTAGGGCCACATAAAAGTTAATCAGGGACACAGAATTGTTACTGAGGGCCACAGAACCGTTACTTAGGGCCACAGAATTGTTACTCAGGGACAGACACAGAATTGTTACTGAGGGACACAGAATTGTTACTGAGGGCCACAGAACCGTTACTTAGGGCCACAGAAACGTTAATCAGGGACACAGAATTGTTACTGAGGGCCACAGAACCGTTACTTAGGGCCACATAAACGTTAATCAGGGACACAGAATTGTTACTGAGGGCCACAGAACCGTTACTTAGGGCCACAGAATTGTTACTCACGGACAGACACAGAATTGTTTCTTGAGGGACACAGAATTGTTACTGAGGGCCACAGAACCGTTACTTAGGGCCACAGAAACGTTAATCAGGGACACAGAATTGTTACTGAGGGCCACAGAACCGTTACTTAGGGCCACGTAAACGTTAATCAGGGACAGACACAGAATTGTTACTGAGGGACACAGAATTGTTACTGAGGGACACAGAATTGTTACTGAGGGCCACAGAACCGTTACTTAGGGCTACAGAATTGTTACTTAGGGACACAGAATTGTTACTGAGGGCCACAGAACCGTTACTTAGGGCCACAGAATTGTTACTTAGGGCCACATAATTGTTACTCAGGGACAGACAGAATTGTTACTGAGTGCCAGAGAATTGTTACTGAGGGCCACAACCGTTACTTAGGGCCACAGAATTGTTACTCAGGGACACAGAATTGTTACTGAGGGCCACAGAACCGTTACTTAGGGCCACAGAATTGTTACTCAGAGACAGACACAGAATTGTTACTGAGGGACACAGAATTGTTACTGAGGGCCACAGAAACGTTAATCAGGGACACAGAATTGTTACTGAGGGCCACAGAACCGTTACTTAGGGCCACAGAATTGTTACTCAGGGACACAGAATTGTTACTGAGGGCCACAGAACCGTTACTTAGGGCCACAGAATTGTTACTCAGGGACAGACACAGAATTGTTACTGAGGGACACAGAATTGTTACTGAGGGCCACAGAAACGTTAATCAGGGACACAGAATTGTTACTGAGGGCCACAGAACCGTTACTTAGGGCCACATAAAAGTTAATCAGGGACACAGAATTGTTACTGAGGGCCACAGAACCGTTACTTAGGGCCACAGAATTGTTACTCACGGACAGACACAGAATTGTTTCTTGAGGGACACAGAATTGTTACTGAGGGCCACAGAACCGTTACTTAGGGCCACAGAAACGTTAATCAGGGACACAGAATTGTTACTGAGGGCCACAGAACCGTTACTTAGGGCCACGTAAACGTTAATCAGGGACAGACACAGAATTGTTACTGAGGGACACAGAATTGTTACTGAGGGACACAGAATTGTTACTGAGGGCCACAGAACCGTTACTTAGGGCCACAGAATTGTTACTTAGGGACACAGAATAGTTACTGAGGGCCACAGAACCGTTACTTAGGGCCACAGAATTGTTACTCAGGGACACAGAATTGTTACTGAGGGCCACAGAACCGTTACTTAGGGCCACAGAATTGTTACTCAGGGACAGACACAGAATTGTTACTGAGGGACACAGAATTGTTACTGAGGGCCACAGAAACGTTAATCAGGGACACAGAATTGTTACTGAGGGCCACAGAACCGTTACTTAGGGCCACAGAATTGTTACTCAGGGACACAGAATTGTTACTGAGGGCCACAGAACCGTTACTTAGGGCCACAGAATTGTTACTCAGGGACAGACACAGAATTGTTACTGAGGGACACAGAATTGTTACTGAGGGCCACAGAAACGTTAATCAGGGACACAGAATTGTTACTGAGAGCCACAGAACCGTTACTTAGGGCCACATAAAAGTTAATCAGGGACACAGAATTGTTACTGAGGGCCACAGAACCGTTACTTAGGGCCACAGAATTGTTACTCAGGGACAGACACAGAATTGTTACTGAGGGACACAGAATTGTTACTGAGGGCCACAGAACCGTTACTTAGGGCCACAGAAACGTTAATCAGGGACACAGAATTGTTACTGAGGGCCACAGAACCGTTACTTAGGGCCACATAAACGTTAATCAGGGACACAGAATTGTTACTGAGGGCCACAGAACCGTTACTTAGGGCCACAGAATTGTTACTCACGGACAGACACAGAATTGTTTCTTGAGGGACACAGAATTGTTACTGAGGGCCACAGAACCGTTACTTAGGGCCACAGAAACGTTAATCAGGGACACAGAATTGTTACTGAGGGCCACAGAACCGTTACTTAGGGCCACGTAAACGTTAATCAGGGACAGACACAGAATTGTTACTGAGGGACACAGAATTGTTACTGAGGGACACAGAATTGTTACTGAGGGCCACAGAACCGTTACTTAGGGCCACAGAATTGTTACTTAGGGACACAGAATAGTTACTGAGGGCCACAGAACCGTTACTTAGGGCCACAGAATTGTTACTCAGGGACACAGAATTGTTACTGAGGGCCACAGAACCGTTACTTAGGGCCACAGAATTGTTACTCAGGGACAGACACAGAATTGTTACTGAGGGACACAGAATTGTTACTGAGGGCCACAGAAACGTTAATCAGGGACACAGAATTGTTACTCAGGGATACAGAATTGTTACTGAGGGCCACAGAACCGTTACTTAGGGCCACAGAATTGTTACTCAGGGACACAGAATTGTTACTGAGGGCCACTGAACTGTTACTTAGGGCCCAGAATTGTTACTCAGGGACACAGAATTGTTACTGAGGGCCACAGAACTGTTACTTAGGGCCACAGAAAGGTTACTCAGGGACACAGAATTGTTACTGAGGGACACAGAATTGGTACTGAGGGCCACAGGACCGTTACTTAGGGCCACAGAATTGTTACTTAGGGACACAGAATTGTTACTGAGGGCCACAGAACCGTTACTTAGGGCCACAGAATTGTTACTTAGGGACACAGAATTGTTACTGAGGGCCACAGAACCGTTACTTAGGGCCACAGATTTGTTACTTAGGGACACAGAATTGTTACTGAGGGCCACAGAACTGTTACTTAGGGCCACAGAATTGTTACTCGGACAGACACAGAATTGTTACTCAGGGATACAGAATTGTTACTGAGGGCCACAGAACCGTTACTTAGGGCCACAGAATTGTTACTCAGGGACACAGAATTGTTACTGAGGGCAACAGAACTGTTACTTAGGGCCACAGAATTGTTACTCAGGGACACAGAATTGTTACTGAGGGCCACAGAACTGTTACTTAGGGCCAAAGAAAGGTTACTCAGGGACACAGAATTGTTACTGAGGGCCACAGAACTGTTACTTAGGGCCACAGAATTGTTACTCGGACAGACACAGAATTGTTACTCAGGGACACAGAATTGTTACTGAGGGCCACAGAACCGTTACTTAGGGCCACATGAACATTAATCAGGGACACAGAATTGTTACTGAGGGCCACAGAACCGTTACTTAGGGCCACGTAAACGTTAATCAGGGACAGACACAGAATTGTTACTGAGGGCCACAGAATTGTTACTGAGGGCCACAGAATTGTTACTGAGGGCCACAGAACCGTTACTTAGGGCCACAGAATTGTTACTTAGGGACACAGAATTGTTACTGAGGGCCACAGAACCGTTACTTAGGGCCACAGATTTGTTACTTAGGGACACAGAATTGTTACTGAGGGCCAAAGAACTGTTACTTAGGGCCACAGAATTGTTACTCGGACAGACACAGAATTGTTACTCAGGGATACAGAATTGTTACTGAAGGCCACAGAACCGTTACTTAGGGCCACAGAATTGTTACTCAGGGACACAGAATTGTTACTGAGGGCCACAGAACTGTTACTTAGGGCCACAGAATTGTTACTCAGGGACACAGAATTGTTACTGAGGGCCACAGAACTGTTACTTAGGGCCACAGAAAGGTTACTCAGGGACACAGAATTGTTACTGAGGGCCACAGAACTGTTACTTAGGGCCACAGAATTGTTACTCGGACAGACACAGAATTGTTACTCAGGGACACAGAATTGTTACTGAGGGCCACAGAACCGTTACTTAGGGCCACATAAACGTTAATCAGGGACACAGAATTGTTACTGAGGGCCACAGAACCGTTACTTAGGGCCACATAATTGTTACTCAGGGACAGACACAGAATTGTTACTGAGGGACACAGAATTGTTACTGAGGGCCACAGAACCGTTACTTAGGGCCACAGAATTGTTACTCAGGGACAGACACAGAATTGTTACTCAGGGACACAGAATCGTTGAATTAAAGAGTATGTCAGACAACATGCAGAGGAGTGGCAGAGGAGGCAATGTTTTAGGAGCGAGCAGACGTGGCAGCAGAGGAAGGGGTCGAGGCAGCACTATTCGCAGCCAGAGGCCAGTGCTCCCGGTGTCATCCAGCGGTCGTGTCTCCACCGACAACCCTGCCGTCGTCGATTGGTTGGCTCGGTCGTCTTCCTCTTCCCAGGTCACCTCTGACACCTACAGCCAACGGTCGGTGGGTACGTCAGACACAACCGTTAGTTGGCATGGCCCGGGACCAAGCCCACTGAAATCACGTGTCCTCTACCTGCCCCTGTCCTTTGGTGTTCCCTCACCAAGCGAAGTATCGCATGCTGTGGGCTCAGCCCCACTGTACAGTGAGGAAGAGCTAACAGAGGGCGGTCAGGAACGGGGGGAGACATCCGCCTTTTCAGCAGCCAGGCGAAGAAGTAGTGGCGAGGAGAGTGGCTCGGTAGCCGGTCTAGAGACAGGTCTGTCTCCTGACCCACACGCAGCCGAGGGGGCTAGTAGTGAGGCGGAGACCCTAATTGATGATGAGGAGGTTGATCGCACTTGGCAGCCTCGTCGTCATCAGGCAATTTCTTCCGCATCATCAGGAGAAGAGGGTGGCAGCTTGGCAGCGAGCAAAACAGTCGGTGGGTTGCCCAGGAGACAGCAGCAGGGTCGCAGCAGTGTCAGTGGAGCCAAACGGCCACAGAGTAGAGCACCAGCTCCACTGCAGCCTACCACCACGGCCAGTAGTGGTGCCGGTGTGCACGGAGGAAGCAGCAGTCAGCCAGTGAGGAGTATCGGGGGCAAAGTTTCCTACTCGGCGGTGTGGCAATTTTTTGTCAAGCCGCCCGAGGAAGTAAACGTAGCCGTATGTCGACTATGTGGCCAGAAAGTCAAGCGTGGCCAGGGGGCCCATGTTGGGACTACAGCTTTGCGGCAGCATATGCAGCGTCGCCATTTGGTGGCCTGGGAAAACCGTGATAAAGATACGGCGGTTCTGCCCGCCCCAGCCCCCGCTCCATCACCCGCTCCGTTACTTGCTCCGTCACCTGACGTCAATCGCCCTCCATCAGCCAGTCAAGGCTCCAACACCTCTGCTGAGGGGAGTTGTCGCTCGTTGGCATCTTCCGCTCGTTCAGATGCTCCTTCTCCTGCTACTCCTCTTCACGGATTCCGTCAGCAGTCTTTCTTGGAATCTGTTTCCAAGAGACAACAGTTTGCGAGCACGCACCCGACGGTGCAAAAGCTGAACGTCCTCCTGTCCAAGTTGCTGGTGCTGCAGTCCCTCCCTTTCCAAGTGGTGGACTCAGCACCTTTCCGAGAAATGATGGCTTGTGCCGCGCCGCGGTGAAGAGTGCCAAGCCGTCATTTCTTCGCCAAAAAGGCAGTGCCAGCCCTGCATTCACATGTAGAAGAGATGGTGGGCCAGTCTTTGAGCATGTCGGTCTCTGCCAAAGTGCACGGCAGCGCCGACGTGTGGAGCTGTAACTACGGTCAGGGACAGTACATGTCATTTACGGCCCACTGGGTGAACGTGGTGCCGTCACAGCCGCACCAGCAACTTGGACAGGTCACGCCGCTTTTGCCTCCACGTTTGCACGTCCTTGGTCCGGCAAAGATGTCCGCCTCTACCACCTCTTCTTCCGCCGTGTCCTCAGCCGCCACCCCCGTGCCAAGTCCCATTACCCGACCGGCATATCACATGTGCAGGGCGCAACGGTGTCATGCTGTGCTGCACCTGGTATGCCTTGGCGAACGTAGTCACACAGGAGAGGAACTTCTCAGTATAATGAACAGAGAAATCGACAGATGGCTGTCTCCGCGCAAACTCAAAATCGGAACCATGTTGACCGACAACGGAAAGAACATGTTGTCTGCTCTGCGTCAAGGAAGGTTGTGCCATGCGCCATGCATGGCTCACGTGTTCAATCTGGTTGTCAAGCGGTTTCTAAAATCCACCATCCCACTGCAAGACATCCTTAAAATGTCACGTAAACTTTGCATGCATTTCAGCCATTCCTACACCGCAAAGCACACCCTCCTTGAGCTGCAGCGGCAGAACGGAATTGCACAGCATCGCCTGATCTGCGACATTGCAACAAGGTGGAATTCAACCCTACACATGTTAGACCGCCTTTACGAACAGCGAAAGGCCATCACCGATTTCCTGATGTTACAAGCGGATAAAGGTACTCCCCTGTGTAACTTTGATGTCAGCCATTGGCAGCTCATGCGTGACACCTGCCGCTTGCTCAGGCCCTTTGAGGAAGCCACGCTATTCGTGAGTCGGCAGGACTATGGGATGAACGACGTCATTCCTCTGTTGCACGTCCTGGAACAAATGCTGTTAACAATGGCTGGTCAGGGTGCGGTAGACGTGGCGCACAGATCTCAACGCCACATGACCCCTGTGGGGGCAGGACAGGAAGAAGAGGAGGAGGTAGAGGAGGACATTTGTGCTCAGGAATTATTGAGTGAAATGGGTGGTTTTTCCACTCAGCGGACAGGAGTGGAGGAGCAGGAGCATCTGGTAGAGGAGGAGGAGGAGACAGAGGACCCAGACGCACCGTGGCAGTATGCTGTGGAGATGGAGGCAGGGAGTCCCTCGCATTCCTTGGCACAAATGGCCCATAGCATGCTCGGTTGCTTGCGTAGCGACAGCCGAATAATAACCATCAGACAGAGGGATGACTTTTGGCTGTCCACCTTGTTGGACCCTCGCTACCGTTCCAAAATGGTGGCCTTTTTCACACCTGCTGAGAGGGAGGCCAAAATAACGTACTATAAAAACCACCTATGTAGTCAGCTGGTCTCTGCCTGTCTGCGCCAACGTCCATCCTCAGACACTGTGGGCCCTGTGCGCTCGCGTTCCGCTGCCATGGCAGCAGGGGAGGGGTGGGGTGGTAGGAGCAGTGGCAGCTCCACCAGCAGCGGCTGCCTCAGTCTGCAGTCGATGATGAGTAGCTTTCTTCACCAGCGCAGTGAGGAAACTACTAACCAGCCGCAGCAGCAGCAGCAGCAGCAGCATCAGGTGGACCTGGAGCAGGACCTCAAACAACAGGCTTAGGCCTACTTGGACAGCACCCTGCCAACCGAGGTAGACAATCCCCTTGACTACTGGGCAACGAAACTTGACCTTTGGCCCCAACTAGCTGAATTTGCCCTTGAAAGGCTGTCATGCCCGGCCAGTAGCGTGGCATCGGAGCGCGTGTTTAGTGCGGCAGGAGGTATTGTAACTCCGCGGAGGACACGACTGTCCACCCAAAGTGTGGAGAGACTCACGTTTGTGAAAATGAATCAGGCGTGGATTAGTCTGGATTTCAAACCACCAGTTCCTGACACAACTGACTAAATCCGCCATGAATCATGCCTCAAACATGTGCCACTTTCAGGTCTCCTCACACACTGCTGGTGTGTTCCATTTTTTGTCATAGGATGCTGGCAGATTACGGGCCTCCCATAGCTGCTGCCAGGCCCCTAATCTGCCATGGGCCCCTATATACCGCCTCCTCATGCTGCTGCCAGGTCCAGAGTCTGTCATGGGTCCCTGTACGGCCTCCCATTGCTGCTGTCTCCATCGCCACACTCTGCCATGTGCCACTTTCAGGTCTCCTCACACTGCTGGTGTGTTGAATTTATTGACATAGGGTGCTGGCAGATTACGGGCCTCCTATAGCTGCTGCCAGGCCCCTAATCTGCCATAGGCCCCTATATACCGCCTCCTCATGCTGCTGCCAGGTCCAGAGTCTCTCATGGGGCCCTGTACGGCCTCCCATTGCTGCTGTCTCCATCGCCACACTCTGCCATGTGCCACTTTCAGGTCTCCTCACACTGCTGGTGTGTTGAATTTTTTGACATAGGGTGCTGGCAGATTACGGGCCTCCTATAGCTGCTGCCAGGCCCCTAATCTGCCATAGGCCCCTATATACCGCCTCCTCATGCTGCTGCCAGGTCCAGAGTCTCTCATGGGTCCCTGTACGGCCTCCCATTGCTGCTGTCTCCATCGCCACACTCTGCCATGTGCCACTTTCAGGTCTCCTCACACACTGCTGGTGTGTTGAATTTTTTGACATAGGGTGCTGGCAGATTACGGGCCTCCCATAGCTGCTGCCAGGCCCCTAATCTGCCATGGGCCCCTATATACCACCTCCTCATGCTGCTGCCAAGTCCAGAGTCTGTCATGGGTCCCTGTACGGCCTCCCATTGCTGCTGTCTCCATCGCCACACTCTGCCATGTGCCACTTTCAGGTCTCCTCACACTGCTGGTGTGTTGAATTTTTTGACATAGGGTGCTGGCAGATTACGGGCCTCCTATAGCTGCTGCCAGGCCCCTAATCTGCCATAGGCCTCTATATACCGCCTCCTCATGCTGCTGCCAAGTCCAGAGTCTGTCATGGGTCCCTGTACGGCCTCCCATTGCTGCTGTCTCCATCGCCACACTCTGCCATGTGCCACTTTCAGGTCTCCTCACAATGCTGGTGTGTTGAATTTTTTAACATAGGGTGCTGGCAGATTACGGGCCTCCTATAGCTGCTGCCAGGCCCCTAATCTGCCATGGGCCCCTATATACCGCCTCCTCATGCTGCTGCCAAGTCCAGAGTCTGTCATGGGTCCCTGTACGGCCTCCCATTGCTGCTGTCTCCATCGCCACACTCTGCCATGTGCCACTTTCAGGTCTCCTCACACACTGCTGGTGTGTTGAATTTTTTGACATAGGGTGCTGGCAGATTATGGGCCTCCCATAGCTGCTGCGAGGCCCCTAATCTGCCATAGGCCCCTATATACCGCCTCCTCATGCTGCTGCCAGGTCCAGAGTCTCTCATGGGTCCCTGTACGGCCTCCCATTGCTGCTGTCTCCATCGCCACACTCTGCCATGTGCCACTTTCAGGTCTCCTCACACACTGCTGGTGTGTTGAATTTTTTGACATAGGGTGCTGGCAGATTACGGGCCTCCCATAGCTGCTGCCAGGCCCCTAATCTGCCATGGGCCCCTATATACCGCCTCCTCATGCTGCTGCCAAGTCCAGAGTCTGTCATGGGTCCCTGTACGGCCTCCCATTGCTGCTGTCTCCATCGCCACACTCTGCCATGTGCCACTTTCAGGTCTCCTCACACTGCTGGTGTGTTGAATTTTTTGACATAGGGTGCTGGCAGATTACGGGCCTCCTATAGCTGCTGCCAGGCCCCTAATCTGCCATAGGCCCCTATATACCGCCTCCTCATGCTGCTGCCAGGTCCAGAGTCTCTCATGGGTCCCTGTACGGCCTCCCATTGCTGCTGTCTCCATCGCCACACTCTGCCATGTGCCACTTTCAGGTCTCCTCACACTGCTGGTGTGTTGAATTTTTTGACATAGGGTGCTGGCAGATTACGGTCCTCCTATAGCTGCTGCCAGGCCCCTAATCTGCCATAGGCCCCTATATACCGCCTCCTCATGCTGCTGCCAGGTCCAGAGTCTCTCATGGGTCCCTGTACGGCCTCCCATTGCTGCTGTCTCCATCGCCACACTCTGCCATGTGCCACTTTCAGGTCTCCTCACACACTGCTGGTGTGTTGAATTTTTTGACATAGGGTGCTGGCAGATTACGGGCCTCCCATAGCTGCTGCCAGGCCCCTAATCTGCCATGGGCCCCTATATACCGCCTCCTCATGCTGCTGCCAAGTCCAGAGTCTGTCATGGGTCCCTGTACGGCCTCCCATTGCTGCTGTCTCCATCGCCACACTCTGCCATGTGCCACTTTCAGGTCTCCTCACACTGCTGGTGTGTTGAATTTTTTGACATAGGGTGCTGGCAGATTACGGGCCTCCTATAGCTGCTGCCAGGCCCCTAATCTGCCATAGGCCCCTATATACCGCCTCCTCATGCTGCTGCCAAGTCCAGAGTCTGTCATGGGTCCCTGTACGGCCTCCCATTGCTGCTGTCTCCATCGCCACACTCTGCCATGTGCCACTTTCAGGTCTCCTCACACACTGCTGGTGTGTTGAATTTTTTGACATAGGGTGCTGGCAGATTACGGGCCTCCTATAGCTGCTGCCAGGCCCCTAATCTGCCATAGGCCCCTATATACCGCCTCCTCATGCTGCTGCCAAGTCCAGAGTCTGTCATGGGTCCCTGTACGGCCTCCCACTGCTGCTGTCTCCATCGCCACACTCTGCCATGTGCCACTTTCAGGTCTCCTCACACTGCTGGTGTGTTGAATTTTTTGACATAGGGTGCTGGCAGATTACGGGCCTCCTATAGCTGCTGCCAGGCCCCTAATCTGCCATGGGCCCCTATATACCGCCTCCTCATGCTGCTGCCAAGTCCAGAGTCTGTCATGGGTCCCTGTACGGCCTCCCATTGCTGCTGTCTCCATCGCCACACTCTGCCATGTGCCACTTTCAGGTCTCCTCACACTGCTGGTGTGTTGAATTTTTTGACATAGGGTGCTGGCAGATTACGGGCCTCCCATAGCTGCTGCCAGGCCCCTAATCTGCCATGGGCCCCTATACCGACTCCTCATGCTGTGACGTTGCAACAAGGTGGAATTCAACCCTACATATGTTAGACCGCCTTTACGAACAGCAAAAGGCCATCACAGATTTCCTGATGTTAAAAGCGGATAAAGGTACTCCCTGTGTAACTTAGATGTCAGCCATTGGCAGCTCATGCGTGACACCTGCGCTTGCTCAGGCCCTTTGAGGAGGCCACGCTATTCGTGAGTCGGCAGGACTATGGGATGAACGACGTCATTCCTCTGTTGCACGTCCTGGAACAAATGCTGTTAACAATGGCTGGTCAGGGTGCGGTAGACGTGGCGCACAGATCTCAACGCCACATGACCCCTGTGGGGGCAGGACAGGAAGAAGAGGAGGAGGTAGAGGAGGACATTGGTGCTCAGGAATTATTGAGTGAAATGGGTGGTTTTTCCACTCAGCGGACAGGAGTGGAGGAGCAGGAGCATCTGGTAGAGGAGGAGGAAGAGGAGACAGAGGACCCAGACGCACCGTGGCAGTATGCTGTGGAGATGGAGGCAGGGAGTCCCTCGCATTCCTTGGCACAAATGGCCCATAGCATGCTCGGTTGCTTGCGTAGCGACAGCCGAATAATAACCATCAGACAGAGGGATGACTTTTGGCTGTCCACCTTGTTGGACCCTCGCTACCGTTCAAAAATGGTGGCCTTTTTCACACCTGCTGAGAGGGAGGCCAAAATAACGTACTATAAAAACCACCTATGTAGTCAGCTGGTCTCTGCCTGTCTGCGCCAACGTCCATCCTCAGACACTGTGGGCCCTGTGCGTTCGCGTTCCGCTGCCATGGCAGCAGGGGAGGGGTGGGGTGGTATGAGCAGTGGCAGCTCCACCAGCAGCGGCTGCCTCAGTCTGCAGTCGATGATGAGTAGCTTTCTTCACCAGCGCAGTGAGGAAACTACTAACCAGCCGCAGCAGCAGCAGCATCAGGTGGACCTGGAGCAGGACCTCAAACAACAGGCTTAGGCCTACTTGGACAGCACCCTGCCAACCGAGGTAGACAATCCCCTTGACTACTGGGCAACGAAACTTGACCTTTGGCCCCAACTAGCTGAATTTGCCCTTGAAAGGCTGTCATGCCCGGCCAGTAGCGTGGCATCGGAGCGCGTGTTTAGTGCGGCAGGAGGTATTGCAACTCCGCGGAGGACACGACTGTCCACCCAAAGTGTGGAGAGACTCACGTTTGTGAAAATGAATCAGGCGTGGATTAGTCTGGATTTCAAACCACCAGTTCCTGACACAACTGACTAAATCCGCCATGAATCATGCCCCAAACATGTGCCACTTTCAGGTCTCCTCACACTGCTGGTGTGTTCCATTTTTTGTCATAGGGTGCTGGCAGATTACGGGCCTCCCATAGCTGCTGCCAGGCCCCTAATCTGCCATGGGCCCCTATACCGCCTCCTCATGCTGCTGCCAGGTCCAGAGTCTCTCATGGGTCCCTGTACGGCCTCCCATTGCTGCTGTCTCCATCGCCACACTCTGCCATGTGCCACTTTCAGGTCTCCTCACACTGCTGGTGTGTTCCATTTTTTGTCATAGGGTGCTGGCAGATTACGGGCCTCCCATAGCTGCTGCCAGGCCCCTAATCTGACATAGGCCCCTATATACCGCCTCCTCATGCTGCTGCCAGGTCCAGAGTCTCTCATGGGTCCCTGTACGGCCTCCCATTGCTGCTGTCTCCATCGCCACACTCTGCCATGTGCCACTTTCAGGTCTCCTCACACACTGCTGGTGTGTTGAATTTTTTGACATAGGGTGCTGGCAGATTACGGGCCTCCCATAGCTGCTGCCAGGCCCCTAATCTGCCATGGGCCCCTATATACCGCCTCCTCATGCTGCTGCTAAGTCCAGAGTCTGTCATGGGTCCCTGTACGGCCTCCCATTGCTGCTGTCTCCATCGCCACACTCTGCCATGTGCCACTTTCAGGTCTCCTCACACTGCTGGTGTGTTGAATTTTTTGACATAGGGTGCTGGCAGATTACGGGCCTCCTATAGCTGCTGCCAGGCCCCTAATCTGCCATAGGCCCCTATATACCGCCTCCTCATGCTGCTGCCAAGTCCAGAGTCTGTCATGGGTCCCTGTACGGCCTCCCATTGCTGCTGTCTCCATCGCCACACTCTGCCATGTGCCACTTTCAGGTCTCCTCACACACTGCTGGTGTGTTGAATTTTTTGACATAGGGTGCTGGCAGATTACGGGCCTCCTATAGCTGCTGCCAGGCCCCTAATCTGCCATAGGCCCCTATATACCGCCTCCTCATGCTGCTGCCAAGTCCAGAGTCTGTCATGGGTCCCTGTACGGCCTCCCATTGCTGCTGTCTCCATCGCCACACTCTGCCATGTGCCACTTTCAGGTCTCCTCACACTGCTGGTGTGTTGAATTTTTTGACATAGGGTGTTGGCAGATTACGGGCCTCCTATAGCTGCTGCCAGGCCCCTAATCTGCCATGGGCCCCTATATACCGCCTCCTCATGCTGCTGCCAAGTCCAGAGTCTGTCATGGGTCCCTGTACGGCCTCCCATTGCTGCTGTCTCCATCACCACACTCTGCCATGTGCCACTTTCAGGTCTCCTCACACTGCTGGTGTGTTGAATTTTTTGACATAGGGTGCTGGCAGATTACGGGCCTCCTATAGCTGCTGCCAGGCCCCTAATCTGCCATAGGCCCCTATATACCGCCTCCTCATGCTGCTGCCAGGTCCAGAGTCTCTCATGGGTCCCTGTACGGCCTCCCATTGCTGCTGTCTCCATCGCCACACTCTGCCATGTGCCACTTTCAGGTCTCCTCACACTGCTGGTGTGTTGAATTTTTTGACATAGGGTGCTGGCAGATTACGGGCCTCCTATAGCTGCTGCCAGGCCCCTAATCTGCCATGGGCCCCTATATACCGCCTCCTCATGCTGCTGCCAGGTCCAGAGTCTCTCATGGGTCTCTGTACGGCCTCCCATTGCTGCTGTCTCCATCGCCACACTCTGCCATGTGCCACTTTCAGGTCTCCTCACACTGCTGGTGTGTTGAATTTTTTGACATAGGGTGCTGGCAGATTACGGGCCTCCTATAGCTGCTGCCAGGCCCCTAATCTGCCATAGGCCCCTATATACCGCCTCCTCATGCTGCTGCCAGGTCCAGAGTCTCTCATGGGTCCCTGTACGGCCTCCCATTGCTGCTGTCTCCATCGCCACACTCTGCCATGTGCCACTTTCAGGTCTCCTCACACACTGCTGGTGTGTTGAATTTTTTGACATAGGGTGCTGGCAGATTACGGGCCTCCCATAGCTTCTGCCAGGCCCCTAATCTGCCATGGGCCCCTATATACCGCCTCCTCATGCTGCTGCCAAGTCCAGAGTCTGTCATGGGTCCCTGTACGGCCTCCCATTGCTGCTGTCTCCATCGCCACACTCTGCCATGTGCCACTTTCAGGTCTCCTCACACTGCTGGTGTGTTGAATTTTTTGACATAGGGTGCTGGCAGATTACGGGCCTCCTATAGCTGCTGCCAGGCCCCTAATCTGCCATAGGCCCCTATATACCGCCTCCTCATGCTGCTGCCAAGTCCAGAGTCTGTCATGGGTCCCTGTACGGCCTCCCATTGCTGCTGTCTCCATCGCCACACTCTGCCATGTGCCACTTTCAGGTCTCCTCACACACTGCTGGTGTGTTGAATTTTTTGACATAGGGTGCTGGCAGATTACGGGCCTCCTATAGCTGCTGCCAGGCCCCTAATCTGCCATAGGCCCCTATATACCGCCTCCTCATGCTGCTGCCAGGTCCAGAGTCTGTCATGGGTCCCTGTACGGCCTCCCATTGCTGCTGTCTCCATCGCCACACTCTGCCATGTGCCACTTTCAGGTCTCCTCACACTGCTGGTGTGTTGAATTTTTTGACATAGGGTGTTGGCAGATTACGGGCCTCCTATAGCTGCTGCCAGGCCCCTAATCTGCCATGGGCCCCTATATACCGCCTCCTCATGCTGCTGCCAAGTCCAGAGTCTGTCATGGGTCCCTGTACGGCCTCCCATTGCTGCTGTCTCCATCGCCACACTCTGCCATGTGCCACTTTCAGGTCTCCTCACACTGCTGGTGTGTTGAATTTTTTGACATAGGGTGCTGGCAGATTACGGGCCTCCCATAGCTGCTGCCAGGCCCCTAATCTGCCATGGGCCCCTATACCGACTCCTCATGCTGTGACGTTGCAACAAGGTGGAATTCAACCCTACATATGTTAGACCGCCTTTACGAACAGCAAAAGGCCATCACAGATTTCCTGATGTTAAAAGCGGATAAAGGTACTCCCTGTGTAACTTAGATGTCAGCCATTGGCAGCTCATGCGTGACACCTGCGCTTGCTCAGGCCCTTTGAGGAGGCCACGCTATTCGTGAGTCGGCAGGACTATGGGATGAACGACGTCATTCCTCTGTTGCACGTCCTGGAACAAATGCTGTTAACAATGGCTGGTCAGGGTGCGGTAGACGTGGCGCACAGATCTCAACGCCACATGACCCCTGTGGGGGCAGGACAGGAAGAAGAGGAGGAGGTAGAGGAGGACATTGGTGCTCAGGAATTATTGAGTGAAATGAATGGTTTTTCCACTCAGCGGACAGGAGTGGAGGAGCAGGAGCATCTGGTAGAGGAGGAGGAAGAGGAGACAGAGGACCCAGACGCACCGTGGCAGTATGCTGTGGAGATGGAGGCAGGGAGTCCCTCGCATTCCTTGGCACAAATGGCCCATAGCATACTCGCTTGCTTGCGTAGCGACAGCCGAATAATAACCATCAGACAGAGGGATGACTTTTGGCTGTCCACCTTGTTGGACCCTCGCTACCGTTCAAAAATGGTGGCCTTTTTCACACCTGCTGAGAGGGAGGCCAAAATAACGTACTATAAAAACCACCTATGTAGTCAGCTGGTCTCTGCCTGTCTGCGCCAACGTCCATCCTCAGACACTGTGGGCCCTGTGCGCTCGCGTTCCGCTGCCATGGCAGCAGGGGAGGGGTGGGGTGGTAGGAGCAGTGGCAGCTCCACCAGCAGCGGCTGCCTCAGTCTGCAGTCGATGATGAGTAGCTTTCTTCACCAGCGCAGTGAGGAAACTACTAACCAGCCGCAGCAGCAGCAGCAGCAGCAGCATCAGGTGGACCTGGAGCAGGACCTCAAACAACAGGCTTAGGCCTACTTGGACAGCACCCTGCCAACCGAGGTAGACAATCCCCTTGACTACTGGGCAACGAAACTTGACCTTTGGCCCCAACTAGCTGAATTTGCCCTTGAAAGGCTGTCATGCCCGGCCAGTAGCGTGGCATCGGAGCGCGTGTTTAGTGCGGCAGGAGGTATTGCAACTCCGCGGAGGACACGACTGTCCACCCAAAGTGTGGAGAGACTCACGTTTTTGAAAATGAATCAGGCGTGGATTAGTCTGGATTTCAAACCACCAGTTCCTGACACAACTGACTAAATCCGCCATGAATCATGCCCCAAACATGTGCCACTTTCAGGTCTCCTCACACTGCTGGTGTGTTCCATTTTTTGTCATAGGGTGCTGGCAGATTACGGGCCTCCCATAGCTGCTGCCAGGCCCCTAATCTGCCATGGGCCCCTATATACCGCCTCCTCATGCTGCTGCCAAGTCCAGAGTCTCTCATGGGTCCCTGTACGGCCTCCCATTGCTGCTGTCTCCATCGCCACACTCTGCCATGTGCCACTTTCAGGTCTCCTCACACTGCTGGTGTGTTCCATTTTTTGTCATAGGGTGCTGGCAGATTACGGGCCTCCCATAGCTGCTGCCAGGCCCCTAATCTGCCATGGGCCCCTATACCACCTCCTCATGCTGCTGCCAGGTCCAGAGTCTCTCATGGGTCCCTGTACGGCCTCCCATTGCTGCTGTCTCCATCGCCACACTCTGCCATGTGCCACTTTCAGGTCTCCTCACACTGCTGGTGTGTTCCATTTTTTGTCATAGGGTGCTGGCAGATTACGGGCCTCCCATAGCTGGTGCCAGGCCCCTAATCTGCCATGGGCCCCTATACCGCCTCCTCATGCTGCTGCCAGGTCCAGAGTCTCTCATGGGTCCCTGTACGGCCTCCCATTGCTGCTGTCTCCATCGCCACACTCTGCCATGTGCCACTTTCAGGTCTCCTCACACTGCTGGTGGGTTCCATTTTTTGTCATAGGGTGCTGGCAGATTACGGGCCTACCATAGCTGCTGCCAGGCCCCTAATCTGCCATGGGCCCCCGTACCGACTCCTCATGCTGCTGCCAGGCCCGTAATCTGTCATGGGCCCCTGTTGTCGCTTGTTGGCATATTCCGCTCGTTCAGATGCTCCTTCTCCTGCTACTCCTCTTCACGGATTCCGTCAGCAGTCTTTCTTGGAATCCGTTTCCAAGAGACAACAGTTTGCGAGCACGCACCCGACGGTGCAGAAGCTGAACGTCCTCCTGTCCAAGTTGCTGCTGCCAGGCTCGTAATCTGTCATGCGCCCCTGTACCGCCTCCTCATGCTGCTGCCAGGTCCAGAGTGTGTCATGGGCCCCCGTACCGACTCCTCATGCTGCTGCCAGGCCCGTAATCTGTCATGGGCCCCTGTACCGCCTCCCCATGCTGCTGCCAGGTCCAGAGTGTGTCATGGGTCCCTGTACGGCCTCCCATTGCTGCTGCCAGGCCCGTAATCTGCCATGGGCCCCCGTACCGACTCCTCATGCTGCTGCCAGGCCCGTAATCTGTCATGGGCCCCTGTACCGCCTCCTCATGCTGCTGCCAGGTCCAGAGTGTGTCATGGGTCCCTGTACGGCCTCCCATTGCTGCTGTCTCTATCGCCACACTCTGCCATGTGCCACTTTCAGGTCTCCTCACACTGCTGGTGGTTTCCATTTTTGTCATAGGGTGCTGTATGGCCTCCCATTGCTGCTGCCTCCACCGCCACACTGTGGCTCCACACTCTGGTTTTGGCCCCGTGACTGCCCAAATGAGTGAAGTGTGCGGTGATTCTAAGATCGACGGCACTCATCTGCATGTCATACTGACTGACAGTATTATTTCTCTTCCCCAGCAGACTCCAAGGGCATTTAAATTAAAGGTACAGTGTTCTGCACTAATATTAAGTCTCTCTGAAGCCTAGAAACACCCTTTTTTAAGTTAAATTCACAGCGAATATATTCGACTCGAATCGAAATTTTTCCACGAATTCGCCGAATCAGTCGAATCGAATTTTTGAATACTTCGCTCATCTCTAAAAATAAATATACGCTCACTGGCCACCGTATTAGGTACACCTGTTCAATTGCTTGGTATTACAAATTGCTAATCAGCCAATCACATGGCAGCAGCCTAATGCATTTAGGCATGTAGACATGGTGGAGACGACTTTTTGAAACTGAAACCGAGCATCAGAATGGGGAAGAAAGAGGATTTAAGTGACTTTGAACGTGGCATGGTTGTTGGTGCCAGACGGGCTGGTCTGAGAATTTCAAAAGTTGCTGATCTACTGGGATTTTTATGCACAACCATCTCTAGGGTTTACAGAGAAAGGTCCGAAAAAGAGAAAATATCCAGTGAGCTGCAGTTGTGTGGATGAAAATGCCTTGTTGAGGTCAGAGGAGAATGGGCAGAGTGGTTGCTGTGACATTCAGATGGTAGGGTCAGAATTTGGCATAAATAACATGAGAGCATGGATTCATCCTGCCTTGTATCAATGGTTCAGGCTAGTGGTGGTATAATGGTGTAGGGGAGATTTTCTTGGCATTAGCAAATGTACCTAATAAAGTGGCCGGTGAGTGTATATACATAAATAAACTGAAATAAGCCATCTTTAGCACAGGATATCATAAACAGAAAACAGCTTTTTTGCCAGAAAAATATAAATAGAACTAAATATCCAAAACATATTTTACTATTAAACAAATCAAAAAGCAAGGTGTCGTGCTCCACTACCAGTAATGATGATATGAAATTTATAAACATTCATAGATGAGAATATATGAAAAATAAAATAAATAAAATTGAGTAAGTCCAACATTAATTCAGCAGCGTGATATTGCAACCATGCTGGGGCTGCATACATGTTTTTGAATAACCCGTGATCTTGATGTGTCTTCTAATGGTGTAATACAAGATAAATAACATATAATCCACCAATCTTTAAATTGTGTGCTCCTTCACCACTTGTGCTCTCACCTAACATATATGACCAAACCGTTAAGTGAGGTCATAAATGCTTGTGTCCCTTTAATTGGACTCAAAGATGAACAGATGAATGTATCCCTGTTTCCTAGAAGGATGGATGGATGAATGGAGTGTTTCCCTTTTCCCAGCAGGGGGTCTCGCCGGTTATTAGGGACCTTTTTCCTGGAGGCGGATGGATGGATGGAGTTATCCCTCTTCCCACTAGGGGGTCTTTTTACTCTTTTCTAATTTTGTTCTCCATGTGCTTAAGTACCATGTAATTTAAAAATAGAATATAGTGCTTTATCTTCTTTTTAAAATATTTATTAAACAAATGTAGTGCACTCACATGAAATTTGAATTAAAATCACTTTTTGTACAGAAATACAGGATCCCCAATGTGTTTGCCACACTCCAATATACTTGCTGTGTAGTTGCCTTTAAGCGTCATGAGGTCAGAGCCCCTCCCCATTTATTTAATATTTCACACACCAGCTTATTTGATTTTATTTAATTTATTGTATTTATTTCACTTATCTTTATTCAATTTAATTTTTTTATCAAACACTTGGTGAAATCTCTTTAACCAATTGTTTTTTATATATTCACTTAATTCATTTTTTATTTATAGCATACACCATAGTAGCTCACAAGAATCATGTTTAGCATATTTTACTATTAAAGTAGAACTATAGCCAAAACATTTTTTTCCTTGTGGATAGAGTAAGGGAGGGTTATAACCCTTGTCTCTTTGTTCTTTGCCATCTGTGTTCAAATAAGATATACCTTTACTTCCTGGCCCATAGCCAAAGCAGGAAGTGAGAGAAAATTCCTGCAAATTAAGGGCATTCTATTACTTTTCTGGGGACAACCCAAAATTTGGGGTTTTCTTTCATTTTTGAAGATAATGGTAGACAAATAGATGGGTTAATTTCCCTAAGCAGGAGATATAGAACTCCTTGATGCTCACAGTTTGCAAAATGTGTTGTTTCCACCTTTTGGCCTATTGGTTTATTAAAGAATATGTAAACCCAACATTTCATATTCCTGAAATGTGCTTGCTGTAGTATGTACTTGTATGAAAACATATCCTGTTCTCTTTGTATTGCTTCCTTTGTGTAAAATCCCTGGTGTTCCTACCAGTCCCTCTGCTTTCCTATTAAAAACTCAATACATTAGGCAGGAGAGCACAGGGTGGTCAGTTTTCTAGCTGTGATGGGAACTCAGTCTTCTCTCCACCAATGATCATATTTGTCCCTCTTTCTCTTTGCTGTTTTTACTTATAGCCAATATAAACTTTAGCTTTTGGCAGTAACATCTATATGTACATGGCATTGTTATTTTCTACTGAACCATATTCACAATTGCATGAAGAAGGAAGGGTCCTAACAGTTTGAAAAGCTTGCGTCTTTAAAAACTTAAAGCGGAGCTCTACCCAAAAGGGAAAGTTCCGCTTTATGTTTTTAAAGATGCCTTTCAAACCTGTTAAGTTCCTTCCTTCTTCATGCAATTCTGAATATGGTTCACTAGAAAATAACAATGCCATGTACATATCTTTTAGATGTTGCTGCCAATAACTAAAGTTATATTGGCTATAAGCAAAAACAGCAAAGAGAAAGAGGGACAACACAAAATAAAATTAAGATGAATGTGATCCAATTTACCAAACCGTATAAAACTGCATTGATTTTGTTAGCATTAGCCAAGAAAAAAAAATATTCAGAATTTATTAAATGTACAATATACATCAAACTCTCTAAAACAGTAATGTGCCCTTTTTTCTATCTTTAGTAACAGTTATAATATTAAGTGAGAGTGGCACCTGACAAGGGTGCCCATTGTCAACTTATATTCATCTTCTTTTTTTTTTTTTTCTCTACGAGATAATTTTAAGTTTTCAGTCCAATCATTCACCTTGATTTTTTTTTCTTTTGTATGGAAAATATATATTTCGATATTTAATGTTCCTGCTTCATGGCAGTCCTAAGATGGAAACAGGCATTGACTGAAAATTTAGATTCCCCTTGGAATGACCCACCTAAATGTACTTATCCTGAATTGCCTTTTATTGTTGTTCCTTATTCTAAAAAAAAAAGTTATAACAGTCTTTAAGAATACCTTTAATTTATACACTCGTTTTTGCTAATAATAATCTTAGGAGACTTATTTTTCTAATGTAGTAATCTAGAAAAAATACTGCAAATACACTAATTAATTTCACTCCTACTATCAACCAGATTTAAGTTCTTGCAAAGCTATCATCAGCAAAAAAGTACAATGAGGACATCTAGTGGTACATAGGGAATTTAACAACAGGGTTTAATAAAATCTTTTGACACATTTATTTTAAAATATGTGTGATGCATGGAAGAATAAGAATACTATTAGGGTCAGGACATGTACCAGTCTTGATTAACTTTGTGAAACAATATACAGAATATTCAGAATTACTAAATTGTTCCATACTGAACAACATTTATTTAAGGTATAAGTGAAATGAAACAAGAACTTTAACATTACTCTATATTCAATATGTTTATAAATCAAGATTGTTGCAACAGAGAAGATAAAACGTATAAAAAGATATAAAGTTTTTTTTTTAACCTTACAGTTATAGCACTACCCCCAGAGAAGCTGAATTGTTTTGGGATTGCCCTGAGTACCTGATGATGACACTTCATTCACCCAGCACTTGCTGACACACGTTGAGATATTTTAAAGCATTTATTAGGCCAAGCAAAGCCTAAAAGAAGAGAGGATTAGCAAGTGTACTTATACAAGCAAGAAAATAATGTTACTCTGAGAGATAAGGTTACCTGCTGTATCCTTAATAACATTAAGTAACATAAATGAATTGATTTAGCAACAGTATATATAAAAACAGTCCTAACTTGCTCTAAAAGTCCCTGTTTTGTCACACTGTCCAGTGGCTGATAAAAAAAAATAAGAACATTGGCCAGCAAAAGTTGAAGTCTTTGAAGAAAACACAACAATTCCCAGCAGACAAAAGGTTAACTTGTATGATGTTAGTCTCTTACCAAATCCAGGGCACCATTTTCTGTGTTTCTGGAAAGTGCTCTGATTCAGCAAAAATCATATTGAGACAGATAGAATTTGCTGATCTCTCTCTTTCAGTCCTGCTGAGACAATTATTTTCATTCTTTGCAAGTGGTGGGAGTTCTCTCTAGTACAGTTTGATCTCACCAGGAATCCAAATCAAACCCTCCCAGGGAGAATATTCTCAGTGCTTGCTTCTCTGAGTTCTCTCCTGATTGTGGTCAGCTATGGCCGGGATCTGTTCATTCAGCAGCAGCTCAGTGTCCTCTCCACACACCTGCTTGTTTAAAGACGGTCCTCTCCTAATGGTCAGAGTGTTCTGATGATCACAGGCACTTGCTGCATCAGTAAGTGAAATACTAATACCTAGTGTGGGCTCTCAGATTCAATGGCCCTCACATTCAAAATTGCAGAGTATGATGGCAGTATCAGACACTGATCAGCAATCTTCTTCTGAGTAGCACATCATCAGATAGCTACAGAGAAAACTATGGCCACACACCACTGTTTCCACAGGACGAGAGTGTGTTTCCCTACGCGCCAACAGTATAAAACTTAACCTTTTTGAAGGACTATTTAATAAAATGTACTGTATATGTAACTGTGGGGTTTATTTACTAAAGCTGGAGAGTGCAAAATCAGGTGTACTTCTGTATAGAAACTGTCAGGGAACGAGAAGATCGCCGCGGCGCATGAATCTGCGCATGCGCAGGATCCCGACAAGGCATACAGGCAGGCGGGCACTAGGACCCAGGCACGCCTGTCATCAATGACGTCGCAAGCAAGCACTAGGACCCAAGCGCGCCTGTTGGCTCCGGGTGGGCTATTTAAACGGGCCACTGCAGGATCCAAATTGCCGTATGGTCTTATTCCTCTGCCTGTGATTCCTGATCCTGAGTTGTTTCCTGTTGCCGAACCCAGCCTGCTCCTGACTATCGTGACCTTCTCCTGCCCTGACCCCTGGCTTGTCTCTGGATATTCTTCTGCCTGCTCCTGATCACTCTGACCTCCTGTTGCTGAACCTGGCCTGTGACCCGACTATCCCTCTGCCTGTTGCTCTGGTCTGCTCTGCCTTCTCGGATACACTGTTCAACAGGTAAAAAGTTTTGGGCATAAAATTAGCTAATCTTACATAATTTTGGGGTGCTGAAAATGAAAATGACCCTAAAAAATGTTGATTGGCTCTAGTTTCCATGATATATTCACCCATCTAATGACGTAAGCCATTCAAAATTATGATGCAACTTCAGCTGCATATTGCGCAATTGATACTGGTGCAATAGAAAATTGCATGTATACTGAGATGATGCAATATTAGCCTTTAATTGCATCACTTCACTGCATAAAAGCTGCAGTATCTGTAGCTGATTGTAGTTCGACAGCGTCTTTACATTTCGTTTTATGCTTATATAGGCTACTCAGTAATGCCTCGAACTTGTCTGAATAAAGCAGATAATTTCTGCTATATCTGCGGTGAAATAACTTTTATCTCACAAAAAAGGAGGATAACAGGAATGATTAAGAAAGCCTACAACTTGTATTTTGGCTGCAAGATAGGAGACCAGGACAAGAGCTGGGCACCACATATATGCTGAAATTCTTGTGGGACGGCACTGGAGCAATGGTTGAATGGAAAAAAGGCATCTATGCCTTTCGCTGTGCCAATGATTTGGAGAGAGCCAACATATCATGTTAGTAATTGTTACTTTTGTATGGTGCCTCCAATTGTAAAAGGGCTAAATAAGAAGAAAAGGTTATCTGTGCACTATCCAAATATTCCATCGGCAATACGTCCAGTTCCTCATGGAGAGGGGCTACCAATTCCTAAAGCACCAGAATCCTTCGTGGTTGAGTCAAGTGAGGAAGAACCTGAAGCGTGTAGTCACGTGCAGTTGTAAGAGATAGCCCTTTCCTCGAATACAAGAGAAAAGCCAAGAGAAGCAAAACCGACACAAACTGAAGACAAAACTAGTGAGAATCCTAAGTATTAAAATGATTCAACTTAGCTTATGGCTATAATTCTTCCTGGTAATCCTATGCAATATATTATGCCATTTAGGCTTTGTTATGTAGTCAATATCACTTGCTTTATATTTGTGGAAAGACATCTATCTATATAATTATTGTGCATTATGTAGTCATTACGCCTATAGTAGAAAACTTTCCGTTTACAGAAAAACTAGAGCCAATTGACAAATTTCATTGTTATATTTGAACTCAGAATGTGAAATTCATTAAGAAATGGATCCTTTTGTTTCCAAAACTGGCAAAAAATAAAAATTTGTTGAACAGTGATATCGAACCCGGCCCACCTGACTCCGCTACCTGCCGCACGGATCCATCCACATCCTGCTCTGGTCTGCTCTGCCTCTTCACGTCAGGCTCACTACTGAAGTACGTGACACTAGCGGTCTCCTCTACCACAGCTGGGCATATCTGGTGGGCACGACCTGGTCTCAGCCTGCTCCAAGTCCATCCCCACCATCAGGGGCTCTGGTGAACAAGTAGACTGGGGCTTAGACCCCGCGCCCTGGGGAAACCCCAAACTGTGGACCTATAGAGCTACTGCTAGAGTCATGACAGTACCATACGGCCATCTCTGAGCCTTCAAGAGGACCTTCTCCACTGGGTGAGATTTGTCACCATCTGGCCACACTCACCCAGGCCGTTAAGACACTGCAGGATGGATATGCACATCTGGAAGAACGCATTCAAACCTTGGCTACGCCTGCTTCTGCGCCAACAGCTCCAGTTACTTCTCCCTCAGCCAGTGATTCCACGGAATCCTGCACCAGCACAGAAGTTCAGCTACCTTCACCTGAACCCCGTGTGCCTACTCCAGAATGTTTTAATGGGGATCGGGGTAAATTCAGAGCGTTCTGAAACGCATGTCAGCCTTACTTTGACCTGCAACCATGAACTTTCTCCACAGAGACTGTTAAGGTGGGGTTCATCATCTCCTTGCTGCAGGGAGAACCCCAGGGCTGGGCCCATCGCCTGTTGGAGAGTCATCATCCTCATCTAACCAACATGACAATATTCTTCAATGCCATGGCTCAGTTATACGATGATCCACAGCGAACTACCACCGCTGAGGCAGCATTACATGCACTCCAACAGGGTCGCCAAGCAGCAGAGGACTACGTCTCTTACTTTAGACGCTGGACTGGGGACACGAACTGGAATGATGCAGCTCTCCGACATCAGTTCCGCCTGGGCCTGGCCAAGCCCCTCAAGGATGAGCTAGCTCGGGTAGGCATACCTGAGTCCCTGGAGGACCTGATCGCGTTAGCCATTCAAATTGACCGTTGGCTACGTAAACGCAGGTTTGAAAGATCCAACCAAGTTCTGAGGCCTACATGGGTGCTACCCAAGTTTCCTGTCCTGCCTAATCCACCCGCTAGGAACCGGGATCCTGAAGCTACTGATACCCCAGAACCTATGAAACTTGGGCTAATACTCCCTTCATTGACTGCAAAGGAACGCCAAAGACGTCGGGTCCACAACCTCTGTCTATACTGTGGAGAATCAGGACATTACGTGTGTTCCTGCCCAGCCAAAGTGCGTAAGTGCATCTTTGCTTCTGCTGCTCCTCCATCATGTTCAAACAGTGCAACTCACCTGGCTGTTCCCATTTCCTTCCAGCTTCCCGGAAGAATTGTGTCGGTGACGGCAATTATTGATTCTGGGGCCTGTAGTTGCTTCATAGACTTAAACTTTGCCGCTCAACAACATACTCCATTACTACCGAAAGGACATGGGCTAAACATTTTTCTTGCCGATGGGTCCCGCGTTAAATCCAGACTGGTAGACAAAGAGAACCCACCAATTCTTACTACGGTTACCAACCATCATCAGGAATTTTTACGTCTGGATGCTATCACCTCTTCTCTATTTCCTGTTATACTGGGTCTCCCTTGGCTACGGGAGCACGACCCTCAAATTAACTGGAAGTCAGGCTCGATCCAATTTCTCTCTCCTTACTGCAGGAAACACTGTTTACCCAAGATATCCTCAGTTCCACCTACCCTACTATGCATGGACGCTGATGTGGAACTTTCTCAAATAATTCCCTCTGTCTACCATGACTATCTTGATGTATTCAGTAAACGGGATGCAGATATACTTCCTCCTCATTGATCCTATGACTGTCCGATCGATTTGCTTTCCGGGTCTGAAATCTCTTTTGGACGGATCTTTCCCCTATCTGAATGGGAACTAGGAGTCTTAAAGGAATACATTGAGGAGAATCTCCAGAAGGGGTTCATTCGGCCCTCGACTTCACCAGCTGAAGCTGGAATATTCTTTGTGGAAAAGAATGACAACTCTTTGCGGCCCTGCGTGGATTACTGGGAATTAAATAAAATCACCGCTTAGAGCCGGTACCCCCTTCCCTTAGTCCCTGAACTGTTCCAGAGACTCAAAACTGCCACCATCTTCACTAAGTTGGACTTGAGAGGGGCATATAACCTGGTCCGCATACGGGAAGGGGACGAGTGGAATACAGCCTTCCGCACCCGTTTTGGCCACTTTGAATACCTGGTCATGCCGTTCGGGCTGTGCAACGCTCCGGCTACATTACAACACTTCATAAATGATATTTTCACAGATTACCTGGATGTTTTTGTTGTCGCCAAAATACGCACGTTCCTAACCCCAGAAACCACTAAACAGCTCATCCACTCCCTCATCATAGCACGACTCGAATACTGCAACTCCCTTCTTACTGGCCTGCCTCGCCGCTGGCTATTCCCGCTTCAGTCAATCCTGAATACGGCTGCCAGACTCATTCACCTTTCCAACCGCTCCATTTCTGCTCCACTGGCTTTGATTGCGCAATGGATCAAATTCAAAATCCTAACACTGAAGTACAAAGCCGTCCACCAAACTGCCCCGAACTACATCACTGACCTAATATCCAAGTACCACCCAGCACGCACACTCCGCTCCTCACAAGACCTCCTTCTCTCTAGTTCCCTGGTCTCCTCCTCCCATGCCCGCCTCCAGGACTTCTCCAGGGTGTCACTCATCCTCTGGAACTCCCTGCCCCAACCCATCAGATTATCACCTACTCTCCTCTCCTTTAGGTGCACCCTGAAAACCCACCTCTTCAGGGAAGCCTACCCCACCCCCTCCTAACTTGCCAACCTCCTCCACTCTTCCTACCACCCCATCCCCCACAGCTATCTCCTCCTGTGCCACCATCCCCTCCCTCCTAGATTGTAAGCTCGAAAGAGCAGGGCCCTCGAACCCCTCATGTTTTGCATTGTATTGTTGTTGTTCTGTCACATGTTCTGTCCCCCTTTGTAATGTACAGCGCTGAGCAAACTATTGGCGCTTTATAAATACTGTATAATAATAATAATCATATACCTGGATGACTTTCTGATTTTTTCCGCATCTCTGGAAGTACACCAAGACCATGTCAAATGCGTACTGGGATGACTCTGTCAGCATGGATTATACGCCAATGCAGAAAAATGTAACTTTGAGCAACAGAGCATCCCATTCCTAGGTCTAATCATCTCTACTGCCGGAATTGCTATGGATCCTCAAACAATTACAGCAATTTTGGAATGGCCAGTCCCCTCAGACAAAAAAGGAATTCAACGGTTCATTGGCTTTGCTAATTTCTACCGGAAATTCATTAAGAACTTCTTGGGCCTCATTTCTCCTATCACTCAGCTCACCAAGTTAGGAGTCCATTTCCATTGGACCCCTGTGGCACAGGCTTCCTTTGAGACTCTAAAAAAGCTATTCACAGCAGCCCCCCGTCTTAAGCCATCCGGACACCTCTCTTCCTTACATTTTGGAAGTAGATGCATCCGAAAACGCAGTAGGGCAGTCCTTTCACAGCGGAAAGGCCTTAAAGAACTAATGCACCCAGTAGCCTTCTTCTCTAGGAAACTCACCCCAGCTGAAAGGAACTCTTGGCAATAAAGACAGCATTAGAGGAACGGAGATACTTGCTGGAAGGGGCCATGCATCCAATTCTGATATACACTGACCACAAGAACCTAGAATATTTAAGGACTGCTAAACGTCTCAAACCACGCCAGGCAAGATGGCTCTGTTCTTCTCCAGATTCGTCTTCCATATAACCTACAGACCAGGATCCAAAAACACTAAGCCAGATGCGCTTTCACACATGTTCGGGGATCCAAAGGAATCTCCAAAACCGGACACTATTCTGCCAGCAGGAAATTTCTTACTGTTACAATGTTAACTTTTGTCTCAATTGCAACAAGCATCAGTGGGAGCAGCCAGCCCACCTGGTATCACGGCACAGAGCAGGGAAGGACTTCTGTGGAAAGGGGAGCAAATTCTGGTACCCGAAGGGGCATGAACTCTTGTTCTGGGTAACTGCCATGATCACCCATTAGCAGGCCATTTCAGGGTCTCTAAAACACTGGAATTGGCCCAACGCGGTGGCCTAACATGGCGAAGGATTGCAAATCATATGTAAGGACTTGCATCATCTGCAATCGAAACAAAACCTCTCGAAACAAGGCCTGGTTTTTACTAAAACCCCTGCCAGTACCTGATAGGCCTTGGAAAATGATAAATATGGACTTTATAGTAGAACTTCCACCCTCCCAAGGACATACCACCATTTTTGTAGCAGTGGACCGGTTATCAAAGATGGCCCACTTTTTGCCACTAAGGAATACACCCTCTGCTGTAGAAACTGCTCAAATTTTCATTAAGGAAATCGTAAGGCTCCACGGAGTTCCTATGAGCATTGTCTCGGAGTACAGTTTACTTCAAAATTTTGGAAGGTTCTATGTGAAACCTTGGAAATTAAGTTATCCAATCAGACCCTGGAACAATACATCAGATGTTACACTGCCTTTCTCCAGGATGATTGAGCGGCACTCTTGCCTCTGGCAGAGTTTGTATATAACAACGCTAGTCATTCTGCCACTAAACAATCTCCATTTTTTGCTAACTATGGGTTCCACCCTACCTGTTTACCTGACCTAGTCCCAGAATCTTCTGTACCTGCTGCTCAGAACACGATAAATTTTTTTGTGTCTAACAATAAATTGTTACAGGAGGCAGTTGCAAAAGCCCAGGAGGACAACAAGAGGGTCTTCGACAGAAGGTGAAGGGGGGAACTGATTTTGCACCCAGGAGACCAGGTCTTTTTGGCTACAACTAATCTGAAGATGGCATGCCCTTCAAAGACGCAGGATTAACAATGTCTCATACGAATTGGCACTTCCAGAATCCATTAGAGTACACCCAGTTTTCCACGTGTCACTATTGAAGCCTGCAGTACCCAATCCATTTCCTAATCGTAGATCAAGGCCCCCTGAGCCCATAAACGTGGACGGGGAAGAATAATTTGAGCTCGAGGCTGTTGTGGACTGTAGAAAAAGGAGGGGCCAGATACAGCATCTTATTAAGTGGAAGGGTTATGGTCCAGAGGAGAATTCATGGGAATCAGCCCAGAATGTTCATGCCGCAGACCTAGTTCGGGAATTTTTTCACAGTCACCCACAAAAGAGAAGCCAATTGGGCATCCGGAGGCTGCCCATGGGGGGGGCAATGTCAGGGAACGATAAGATCGCTGCGCAGGATCCCGACAAGGCATACAGGCAGGCACTAGGACCCAGGCCCAGGCTGTCACCAATGACGGCACAAGCAAGCACTAGGACCCAGGCGCGCCTGTCGGCGCCGGGCAGGCTATTTAAACAAGCCACTGCAGGATCCAAATTGCTGTATGGTCTTATTCCTCTGCCTGTGATTCCTGATCCTGAGTTGTTTCCTGTTGCCGAATCCAGCCTGCTCCTGACCCCTGGCTTGTCTCTGGATATTCTTCTGCCTGCTCCTGATCATTCTGACCTCCTGTTGCTGAACCCGGCCTGTGACCCAACTATCCCTCTGCCTGCTGCTCTGGTCTGCTCTGCCTTCTCGGATATCGAACCCGGCCCGCCTGACTCCGCTACCTGCTGCACGGATCCAGCCGCACCCTGCTCTGGTCTGCTCTGCCTCTTCACGACAGGCTCACTACTGAAGTACGTGACACTAGCGGTCTCCTCTACCGCAGCTGGGCATACCTGGGGGCCGCGACCTGGTCTCAGCCTGCTCCAAGTCCATCCCCACCATCAGGGGCTCTGGTGAACAAGCAAACTGGGGCTTAGACCCCGTGCCCTGGGGAAACCCCAAACTGTGGACCTATAGAGCTACTGCTAGAGTCGTGACAGAAACCAATCAGCTTCCAGGTTTTATTGCCAAAGTTTACTTGAACAAGCTGAGGTTAGAAGCTGATTGGCTACCATGCACAGCTGTACCAGATTCTGATTGAAGTCGCTTTAGTAAATCCCCTCCTGTGTGTACCTATTCACTTTAAGGGAGGGTCCAAGTTTTATAAAACCAGGAGGTAAAATGAATGGTCAGTATTGATCAAAAAGGAAGAAAAAGAAAAAAAGAGGATCCTTCCCACTGTGTTACCATATAGCCACCTTGTGTGACCACAGGGGAATTTCTATAAAAATAACTTCACAGCCATGTATTCATGGTTTTTCAAGCTCAGACGTAAATAGTGGTCACCTTCTCCGGCAATGGCAATTTTAGTATGCCTAGTTTATAACAATGGCAAAAAAAAAAATTCTTTTTCAAGCAATGCATTACGCAATCAAGGCAATCAAACCAGAACAAACCTCATTGTCTGTCAAACTCCCTCCCCATATACTGAAGACTGAAGGTTAAAAATTCTCTGGCTGTGAAAAGGTATGCGAGGTCAATCACTATATTTTCAGTGCCTATATCAGCCTTGTATGCTGGCCATTAAATTTAAATTAAAAATTAAATTTCAAAAAGTGCTCCACAAAAAGAATGCCCTACATGTTTCACTCAAAATTTAAGATTCATCAGGAGTGTAAAGTAAACTAAAGAACACCAAACAAAAATAAAGAAAAGAAACAAAATGGGGGGTCCAGATTATCCCCACATGGCATAGAAACTTTTAAAATGGTTGCAGTAGCACATGGTCCCCACAATGGCTTCCTCCCTGCTTTTTGCAGGCAAGTGGCACAACAGAGTTTTTTTTTTTTCTAGCAGCCCAGTCCACTGTCTACTTGCTCTGTTGCATCAGCAAATCACCATCCTCTGGACCCAGTCCAGAGTGCTACTCCCTGCACTGGAGACACTCCACAGACAAGCATTACAAAGTGGTCTCCTTAAAGATGGCTGCTTCACTTCTGCATGAATGTTCATTTTAACCCTGTCCACTCTGCAGAAGGATAATACAACAGCAGCAAAGGAGGACATTTCACAGCAGTTATCAGCTACAGTCCAGGTTATACAGATAAGATTAATAGCTTGCTACAGGGCGGCAGGGCTGCGCAAAATCACACACACACACACACACACACACACACACACACACACACATATATATGTATATATACACACACACATACATATACATGATTTGCATTTTGCGGTGCATGCCACCCTACACATGCCACTATGGCAGCTAGGGATGTCAATCACCGGGTCCCAGCTGGCGATTCCCGGCCGGCACTTGACAATCGTTGGGGAAAGCTGACAGGGGAGGGGAGGTCCCTCTCCTGTCATCAAGGACATGCTGCTTTGTATTTCTCGACACAGCAGTGAAATACAAAGCAGCATGTCTCCGTAGTAAAACACACACACAGCACACAGTTAATCCTTTGATCGCCCCAGATATTAACCACTTCCTGCCCAGTGTCATTGGTACAGTGTCAGTGCTTTTATTAGCACTGATCACGTATTAGTGTCACTGGGGATGTCTGTTGCAGTTAGATAGTTCTCACCCAGTGTCAGTATGCCCACCGCATTCATGCAATTCCACTATAAGTCGCTGATCGCCACAATTACGAGTATAAAATAAAATTAAAATTCCAGTATATATACACATGTGTAGACGCTATAACTTTCACATACACCAATTAATTTATGGGATTTTCTTAGCAAAGACATGTAGCAGAATACATTTTGGCCTAAATATATGAACAAATTTGTTCACTGGATATGTTTTATAGCAAAAAGTCAAAAATATTGGGGTTTTTTACCACAATTGCCAGTCTATTGTTTATAGTGCAAAAAATAAAAAATGCACAGGTGATCAAATATCACCAAAAGAAAGCTTTATTTGTGGGAAAAAGGACATAAATTTCATTTATGTACAGCATTGCGTGACCATGCAATTGTCAGTTAAAGTAACGCAGTGCCGTATCAGAAAAAATGGCCTGGTCAGGAAGGGGGGTAAATCCTGTGGAGCTACACCATGCTACTTTACCAAGTCAGAAAAGAATTAAAAATATTTACCTTACCTGCTGTTGAAAAAATATTACTTTTTCGAACTGTTAGGTCTTTTTTACACTTGTGGTCAGGGGAAGGGTGGTACAAACAAGCGGTTGAGCCTGTGCTTTTCTGCTACAAAAATAGTTTGGTAAAATCTCCTAACATACATTTCATCTCCAAGCAAATATTACATTTTGTGCGTAAATTGTGCATAATACTCATTGATAATATGCACTTTGCTTTCCTCTTTATCTTTCCCTTGAATATTTCATGTGGGGCAGACAAACATTGCCAAGCCACTGCTGAAATTACAGCAGCATTGTAAGAGGATAGGAGCTCTAGCTGTTGCAGATTAGAAAAACTGCCACTAATGTGAAAGAGGTTTTGGAATGGCATTTATAATGCCAAATAGAATGCCAATTCAGTTCTGTAACTCATTGGATTGTGCCAAACATAATGTAGAGAATGTTTTAAAAGGTTTTGCTACTGGAAAGATATATGCAAATAGTTTGCATAAAGATGCAGATAGGTAAATCTTATACGTTTAGTCATGATAGTTTTATTTTGTCCTACCATTGGTAAAAAAAAACTTCACAGCTCCAGAAATTTTATATACTGTATCCCTATAGTAGGGCAACCTTTGAATCATTTGTTGGAATGGGTACATCTGAGATAACAGAGTAGAGTTGATGGGGAGTGAAATACCACCTAGTACAGCGATGGCGAACCTATGGCATGTGTGCTACAGCTGGCACGCAAAGCCCTCTCTGTGGGCAGTCTAGCAGATCGCTACCCCCAGCAGCCATCACCAATGCACACTCTTGGAACCAACTCGCAGCTCATCCAGTGATGTCATCGCGCCTGACACCTGGCTCCTAAGCGTTCCAGCCCTCTCTTCTGGGTCCTTCACATACACAGCTGGCTTCCAGACCCAGAGCGGTGTCACCTGTAGCACAGCAGTATCCACGATGATTTCTTACCTGGGCACAGCGAAAACATGCCTTCGGCTCCGGAAACAGCACAAATCTTTGTGAGGGAAGTGGTAAGGCTTCATGGGGTTCCAAAGGATATTGTCTCGGACAGGGGAGTCCAGTTCACTTCGAGATTCTGGAGAGCGCTATGTGAGATCCTAGGAATCAAACTGTCCTTGTCATCGGCATATCACCCGCAGACCAACGGGCAGATGGAACGAATGAATCAAACCCTGGAGCAGTATCTCAGGTGCTACACCTCCTTTCTCCAGGATGATTGGCTGACTCTTCTGCCGTTAGCCGAATTTGCGTACAATAATGCGAATCACTCTGCTACCCAACAGTCTCCGTTCTTCGCCAATTACGGGTTCCATCCCATGTTTCTGCCCGACACGATTCCAGAAAGTTTGGTGCCGGCTACACAGGATATGCTGAATTTTTTTTCTTCGAATAACAAAGTGTTACAAGAAGCAATCGCAAAGGCTCAGGAGGATAATAAAAGGGCCTTTGACAAAAGGAGAGGCAAACTCATTCTGCACCCTGGGGACCAGGTCTGGCTAGCCACGACAAATTTAAAGATGTCTTGCCCATCAAGAAAACTGGGACCAAAATTCATGGGTCCATTCAGGGTGAAACGGAAAATTAATGAAGTGGCGTACGAGCTCACACTTCCTGAATCCTTTAAGATACACCCAGTCTTTCACGTATCTTTGTTAAAGCCCGCAACACCGGATCCCTTCCCGGACCGTAGGTCCAGACCCCCGGAGGCCATAAATATTAATGAGGAGGAGGAATTTGAGGTTGAAGCGATCCTGGACTGTAGGAAAAGGAGAGGCCAGACTCAATTTTTCATTAAGTGGAAAGGTTATGGCCCGGAGGAGAATTCATGGGAACCAGCCCAAAACATCCATGCCTCTAGATTAATTCGGGAATTTTTCAGTAACCACCCACAGAGGAGAGAGCAATTGGGCATCCGGCGGCTGTCCGTAGGGGGGGCCAATGTCAGGGATCCTGGGCTTCGCGGCGATACGCAGGGCGGCGCATGTGCAGAACGCCAACGCGCACTAGCCGGCGGGCGGCAGGACCTGGGCAACCGCGGCAACAGCGACGGCCGCGCATGCGCACTCGTGATCGCGGGCACGCGCCTGGCACCAATGACAGCACAGGGCACGCTATTTAAACGAGCTAGGGGGTATGTGCATTGCCGTTTGGTCTTGATTATCTGTTCCTGTATTCTGTCTGTGAAGCTTCCCTGTTGCCGACCTCTGCTTGATCCTGACCCTGCTGACTGTCTCCTGCTCGATCCTTGGCTCGTCCTGACCACTCTCCTGCCTGCCTCTTACGATTGATCTCCCATTGCTGAACTTTGGCTTGACCTGACCATTCTCTGTCTGCTCCTCTGGTACCTTGCTGCCCGCACGTTACCGACCTGGTCCACCTGACCACACCATACCCCACGGTATTCCATCCATCAATCCCGCATAGATCAGTCCCTGCTGCCAGGCCTGCCAGCCTGCCAGCCTCTTCATATCAGGCTCTATTCCTCGCATACATCTGACGGTACCCTCTACCATAGCCGGACGTACTCAGGGGTCGCGACCTGGTCTCAGTCTGCTCCAAGTCCATCCCCACCATCAGGGGCCCTGGTGAACAAGCAGATTGGGACTTAGACTCCGCGCCCTGAGGAACCCTGCGCTGTGGGCAGCTAGAGATACCGCCAGGCGGTGGCTGACACGTCTGTTATTGGATGTCTTCAGGAAGCCTTCAACTAGTTTCATCTGTAATTGGACGTCTGCAGGAAGCCTTCAACATGTTTAGTCTGTAATTGGAGTTCTTCAGTAAGCCTTCAAATTGTTTTGTCTGTAATTGGACATCTTCAGGAAGCCTTCAACAAGTTTTGTCTGTAATTGGATGTCTGCAGGAAGCCTTCAACTAGTTTTGTCTGTAATTGGATGTCTTCAGGAAGCCTTCAACTGGTTTTATCTGTAATTGGACGTCTTCAGGAAGCCTTCAACTAGTTTCGTCTGTAATTGGACTTCTTCAGGAAGCTCCTGTGTTTCTTTTGGTTTTGCCTGTGGCGCAGAGTTTTCATTGTTATTTGTGACCTTATTAGGTCTCTCAGGTGGTTCTGCTTTGTACATGGGTGAGACATGGCAGTGCAGTGAGATTGGTCCTGCAGACTATTCGGACATGTGACCTGTCCCGGGGGCTTTGGGCTATGGGGGGCAGGCTAAGTGCAGGTGAAAATTGAGGAAGTAGGAATGAGTAACCGGCAAAAAAGGTGACTGCAAAAAAATTAAAAAAATCTGCAGGTGAAAATACGTTCTAAGTTAATGTCTTTTTCTTTTTTTTTTTGGTGTTGTGTAGACTTCCTCATAGCTTAGCACAGTGTTTCTGAATGTTCTTTGTTCACCTCTTGCCTGAGGCTACAGCAAGGAAAACAATAAGAAGTGAAGGAATGCTGGGTGACCGGTAAGACACACAGATATCACATGTGCTTCAATCACAGACAGACCTACCATCTTTGCTGCCTGGACGAGACCTTTCAGCAGGTTTATGGTACCTACAGAAGAAGAGCCTGCAAATGCCAAGATGTGGTTTGGAAGACACCAGTAGTGCCAGTGTCGTGTATGATGTTGCTGATCCTGCTTCTTTTACTGATTATACTTTTGTCTGCTTCAGGTAAACTGTGACTGTGTGTGAGTTTTGTATTGCTTTCAGCTGCATGCCTGAACAGGAAATGTGTCAAGAATGTTACTGAAGAGGATTATACACTGAGTAACACTGATTTACAGAAGGAACTGAGAATGTTCACACAATGAATTCTGTCAAGATTCACTTCACATAAAGCACATCCCTGTTTACTTATTTCAGCCTCACAAGATTGGATCATTGAAGTGAATATTCACACAATTTATAGTGTAAAGATTCTCAACGTCTTTAGTAAACCAGCCAAACAGTGTATAAAGTAGTGAGTAAAGCCAGTGGTGTTTATTTCTTAGCAGTTAGAAAATGTTCACCTTTCAAGTAAAAGTTAAAGTATAACTAAACCCACAACAGTAAAATTAGTCTGCATATGCAGTAAAGCATTCTTGTTATACTCACTGTGGAAACTAATGGGTTAATCCTCTGCATTGTGTAAAACGCTGTTTGATCCTGACTTCTCTGATCCTCCTCTTCTTCCAGTGCCCCCCTCTTATCTCCTGATAAGACATATTGTGTGGAGTCACTCTGCACATGCTCCGTTTAGTGTGTATTGTTAGATATTTTTTTTTCTTTTTCTTGGGAGAGTGCATGTGATCAGCACAAAGCCAATCAGAACTGCCCAGACAGAGGTAAGGATCTGCATCCTGCTAGAGCAGAATGAAAACTCCTCCTACAAGCTTTAACATGTGCTCGGATGGACACTGATAGAAGTCACAAGACTGCTCTAACTGCTTATGAGAAAAGGTATTTAGCAGTTTAGATTTATTAAAAAAATTGCATTTCCATGTTCTGTGTACTGTGGGAGATCAGATATAGTGAATGCAGGGTCCTGGGTTTAGTAACACTTTAACCTCCCTGGCGGTATTCCCGAGTGTAGCTCGGGGTAAAGTTTCAGCACCACAAGCGATAACCCCGAGCTACACTCGGGCTTACCTTGCAGCGTTGCTCCGGGATCTCTTCTCTTACCTTGTTCTTCGCTCCCGCGAGGTGCCCCCTGCAGTGTCCCCGGCAATGTCCTCCGGCGAATGCCGGCATCTGTCTTTCGGGTTCCGTTCCCTGCGATGTCAGGACGTACGGGGACGGAACCGGCGGGAAATTTGAAATGACAAAAAGTGACATTCATTAATACACTAAAATTACATAGTAAAACATTACTGTATCAAACCATTTCACATACATTTGGTCCCGAGTGCTTTGTCCTGTGCCCTGCCTGCATTTTTACTGTTCTTTCTGCCTGGAAACTGAGAAATGTCCATGGCGTCCAAAAAGTGTCCCTTTTAGGTCAAAAGCGGTTTTAGACCAGCTAGAGAACAACGATAGTAAATTAGAATCACTTGCAGAATTGAGTGATAATGATTCGCGGGGAAATTCGTCATCAGACACTGAAAACGATTTTGCGACTTTGCTCAGTGATGTGCGAACTTGGTGCTATATTTCAAATTTCAGTGTTTTTGGTTTGATTATATTATTGAATTAAATTTATTATGTTATTATTTTTTATAATTATTTATTAAATTATAATTTATGATTTCGTGTTTCAAATTTTAACATACCCGGGATGTTTACTAGACTCTTGTTCGGACAGATTTCAGTGAGTTATTCCTAAGAATTACAGGCCTACAATAAAAAAAATACATATTTCAAAGAAAAAAATTTTACCGCTTTGAGCACAGAAATATGGACATAATCAGACCGCTAGGGAGGTTAAAGTTAATTTAGTGAATAAAGTGAAGCCGTGTTCACTTCATTCAGTCATGTGCAAGACCAAATCTTATCTTGTTCACACTGGTGATTGGAGAGACAGTAAAAATGGGTAATTGAGCCACGGCTTTACTGCCCCACACACCCCCTCCCACCTGTACACATGATTTGCTTAGTGGTAATTTAACTCAGGTTGCAGAGTTTGTGGAAGACACCACCTGTCAATTTCGTCTATTGTGATTGATGGAATCGCTCTGCAACTTCTAGGCAAATGCTTGGCTGGCAGTTGCAGCACAATCCCGCAATGTAAAATTGCTGTTCAGCCATTAAAAAAAAGAAAAAAATAACAGATTATAAAACATAGCAGTAGCACCTCCTGAATGCCTGCCACTGATATACTGCCTTCTGAAAAGAGATCCACCATGCATTGCTTTTTAGAGGGCAGTGGGCATTACTGCCAGTGTGACAATATTTTATTTTAATTCCCTGCATATGATTGGGTTCTCAAAATGACCTTTTGTTTTACTAAGCTAAATGGATTTTCTCTAAAGACTTTTAATAAATTATTTCACACAAGATTCACACATTTTACCAAGGGTTCACAAGTTTTCAATTAGAAACGGTGTAAATCCTGAGTAAAAGTTGTGTGAATCTTGAATGATTTTTTAAAAAATAATTTCTGTTGTCTGCTAGTTCTTGTATTTCATTTTGTGTTTCTATAGTATCTGTGAGAATGAGATGATGGGGTTATTTACTAAAAGAACATTGTCTATTCAATTTGCAAGGGAAGTTGCACTTTACAAGGAAATTTTCCCCAGAGCTTAGTGAATGAGGTGAAGCTCTGCTGACTTCCATCATCCAATCACATGCACGCAAAAATGCTTTTTTAATTTTTTTATTAGCTTTTTATTTTCCTCGCATGCGGTTGCGTATTATTTGCAAAATTAAATTTCACTACATTTACTAAGCCTTGAGGAACATTCCCTTGCAAAGTGAACAGCCAATTTAACTTTAGTAAATCGACCCCAAAGAAGGTCATCTAAACTAAACTAAACCAATAAAATTCACTTTGCCCAAAACTCCAAAAAGAACAAGGCTTTAGGAATTATTATTGTGTTACAGGGATTGCCAGACCCACACGGGGAGATTTACTAAAAATGGAGCACTCAGAATCTGGAGCAGCTGTGCATGGTAGACAATCAGCTTCTAACTTCACCTTGTTCGATTAAAGTGTTACAAAACCCCGGACCCTGCATTCACTACATCTGGTCTCTCACAGTACACAGAACATGGACATGCTATTATTTTAGTAAATATAAATGACTAAATACCTTTTCTCATCAGCAGTTAGAGCAGTCTTGTGACTTCAGCAGAGCACTGGTTAATGCTTGTAGGCGGAGTTTTATTTCTGCTTTAGGAGGATGTGAAACCCCTGACCTCTGTCTGGACAGTCCTGACTGGCCCTGTGCTTATCACATGCATTCTTCCAAGAGAAAATCTCTCTAGCAATACACACTAAACTGAGCTTGTGCATGTGACTACAGATTCAGTCTGTATCATGTAGTCATTTCAACAAGAGGAGGGGCAGAGAAGACAGGATCAAACAGCCTTTTTACACAATGCAGAGGATTAACCCCTTAGGTTCCACAGTGAGTATACCAAGCATGTTTTACTGCATATACAGACTGATTTTACTGTTGTGGGTTTAGTAACACTTTAAGCTTTAACAAAATAAACCTGGAAGCTGATTGGTTTCTATGCAGAGCTGCACCAGATTTTGAACCATGTAGTTTTAGTAAATAGCCCTCAGTGATTCTAAATGCTATGTTGTTCAAGAGCTGCTTTCAATATGATCATTTTATATACTTTCTGGCAGATACAATATAATCTGAAAGTATTTCTTAACATTTTAAAGGTTGCTGAAGAAATGTAATATTTTATTTGGCATAATAATTCTGTAAATACTGAGCATGGCGTTAATGCTAGTTTAATTAATCTGAAGATGTCTTTTGTGAAAAACTGGTTACAGCTGCAGAAGAGTTTAGGGCTGTTTAATACTGACATATTAACCTTTTACAGGACATGATAGGAGTCTAACTATAGGCTAACTCCAAACCAATTATTTCTATAATCCTTTATTTATGCTGTTACAGAAACATGGGGTCACATTAAAAAAAGACACACCTGAAAAGGGAAGTTCCACTTTTTCTAATACTTACTACCTCCTCTAACATTTTTGGAAGATTTTTTTTTAGGGAGTGTGTACCTATTTCTGGCAGGTACCTTCTCCAATTTAGGCGATCTGAGCAAAAGATTTTCCCCCCACCCTGCCCACAACCTCCTGTGACATCTCATTGGTCATTCACAAAGCATAGTGTGGCTCACACATGAATAATTTGGGTCAGCTGTGAAGCTGCAGGAAGTCAGACAACTTCCCACTTCCAAGATGGTGGTGCTGGGGACCCGAAAGCCGGGGAAGAAACAGTCCTGGTGAGGACAGCAGTGGATCCCTGGACTGGGAAGAGTGTGTTTATTAAAAGTCATCCACTACAGTATTTGTGGCTACTGACTTTTAGAATATTGTTTGATTCTCTTTAAGGTTAGGTTTACACCTATGCAGTTTGCATTTGAGCCGTTTCTGCAGTGCGTTTTGCACTTGTATTTTTGACATTTTTGCCGCGTTATTGATGCATTTTGCCTTTTTTTCTTTGTTGCTAGGCAGATTTAAAACACAAAATGCATCAAAAATGCAGCAAAAAATGCACTACATGCTTTTCTGCAGCGTTTTCATTGAGGTCTATAGAACCAAAAATGGAACTTTTTGCATTTAAAAAAAGTTCCTGACTCTTTCCAAAAAACGCATCCAGTGAAAACACGGAGATGTGAACATGTCCCATAGGAAATCATGTTAAATGGACTGAAGCATGTTTCTGCAAAACGTAAAATGCTGCGGAAAACGCTTAGGTATAAACTTAGGGTAAGGCTGGATTCAAACTAGAACACATTGCAGGAAATCCGTGATCCAGGCAAGTTTCCTGCACCACATTCAAATGCACTGCAGTTGCAATCTTCAACGGGTGTCAATGATAAGGTAATGAAACCCCAAACACAGGAGGGGATTTATTAAAGCTGGTTCACTCAGAATCTTGTGCACCTGTGCATGGTAGCCAATCAGCTTCTAAACTCAGCTTGTTCAATTAAGCTTTAGCAGTAAAACCTGGAAGCTGATTGGTTTCCTTGAAGAAGTGTACAAGATTCTGAGTGAACCAGCTTTAGTAAATAAACCCCACAGTGCATTTACATGTGCCAGATCACATGGTACAAAAGTATCATGCAATCCGGTTGAAGTGCATTTCCAAAAGTAGTGCATTTGGTGCAATGCAGCGTAATTTGAGCCCATTCAAAATGAATGGACTTAAACTGCACCCAACTAAATTGCATGTGAATTGTGCTACACATTCCTGTGCGAGTCATAGTATTAACCAGGGCTCACTTGTGGTGAAAAGTCACCACAAAGAATATTCAATCAAGGGCAAGAAACATTTAAAAAAAAAAAAAAAAAATCACAATTTTTCGTCGCACATGAATGAAAGATGGCAGTCAGCAGAACTTCACCTCATTTACTAAATTTAAGGAAATATTCCCTTGCAAAATGAACAGCATATTTGCCTTCAGTAAATCATCCCTGTGACTTCCCATCATTACTATTGTCTGTATTAAACGTCAGTGGGACACAAATGTGTTTTTTAAAACTCAGGCTGGGTTCACACATATGAGGTGCGGTATATCGCATGTGATTCGCACAGGCACATTGCAAATTCTGTGTGAATTCTGTGTGGATCAAACTGCACTGCATCTGCACCAAAAAGGTGCAAGACCCTTTATTTGGTCCACACTAGAATCGGATCGCATGGGTGTGAACACCCATGCGATCCGATTCTGCACATCACACCGCATTTTGCAGACCAATTTTGGGGTGTTGTTAACATACACACCCGCAGCAGTTCGCATGAATAGGGTTCAATCCTGATGCAGTGCGGAATTTGCACAGAAAACACTGAGAATACCGCACCACATCAGTGTGAACCCAGGCTTACACACATAATATATTTATTGTATAGTACTCAGCAATTCAGCTCTGATAAATCAAAGCAGCATTGCAGAGTACACAGAGAAAGTTCTGACAGCTGGAGCTATCAAATTAAAGCAGTCTACCATGTGTATAAACATTGCTCAAAAGAAACATTGTTTAATTTTGCATCTGTTTATTCATCTACAGATCAAAGGGATAAACTGATCTGCAGATGAAATCAGTTAAGGCAACCTTTTTTTTGTTTTGTTTTTTTAATTAAATGTTCTTCTGTTTAACCCCTTATTAACCCTTAGTTTACCCTAATCAGCCCTCATTAACTTTTTATACTACTTCTCCATTCAATTATTATTTTTCTGCTGATCCTGCTGATTTTTTGTTAGTTTCTAGTGTATCAACCATTTGCCCTCCAGAGGATCTACCACCCCCCCCCCCCCCCTTTCCTGACCAGGCCGTTTTTTGCAATACGGCGCTGTGTTTAACAATTTTGCGTTCATGCATTGTTGTACATAAATTGCATTTTATGTCTTTTTTCCCCACAAATAGTTTTCTTTTGGAGGTATTTGATCACCGTTTTTTATTTTTTGCACTATAAACACAAAAGGGCTGACAATTTGAAAAAAAAAAACAATTTTTGACTTTTTGCTGTAAAACATATCCAGTAAAAAAATGTAAAAAAATTTCATCATAAATTTAGGCTAAAATGTATTCTGCTACATGTCTATGCTAAAAAAAAAAACCTCAAATGCATGTAAATTAATTGGTTTATGTGAAAGTTATAGTATCTACAAATGGCAGTATATATAATGGAATTTTTTTTCTTTTACTAGTAATGGTGGTGATCAATGACTTACTGCGGGACTATGGTGGTCATTCTGACACTAAGGGGGAACTGCCTAACTGCCACTGACATCCCCAGTGACACTATTACAGTGATTAGTGCTAATAAAAGGCACTGACACTGTACTAATGACACTGGGCAGGAAGGGGTTAACATCTGGGGCGATCAAAGGGTTAACAGTGTGCTGTTTTACTACTTGTGTTGTGTGTGAGCAATACAAAGCAGCCTGTTCGTGCTGACAGGGGAGAGATCTGCGTTCACCGAGTCCTGGCTGAGAATCAGCGGGCAGGACCCTGTGATTGACATGATGAATAGCCAATAGCGGGCGCTGGGTAGGGAGCGCTCCCCCTACCCGGAAATACAAATCATGTATATATACGTGATTTTGTGCATCCCTGCCACCCTGTAGCAGTACTTCTACTATAGGGCAGTCGGGAAGCGGTTAACAATATTGCAACTTTTTTTGTTTTTGTTTGTTTGTTAATATTTGTACATATTTAACATATATTTATAAATTTCACATTTAAAAATCTAAAGAATTGAAAAAAAAACCCACTTTATTTCTTTGCAATGCTTTTTACCATAATCATAATTTTAGAGCCATTTTAAATAGGAAAAATTACAGAATAAAATGTGCACTTTTCATGTGCAGTAACACTATTTTTAAACTAACACTGCTCAGAAAAAAAGAAAAAAACATGTTTTGTTACATTTAATTGTTTAAGGATTGCGAAAAAAAAATAATTGTTGCAAAGCAATACTCATGAAAAGAAAGCTTTGTTTATCCTAAAACAAAATATATGCATTATGTTTTTATCTTAATCAATGACAAAGTTATAGCTTGTAACATGACAAAATGTGGAAAATTTCAAGGGGTATGAATACTTTTTCAAAGCACTGTACTTACTGAAGTGGATATATTTAACAGAAAGGTATTTCTGTGACCCTTTCATTATGTCGCTATTGAAACATGACCTTCTGGGTCCTTGTCTGCACTGACTGTCAATGGGACGTATGACACAAAGGTGTTTATTTAAAACACTCGCACCAACATATATATGTGCCTTACATACACAGGGCTGTTCAGGTGTCATACAATGAGAAGAGCCTACATATTCACTCTTCTAAGAGCCATAGTTGCAACATACAGCCATCCATTGAGGAGAATTAGACCATGAGGCTTTATGCAGTTATCGGCACTCGGTCATAAAGCACTCGCATGCACATAGACATATGCTCCGAAGGCAGCGTGCTAAACTATTTTTGGAGGAAAGTATTTTTCTTTATGCACCTGATGTATAGCCTTGTTCAGTAAAGAATTCTTTAACTTGTATGTCAAGGCAAATGATAAAAAAATGCAGTATGTCTCCACAATACATACTCATTTCCACGTTTCATTTTTCCTCTCACACCTGTTCACCCTCTATAGACCAGATCAGTTTTGCCATTATTAGGCAATAACTTTGTCATTATTTAAATTAGAAGTAAACTAACTTTTGTGATTTTTACCTACAGGTAAGCTTCTAATTAAGCTTACCTGTAGGTAACATGAATATTTCCTAAACGTGTACCATTTAGGAGATATTCCATTGAGTAGATGGTTATCTCAAGGCACATGCATTCTGAAGGAATAGCATACTTATGCCGTTCCTTCAGAGCTTCGTACCATACCTGGAGCTCCTGCGTGCACGAGCGGGAGTGGTGTCACCACGGCTTGGCCAGTCAAACGGCTGGAGTCCGCAAACCCAGAAGGAAGACCGGGTGAGGATGGAAGCTCTGTCAGCGGTGACAGCGCACCACTGGAGGGCTTTCTTTTAGGGTAAGTTTTTAATAATGTGATGTTATGCAATGCATACTAGCACATTATGATATTGCCTTGCAGGGGGAATACTGTTTTTTTTTTCTTTTCTTTTTTTTACTACCACTTTAAGGTAATACATAGATTGTTGTTTTAAGAACAAGCAATACTTCTTTTGGTGATATCATCTTGCAATTTTTTTCACCTATCCATAGACAACAACATGTAACAAAACTAAGCAAAATGCACTTTTATTTTTTATTAGTATTAGTTTTTGAAAAAAATATTGTTACTATAGATAAAAAGTGTAATCTGTAAGTCTGTATTTGTCCTGCTTAAAATTACACTAAATTAATTATGATTTGTTACAGAGCATTGAAAAGTTATTTACAAATGAAATAAAGCTGGGTTGTTTTTGTGGTTCTTCAAATGTGGCAGTAAAAAAAAATGAATAAAATGAACAAAAACAAACAATATTTACATTTTAATGGTTAATAAAATAGAAATGAACAAAACAAAAAATCAGAAGGAAAATAATAGTTGAATGGAAAAGGAGAATTAGGAGTAATTGGGGCTGATTAGAGTAAACAAAAGGGTTAATAAGGGGTTAAACAGAGGAGCCTTTTATTTTTTTTTTAAAAAAGCAAAAACAAACCTTTTTTGCCTGTCAAGTTGCTTTTCCTGACATTATCTGCAGATAGAAATTTGATCTACAGATGAATGAAACAGAATAGATACAAAATGAGCAAGTAACAATGGTATATGTGACTATAAAAAAGGGTAAATGAAACTTCCACACTACCTCCTCAAAACTCAATATATACTGAAAAATAAATAAGTGAACTCTAAAGCAAATACTGAAACAATGCTAGGGGGTTTACTTACTGAAGTTGGTTCTCTCAGAATCTTGTGCAATTCTGCATGGAAACCAATCAGCTTGCAGGTTTTAATGCTAAAGCTTAATTGAACAAGCTGAGGTTAGAAGCTGATTGGCTACCATGCACAGGTGCACAAGATTCTGAGTGAACCAGCTTTAGTCTTCCCCTATGTGTCATCAAATTGTAATTCGGTGATTGAATGAGGTGTAATCAATATCTACTGCAAAAGTGAACTCCTATGTGAATATTTGAACAGTGCTGTATATCACCAATTATAATCCTATAATTAAATAGTATGTAATTGTTGCCACAACTACAAATTACCACATGTCAAGGGTGCTCACATTTAAATGCGTTCCCGCATAGTGAAGTACATAAATTATATGGGTATACTACGGCACTCCATTTAAAATACAGTGAACAATAATACAAGCAAATATCCATAAATCACAAATAGTTAAAAATCTTAATAAATCATGCAATATTTAAATTGCATAAACTTATTATTATTATTCAGGATTAACATAGCACCAACAGTTTGCTCAGTGCTTTACAATATAAAGGGAGACAATACAGCAACAATACAGTTCAATACAAGAGGGTTAGGAGGGACCTGCTCCTTGGAGCTTACAATCTAAGAGGGAGGGGCTGGTGGTACAAAGGGTAATAACTGTGGGGGGTGGAATGGTAGAAAGAATAGAGGATTCTGTTATTAGCTGAAGGCAGGATAGGCTTCCCTGAAGATATAGGTTTTCAGAGATCACCTAAAAGTTGGCAGAGTAGGCGACAGTCTTATAGATTGGGGTAGAAAGCTTCATAGGAAGGGGGAGACTCTGGAGAAGTCCTGGAGATGAGCATGGGAGGAGGAGACAAGGGAGCTAGAGAGAAGGAGGTAGTGGGAGGAGCGGAGAGGACAGTTTGGGTGATATTTGGAGACAAGATTGGTGATGTAATTTGGGGCAGAGTTATAAATGGTTTTATATATCATTGTTAATGTTTTGAATTTTATTTGTTGGGCAATAGGAAGCCAGTGGAGGGATTGGCAGAGAGGGGTGGCAGATATGGAACGGTTAGTAAGGTGGATGAGTCTGGCAGCAGCATTCATGATAGACTGAAGAGGGGATAGCCTGCGATTAGGTAGGCCAATGAAGCGGGAGTTACAATAGTCAAGGCAAGAGATAACCAGGGAGTAAATAACCAGAACGGGTGTATCTTGGAGATGTTGTGGAGGTGAAGTCTACAAGATTTGGACAGTGATTGGATTTGGCCCTGAAAGGACAGATGGGAGTCTAGGATTACACCTAGTACCCTGGCATGAGGGGAGGGACTGATGGTTGTATTATTGATCTTGATGGAGAAGTCAGGGGAGGGGGCACAGGCTAGAGGGAATAGTATGAGCCCAGTTTTAAAAATATTGAGTTTGAGGAAGTGGAGTGACATCCATGCCAATACAGTATGTCACTTAGTAGGTTAGTAGTGCAAGAGGAGACTGAAGAGGTGAGGTGAGGAGTAGAAAGATAGATTTGTGTGTCATTAGCAAAGAGATGGTACTTAAAGCCATGGGAGTTTATCAAGTGACCAAGGGAGGAGGTGTAGGTGGAGAAGAGAAGGGGTCCAAGGACAGAACCTTGAGGGACCCCTACAGAAAGAGGAAGTGGAGAGAAGGAGACAGAATTATAGGTAATGCTGAAGGAGCGCTGCAATCCAAAGCCAGTACAAATGTAAGTAACCAGTCCAAAGTACTGTTATTTTATTATTATTTATTTAATGGTATGCAACAGATACAATAAAATGTAAATTATTTAACTTCACATAACATACAGGCAGGATATGGGTAGGGGAGGAGGGATGGAGGAGAAGGCAATGTTGGGAGGGAAGGAAAATCCCTCTTAGGGAGCAGAGAGCATCAGGGCAGATCAAGCAGTGTAAATCAAAGGCACACAGGTAAGGCTATGTGTCATTGGAGGAATTTGTCAGAAAAGCTAAACAGGTCCTAATAAACCCACCTGGTTTTATGATCCTCTGATTCTCCATCTGTTCAATATCATCTACTCTTGCAAGCCATTGTGCTACTGTGGGTGCAGACTGTTGTTTCCATTGGCCTGGTATACAAGCCCTAGCAGCATTAAGGAAATGTTTAAGGAGGGATTTGTGGTACCATTTGTTTGACAATAGAGTAAGGTTGATTATGACTGCAGCCGGATCATCCCGCAGGGAGATATCTGTAAATTTGTGAATAAGTTGGAGTACTGGCTGCCAAAAAGTTTGAAACTTGGGATATTCCCTAAAGATACACTATATTGCCAAAAGTATTGGGACACCCCTCCAAATCATTGGATTCAGGTGTTCCAATCACCTCCATGCCCCTAGGCATGCATACAGCCTCTAAAAACATTTGTGAAAGAATGGGCTGCTCCCAGGAGCTCAGTGAATTCAAGCGTGGTACTATGATAGGTTGCCACCTGTGCAATGAGTCTATCCGTGAAATTTCCTTGCTACTAAATATTCCACGGTCAACTGTTAGTGGTATTCTAACAAAGTGGAAGCAACTGGGAAAAACAGAAACTCAGCCATGATGTGGTAGGCTACGTAAAATGACAGCAGCGTCAGCACATGCTGATGCGCACAGTGCGCAGAAGTCGTCAATTGTCTGCAGTGTCAATAGCTAAAGACCTCCAAACTGCATGTGGCCTTCAGATTAGCACAACAGTGTGTAGAGAGCTTCATGGAATGGGTTTCCATGGCCGAGCAGCTGCATCCAAGCCTTACATCACCAATTGCAATGCAAAGCGTCGTGTGCAGTAGTGTAAAGCACACGGCCACTAGACTAGAGCAGTGGAGACGTGTTCTCTGGAGTGATGAATCATGCTTCTCTATCTGGCAATCTGATGGGTATGTCTGGGTTTGGCGGTTGCCAAGAGAATGGTACCTGTCTAACAGCACTGTGCAATGTGTAAAGTTTGGTGGAGGGGGAATTATGGTGTGGGGTTGTTTTTCAGGAGTTGGGTTTGGCCCCTTAGTTCCCCTTAGGAAATCTTAAGGCATCAGCATACCAAGACATTTTGGACAATTTCATGCTCTCAATTTTGTGGGAACAATTTCGGGATGACCCCTTCCTGTACTAACATGGCAGCTCACCAGTGCACAAAACAAGGTCTATAAAGACACGGATGAGCGAGTTTGGGGTGGAGAAACTTGATTGGCCTGCACAGAGTCCTGACATTAACCCGATAAAACACCTATAGAGTGGCAACTGTGAGCCAGGCCTTCTCATCCAACATCAGTGCCTGACCTCACAAATGCGCTTCTGGAAGAATGGTCAAACATTCCCATAAACACACTCCTAAACCTTGTGGACAGCCTTCCCAGAAGATTTGAAGCTGTTATAGCTGCAAAGGGTGGGCAAACTCAATATTGAACCCTACGTACTAAGAGTGGGATTCCATTAAATTTCATGTGCATGTAAAGGCAGGGGTCCCAATATTTTTGGCAGTGTAGTGTATGTAATATGGTACCTTGGTGTTGTTCACAGCACCAGCATCAATCATATTGGTTGGAAAAGAGCTTTGCAACAGTTGACAGGGTTTTGTACCAGCGTGTGATTATTTTGTAGATGGTTTCTTGGTACTTGCTACAGAGGGAGGATTTCTGCGCAAAAAAAAGAATACACTTCTTTTGGAGTTCAGTGAAGTGACATGCAGATCTCTCTCCCATTTCACTAGGAAAGGTGGGTCTGCATTAGCATGAAGGGTCAGCAGGGTTTTGTATGAAGTAGAAAGTGACAAACTTAATAAATATTGTATGTCCTGCATGAAAAAAGGTCTGGGAGATTTTAACAGGTAGAGCTTGCAAGAAAAGCAAAAGTCTGAGCATGGCGTTCATCTTGAGTATGTTACCACTGTCAAACCAAGAGAGGGCAAGGGAGTCCCATGTCGTGAGGTCTGCAGTTAGTGTAGTCAAAAGAGCTCAGAAGTTCAAAGGAAAAATGTCAGTCAGGGATGCTGAAATTTTAGTACCCAAGTACTGAATCCTTTGAGTAGCCCATTTGAATGGGAAAAAAGGGCGAAGGTTTGTTAACATAGAGTCTGGCATGGAAACATTCAGAGTCTCCGATTTTTGGTGGTTGACCTTGAACCTGGATAGAGAGCCGTACCTTTTCAGTTTCTGCAGCAGTGATGAAAGGGAGATAAGAGGGTCAACTATATAGAATAAAAGATCATCAGCATATGCTGCTACTTTTTGCTGATACTTGCCTGCCTGAACTCCCCTAATATTGGAATTGCCTCTAACTTGTTAAAGGAAGGGTTCTAGGGAGAGGGCAAATAGCAGGGGTGAGAAGGAGCATCCCTGTCTTGTACCTTTTAGAGATAGGGAAGGGGTCAGAGTCAAATCCATTTACAGTACAATAGCTGTAAGATTGGCGTATAGGCCCGCTATCCAGGTCAGGACAGGTTGTGGCATCCCTACTGATCAGATTGTTTCCCGAAGGAATGTCCAGTCTGCTCTGTCAAATGTCTTTTTAGCATCAGTGGACAAGAGTAGGAGGGAATATGTGATCTTTCTGCTGTCTCTATGATGTTCAAAGTCTGGATGATATTGTCTCCAGCCTCCCTGGTCTGGATGAAGCCTACCTGATCAGGTGCAATTAGGCACCGCAGGAAAGCGTTCATGCTGGAAGCCAAATTTTTTTAGAATACTTTGACATTGCAGTTCAGAGGGGAGATAGGTCTGTAACTGGCACAAAGCAATGGGTCCTTGCCTGGCTTTGGTAATACTGAGATTGAAGCATGCAACATGTCTGGAGGAATATTGTGGCCATCTAGGATGGCACTGAATGCCTTGGTAAAGTGTGAGGCTAGGAGCTACTGATACGTCTTATAATAGAAGGGGAAGGAGGCTGTGGGCTAGAGATGTTCAAGTTATAGAGTTGAGAGTACAAATCGCAGGAACCTCCCGCCAGAGCAGGGGATGCTTGGAGTTTGGATCCTGATGGAGTAAGTAAAGCAGGGATGTATGAGTGATATCGCCTATTGTGCAAAGCGTTTGCTAAGATATGTCACCATTTGTCGCCATATTCATAAAAGGAGTGACATGCTTTTAGAAACAAATGTTTTGCTTTGTACAAGGAATGTTGCCTAATGGCTGCAAAAAGTCAAACCAACTCACCCTCTGTTGCCTGGTCAGGCTGAGCTTTGTGCTGGTGTTCCAGAATATGGAGGATTGCCAATAAGTCAGATAGGGTTTTGGTTCGCCATTGTTTGTGCCCATGGCCATGATTTATTAGAATTTCCCAAATATAGCACTTGTGCACTGACCATACAGGAAGCTGGTTGGACACAGACCCATTGTTGTCAGCAATGTAAAAGCTAAGTTCTCTAAGAACATCTGCGGCTATATCTGGGTCCTTAACCACTTGCCCTCCAGAGGATGTACCCCCCTTCCTGACCAGGCCATTTTTTGCTGTTTGGCACTGCGGTATTTCAACTGGTAATTGCGCAGTTGTGCAATGCTGTACCCAAATTAAATGTATGTCCTTTTTTCACACAAATAGAGATTTCTTTTGGTGGTATTTGATCACCTCTGGGGTTTTTATTTTTTGTGCTTTTAACAAAAAAAGACTGAAAAGTTTGAAAAAAAAGATTTTTTTCACTTTTAGTTATAAAAAATATCCAAATGTCTTTGGTAAAAAAAATGTCAATACATGTATATTAATTTGTTTGTGTGAAAGTTATAGCTTCTACAAACTATGGTATATATTTCGGAATTTACGTAGCTTTTACTTTCTGACTGCCTATCACATTTCTTGAGGTGCTAAAATGCCAGGGCAGTACAAACCCCCCCCCCCTCCCAAATGACCCCTTTTGAAAAGTGGACACCCATAGGATTTTGCAGAGAGGAATGCTGAGTCCATGGAACATTTTATTTTTTGCCACAAATTTTTTGAATATGACAATTTTTTATTTTTTTTTTTACACAAAGTTGTCACTTTAATGATATATTGCTCATGCATGCCATGGGTATATGTGGAATAACACCCCAAAACTCATTCTCCTACTTCTTCCGAGTATGGGGATACCACATGTGAGAGATGTTTTGGCAGCCTAGCTATATAAAAGCCCCCAAAATCCAATGACCACCTCCAGGCTTTCAAGGGCATATTTCCTCATGTCACTTCCACACAACCTATCACAGTTTCAGAGGCTCTAAAATGCCAGGATAGTACAAACCCCCAAAGGACCCCTTTTTTGGAAAGTAGACACCCCAAAGAATTTGATAAGAGGCATGGTGAGTATATTACAGACATGATTTTTGTCACAGGGTTTTGAAAAAGAAAAAAAAAAGAAAAAATTGTTTTTGTTTTCTTTCTTTGCTTCCAAAAACATGTGGCAACAAATGAAATCTGCAAAACACTCATCAGGCCTCTTGGCAAATACCTTGTAGTGTCTACTCTCCAAAAAGGGGTCATTTGGAGGGGTTGCTTTTACTATCCTGGCATATCAGGGCCAACATTAAAAGCTTATGCCACACATCACCCATTCTTGAAGACCAAGCCTTTTCTGACACTTTTTGTTCACATGAAAAAAACAGTTTTTTTGCTAGAAAATTACTTTGAACCCCCAAAATGTAATTTTTTTTTTAAAGCAGAGGCCCAAGAGAATAAAATGGTGGGTGTTGAAATTTTTTATGTCACACAGTATTTGCACAGCGATTTTTTTCAACCGCAAATCTTTTGGGAAAAATACACTTATTAGAATTTTAATGCACAAAAACACAATTTATTGCCCAATTGTTTGATAAAATATAAAAGATGATGTTACGATGAGTAAATAGATACCTAAACATGACATGCTTTAAAATTGTGCATGCCCGTGCAATGGCAACAAAGTACATACATTTTTATTATCGATAGGCGATGCTTTAAAAGCTAATCACTAATTTATATTTACACAGGAGGTCTAGTGCTAGAATTACTTTCCTTGATCTGATGCTTGCTGCAATACCTCACATGCATGGTGCAACCGCTGTTTACATAACGACACAAGGTCAACGCTTGCACACACAGTTGCACGCGCGCAGGGGGGCAAGGGTGATTTTTTTTTACTTTAGTTATTTTGATTTTTTTTTATTATTTTTACACTGTCGCTTTTAATTTTTTATTTTTTTTTTTTAATCACTTTTAATGCTATCATAGGGAATGAAAATAACTCCTATAACTTCAATGGGCATATTGTCATATATTCTGTTTTGAGAAATCTGGGGTCTATCAGACTCTAGATATCTCCTCCCCCCTTACATTATCTAATCTCAACAAGATTGGTGTGATCAGATGCTTTCCCAATTTACAAATGGTGCTTTTTATATCCTGCAAAACTGAGTTATGAAATGCTCGTAGCTTCCAGTTTCTTAGACTATAGAGATTATTAGAGAAACTGCTCGTAAAAACAATTCAGCAGCTAATTAGCCACTAGGATTGCTTTTACATGAAAACCAGCTGAAAAAAATGGTACCAGGATATCCCAGTATAACCACTCAAAATCCAGCGACGTACCAGTACATTGGGCATATATGTAACAGCAGAGAACACAGGCATATGATGAATTGGCTCTGTGGACCAATATGACCGCTATTTATTTTTTTTTATAATGCCCACTGGACATAGCAGTTGCGAGGGGGGAGCGCTGCGTACCTGCTTGGGTGTTCAGCACCTCCCCGTGTCAGTACAGCCAGAGCGACATACAGGTTCGGCGCTTTGCCTGTAGCTGCCGCCCTGCCGCAGTACATTGCGGGAAGTGGTTAAGGAGTGCCTCGTTGAGTCACCACGTTGATGTTATGGGGGAAGAGTTCAGTAGAACTAGCTCCAGAAAGACAGGAAAGGAAACAGAGCAGGGTGCCAGATTAGTGTATGGTTAAAAACAACACTTTAATGCCATATCTCACTTAGGGCAGCACAGTGGCTAAATGGTTAGCACTTCCGCCTGGCAGTACTAGAATTGTTGATTCGAATCCCAAACACGGCACCACCTGCCTGGAGTTTGCATGTTCTCCCTGTGCTTGCGTTTCCTCTGGGTACTCCAGTTTCCTCCCACACTCCAAAGACATGCTGTTAGGTGAATTGGTTCCTGTCCAAATTGGCCCTGGTATGTGTATGTATGTATGTATGAATGTGAGTTAGGGACCTTAGATTGTACACCCCTTGAGGGTTATGAATGTACAATATATATGTAAAGGGCTGCGTAAATTGATGGCGCTATATAAGTACCTGAAATAATAAATAAATACATCTGAAAGACCTGTAGACTGCTCCAGGTGTCAGAGTGGTGGTACGATGTATGGCTCGCAGCAATCTGAATGGACTAATAGGGCTGCAGGGCACAAGCAGGGACCCACTGCAAGATGGTAAATTGGCGGCGTCTCTCCTCTTTCACAGCACTAACAGGAAGGTAGACAGGAGAACATGGCAGGCTGTCGGGAGGGGGGGACCGCAATGCGTTTCCAAGGTCCTGCCTCCTTTTATAAGCTGGCCCATCTGGCCCTTTTATAAGCTGGCCCAATTTAAGAGCTGTCAGAGTGGCCGGCTAGAGCCATTTTTTATGATGTGCGTATTTTTTATATATGCGTTATATTCAGGGGCGGACTGACAACTCATGGGGCAATAGGGAATCATGGGGCCCCTGTCTCCTTGCTCAAACTCAAAAAAGCCTATGAAAAAGGTACCAGGGGCATCTCATGGGGCCCCCTACTGACCCCGGGCCCTCGGGCAGTGGGCGAGTTTCCAAATGGTCAGTCCGCCCCCGGTTATATTGATAAAAAGTATATATTTTTGCAAATCTCTTGCTTTTCTATGTTTAGATGTATATTTATCTGAGGGTTCATACACCAGTTCATTTATTTCCTTAATTTTGTTATTGTTTTTAATATCCAATATTTTACATGTGTGGTAGATCTTTTTCCAAAATGTTAATTGTTTACACGCACTGTTACACACTGTTATTTTAGTTTATTAACATTGTATTCTCTCTATGTTACTACAATTTACCTCCTCTGTAAGAATGGATTCAATCCCGTAGCTGCATGGCTACTTAAAGTGGAGTTCCAGCCATTTCTGTGTTTATTAAAAGTCAGCAGCTACAAAAACTTTAGCTGCTGACTTTTAATAAACACACACTTACCTGTCCCGTGGTCCAGCGATGTACTCGCCCGTGCAGTCCCTTCTCTGCTTCTTCCGGCAGCTTTACTGTGGGCACCAGGCTGTGACAGCTTGCAGCTTCACAGCCTGGTGCCCACTGCACATGCGTGAGTCGCACCACACCTCCTGATTGGTCCGGCAGCCTCCTGGGACCTGTAAAAGCTCCCAGGAGACTGCGGGAGCAAGGAGGGGGCCGAACTTCCAGCTCACTTCGCCGTGGCGAACTAAAAAAGACTGAGGCGTCAATTTAGCAGTGACGCGGCGCTAATGCTTCAGTGTAAATAGCACTGTGTGCTGCCATGTGTATAATTTTTATAGGCATTTGAGGAGCATTAACACCGCCCCTCAAACGCCTGCAAAATTCCTGCTTACAAAGCTAATGTGAACTTAGCCTTAGAAAAAGGAGTGCTTCACTTCCAACCTCTGCTTCCAAACAGGAAATAACCGAATCAAGCTCTGCATATACAGTATGTTGTGAACTGGATCCAGCAAGCGATACACTGCAACCCCAACAATTATTACCAATTTATTTACATACAAGTGTCATTACTTATTAGTATTTCTTGAAAGCACAGTCACAATATAATCAAAAGAAGTGTACTACATGTGTTAATGTGCAAATCCAACTTCAATGCAATATGACCTAATTGTTTACAGTGAAATTATATGAATTCATGTGCAAACAAATGACATGCACTGACATGTATAAAAATCATACTAACTAAAAATACCACAATGTAAAGTGCGTATATAAACGTGAATAAAATGTTATGTTCAAAAGTCCAATCCACAATTTAGGATTTATGCACTGGAAGTTGTAAATATATTTCCTCTGGATTTTTCTAATGTTTTAATAAATGTATGGTGTTTTAAATACTCTACAATGAGGACTCTTCCCGGGGTGGACTGATAACTCATGGGGCCCCCGGGCAATAGGGGATCATGGGGCCCCTGTGTCCTTGCCCAAACTCAAAAAGCCTATGAAAAAAGGTACCAGGGGCATCTCATGGGGCCCCCTACTGACCCCGGGCCCTCGGGCAGTGCCTGAGTTTCCAAATGGTCAGTCCGCCCCTGGACTCTTCATTCTTTTTTGAGCACCATTTCACTGGATGTACTGTTAATTGCTTCCTAGAGAGTGTGGAGATCCCTTGTGGTGATTAAAATGATACTAAAAAAATAAAAATAAATAAAGAACAGGTTATACTTACCTGCTGTGCGCAATGGTTTTCCACAGAGCAGCCTGGATCCTCCTCTTCTTGGACCCCGCAGACGCTCCTGGCCCTTCCCTCCTGTCAGGTGCCCCCTCAGCAAACAGCTATATTACATTTATACTCACACAGAGCTGTGGCTCTGCTCCGCCCCCTCCCTCTCCTGATTGGCTCACTGGCTGTAACTGACAGCAGCAGAAGCCAATGGCCTCTACCAATCAAGTTTCAGAGTCTCCAGAGAACCGAGGATCTCGTAGACATTGCTGCATCAGGATGGGGCTCAGGTAATTGTTATGGGGGGCTGAGGGGGCTGCTACACACAGAAGGTTTGAGCCCTGATTAGATATGGAGAGGTCTGGGGAGCTATTGCAGGCTGGTTAAGGGTCAAGGCACTTGTGTATATACAGTACATGACTGAGGTGAGCAGCTAGTGTAATTGGTGGTGGATTACACTGGGTGTACACCATAATTTATCTTAAACCATTATCACTGATTGTTTTTGGACACTGAGCACCTTTGGAGCATATCAACTAAATTTTGGATTGGACTTTTGTACATACTATATTTTATTCACATTTATATATGCACTTCACATTGTGGTATTTTTAGTTAGTATGATTTTTGATACATGTTAATGCATGTCATTTGTTTGCTCATTACTTATTAGTATTTATCTGATAATGAGATAATGGGGCTGATTTGTTAAAAAGGTTTAAAATTTTTTACTGAAAATGAATGTGTGAATATTTACTTCAATTATCCAATAATGTGAAAAGCATCTGCACATAATTGGGTATTCAATGTAAACAAGAATTTGCTTTTCATAGGACTGCATAGGTGAAGTGAACATTCTTGTTTTCTAATAAATCAAATCCAGAGTCTCCAGTTGGATACTTATTCAAAAAGATTTGTTTACTGATCGCCTGTTTCTTTTTAATTTCCATTGCAGCCAATAAGTGTGAATTTCTAAAGCCAAGAAACGTGAGCTTCTATTCTGTGGACATGAACACTACTCTGACCTGGATGCCACCAGAGAAAGCAGAAGGAGTGTTTTATACTGTTACATACTTAGTGTGAGTTCTAACAGCTTCATTGTATTGTTATGGCCTTCTTTTTGATTATACAGAATCAAAAAGAATAAGTATCCCTTCAACCCCTTAAAGTGGTATGAAACCCAAAACTAAAAATGTGATATATGGCAGCTTACCAGTCCTTAGATGTGGTGGCTGCATTAGTTTGGTTTTTTTTTAGGCTTTTTCCCCTCTGCTTTCACCTGGGGATCTGGCCAGTAACACACCTTCTGTATTAGAGGGCCCACACTCTGGATGAATAAGAACAGGACAGTATTGTCAGTCTGGGGGGAGGGGAGTGTATATACTAACAAACTCAGTTCCACACTTTATAAGCGGTTACAGCAAACTGTTTTTTTTTCCTTTTGGGATAAAGGTTTTACATGAATAAGTAAAAGCTGACCACTGTAAGTTCCCCTGCTAGTGGTAAATGGTTTGTCTCATCTCTGTTACTGATACATTCTCCTGGAGAGTGTGTTCTTTTGAATAAGAACAATGACTGACTTACTGGCTGGATCACCAGGTGAAAATAAAAGAACAAAACCCTAAAAAAGAAAATCAATTTACATTACATCTAAGATATGGTAAGCTGCACTGCTCTTGGGTTTATTACCACTTTAATGCTGAGAGTACTCATATATGCAACCTTATTGAAGTAAGTCTTCTTCCATGGGGCTGCCTATGTGCACCACTGTGTTTGTGCTTACAGCGATCTGCACAGTGCGATCTCAGCACAGAGACTCTCACCGAGATTAATCGCTGTAAAGCTGACCCCTATGATTTTTTTCTTCTCTTGAGTAGGGAAAAGGATATATTTTATATTTTCCTTTCTGCTAGAGTGTATGTAAAAGGAAAAAAAAATATATGACAAAGATAAATTGGCTAGTTCAGTGTTTGGTCTAGGTCAGGGTATTCAGTGAAAGCCCACGGTTAGTGTATTTTAGGTAGGATAAAAAAAAATGTTTTAATTTAGTATCAGTGTCAGTGTGTTTTAAATCAGATATAAAAAGCAAAATGCACACTATTATTTGGGCCCTACTATGGGTATAAAGAATTAATAATATACACATAAGGGACATCACTGTGGTTTCCAGGAGTAGGAGAATTTGTTTTGGGTTGTTCTTTGGTTGTAAATTATGGTGATAGCAAGAAATATACAGAAACATTTAAAAACATTTTTTTTATATTTAATGCCACTTTTCCTTTGATAATTAAAAAAAACAGGAGACATCCATTTACCACAAATGAAAGCCCAATTCGTCCTGAAAAAAACAAAAACATGGATGCCCTGGATGCACTAAGTAGTTGCGATGATATATACAGTTTTACTTACACACATCAAAGAAAAACTGTGTTCGGACATTAGATTTATTTTACCTGTCATGCAGGGGTTAAAGTGTTACTAAACCCACAACAGTAAAATCAGTCTGTATATGTAGTAAAGCATGCTTGTTATACTCCCTGTGGAATCTAAGTGGTTAATCCTCTGCATTGTGTAAAAAGGATGTTTGATCCTGACTTCTCTGATTCTCCTTTTCTTTCATTGTTCCCTAAATATCTCCTGATAGAACAGAGGTTTGGAGTCACTCTGCTCAGGCTCACTTTGGTGTGTATTGCTAGAGAGGTTTTTTTTGTTCTTGGGAGAGTGCATGTGATCAGCACAGGGCCAATCAACACTGTCCAGACAGAGGTCAGGGGTCCTGCATCCTCCTAGAACAGAAAGAAAACTCATCCTACAAGCTTTAACCAGTGCTCAGCTGGACACTGATAGAAGCCACAAGACTGCCCCAACTGCTGAGGAGAAAAGGTATTTAGCAGTTTATATTTACTAAAATCATTGCATTTGTACTGTGGGAGACCAAATATAGTGAATGCAGGGTTCTGGGTTTAAGATAAGAACTGAGGTAGGGTTTGCATGTAGGATTTTCAGATCTGGAAAGGAACCTGAAGAAGGTTTCAAAGCTTTAAAGCCAACACTTAGCGCAAAGTAGATTAATATTTATGAAGAAAGTTAATTTAAAAGAAAATAAAAAATCCACTTTCAAACAGAAAGCAAACATAATATATTGCTATGGATAGGATAGGTTATTATTGTGGGGGTTCACAATAATAACCTAACCCCCAAACAAGAGATGAATTTGCATCCGAACTTGCTTTTGTCCTGTACTTTATTTAGAGGAAACGTTTTACTGTCCAGTTCAATATCTAATGTGAATAGCGTCTGGAGTAAAGGTGTTTGAGATAAAGTATAAATCTCACCACCCTCTTAACTGTTCCTATGTTGTAAACTGGTGCATGATCGTGGTAACCAGACCCCTTATGTGAACCCTAAAAGATTAACTGAACTCTGGTAGCTGTGCCCAAAAAAAGGCAGGCAGAGGGCAAATGATTAGCCATCAGTATTGTCTGTGGTCTCCCTGCAAGTGATCTATTCCCATTACTGCCATATCGTATTCTGCCCTTTTTATCTTTGTGGAGATGGCCATCTGGGTATAGCTAGGGCTTTGCTTTCTCACATTAGAGCCTCCAGCATGGAGACCAATGAGCAGCACAGAAGTGACATTACCAACTCTCACTAATAGCCAGAGGCAGCAGTGCCTTATATCTCAAACTGCAGATATACAGCTATAATGCTGCAAATCAACTCACGTCCCAGTGCTTTGTTATTTTTATGAAAAATTCAAGGCAAAAGTGAATCTTTCAGGGTACTCCTTAGACACAAACAACACTTCTACTGTAAGTGTTCCTATAACAAAGCAAATACATTTTTGAGTTCAGGTTCTCCTTAACATCACCTATTAAACCTAACCCCTATTCTGCTGCATACTCGCCTTGCCTTGCATTGCTTCTGTACCAAGATCCTGCAGGTTCCTCACCAAAATCATATAGAGCCAAGATCCTTGCTTCAAAAAAAAATGTATATGGAAATGCGTATTAATCTAAAGTGCAGATAAAAGTGATTTTATTTGTTGTTTTTGTCTTGTATGTGTACATTACAATAATGATACCAACAGTGTGTGAAGAACCGATTTAAAGGATATCTAAGAAAAAACGAACATATTTCAGCTTACCAGCTCTTAGATGTGATGGCTGCTAAGAATGAGGTGAAGGTTCGGTACCAATATAAGTTTGGCTGTGCAGGCAAACACCCGAACATTTATCCATTCAGTGGGAGCTGAACATCATGCACAATATTGGTTTTACTTCTGCTATTCTACTTGACAGCTTCCCACTGTCAATGGTTCTTAGGGACGCTGGCAGCTGCAGGCACGGCCAAGTCCTTAACAACTGGTAATGTCACCTGGCCCTTTCACTTACATGGCTGGAAACCCTAGTACATGTACGCAAAGGGACACGGATTGTTATAAAAATGGCATAGGGGTTCCCTCATAATTCATATCAGGCCTTTCAGGTTTGAAATGAATGTTAAAGGGAATACCACACAAAAGAAAAAAAAAACAGCTTGAAGTCCATCTAAATTTTTTACTAGACCCTTCAGGTTTTATATGGAGATTAAGGGGGAACACCATGCAAAAATAAAAAAAAAAGGATGAGATGCCCTCCAAAAATCTATACCAGAACATCTATTTTTTGTTTTTTATTTATTATAGGTACTTATATAGCGCTGTCAATTTTACATTAAAATTTTTGCTTTTGAGTTTAGATGTGCTTTAACACTTTCTTTACCTTTTTCAGCTCAAACCATCTGCCTTTAATGTGGTTCCCCTATAAATCTAAAATAAATATTATATTGTCATTTGTAGATTTGGTCTTATAACAACACAATAATTTTATGTTATCTCTATGTGCAGATATGGGAGTGATATATGGCACAGAAAGCTAGAATGCACAAATATAACTTGGACATGGTGCAACCTAGCTCATGATACAAACACGAATGCAACAACATATGTAAATATCACTGTAAGCAATCTGAATTGTTCTACCTCTGAAATTTCAGAAGGGTTTGAACCTTATTATCAAAGTAAGTTTACACTTGCTGTTTTAGTTATATATAGTAGCCATGATAATGCCTTACTGCTCAATATGAACTGTAGACCTGGGGTAGTATTACTCCTGATTACATATGCAATAAAAGCAAAATCATTTAGCAAAAGAAAAAAAAACTAAGATTCTGGTCTTCCCTCACTGTACTAACTAATACTGTTTTGTTGCTTTTGGCTGCCTCCCACATGTCTCTCCAATGGGGCTAGAAACAGCAGGAAAAAAAGCCAGAGTTTCTAATCCTTGCTTACCCTATACACATTTTTTAAAAATGGTCTAAAGTTATTATTTAACTCTAAAATTTAACTTGAAGCTCTAAAACAATGGCTAAAGTGATAAAGATAACTCTTAGTTTAGACTCACCATCACCAAACTTGACTTCTAACATCAGGTTAACTCTTACAAATTGATGCTTGTCTCATCACTGTGGAAGCCAAGAGCTGGCGCTAAAACTAATGGATATATGCAATTGCGAGTTTAACATTTGATTCCCAGCAGTGCACAGAAAGTTATGTAATACTTTGGGATCAATTCACAAAGCGTAAGCACAAGGATAAGGATCTTTAATTTAGACTGTCAATTTCATATCTCATTGGTCTCAGCTGAAAAAAACGGTCACTTTTTTCTCTCTATACAGAAAACACCAAGTAACTGATATTTGTGGATTTAAGGGGAGAAATTCTATCATTTTATTAGTTCATCAAGCTATTTGCTTTATTTTGGTCACTTGATTTTTTTGAAGAATGAGTCCAAATTTTGTATCATTGCAGCGAACATGCTTATTACTGCCAAGCTGCTGCATTGTATACTGTGCCAGATTACTAAAGACCATTTGCCATGCATAAATGCAAGAATCACTTTAGTTTAGATGGCAACAACTAATTATAATTTGCTTTGTGACCACACTTTTTGTTTTATGCATGAACTGAGAAATTAATTTACTTTTACAAACGTACTGCACAAGCACAGAAATGATCCAAGAAATTCTCAAGAGTGCAGCATTTAGTTGACACTACCCTGTCATGTGTTTGACTGGAAAAATAAAAGCTGTGTGCATATCTATGCCCTCAATCCCAAGTCTTTACCTGACAGAAAACTGTAGTAATGAATAGGATCAATAATAGTAATTTCATCCTCCTGTTCTGCATGATTCACCAGAGCAAAGACAAGATGCAGCAAGGGTCCACTTGCTTCGGTCATAAAATATATACTGCATTTAATTTGAATATACCGATATTTTCTGTCTTTTTTTTCTCAGCTATCCTTGGACCTCCAAAAATCAATTTATTTTCCACTGCAACTTCAATTGTAATCAATTTAACTCATCCCATTGTTGATAATTTCCATATTAAGTTTAAATATCACATCTACCTAGATGGAATACACATCAAAGAAACAGAAGTAAGTTGTGAAATGACAATTAGCAAACATGTTAATCTCTAACTTGAGTCATCAGAACAATAGGCTGTGTTATTGTAGTCAGAATCGATTGTTAAAAGTTAAATTGCAACTAGAACTGTAATTTGAATGTATTATTTTATCTTAAATGTATGAAGTGGGTAATGGAGGGATTCTTTTCTTGTGTAAATTGTCATCGATGGTCAAAGATATGATTTCATCACACAGTGCAATAGAAAAGCCTCCTGACTTTCACTCTATTAAAATTAGGAAAACCTGCAGAGAAAGCTGCATAGAAACTTTATTGAAAACAGTTAAAGTGACACTAAAGTCTTGTTTTTTTTTCTTAAAAATAACAAACATGTCATACTTACCTGCTCTGTGCAGTGGTTTTGCACAGAGTAGCCTGGATCCTCCTTTTCGTGGGTTCCCTGTCGGCGCTTCTGGACCCTCCCTCCTGTCTGGTGCCACCACAGCAAACAGTTTGCTATGGGGGCACCCAAGCAGGCATGCTCCAGAGCCACAGTTCTTCATGTCCAGTCACACTCAGAGCCGTGGCTCAGCCTCTCCTGATTTACTCACTGGCTGACAATGGCTCCCGCTGCTGCCTCAGCCAATCAGGAGTGAGAGTCCCTGGAGAACTGAGGCTCTCGTGGACACGGTTGGATTAAGATGGGGCTCAGGTCCTTTATCAGGGAAACAATTGAGTAACTTGGAACGTGGAATTGAATGGAGTCAACAAGAAGCATCAGACTATAACAAAACAGAAAAAGAGAATTTATTAGTACAGTAAACTATCCAATTCTGAAAGCACCAAAAACAGCATAAAGAGTGCAGATTAGAAAAGGGTGGTTTTAAATGACGAAAAATAAACTGAATTTAAGATAAGGACCAATTTACTTAACAATTCTGCAAAAACTTCAATTGGAATTAAAACAAATTCATCTAACATATTTGAGGGCAATGCCAAGACCCACAAACTTGAGGGGAAAAAATTAACCTTCATTTAGATAAAAACAATGAGTTCAAAAACTGCATTCTAACAATTTTGCTTACCGCCAAAATACAAGGTGAATCAGAAGATCCAATAAAAACAAAATGACCAAATAATGAACAAAAAACAGACAAATCCCAGATAAAACACAACTGAGAAAAAAAGAGAAAAGCTTAAAAAAGCATGATAATGAAAAAATGGGAGGAGAGGAAATAGCTGGAGTTTCAGTGTTTCTTCCTCTTGTCAGATGTTCTTCTAGACCCCTCTAAGGTAGCTGTTTCTACTCCTTCGGGGAAATAGATTGCACATATCCCTCACATAGCTGACTAATTTTGGAAGGAACAGCATCTTCTAGGACCAATGGAGGTCTTGATTTGCCAGAATAGCTGCTGCATAAGACCTTTCATAACTCCTGTCAGTAAAAGGTTGGCTGCTACTGCAATCTATTTTGACTGTCTGATGCCTCAGCAGGGGAAAAAAAAAGCCTGCCTCAAAGTGGCCAATCACCTTTCTTATACCAGGGGTACTGGAATTCCTTAGACCAATTGGGAATCACCTGTACAACCAAAGAGATAAAGGGCACAGAGAAACAGAACAGCCTGCATGCCACCCCATAGGTGGCATGAAAAACCATGGCCCCTAATTATTCTACTCAAAACTGTTGTTCTATCCTTTTATGCTGAGTTACCTTTTAAAAGCAGAAGGGCTGGTAAATAGTAAAGCACTTTATTAAGTGTTTTTTAGCTTTTAAATTCATATATAAAGCTCAAAATATATTAGCAATACTATAAGCTGTTAGATTTATGTATACTGTACGTAAAATTATTATCCAAAACAAAATGAAACACATAATCCTGAAACTACTTACGCCCACATTTTTCTATGTTTTAGATTCCTTCTTACAAAAAAGAGCATTTAGATTCACATACAAAGTATTGTATAGCTGCCAAATTGTCAGTATTTGGAAGAGAGAGCATTATGTCTGGCACAACATGTATTACAACAGAAAGGGGTAAGAAAACTTATCAAGCTTTTGTGGTAGCCTACTGTGATTGATTCCAGGGATGAATTTTGTTTTTAAAGCCTTGTTTTTGCACCTACTCTGAAGCTTACAAAATGTACCTCTCTTCTGAGCTGAGGCCTAAGGTAAGAAATAATGCTTGGGCAGGCTGAAAAACATTTTATGATCATAGAATATGCTAAGTGTGAGGGTGGTGGCACGCTAGATGTGAGGGCCATTAGATATTTAAGGGCCATCAGATGTGTAGGCACATATGATGGTCTGAAACATTTTAACTACCAAACCCCAGGCAGCAATGAAAAGGTTGCTACTTTTAGGTTCAGTTCTTCCCTCTCTTGACATATATTGGTGCATCAGATACTTCTGAACAACAACTTTGGTCTGTGGTCCACATACAATATTTGAGTAACTACAGAAATAGTGTGGATTTCTGTGAGTATGCTGGTTTTTCCATATACCAGCCACTATATCTGGTGAGTCAGTTTGGGGCAAATGGAAAAGCAAATGGAATGGGGGGATGTTGCAGGACCCTGCATGGTTTATCTACCACAGTCATGGCTTAATATGTATGATTAAAGAACTGTGTTTAGTTATAATGAGCATGGTAAAAATGGAGGGTTTCATTAACACTTATGATAAACAAAGAACTTTTAACTTCTCGGTTTTATCTCACAAAAGGGTAAATTTTTATTTTGCAATTTTTCACAGCACAAAAAATAATTTCTCATATACAAATAAAATAGGCTTGCTGAAAGACATTTTTTTATACAGTGCTGAATCAAGACTGTACTTTATTTTGAGGAGCCAATATACTGCAACAAGTACAGTAAATAATGGTTGTGGGCAATGGGCTTGTAATAAAACATAGTCATTAGTTTTGATTTAGTAGTTTAACATGGATCTTTCATGCAGGCTGATGTTCCCTCGGTTCCCTTTCCATACTTCAATGTGCAGGCTAGTGTCCACTCAGTAACGTGCAGTTTCTGGTACAGTGCTTGAGGGAGTCTTTATTGCATGCTTTTATTTAAAGACGGGCTGATATCCCATTGATTTTCTTCATTTTTTTTAAAGTGCAGAGCCTCGAAACGTATATGTTCAAAGGTTGCTCTAAGACCTAAAGAGTAGTCTGGAGTCTAAGTGAGGGCAAAATAGCAGGGGAGGCTCTATAGTTAAGTAACTGCATTATTAAATGCTATTAGACTGTGGGTTGGCTTTGAAGAAGTGACACATCTTTTGTCTTGACATAAAATGTAGCAGCACATAGGTTGGCATAAAGGATCCAGCATAATGGAGCAAAAGATATAATAGTTTGTTGTCACTTTTCCTGACTGTTGGTTTGGTGGGAAATATTTTAAAAACAATGCTCTGTGAACATCATTTTATTGTATTTTGCAATGTAATTAAATGTTGGAAAATAATTTTTATATTTTTCTTATGCAGATTACGTTGAAAAAATTGCTAAAGTGTTACAATATATATTGCCAGCGATATTGGCCACATTGACATTTATTTTAGCAGCTTATACTGTGCATAGGTATATTCATGTCAACAACGCCAGCCAACCACATATTCTGGTAAGTTAATGTACAAGCATTTATAAATGTAGCATTTCAGTGCAAAAGCTTGGGTGTTCTCTGCAGTTAGACAGGTGTGTCACTGTTAACAAAAGGGTAATCAGCACCATTGTCATTCAGAATGTGCTATAATATTACATTTAAACTACTGGTGTAGGGGCAGTGATAACTCCATTTTTGAAAAAAAAAAAAAAACAAGATGTACAAATGTCTTTTTAAATGCATAACAAAGAGAAATAAATATGTCTTTTTAGTTTAGTACTAAAATGACCTTTCAAGTTCAATCTGCTTCCATAATAAATATGGGTTATTGCGAGTGCAGTATACAAAATAAGCAGCCAGCATAAAAAGGTAAAGCTCTACACCTCTAAAAGTAAATAAATATGACGAATATATGCAGTGCTAAAAGATGAATATAATTAATAAAGATATAAAATCAATCATATAAAATTGTGAGCGCTAATGGAGCGCATATATATAGTGATGAGGTGATGAAGTACGTCTGATGATGACTTATCAAAATGTAACAAAATCACAATAAGCAAATGATGTGACAGGAGTGAATTAGTTCATTCGAATAAACATAAAGCAGATCCAGGGAAAATAATGATCGGTGTTCCGCGCTGGTGAGCTTCAGTGACGAGGACCAGTAAACTTATGCACTTACCAGAAGTGCATAAATTGTGCGCATGTATATAATGTATCCTTTAAAGCAGGGGTCCTCAAACTTTTTAAACAGGGGGCCAGTTCACTGTCCCTCAGACCGTTGGAGGGCCGGACTATAGTTTTAAAAAAAAAACTATGGTCATCTCCTGTACTGTGTCCGCATTTGTTCAGAGACTGCGGACATACAACGGTGGTGGGAATACTGGGCCAGCCACTCTATAAGACGCACAGACATTTCCCCCCAAGTGTGTCTTATGGAGCGAAATAGTGTCCCATCATTGGTGTCAGTGGGAGAAATAGTGTCCCATCATTGGTGTCAGTGGGAGCAATAGTGCCCCACCATTGGTGTCAGTGGGAGGAATAGTGCCCCATCATTGGTGTCAGTGGGAGGAATAGTGCCCCATCATTGGTATCAGTGGGAGAAATAGTGCCCCTTCATTGGTGTCAGTGGGAGGAATAGTGTCCCATCATTGGTGTCAGTGGGAGGAATAGTGCCCCATCATTGGTATCATTGGGAGGAATAGTGCCCCATCATTGGTGTCAGTGGGAAGAATTGTGCCCCATCATTGGTGTCAGTGGGAGGAATAGTGCCTCATTATTGGTGTCAGTGGGAGGAATAGTGCTCCATCATTGGTGTCAGTGGGAAGAATCGTGCCCCATCATTGGTGTCAGTGGGAGGAATAGTGCCTCATCATTGGTGTCAGTGGGAGGAATCATGCCCCATCATTGGTGTCATTAGGAGGAATAGTGTTCCATCATTAGTGTCAGTGGGAGGAATAGTGTCCCATCCCTGGTGTCAGTGCGAGGAATAGTACCCCATCATTGGTATCAGTGGGAGAAATAGTGCCCAATCATTGGTGTCAGTGGGAAGAATTGTGCCCCATCATTGGTGTCAGTGGGAGGAATAGTGCCTCCATCATTGGTGTCAGTGGGAAGAATCGCGCCCCATCATTGGTGTCAGTGGGAGGAATAGTGCCTCATCATTGGTATCAGTGGGAGGAATCATGCCCCATCAATGTTGTCATTGGGAGGAATAGTGCCCCATCATTGGTGTCAGTGGGAGGAATAGTGTCCCATCATTGGTGTCAGTGTGAGGAATAGTGTCCCACCATTGGTGTCAGTGGGAGGAATAGTACCCCATCATTGGTGTCAGTGGGAGGAATAGTACGTCATTGGTGCCAGTGGGGTGGGGGTGGAATAATGCCCCATCGTTGGTGTCAGTGGGGGGAGGAATAGTGCCCCATCATTGCTGTCAGTGGGAGGAATATTGCCCCATCATTTATTATCAGTGACACCAATGATGGGGCACTATTCCTCCCACTGACAGCAATGACACTTAACTAGCCGACCCCTTTTTCAGCATGGTGCTGCTGCAGCCAGCATATCTGGTTGCAGCAGTACCAACTGCACGGCACACCTGCCGGGCGGTCCGCTGTCCTCCTTCCTTCACTTCGGCCTCTCCCTCCCTTGATTTTCGCGGGGCCTCTCGGCTCCGCCTCCTCGCCGGTGATTGGCCGCCTGTGTGCCTTTCCTGAGCAACAGTACTGGTGTCCAATCACTGGTGAGGAGGCAGAGCCAAGTGGCAGCGCGGACATTGAGTGAGGGAGCGGCCGGATTGAAGGAGCTGCGCATCCTGGACTGGATCGTCATGGGACTGGGATCGGAGCCAGGTAAGAGACACCAGCCCCCTGCCCGCCCCTGTACTTAGTGTACCCTGCCGGCGGGCCGGATGAATGTGCTCGGCGGGCTGCATGTGGCCCGCGGACTGTAGTTTGAGGACCCTTGCTTTAAAGGGTCATCTGAGTCTGGGCAGGGGCTGCGGGGTCATCAAGCACAACGTGGACACACAGGATGGTACTGCTTGCACTCACACTCTGCTCATATCACCTCCAAAGACAGATCCAAGATATCAGCCAGTATATAGCTCCAAATACAGGGATATCCACCTTAAGGGGGCTCGTAAACAATGAGCCAAAGACAGATGGATGCCAATAGTGTAGTATTTTATTGAAAATTTAGGCAGAAATCCAGTAAAAAGTGTTTTGGAAACTCACGTGTGGTTTGGGTGTAAAAAGATGGCCGCCGGCCTTTCTCGTGGCCATGTGCGGCATGACGTCACTCTGATAGGCTCCTCGCTGATGCGTTTCGTGCACCAGCATGTTCTCAAAGGGATGAGCCTACCCAGAGGATGCCAGAACTTAAATAGCCGCCCGCGCATGCGTGCGTCGTATCGGGCCAACGCGCATGCGTGAGCAGGATGAGCTGGGAGGAGGGACACTACGTCATCCTGCTCTCCTGGTGCAACGCAGAGCACGTGCGCGAGTAGGACGAGCTGGAAGGAAAGATGCTACGTCACCAGCTCTCTGGGTACTAATTGAACAGTCGCTGAAATCCCCAAGTATTAAAACATAAAATGCAGAAAATAAATTAGGTAATATTTTGATTGGGGACAAATCAGAGTCCCAGAAGTTATGAATTATATAAAAACATTTTGGTCAGCAGTGTGGAAAAAATCTATGGGTATATTAAACTATTAGCCACCATATTATTAGAGACCAGCAGTATTGTAACTGCTGACATATAGTGCTGACACATAAAGCACACAATATGGCATCCATTGTTCTGGAGACCATTTAACTGTTTAACGGTTATAAATGCAAAATGTTTCTCTTGGACAACTAATATTAGTCCAAGGAATAGGATGGAACTAAAAATGGAGAGGATGATGGTCAGCTATTATCAATAAAACAATTGATATCTAAATCAATGTTGAGGCTGTATGGAGACAAGGATTTTAATTCAATAATCCACCTTGTTTCTGATTGTGATACGGCCCTCCTTTTATGCCCCCCTCTCCACTGTGGCTTAATAAGATCGATCCCTATAAATTTCAAAAGTGTGGGATCTCTACCATGATATACTTGGAAGTGTTTTGGAGAGCGAATGTTCTTTATATCCCTTCCTGATGTTGTAATAGTGCTCTCTAAGCCTGTCTCTTACTCTCCTTGTAGTTTTACCAACATACTGTTTGTTGCAAGGACATTCTACTAGATACACTACATGAGTACTATTGCACGTGATAAGTGGATTCATCTTATAGGTCTTCCCCGTAATATTAGATTTAAAGTCTACAACTTTTTTCTTGCGGGAACCATTATACTGACAGGCTAGACACCTATTACATGGGTAGAAGCCCTTCAATCCAAATGCTGATGAAAGGTTACTTGGTGGGTCCACTACGTTAGGTGCCAATGTGTGTCTCAGAGAAGGGGCCTTACGAAAAGTGATTTCTGGGCGACCGGGTATAAATTCGCCCAGAATTGGATCATTCTTAAGAATTGCCCAGTTCATTTTGATATTTTTAACTACATCTTTATATTGGGTAGAAAAATTAGTAATGAATGGACAGATACGTTCAGACCTGATTTTATTCTCTGACGTGAGTAAATTATTTCTAACTAAGGCTCCAACCTCTTCGATAGTATTATTAAGGGAATCTATGCTATAACCTTTTTCCAAAAATCTGGTTTTAAGAATATCTGCTTGATGGTGATAAAAAACTCCATCCATTTTTTTTGTTTTGAATAGAGTAAGGAAGAGCTAGAATCTCTGTCCAGTTTCTATTAAGATTCACCTTTACTTTTTATCTTAGTAAATATTGTCACGAGAATAGAAAAGAGAATAAATCTAAAACGTAACAATTTTGCATAGCTTACAGTAAGGACAGCAGGCAGAAATAGGATGTTGCCTAACTTTAAGTAAATGCCCACATGCACCCTGTTGTATATCCAGAAGATGAAGTAAAGGGAAATATTTAAATAAGAACACCAATAGCAGAAAAAATCTGAGAGATGTTCTAACCCTTATCCACTCTACTTAAATTTAAAAAAATGGCTATAGTGCTACATTATTGATAAAAAAAAAAACAATGAGCAGAAAAAATAGCTAAGGGGAAAGGGGGAGGAAATGGTTAATTAGGGCTGAATAAGAATTAATATGAAGTTATACAGGAATACATTTTATTTCAAAAACAAAACTTTTTTTTACTTGTAAGGTTGTTTTAACTGTTGCCTTTTGCAGATCAAAAGTCACTTATCTGATCTACTGTACATATGAATGAAAGGGCAATAGTTGTTACCTTGTGTTTACTTAATGACACTTGTGGACTTTCTGCTACTTTATTTCACAAAGAATTGGCTGCATTTGTGACAGTTGTTCCTGCAATGATACATAGCAAGCCCCGGCTGTCGTTGAGAGCTGGGAATTGCTGATATTTGTGACGGGAGTGGCAGCAGGAAGACAGGAGCAGGGGATAGGAGATTCACTCTAGAAACTTTGTTGGTGTTTCTAGAGCATAGGTAATACCCCAAAGGTCCTCAATTATTTTTTTTGTTTACACACTGTTTTTATTGGAGAATATAAAAGTAATACAAATGACCCATAGGGTCAGCATGTGTAAATGACAAAATAACATAAGTAATATGAAGCTTCCATCAAAAAAGTGAGTCAATATAAAAAAAAAGGTAGCCAGTTGGCAATAAATCCATTACAAAATTTGGTTGTACAGACAGAGATTAATTCAGAAGAAAGCTACGATAAATACCAGTCGTAACTGTGATTGCGGCTTGGAACTTATAAATATAATCACAAATTATCCATTATAATACAAAATAGAAATCATAGAATTTCTACGTGTTCCATTTGGTATGGAAAAAGTTCATGGTATCATATAACTTATAGTGTATACATTCCACAAGCATAATAGAATGAACTTTACCAATGATAAGAGAGAGTGGGACTATGGTGAATTTCCATTGTACGGCTATAGCTCAGATAGTGGCAACACAAATACTGGGAATAATGCAGGCCATAGACGAGACGTTTATCGGCCGAATTGTCAGTCAAATGAAAAATTGGCCCATATTCACACATATTAGTGGGGCAATGTTGTCGGCCGATTTTCGCGGTTCTTGACGTTTTCTTTTTATCGGTCATACTGGGAAATCTACGAAAAACGACCATTTTTTGTAAGGATTGGTGGCAGCAACGACTGATTTTTCATTTATCGGCCGATAAACATCCCGTCTATGGCAAGCCTTAGGCGTTGCTAACACAAATAGTGTGAATTAAGCTGGCCATACATGGGTCGAATTCCAAAATAATTTTCTTTTGAACATCTTTTCTAAGAATTTTCGTTCAAATTTTGCACCATTAGTGGGCCACAGCAACGGCCGATTTTTGAGTGACCATCGAATTTGAGTGATCTGGCATGCCGGAAATTTTTTGAAAAATGAATTAATTTCTAATCAATGATGGGAGAAACTTGTGAGAAATGTAATTGACAAAGGAATGAGCATGAACTGTGACCTGGAAAGAAAAGAAAATTCTTGGCCACGAAAATCTTTTCTGTAGTAACATGAGGTGAAATTAAAGGCTTGGTTGGTTGAATTTCGAAATCAATGGTGGCACCATTGGATTACAAAACACACAATGTCTGATTTTCTCAAGAAAATTAATTTGGAATTCGACCCATATATGGCCTGCATTAGGGGTTGCTAGGTCCTCAATTGTTTCATTCATAAGTGTTGGGGATGGACATTAAGGGCTCAAGAAAGGGTAGATTTAGTATTGCTTTAGTGTAGGTGATTTTCAAGAATCTAGACAGGCTCCCGCACCTGGGATCTAACATACAATTTAAAGGTTCAATTCAAAGTCACTGAAACAGCACCAATTTAGATATTAAAAAAATGGTTTTAACAATATGCTCTTTTTTTTCTATTAAATCAGAACACAATGAGAAGAAACAATACTAATGTGCTTTTCTTGGAGGAGTATTCTGTACCCATAAACATTATCATCATAGATAGAGACATGATAAATCTACAAGGCACTACAATATCTGAAAGGAAGACATCGCTGAATAAGAGTTGTATGAGTTTAAGTCTTCCCGAAGATGATCTTATTCATGAGTCAGATATTACTGATGGAGACAATTGTTCTGGTTATGACACAATTCAGGATAATGTGCAAACTGTAGGACTAAATATTTCACCATATGATATGCCACATTGGACATTTGACATTCCTGCACCTAATCAAAATTCATAGCATGTATAAGGACTACCTTGATACAGGTCCACAGCCATAACTGTCAGTTTTAGCTCTTTCCTGTTACAAAACCATTGCCCAAGACAAAGGTAATTAGGGTATTGATCTCTCCAAAGCTTTACTCTGTCACCAAGATGAGCATACTTTTCCACAGCACTAGCACTATTTTTTGTATTTTTAGTACAAATTCGCATTTTTAAATCATATTTTCCTGATTAAAATTTCCTAAAAAATAAAGTATTGCAAGTCAAGGTTTCACACTTGCTATTTGCAGGCAAACGGTGGAGTGCTAACTCCAGGTACTCAGCAGTGATTTGCTACTTGTTGTGAACTGTGTAATTTGACTGTGTAATTTGATATCCTGCTATGCAGGTCTAGTTATAACATATGCACAGCTGAACGAGTTATAGAAGGGACAATTTTTACTTTATTACTAAACTTGAATATCGCTAAATGTATCCCTTGCTATGTACATGGCCATTTCTTCTTTAATTTAAAAAATACTTGGGTTGATTGATTAAAATTGAAGAGTGCAAAATCTGCTACAGCTGTGTATGGCAGCCAATCGGCTTCTAACTTCAGCTTGTTCAATTAAGCTTTGACAATAAAACCTGGAAGCTGATTAGTTTCTTTGCAGAACTGCACCAGATTGTGCACTCTCCAGCTTTAATAAATCAACCACAATGTAACTGTTAATTCAGTTTCAGACTGATTCAGCTCCTGTGATAAATAATTTAGACCCTGATGACATCATTCTCCCAGACCTCTCTCTCAATCCAGGTTCAGTCACTTTCCCGTAATTCAGAGATTACTTTATATTGATACAAATGCTTTTTGTAATATTATACAGTACTATTTTGTATATTGTTGTATGTTAGAAGTTTAATTATGCAAATCTAGTCATTGACATTTCCACTTCAAGACCAGGATGAATACTTCTAATTTAACCAGAACCCACAGTGATACTACCTAACAAAATGGTGCTATGTTAACCCAGGAAATACCCAGATATTGTTAACTATGCTTATGATGACATACCCAAATCCACAGCTCTGCTCAAGACTTGGAGTTACCCCAAGGATAAAACTAATTAGATAGATTATACTATCTTGCTACAGATATCTAATATGGGTACACTCATCCACGGGCTTAAATGTCAACCGCTCATGGATAAGCTCCACACGTAACTATATCCACCAATAATACCTCACTGTCTTGAGAAATGAAAATGATGTACTGTAAAAGGCAGTACAGACCTCTCCAAAAAAGAGGGGATAGGAGTAAATACCATGTGCATTCAAAAAGTGCTCCCAAAGAAAGACCCAGAGAAAAAAAGAAACTCTATATGTTTCGCTCCAGAAAAACAGAGCTTCGTCAGGAGTATCAACAATTAAAATAGGTCACATAGTGGCTGGAAGTTGTTTCCAACTGCACATTGTGGCAAAATGGCAAAAACACTGCGAATTCTGCACCGCATCAGTGTGAACCATGGCTAACTGTCCACAGTAGATTCCGCCATGCTGTCCACCCTATGAAGATAATTTGTAAAAGAGAACATACCACAGATTAGAAGTGCATTCTACAATGACCAAACCACCACAAGATCTTTCCTGTCCATTGCTTCCACTATGTACTGGGCCTGGCCACAGAGAGTAATATCAGGGCCTGGCATATGCATTAAGTTAAAGGATAAGTTCACCTTTAAACAAAAAAGAATAAATGCACATATTTTTGCAGGTAAAATGATGTGCATTTATTATTTTTTGTGTTAGGAGCCTCTAATGCATTGCACCAGCAATCAGCAGATCACTGTTGCCATGCAGGTCTCCTGCACACTGTCAATGTATTAGCTTGGTCATACATTCCGTACAAGCAAGCCAATACTTCTTCTGACAGAAAGAATCAATGAACTACCTCAATGACTACAATGTAGAGCCTCTAAGGCTGTCAGGACCTGTAGTCATTTCATTCACAGAGGACTGTGAATTAATGACATGGCAGTGTGGGCGGGAACTTCTCCCCGTACTTCTATCATAGGGAGAGGGGGACAGCGAGCTGCAGGATCGGGAACAATACATGTTCCACCCTAAAATGTAACCTGTTCCCAAAGGTGAACATCAAGCACAGAGACAACTGTTTCTTTGTAGCCAGATCAGAATCAAGTGCATAATTTTGGCAGTTGCTAGGAGTGGTGAAGACAAGAAATACTATTCTGAATTAGGTGTGCCTGTACAGTGTACAGTCATTTTTACTAATCTGTAGTTTGTTCTTCCCTTTAAAAATTGAATACAGAGATTGAAAGCTAGAGTGGACAAAGTGGTTCTAAAATCTCAAGGTTTTTACCTTCATGAATTCTATGTATGAAGGTAAAAAACCTTGTGTGTAGCAGCCCCCCAACACTTATCTGAGCTCCTTCTTGATCCAGTGATGTCCACGAGAAACTCGGTTCTGTGGGGACTCTCACTCCCGATTGGCTGAGGCAGTCTGAAGCCATTGGCTCCTGCTGCTGTCAATCACAGCCAGTTAGCCAATCAGGAAAGGGAGGGGGTTCTGTGTGAATGGATGCAATTTTGTTTTAAGCTGAAAGTCAAGTAATCATCTACATAATCTACATACAAGATGAAGTGTGTGTGTGTATATGTGTGTGTGTGTATATGTGTGTATATGTGTGTGTGTGTATGTGTGTGTGTGCGCTGTTTTACCTTACAAATGATTTGTATTTCTGTCCATATAGTCCTGAGATTATCACAAACCTAACACAGCACTGTCTGATGGGGGAAGGGATCTGATTTTTCTCTACTGCAGTTCATCAGCACTCACAGGGCTCTTCCCCCCACCCCAACCTGTGACTGGACAGTGATTGAGAAGAAGCACACTAATGGGCTCTTCTCTTTGTTACTCTGACCTCTGCTCCTATCAGCGTTCTCCTTGCATTGCAACACAGATTATTGGCTCCTTGATCCACTTTTCTCCCTCCCTCCTAGTCTCCCTCTGCTGTAAGGGACTGCAAAGTGCAAATGCCAAACCCGATTATTGAATACAGAGCTTTATTAATTAGTTTTATGTGTATATTCTGTTTTTGTTCTTGCTATTTTTTAACACTGTGCTATAGATTTTGTTATATGAAAATGAAGATTGATGTAAATATGTATAGTATATTTAATCTGACTTATTATTAATATTATTGACAAATATATGACAGTTTAATGTGGATTCTTTGACATAGTGTTTTGTATGTTTATGGATGTTGTAAAAAATTGTGCATATGTAGCATTTTGTAAAGTGATAGTAATTCAGAATTACCCAACTATGTGAATATTTTATACAACAAAAACTACATTAAAAAATAAATCAAAAGTAAAACATTACATATAACCCTAATTTCTGTATCCTACATAATGATGGTTGAAAAAAACACTTACCATCGTCATATTTAAAAAGGATCTCCATTTATTAAGTGCATTATCCAGATATATTCAACTACATCATTGCAGGATAAAGCCACAATCACTGGCATTTACCATCATCTTGATTGGATTGTCTTTCAATGCAAAGTTGATTACAGTAACATTCACCCTATCGGTACCACTGTCATTAACTACTAATTCCTCATTCACTGACAAATTATAAAACATATGTGATTGCTTCATAAACCATATTGTAGTTTAAGGTTATTAAAATCTCCATTTCCATTTCAATCTACAACAAAATTCTCAAGTGTTGCTTCCTTCGGATATGGTAATTTGGAGGCATTCTGTACACTACAAATAGATGGAAATCTCCCAGAACTGTCATTTCTGGCTTGTATAATTGGATCATTACATATCTTTAATTTTTACACTAAGACACTTTTAGGCCTTTCCTGCAATAGGAGTTTCATTTTTTGAAAGATGCTCCAAAAGGCTTGCCTACATCTAAAGGGATGCAGATTCGATTGCTTTCATCATGAGAACACTGAGATTTGTTTAGGTGGTTATAAAGAAGACTGTTCCCTCCATTCAGAAATCAGACTGGAAAGGACATAGTGAAACAAACCACTATCTCTTGAGGAAAGAAAATTTTAAAACATTCAGCATCCTGAAGAGGTGGTTGAAATGATTAAGAGTACAATAATTCTTGACATTCTTCACTCTGAAATGATGTCACCCTGACATCTCTTTATTTCCATGTGGATGATGATAAGCTGTTCATTTCTGTAAGGTTGATTGGCAGCTAATTGACATGGTTTTTTTCTGAGCTATTCCTGTTTGTGAGTAAAATAAGTGAACATTAATATTATTATCATTATTATACAGAATTTACATTGTGCCAACAACTTGAGTGGAGCTTATACGAAATAAAGGGAGACAGTACATTTACAATACAATTCAATACAAGGGGTTTGGGAGGGACCTCAGCACAAGAGCTTACAATCTAATGGGAAGGGCAAGTGACATAAAAGGTAATAACTGTGGGGTAATGGGTTTTTTGAGAAAACAAAATGCAGTTTGGTGGAGGCAGGATAGGCTTCCCTTGAAAAGTTTTCAGGGATCACCTAAAGGCTGACAGCTGTGGTAGGGAGTTCTGTAGGATACAGAGGCTCTGAAGGCGAGCGAGGGAGGCAATGACGAGAGACAATGACGAGAAAACTAAAGAATAGGAGGTCATGGGGAAAGGGGTCTTAGGAGGAGGAAATTTGGATGGTTTTAGTTGATAATTTGGAATGTTACAAGCTCAGTTTTAGAAACATTTCATTTTAGGAAGTGATGTGACATTCATACTGTTATGTCCATTGGTAAATTAGTGATTGCAAGGGGAGAGGAGGAGTAGAGAGATAGATTTGTGTGTCATCAGCATACAAATAGTATTGTAATTCATGGGAGCTTATCAACTCTCCAATGACAGAGCCTTGGGGGACCCCTATGAAAACAGAAAGAGGAAAGGAGGGGGTAGAGTTGTAGGTGACACCAAAGAAGTGCTAGGTAGGTAGATAGGTAGAAAGTAGAACTACGGAAGAGTACAGTCTCAGAGATCCCTAATCAAAACTGTCCTACTGCTGGTGAATTTCACACTGCTGTAAAAAAACTTCCCTTTTGGTCATGGCCAATTTAGAAAATTATGCACTTGTATTGCCAAGATCATTATATCCTAATACATTTGGAAGGGGGCTACAATATATTTTTGGTGATAGGGGACAGGGAGTGACAAATACCATTCAAAAGGGTATAAATCTGGGGCTGGGGTTTTGCTTTTAGGAAATTACTTATCAGTACAACAGTACAATCAGTCTGTATATGCAGTCATGCATGCTTGTTATACTTGCTGTGGAACCTAAGGGGTTAATCCTCCACATTGTGATAAAAGGCTGTTTGATCCTGCCTTCTCTGATCCTCTGCTTCTTTTACTGTCCCCAATCCATCTTCCATAGTACAGAGCAGCAGTGACAAGTCTGCTCATGCTCTGTTTGGTGTGTATTGCTAGAGAGATTTTCTTTTTTTTTTTGGGAGGGTGGCACAGGGCCAATCTGTCCAGACAGAAAATCAGGAGTCATGCAGCCTCATGAGATACTCAGAGGAGAATGAAAACTCTACAAGATTAACCAGTGCTCTGCCGAGAACTGATAGAAGTCACAAGACTGCTATATGCTGCTGCTGAAAAATTATTTAGCAGCTTATGTTTACTAAAATAATTGCATTTCCATGTTCTGTGTACGGTGAGAGACCAGATAGAGTGAATGCAGGGTCCGGGGTTTAGTAACGCTTTAAGTCTAATCCATTTATGGCGTTCATCAAAACAATGGTATCCTATGTAAATAGTATGTTGATTCAATGTTTTCATACTGAACTTATGGGGGAATTACACTTTACAGATAGGGATAACGGCTTCAATATACATTTCATTGTTACTTGCATCCTGAAACTAATCCTGTGGTAAATCTATGTGATTAAAGCTAATAACATGTAACCTTTAACCCTAAGATGCTTTGTACATGAAGGCCACCTTGTTCTGAAACAGTAGAGAAATATTATCTTCAATATCCGTCAAACAGAGACTTAAGCCAGCCATAGAAGGTTTGAATCTTGGCTGGTTCAGCAGGGAATGGCCAAGATTTGAACTATCCATGGTCAGGCTGATTGTACCAAAATTGATTGTTATACGACTTCGGTACAACCAGCCTGTTGAATTTGCTTGCAGGAAAGAAAATCACATCATATATGGCCGGCTTTACAGTTTCTGATATTCTTCCACCATTCCTTCCCTCTCCCATCTGTGACATGTGAACTTAGAGGGGTCATAGGATCACTTTACTAAAGAAAAAACATTAAAAGCCTGAGTGTACAGTATATAGAGAATGTCAGTGGTCATTGACAACTTGCCCCATCATCTCCACCTGCCCTCAGGATACTATCATGGCAACTTCCAAGATGTATCTGCAACTTTTTGAACAGTTATCTACAGGTGTTCTTTACATGTGGCACTATCATTTTTCATATGAAGGTACAGGTAAAGTGTGATCATTTTTTGCAGATCAGTATCTGCCTGATTTTCTGTCATCTTAAACCTGACTTCCAGTGATGATTTGTATTGCATACCTATATTGGTCCAGCTCGGCACAATGTAAATATGCATATCTCACATCTGAAGGGCTGCTGGGGAAGCTGGACATAATTGCAATAGTCAGCACTAATACAGAGATAACCATGATCTTCCTGGTCCTGCTCAGGTTCTATGCGAGAGGTTGCTCCACTCTACACTGTCCACAGGGCGTTGCTTGCTCGGCACTGCCACTATTCATAAAACACTTTGGAGTTTATTTACTAAAATTGGAGAGTGCAAAATCTGATACAGCTTCACATAGAAACCAGTCAGCTTCCAGTTTTTTTTTCTTGTCAAAGCTTAAAGGATAAGTTAGCTTTTTAGTAAAAAATAATAAATGCACATATTTTTGCAGGTAACAAAATGTGCACTTATTTTTGTCTGCAGGAGCCTGTAAAGCATTGCATCAGCAATCAGCAGATCACTGGTGCCATGCAGGTCTCCTGCAGATCTGTCAGTATATCTGCTTGCCCGTATGGATCTACATGCAAGCAGACCTACTGACTGGAAGAATGAGTGAACTACCACGGCGCTCCACAGCACCATGGTAGTTCATTGTGGAATAAATGCCTACAGCCACTAAGGCTGTCAGGACTTGTAGTTTCTTATTCACAGAATACTGTGAATGAGTGGCACGGCTGGGTGAGTGGAGACCCACAGGGCTGCGCATTTTAAAAATTTGATAGCTAGTGGAGGGGGGGGGGGGGTAGAAGATCCCCTGCTAGCTGTCAAAACAGAGCCCTGGAGGAGGGGGGAGCAGTGAGCGGGGGCTGGTCTGTTTGTTGAATCCTTATCCTTTAATTGAACAAGCTGAAGTTAGAAGTTCTGTACCAGAATTTGCACTCTCCAGTTTTAGTAAATCAACTCTATATCTTTATATCTTTTTCAGTGGAAACAAGGCATTCATTGACTGGATAAGGTGGGATTCATAAGGTTACCTTTCCTCCTAATCATATCAAAGAATGACTTTTAACTAAAAAATACAAGCTTTTCATTAAAGCAGTATTAAACCCAAAAGAAAACAATAATTAATGCATTTTAGGTGTGATAACTGTTTGCTAGTCCTTCTTTCTTCTATTTTCCTCTGGTAAACCAACCAGCAAGACTCTCCAACAGAATGTATCAGTCTTCATTGATGAGACAGATCATTTAACACTGGCAGGGGTGATTAAAATGACCATCTTTTATTTATTCATGTAAAACCTTTATCCCAAAAGGAAAAAAACTGTTGGCGGTAACTGTGACTTATAAAGTGTGAGTTGGAGTTTACCTTCAATTTGTTATTGGTTCTAAATCTTCTAATACATTTAGCACTACCCCCACACCCACCCCAGACTGACAATGCTGATGCCTGCTGTGCTACCTGTGCTCATTCCTCCAGAGTGGTGTCTCACTAATACCTGAGGTGTGTTACTGGCCAGATCACCAGATGAAAACAGAGAGGAAAAAGCCAAAGAAAAGAAACCTGATGCAGCCACCACATCTAATGATTGGTAAACTGCAATATATTACATTTTTGATTTTGGGTTTCATACCGTTTTCAGTCCCTTTGACAATGGTCACCAGGATAAATCAAGAGAGTGTATTTCCCTATAGGAGATAGAGAAAGTAATGAAAATCTGACAGAAAACAAAAATAAAAGTTTTAGATTTAGATGCACATTTAACCGCTTCAACAAGCATCATTCTGGGAGGGTGTACGGGGACGTCCTCCCAGAAGTGAGCCTCGTGCGTGTCCTCAGGGGTGCACAGCGGTATTTTTGGTTTGGAGGTTTAATACTGCTTTAAGTGTGAAATATGCACAATTACATTGAGCCAAGCTGGGCCAAGTATGCAATCCAAATAATTCTTGGAGCTTTAAGATATGCTCCTAGAGTTCAGCTTTATATGTTGCTTCACTGATTCCCTGATGTATTACTGCACTGATTTCCGATGTGTTACTGCACTGATTCCCGATGTGTTACTGCACTGACTCCCGATGTGTTACTACACTGATTCCCGATGTGTTTCTGCACTGATTCCCGATGTGTTACTACACTGATTCCCGATGTGTTACTACACTGATTCCCGATGTGTTACTACACTGATTCCCGATGTGTTACTGCACTGATTCCCGATGTGTTACTGCACTGATTCCCGATGTGTTACTACACTGATTCCCGATGTGTTACTACACTGATTCCCGATGTGTTACTACACTGATTCCTTATGTGTTACTACATTGATTCCCGATGTGTTACTACACTTATTCCTGATGTGTTACTGCACTGATTCCCGATGTGTTACTACACTTATTCCCGATGTGTTACTACACTGACTCCCGATGTGTTAATGCACTGATTCCCGATGTGTTACTGCACTGATTCCCGATGTGTTACTGCACTGACTCCCGATGTGTTACTACACTGACTCCCGATGTGTTACTACACTGACTCCCGATGTGTTACTGCACTGACTCCTGATGTATTACTGCACTGATTCCCGATGTGTTACTGCATTGATTCCCAATGTGTTAAAACACTGATTCCCAATTTGTTACTACACTGATTCCCGATGTGTTACTACACTGATTCCCGATGTGTTACTACACTGATTCCCAATGTGTTACTACACTGATTCCCAAATCTATTTTCAGTCAATTTAAGTATAATGTTAATTTGAAGGCCTTTTTTTGCCACCTTGTGGTGTCTTCTGTTATTACTTTATTATTATGTTTTTTCAGCTTGTCTATTCAGTTAGCTTTTAATAGCCAAATAAATTTCAAGCTTTCAAAACAACCCAGGTTTTCTTTTCAGGTTCGATGTGTTATGGAAACTGAAATCTCATAATTTATGCACACTAGAACAGGAAACCTGTTCGGTTTTTCACATGTGTGAGAATAAAATTAAAGATTACTACCAACATATTAATCAGCCTTTTGAAATTCATATTTATCTGCCAAAAAGTTTTAAAAAACACGCTCTGTGCTTTAAACTGCTATTTTTACACCACAATAATCAGATAACAGCAGTACAATGTTATTCATACAATGATGCAATTGCTGCTTACAGAGCTTTCAAGTCATTTCGTCATTACTGACTACTGGTAAATTCAGTTCATTTTTAATAATCAGACTACTCTTCTTATCTATCCTTTTGCATTAGCAAGCAAAGGGAGACTACTTGGCCATGTACTCTGCTGTTTTCAAAGGCCTGAATTGCTTTTAGGTAAGCTCCTTTATTGTACAAGGGTGAAATTGTATTCACAATAAGGAAGTTCAGTGCATTTTAAAAAGCCAACTAAACTAGAGAGGAGAAAAAAAGACTTTTTTTTTCTTTCATGTCTCCCCTTCAAACCACTATGTAAAACATAATCAATCGAATATGGCTCCTGTCCTGTACGAAAAGAAGTTGACATTATCTTTCACTTTGCGGCTTTGCTACTTGAAGGAATGCAATTCCATTACAATTACAGTTACACAGTTTGTATTCGGGCGAAGTAATACACCTGATAAAGCTTTTGCTTATTTCACCTAAAGCTACAAGGTGAATTGTGCGGAAATACTCCAAAGGCACAAAACATTTCTAGTTCCAACAGATAGAGAAAATAAAACTTAATTTCACTTACATCATGGAGGCGAGGGACAGCTGAATTAATTAAAGTGGGACTACAGGCACAAACACATACTATATACATTTAAATGTTTAAATTCTTTATCGTAAAAAAAAAAAAATGACCACTGGCCAGTTGTGTAGGTCTGGTAATAAAAGCTATTTTTACAGTTAAAGGATAAGTTCACTTTCAGAACTTATTACATGTTCCACCCATTTTTAGGGTGGAATATGTAACATGTTCCTGCTCCTGCAGCCTCTCCATCCTCACCCCCCCGTGATAGTGGGCGGGGGATCTTCTCCCCGCACCCACTGTCACAATTTGAAAATAATGGGCTATGTCCTGCTGTGCCCACACTTCTGTCATTGATTCACAGATGCCTGTAAATAAATGCCTACAAGTACCCTCAGCCATTGCAGCTGACAGCTTGTAGCTCTCTGTGAACTACGAGGGCGCTGGTGTGCACTTGTGTAGTCCAATGATTCTTCCTGCCCTCAGGTAACTGTATCATGGGTGCAATGCTCTGCAGGCTTCTTGAAAAACATGCACTTTTTTTTAACCTGCAAAAGACTTTTTTTTCTCTAAAGGTTAACTCATCCTTTAACTGATACTGTAGATTTGTGTATATCTGTACTTCTGGCCCATTGCAGCTATCAGAGCTGTAGCTTTCATACAGGGAAAAGGTCCGGTCATTTATAAGCCCTTCTCTCCTCTTGCCCAATCACAGAACATCATGTATTCTATGAATAGTTCACAGAATGCAAAGCATTCTGTGAATGGACAGGGGGACAGAAGGAATAGATAGATGAGAAGTCAGTAACCCTGTATGAGAACCATAACTCTCATACCCACAACATGCTAGAATTACAGAGGTAGCGGTACTTTCTGGCATTTGCAAATGCATGAATTGACTATAAGGATTGTTTTTTTACAGTCCAACACACCTGCCCAGAGGCAACTTTTTTTTTACAATTAAAGTGTAAAATTCAGACATGAAATATGAACAAAGCATATCCCTCTATAGTGTGTACTTGACTCAATTAAAAGCACGAAGTGTCATTTCTGTGGCAACACAGTGGATAAATGGTTAGCACATCTGGTTTTCTTCCGGGTATTCCGGTTTTCTCCCACAATCCAAAGACATGCTGGTAGGTTAATTGGATCCTGTCTAAATTGGCCCTAGTATATATATATGTATGAATGTGAGTTAGGGACCTTAGATTGTACACCCCTTGAGGGTTAGGGACTGATTTTAATATACAACATATATATGTAAAGTGCTGTGTACATTGATGGTGCTATATAAATACCTGAAATAAATAAATAAATTTCTGTCTGCTGCTTCATTCCTCTGCTATCAGCATGAGTCACTTCTGACAAGTTTTCCTGACACCAAGAGAAAAAGGGTGACAGGGGAGGGACCTCCAGCAGAGTGTCAGCCTCAGATCTGTTCCTGTGTGCTATGTGTAGAGGGGTCTTTTCTCTCCAATCAGCTCTCAAAGCTCTCCTTACTGTGTGTAATTTCAGCTATCCGCCCTATTTTTCTGAACTCTCAGACAAGCTTTATAAATTCAGCACATTGAATGGATGTAAAAGTAGAGAAGACTGCAGATAGACAGCTGGAGCTTATGTAGGAGGATTTCTTTCATCTCTGTGTATCACCTGAGGGTAGTCGCTTCACTGGGTATATGTAATGGTTTACAACCTCTTAAAGAATTTATTAAGACGTGTCCGTGCCTAGCAGCATTGTAAACAATGGTAGTCATTAGAGATGAGCGAATCGAAGTATCCGAAGTGGAATTCGAGTCGAATATCGGAAAAATTTCGATTCGTGCCGAATCCGAAAAATAGCCTAATTCGGACGCGCGAATCGAAATTTTTCAGAAAATGGCGGCTGACATGTGCGCCGACGGAGCGGGGATGTCTGGGAAGGCGCGCAGACAAGGCGCGCTGACCCATAATGCATTCCTCAACTACATGTGATCGCATCAGCCTATCAGCAGCCAGCCAGCCAGCACTGTGTAATGGTCGAGCTATAAATAGCGGCCATTTTGGAATTCTTCATTTGCCTGCAGTTATTGAACAGAGGCAGACCGCTCTGTACTAGGGACAGGGACAGAGTTAGGGCCACAGAAACGATAATTGGGGACAGAGAAAAGTTACTTAGGGACAGAGAACCATTACTCAGGGACACAGACTTGTTAATGAGGGCCACAGAATCGTTATTTAGGGACAAAGAAACGCTAGTTAGGGCCACAGAATTCATAATCAGGGACAGACAGAATTGTTACTCAGTGCCAGAGAATTGTTACTTAGGGCCACAGAAACGTTATTAGGACCACAGAATTGTTACTCAGGGACAGACAGAATTGTTACTGAGTGCCAGAGAATTGTTACTCAGGGACAGACAGAATTGTTACTGAGTGCCAGAGAATTGTTACTTAGGGCCACAGAAACTTTAATTAGGGCCACAGAATTTTTACTCAGGGACAGACAGAATTGTTACTCAGTGCCAGAGAATTGTTACTCAGGGACAGACAGAATTGTTACTGAGTGCCAGAGAATTGTTACTTAGGGCCACAGAAACTTTACTTAGGGCCACAGAATTTTTACTCAGGGACAGACAGAATTGTTACTGAGTGCCAGAGAATTGTTACTCAGGGACAGACAGAATTGTTACTGAGTGCCAGAGAATTGTTACTTAGGGCCACAGAAACTTTACTTAGGGCCACAGAATTGTTACTCGCACAGACACAGAATTGTTACTCGCACAGACACAGAATTGTTACTGAAGGCCACAGAACTGTTACTTAGGGCCACAGAATTGTTACTCGCACAGACACAGAATTGTTACTCGCACAGACACAGAACTGTTACTGAGGGCCACAGAACTGTTACTTAGGGCCACAGAATTGTTACTCGCACAGACACAGAATTGTTACTCAGGGCCACAGAACTGTTACTTAGGGACAAAGAAACGCTAGTTAGGGCCACAGAATTCATACTCAGGGACAGACAGAATTGTTACGGAGTGCCAGAGAATTGTTACTCTGGGCCACAGAAACTTTACTTAGGGCCACAGAATTTTTACTCAGGGACAGACAGAATTGTTACTGAGTGCCAGAGAATTGTTACTCAGGGACAGACAGAATTGTTACGGAGTGCCAGAGAATTGTTACTCAGGGCCACAGAAACTTTACTTAGGGCCACAGAATTTTTACTCAGGGACAGACAGAATTGTTACTGAGTGCCAGAGAATTGTTACTCAGGGACAGACAGAATTGTTACGGAGTGCCAGAGAATTGTTACTTAGGGCCACAGAAACTTTACTTAGGGCCACAGAATTGTTACTCGCACAGACACAGAATTGTTACTCGCACAGACACAGAACTGTTACTGAGGGCCACAGAAACTTTACTTAGGGACAAAGAAACGCTAGTTAGGGCCACGGAATTCATACTCAGGGACAGACAGAATTGTTACGGAGTGCCAGAGAATTGTTACTCAGGGCCACAGAAACTTTACTTAGGGCCACAGAATTTTTACTCAGGGACAGACAGAATTGTTACTGAGTGCCAGAGAATTGTTACTCAGGGACAGACAGAATTGTTACGGAGTGCCAGAGAATTGTTACTCAGGGACAGACAGAATTGTTACTGAGTGCCAGAGAATTGTTACTTAGGGCCACAGAAACTTTACTTAGGGCCACAGAATTTTTACTCAGGGACAGACAGAATTGTTACTGAGTGCCAGAGAATTGTTACTCAGGGACAGACAGAATTGTTACGGAGTGCCAGAGAATTGTTACTTAGGGCCACAGAAACTTTACTTAGGGCCACAGAATTGTTACTCGCACAGACACAGAATTGTTACTCGCACAGACACAGAACTGTTACTGAGGGCCACAGAAACTTTACTTAGGGACAAAGAAACGCTAGTTAGGGCCACGGAATTCATACTCAGGGACAGACAGAATTGTTACGGAGTGCCAGAGAATTGTTACTCAGGGCCACAGAAACTTTACTTAGGGCCACAGAATTTTTACTCAGGGACAGACAGAATTGTTACTGAGTGCCAGAGAATTGTTACTCAGGGACAGACAGAATTGTTACGGAGTGCCAGAGAATTGTTACTCAGGGACAGACAGAATTGTTACTGAGTGCCAGAGAATTGTTACTTAGGGCCACAGAAACTTTAATTAGGGCCACAGAATTTTTACTCAGGGACAGACAGAATTGTTACTGAGTGCCAGAGAATTGTTACTCAGGGACAGACAGAATTGTTACGGAGTGCCAGAGAATTGTTACTCAGGGCCACAGAAACTTTACTTAGGGCCAGAGAATTTTTACTCAGGGACAGACAGAATTGTTACTGAGTGCCAGAGAATTGTTACTCAGGGACAGACAGAATTGTTACTGAGTGCCAGATAATTGTTACTCAGGGCCCCAGAAACTTTACTTAGGGCCACAGAATTTTTACTCAGGGACAGACAGAATTGTTACTGAGTGCCAGAGAATTGTTACTCAGGGACAGACAGAATTGTTACTGAGTGCCAGAGAATTGTTACTTAGGGCCACAGAAACTTTACTTAGGGCCACAGAATTGTTACTCGCACAGACACAGAATTGTTACTCGCACAGACACAGAATTGTTACTGAGGGCCACAGAACTGTTACTTGGGGCCACAGAAACGTTAATCAGGGACACAGAATTGTTACTGAGGGCCACAGAACTGTTACTTAGGGCCACAGAATTGTTACTCGCACAGACACAGAATTGTTACTCAGGGACACAGAATTGTTACTCAGGGACACATAATCGTTTAATTAAAGAGTATGTCAGACAACATGCAGAGGAGTGGCAGAGGAGGCAATGTTTTAGGAGCGAGCAGACGTGGCAGCAGAGGAAGGGGTCGAGGCAGCACTATTCGCAGCCAGAGGCCAGTGCTCCCGGTGTCATCCAGCGGTCGTGTCTCCACCGACAACCCTGCCGTCGTCGATTGGTTGGCTCGGTCGTCTTCCTCTTCCCAGGTCACCTCTGACACCTACAGCCAACGGTCGGTGGGTACGTCAGACACAACCGTTAGTTGGCATGGCCCGGGACCAAGCCCACTGAAATCACGTGTCCTCTACCTGCCCCTGTCCTTTGGTGTTCCCTCACCAAGCGAAGTATCGCATGCTGTGGGCTCAGCCCCACTGTACAGTGAGGAAGAGCTAACAGAGGGCGGTCAGGAACGGGGGGAGACATCCGCCTTTTCAGCAGCCAGGCGAAGAAGTAGTGGCGAGGAGAGTGGCTCGGTAGCCGGTCTAGAGACAGGTCTGTCTCCTGACTCAGACGCAGCCGAGGGGGCTAGTAGTGAGGCGGAGACCCTACTTGATGATGAGGAGGTTGATCGCACTTGGCAGCCTCGTCGTCATCAGGCAATTTCTTCCGCATCATCAGGAGAAGAGGGTGGCAGCTTGGCAGTGAGCGAAACAGTCGGTGGGTTGCCCAGGAGACAGCAGCAGGGTCGCAGCAGTGTCAGTGGAAGCAGTGTCAGTGGAGCCAAACGGCCACGGAGTAGAGCACCAGCTCCACTGCAGCCTACCACCACGGCCAGTAGTGGTGCCGGTGTGCACGGAGGAAGCAGCAGTCAGCCAGTGAGGAGTATCGGGGGCAAAGTTTCCTACTCGGCGGTGTGGCAATTTTTCGTCAAGCCGCCCGAGGAAGTAAACGTAGCCGTATGTCGACTATGTGGCCAGAAAGTCAAGCGTGGCCAGGGGGCCCATGTTGGGACTATTTGGGCCATGTTGGGACAATGGGAGACCTCCCATTGCTGCTGTCTCCATCGCCACACTCTGCCATGTGCCACTTTCAGGTCTCACACACTGCTGGTGTGTAGAATTTTTTGACATAGGGTGCTGGCAGATTACGGGCCTCCCATAGCTGCTGCCAGGCCCCTAATCTGCCATGGGCCCCTATATACCGCCTCCTCATGCTGCTGCCAGGTCCACAGTGTCTCATGCCATGTGCCACTTTCAGGTCTCCTCACACTGCTGGTGTGTTGAATTTTTTGACATAGGGTGCTGGCAGATTATGGGCCTCCTATAGCTGCTGCCAGGCCCCTAATCTGCCATAGGCCCCTATATACCGCTTCCTCATGCTGCTGCCAGGTCCAGAGTCTGTCATGGGTCCCTGTACGGCCTCCCATTGCTGCTGTCTCCATCGCCACACTCTGCCATGTGCCACTTTCAGGTCTCCTCACACACTGCTGGTGTGTAGAATTTTTTGACATAGGGTGCTGGCAGATTATGGGCCTCCCATAGCTGCTGCCAGGCCCCTAATCTGCCATGGGCCCCTATATACCGCCTCCTCATGCTGCTGCCAGGTCCACAGTGTCTCATGCCATGTGCCACTTTCAGGTCTCCTCACACTGCTGGTGTATTGAATTTTTTGACATAGGGTGCTGGCAGATTATGGGCCTCCTATAGCTGCTGCCAGGCCCCTAATCTGCCATAGGCCCCTATATACCGCTTCCTCATGCTGCTGCCAGGTCCAGAGTCTGTCATGGGTCCCTGTACGGCCTCCCATTGCTGCTGTCTCCATCGCCACACTCTGCCATGTGCCACTTTCAGGTCTCCTCACACACTGCTGGTGTGTAGAATTTTTTGACATAGGGTGCTGGCAGATTACGGGCCTCCCATAGCTGCTGCCAGGCCCCTAATCTGCCATAGGCCCCTATATACCGCTTCCTCATGCTGCTGCCAGGTCCAGAGTCTCTCATGGGTCCCTGTACGGCCTCCCATTGCTGCTGTCTCCATCGCCACACTCTGCCATGTGCCACTTTCAGGTCTCCTCACACACTGCTGGTGTGTAGAATTTTTTGACATAGGGTGCTGGCAGATTATGGGCCTCCCATAGCTGCTGCCAGGCCCCTAATCTGCCATGGGCCCCTATATACCGCCTCCTCATGCTGCTGCCAGGTCCACAGTGTCTCATGCCATGTGCCACTTTCAGGTCTCCTCACACTGCTGGTGTGTTGAATTTTTTGACATAGGGTGCTGGCAGATTATGGGCCTCCTATAGCTGCTGCCAGGCCCCTAATCTGCCATAGGCCCCTATATACCGCTTCCTCATGCTGCTGCCAGGTCCAGAGTCTGTCATGGGTCCCTGTACGGCCTCCCATTGCTGCTGTCTCCATCGCCACACTCTGCCATGTGCCACTTTCATGTCTCCTCACACACTGCTGGTGTGTAGAATTTTTTGACATAGGGTGCTGGCAGATTATGGGCCTCCCATAGCTGCTGCCAGGCCCCTAATCTGCCATGGGCCCCTATATACCGCCTCCTCATGCTGCTGCCAGGTCCACAGTGTCTCATGCCATGTGCCACTTTCAGGTCTCCTCACACTGCTGGTGTGTTGAATTTTTTGACATAGGGTGCTGGCAGATTATGGGCCTCCTATAGCTGCTGCCAGGCCCCTAATCTGCCATAGGCCCCTATATACCGCTTCCTCATGCTGCTGCCAGGTCCAGAGTCTGTCATGGGTCCCTGTACGGCCTCCCATTGCTGCTGTCTCCATCGCCACACTCTGCCATGTGCCACTTTCAGGTCTCCTCACACACTGCTGGTGTGTAGAATTTTTTGACATAGGGTGCTGGCAGATTACGGGCCTCCCATAGCTGCTGCCAGGCCCCTAATCTGCCATAGGCCCCTATATACCACTTCCTCATGCTGCTGCCAGGTCCAGAGTCTCTCATGGGTCCCTGTACGGCCTCCCATTGCTGCTGTCTCCATCGCCACACTCTGCCATGTGCCACTTTCAGGTCTCCTCACACACTGCTGGTGTGTAGAATTTTTTGACATAGGGTGCTGGCAGATTATGGGCCTCCTATAGCTGCTGCCAGGCCCCTAATCTGCCATAGGCCCCTATATACCGCTTCCTCATGCTGCTGCCAGGTCCAGAGTCTCTCATGGGTCCCTGTACGGCCTCCCATTGCTGCTGTCTCCATCGCCACACTCTGCCATGTGCCACTTTCAGGTCTCACACACTGCTGGTGTGTAGAATTTTTTGACATAGGGTGCTGGCAGATTACGGGCCTCCCATAGCTGCTGCCAGGCCCCTAATCTGCCATAGGCCCCTATATACCGCTTCCTCATGCTGCTGCCAGGTCCAGAGTCTCTCATGGGTCCCTGTACGGCCTCCCATTGCTGCTGTCTCCATCGCCACACTCTGCCATGTGCCACTTTCAGGTCTCCTCACACACTGCTGGTGTGTAGAATTTTTTGACATAGGGTGCTGGCAGATTATGGGCCTCCCATAGCTGCTGCCAGGCCCCTAATCTGCCATGGGCCCCTATATACCGCCTCCTCATGCTGCTGCCAGGTCCACAGTGTCTCATGCCATGTGCCACTTTCAGGTCTCCTCACACTGCTGGTGTGTTGAATTTTTTGACATAGGGTGCTGGCAGATTATGGGCCTCCTATAGCTGCTGCCAGGCCCCTAATCTGCCATAGGCCCCTATATACCGCTTCCTCATGCTGCTGCCAGGTCCAGAGTCTGTCATGGGTCCCTGTACGGCCTCCCATTGCTGCTGTCTCCATCGCCACACTCTGCCATGTGCCACTTTCAGGTCTCCTCACACACTGCTGGTGTGTAGAATTTTTTGACATAGGGTGCTGGCAGATTACGGGCCTCCCATAGCTGCTGCCAGGCCCCTAATCTGCCATAGGCCCCTATATACTGCTTCCTCATGCTGCTGCCAGGTCCAGAGTCTCTCATGGGTCCCTGTACGGCCTCCCATTGCTGCTGTCTCCATCGCCACACTCTGCCATGTGCCACTTTCAGGTCTCCTCACACACTGCTGGTGTGTAGAATTTTTTGACATAGGGTGCTGGCAGATTATGGGCCTCCTATAGCTGCTGCCAGGCCCCTAATCTGCCATAGGCCCCTATATACCGCTTCCTCATGCTGCTGCCAGGTCCAGAGTCTCTCATGGGTCCCTGTACGGCCTCCCATTGCTGCTGTCTCCATCGCCACACTCTGCCATGTGCCACTTTCAGGTCTCCTCACACACTGCTGGTGTGTAGAATTTTTTGACATAGGGTGCTGGCAGATTACGGGCCTCCCATAGCTGCTGCCAGGCCCCTAATCTGCCATAGGCCCCTATATACCGCCTCCTCATGCTGCTGCCAGGTCCAGAGTCTGTCATGGGTCCCTGTACGGCCTCCCATTGCTGCTGTCTCCATCGCCACACTCTGCCATGTGCCACTTTCAGGTCTCCTCACACACTGCTGGTGTGTAGAATTTTTTGACATAGGGTGCTGGCAGATTATGGGCCTCCCATAGCTGCTGCCAGGCCCCTAATCTGCCATGGGCCCCTATATACCGCCTCCTCATGCTGCTGCCAGGTCCACAGTGTCTCATGCCATGTGCCACTTTCAGGTCTCCTCACACTGCTGGTGTGTTGAATTTTTTGACATAGGGTGCTGGCAGATTATGGGCCTCCTATAGCTGCTGCCAGGCCCCTAATCTGCCATAGGCCCCTATATACCGCTTCCTCATGCTGCTGCCAGGTCCAGAGTCTGTCATGGGTCCCTGTACGGCCTCCCATTGCTGCTGTCTCCATCGCCACACTCTGCCATGTGCCACTTTCAGGTCTCCTCACACACTGCTGGTGTGTAGAATTTTTTGACATAGGGTGCTGGCAGATTACGGGCCTCCCATAGCTGCTGCCAGGCCCCTAATCTGCCATAGGCCCCTATATACCGCTTCCTCATGCTGCTGCCAGGTCCAGAGTCTCTCATGGGTCCCTGTACGGCCTCCCATTGCTGCTGTCTCCATCGCCACACTCTGCCATGTGCCACTTTCAGGTCTCCTCACACACTGCTGGTGTGTAGAATTTTTTGACATAGGGTGCTGGCAGATTATGGGCCTCCTATAGCTGCTGCCAGGCCCCTAATCTGCCATAGGCCCCTATATACCGCTTCCTCATGCTGCTGCCAGGTCCAGAGTCTCTCATGGGTCCCTGTACGGCCTCCCATTGCTGCTGTCTCCATCGCCACACTCTGCCATGTGCCACTTTCAGGTCTCCTCACACACTGCTGGTGTGTAGAATTTTTTGACATAGGGTGCTGGCAGATTACGGGCCTCCCATAGCTGCTGCCAGGCCCCTAATCTGCCATAGGCCCCTATATACCGCTTCCTCATGCTGCTGCCAGGTCCAGAGTCTCTCATGGGTCCCTGTATGGCCTCCCATTGCTGCTGTCTCCATCGCCACACTCTGCCATGTGCCACTTTCAGGTCTCCTCACACTGCTGGTGTGTAGAATTTTTTGACATAGGGTGCTGGCAGATTACGGGCCTCCCATTGCTGCTGCCAGGCCCCTAATCTGCCATGGGCCCCTATACCGCCTCCTCATGCTGCTGCCAAGTCCAGAGTGTGTCATGGGTCCCTGTACGGCCTCCTATTGCTGCTGTCTCCATAGCCACACTCTGCCATGTGCCACTTTCAGGTCTCCTCACACTGCTGGTGTGTTGAATTTTTTGACATAGGGTGCTGGCAGATTACGGGCCTCCCATTGCTGCTGCCAGGCACGTAATCTGCCATGGGCCCCCGTACCGACTCCTCATGCTGTGACGTTGCAACAAGGTGGAATTCAACCCTACATATGTTAGACCGCCTTTACGAACAGCGAAAGGCCATCACCGATTTCCTGATGTTAAAAGCGGATAAAGGTACTCCCTGTGTAACTTAGATGTCAGCCATTGGCAGCTCATGCGTGACACCTGCGCTTGCTCAGGCCCTTTGAGGAGGCCACGCTATTCGTGAGTCGGCAGGACTATGGGATGAACGACGTCATTCCTCTGTTGCACGTCCTGGAACAAATGCTGTTAACAATGGCTGGTCAGGGTGCGGTAGACGTGGCGCACAGATCTCAACGCCACATGACCCCTGTGGGGGCAGGACAGGAAGAAGAGGAGGAGGTAGAGGAGGACATTGGTGCTCAGGAATTATTGAGTGAAATGGGTGGTTTTTCCACTCAGCGGACAGGAGTGGAGGAGCAGGAGCATCTGGTAGAGGAGGAGGAGGAGGAGACAGAGGACCCAGACGCACCGTGGCAGTATGCTGTGGAGATGGAGGCAGGGAGTCCCTCGCATTCCTTGGCACAAATGGCCCATAGCATGCTCGCTTGCTTGCGTAGCGACAGCCGAATAATAACCATCAGACAGAGGGATGACTTTTGGCTGTCCACCTTGTTGGACCCTCGCTACCGTTCAAAAATGGTGGCCTTTTTCACACCTGCTGAGAGGGAGGCCAAAATAACGTACTATAAAAACCACCTATGTAGTCAGCTGGTCTCTGCCTGTCTGCGCCAACGTCCATCCTCAGACACTGTGGGCCCTGTGCGCTCGCGTTCCGCTGCCATGGCAGCAGGGGAGGGGTGGGGTGGTAGGAGCAGTGGCAGCTCCACCAGCAGCGGCTGCCTCAGTCTGCAGTCGATGATGAGTAGCTTTCTTCACCAGCGCAGTGAGGAAACTACTAACCAGCCGCAGCAGCAGCAGCAGCAGCAGCATCAGGTGGACCTGGAGCAGGACCTCAAACAACGGGCTTAGGCCTACTTGGACAGCACCCTGCCAACCGAGGTAGACAATCCCCTTGACTACTGGGCAACGAAACTTGACCTTTGGCCCCAACTAGCTGAATTTGCCCTTGAAAGGCTGTCATGCCCGGCCAGTAGCGTGGCATCGGAGCGCGTGTTTAGTGCGGCAGGAGGTATTGCAACTCCGCGGAGGACACGACTGTCCTCCCAAAGTGTGGAGAGACTGACGTTTGTGAAAATGAATCAGGCGTGGATTAGTCTGGATTTCAAACCACCAGTTCCTGACACAACTGACTAAATCCGCCATGAATCATGCCCCAAACATGTGCCACTTTCAGGTCTCCTCACACTGCTGGTGTGTTCCATTTTTTGTCATAGGGTGCTGGCAGATTACGGGCCTCCCATAGCTGCTGCCAGGCCCCTAATCTGCCATGGGCCCCTATACCGCCTCCTCATGCTGCTGCCAAGTCCAGAGTCTCTCATGGGTCCCTGTACGGCCTCCCATTGCTGCTGTCTCCATCGCCACACTCTGCCATGTGCCACTTTCAGGTCTCACACACTGCTGGTGTGTAGAATTTTTTGACATAGGGTGCTGGCAGATTACGGGCCTCCCATAGCTGCTGCCAGGCCCCTAATCTGCCATAGGCCCCTATATACCGCCTCCTCATGCTGCTGCCAGGTCCAGAGTCTGTCATGGGTCCCTGTACGGCCTCCCATTGCTGCTGTCTCCATCGCCACACTCTGCCATGTGCCACTTTCAGGTCTCCTCACACTGCTGGTGGGTTCCATTTTTTGTCATAGGGTGCTGGCAGATTACGGGCCTCCCATAGCTGCTGCCAGGCCCCTAATCTGCCATGGGCCCCTGTTGTCGCTTGTTGGCATATTCCGCTCGTTCAGATGCTCCTTCTCCTGCTACTCCTCTTCACGGATTCTGTCAGCAGTCTTTCTTGGAATCCGTTTCCAAGAGACAACAGTTTGCGAGCACGCACCAGACGGTGCAGAAACTGAACGTCCTCCTGTCCAAGTTGCTGCTGCCAGGCTCGTAATCTGTCATGCGCCCCTGTACCGCCTCCTCATGCTGCTGCCAGGTCCAGAGTGTGTCATGGGCCCCCGTACCGACTCCAAATGCTGCTGCCAGGCCCGTAATCTGTCATGGGCCCCTGTACCGCCTCCCCATGCTGCTGCCACGTCCAGATTGTGTCATGGGTCCCTGTACGGCCTCCCATTGCTGCTGCCAGGCCTGTAATCTGCCATGGGCCCCCGTACCGACTCCTCATGCTGCTGCCAGGCCCGTAATCTGCCATGGGCCCCTGTACCGCCTCCTCATGCTGCTGCCAGGTCCAGAGTGTGTCATGGGTCCCTGTACGGCCTCCCATTGCTGCTGTCTCTATCGCCACACTCTGCCATGTGCCACTTTCAGGTCTCCTCACACTGCTGGTGGTTTCCATTTTTGTCATAGGGTGCTGTATGGCCTCCCATTGCTGCTGCCTCCACCGCCACACTGTGGCTCCACACTCTGCTTTTGGCCCCGTGACTGGCCAAATGAGTGAAGTGTGCGGTGATTCTAAGATCGACGGCACTCATCTGCATGTCATACTGCCTGACAGTATTATTTCTCTTCCCCAGCAGACTCCAAGGGCATTTAAATTAAAGGTACAGTGTTCTGCACTAATATTAAGTCTCTCTGAAGCCTAGAAACACCCTTTTTTAAGTTAAATTCACAGCGAATATATTCGACTCGAATCGAAATTTTTCTACGAATTCGCCGAATCAGTCGAATCGAATTTTTGAATACTTCGCTCATCTCTAGTAGTCATATACCAAACATCTTTTATATAAGACAATATTGTTGATAGATTTAATATGATAATATAATACTATGAAAAATATGATGGAGATCAAGAGGATTGTCTGAAGTGCCATGCACTTAACTAGTGTGCCAATCTAATTTCTTACAGTCAGATTTTCCATCCAGATTATTCTGCTTTCATTTTTCTCAAAATCGACTGATGACACAGTATGTGTCTTTTCAATTCATACAGTAGATTTGATTATATTGTCCAATTCTGGGAAGAATCGTTTGATCAGATCGTTATGTGTATGGCCACCATATGTAGTTAGTGCTTTTTTTTTTTTTTGCAGGACTGGGTTACGGGATCAATTACTACCAGTGGCATTCTATGCATGAAGTTCTTCCCACAATCCCAAAGAACATTCTGGTAGAATAACTCACTTCCATTTAAAGCAGAAATTTAGTCCAGTTAAAAAAAATTATTCAAAGATTTCACCTGCAGTTCCTATTTGTCTGCCACTAGATTTCCTCAGTGTAGCTACCATCACTCAGTCCACTTACTCTGAACCCAGGTCGTCCTGGCTCCTCCGCAGCCTGGGACTGGGCAGCAAAAAGAAAAGTAGCTGAGTGATGAGCACTCAGTCACTCTGCTTTCTCTTCCTATCAACGTGCTTTTCTTTCCTGACTGCTAAATTGGATGTTTCTATTGAGCATTGGCTTGCAATAGTTACTCGAATGCCAAGCTAATAAGGTGAGTGATGCAAGGGATGGCTACAGAATTTATGCATTTTCTGCTCTAAAAATATAAGGCATCATCTGTGGTCTCCTAATTGTAGTAAATCCTAATATTATCTGCCTGTACTCTTATTCTTTAGAGTAATCAAGACATTAAAATGTCTACCTACACTTCTGCCTGTCACAACCCTAGCATGGACCTGACAACTCTTTTGTTTTCCCCCTGCCACCACCTCTGCCTGAACTCAACTAATCCATTGTCTACCACCTTGTGAACAGTCCTTCAGTTCCAGCAACCCTTTTTGTGAGACAATCCTATGGGCCAAGGCCTGATGGCAGTTTGCAGCGAGAAAAACTGGAGACCATTTGGGTTTCCAGCCCATTTCCACCATTAGGAACTCTGATAAAGACCAATTGGTACTTAGACTTCCTGACTTGGGTGAGCACAATAACAGCCAGAACCTGTGCTCTAGTACTGTACTCTAGTAATATGAGTCTAGATTTGCATCATCTCTGGTCTCCTAATTTTAGTACTAATACACCTGTCTGAACTCTTTTTCCTTAGGACATTTAGATCAATTCTCCCTTTTTGAAATATCCTGTTGCTTACCAGTTTTAGGAAGAAAACAAACTCTCTTGCGCTCTATGACCCAGCCTGGGGTAAGCAGATGCAGCCAGGACTTGAAGGTTTCTACCACCAGTGCATATGGGGTTGTGCAGCTCCAAACAAGGCTGGGGAAGCCCGACCAATACTGCAAAGTGAAAACAAACAAAAAGCGCACAAACCTTGCGCATTACCTCAGTAAGCCAAAATTTATTAATAACAGAATACTACTCACAAACACTGAAGTATATTATGCATGTAAGTCCTCAAAGGGACTAAGGATAAAAGCAGTCTGCGTGAGTCCCATGAGAGGAGTGGACACCCAGGGAACAGCTGATGCATTTCGAAGGACGTACCTTCTTCATCAGAGCTTGCCAGTTTTACTTTGTTGTATCCTCTGCATTGATAGAAATGGGCCATTGGCAGAACAGTTTTGCATCAGTCAGAGAAGGGATAGCCTCTAAAAACAACTGGTCATTTTCTATCAACCATTCAAAGCTAGCTTATTACTGTTTGATGAAAAATCACATGTTGCTACTAACACTACCTGGAAAAAAACCATCTAAAATTAATCAGATTGGGATGCTGCTGCTGTATTTGCTGACCGCCCCATAGCAGATGTACTGCTACAGGGCAGCTGCTCTGTACATATATATATATGTGATTTTGCATTTCCGGGTAGGGGGCACGCATGCGTACCGCCCTACCCGCACTGTCATTGGCTCTCGGAAATGTCAATTAATGGGTACCGGCCAGCAATTCATGGCCAGAACTCAATGATGGGCGGAGCAGCTGACGGGAGAAATCTGAGTGTAAACAACACAGATCTCTCCCCTGTCAGTGGGAATGTGCTGCTTTCTATTTCTCTGATCGCTGCCATTACTACAATAAATAAATAAATAAATAAATAAAAAATTCCAGTGTATATACCGCCATTTGTAGACGCTATAACTTTCATGTAAACCAATTAATATTCTCTTTTTGGGATTTTTATTTTTACCCAAGACATATAGCAGAATTTATTTTGGCCTACAGTGAGGAACAGAAGTATTTGAACACCCTGCGATTTTGCAAGTTCTCCCACTTAGAAATCATGGAGGGGTCTGAAATTCACATTGTAGGTGCATTCCCAATCTGAGAGACAAAATTAAAAAAAAAAAATTCAGGAAATCACATTGTATGATTTTTAAAGAATTTATTTGTCTTACACTGCTGAACATAAGTATTTGAACACCTAAGAAACAGCAAGAATTCTGGCTCTCAAAGACCTGTTACTGTGCCTTTAAAAAGTCCACCTCTACTCCACTCATTAATCTAACTTAGTAGCACCTGTCTGAGCTCTTTAAAGACACCTGTCTACCCCACAGTCAGTCAGACGCCAACTACTACCATGGGCAAGAATAAAGAGCTGTCAAAAGATACCAGAGACAAAATTGTGGACCTCCACAAGGCTGGAAAGGGCTACGGGGCAATTGCCAAGCAGCTTGGTGAAAATAGATCAACTGTTGGAGCAATTGTTAGAAAATGGAAGAGGCTAAAGACGACTGTCAGTCTCCCTCGGACTGGGGCTCCATGCAAGATCTCACCTCGTGGGGTATCACTGATGATAAGAAAGGTGAGGAATCAGCCCAGAACTACAAGGGAGGAGCTGGTCAATGACATGAAGAGAGCTGGGACCACAGTTTCAAAGGTCACTGTCGGTAGAACACTATGCCGTCATGGTTTCAAATCATGCATTGCACGGAAGGTTCCCCTGCTCAAGTCATCACATGTCCAGGCCCGTCTGAAGTTTGCCAATGACCATCTGGATGATCCAGAGGAGGCATGGGAGAAAGTCATGTGGTCAGATGAGACCAAAGTAGAACTTTTTGGTCTAAACTTCACTTGTCGTGTTTGGAGGAAAAAGAAGGATGAGTTGCATCCCAAGAACACCATCCCTACTGTGAAGCATGAGGGTGGTAACATCATGTGCTTTTCTGTGTAGGGGACAGGACAACTGCACTGTATTAAAGAGAGGATGAATGGGGCCATTTATTGTGAGATTTTGAGCAACAACCTCCTTCCCTCAGTCAGAGCATTGAAGATGGGTAGTGGCTGGGTCTTCCAACATGACAACGACCCAAAGCACACAGCCAGGATAACCAAGGAGTGGCTCCGTAAGAAGTATATCAAGGTTCTGGATTGGCCTAGCCAGTCTCCAGACCTAAATCCAATAGAACATCTTTGGAGGGAGCTGAAACTCCATGTTGCTCAGCGACAACCCCGAAACCTGACAGCTCTAGAGGAGATCTGTGTGAAGGAGTGGGCCAAAATCCCTGTTGCAGTGTGTGCAAACCTGGTCAAGAACTACAGGAAACGTTTGACCTCTGTAATTGCAAACAAAGGCTTCTGTACCAAATATTAACACTGATTTTCTCAGGTGTTCAAATACTTATGTTCAGCAGTGCAAGACAAATAAATTCTTTAAAAAGCATACAATGTGATTTCCTTAATTTTTTTTTTAATTCTGTCTCTCAGAGTGGGAATGCACCTATAATGTGAATTTCAGACCCCTCCATGATTTCTAAGTGGGAGAACTTGCAAAATCGCAGGGTGTTCAAATACTTCTGATCCTCACTGTAAATATATGAAGAAATTAAATTTTTTTATCGGATATGTTTTATAGCAAAAAGTCAAAAATATTTTTGGAGGTTTTTTTCAAAATTGTCGTTCTTTTTTGTTTATAGGGCAAAAAATAAAAAACCACAGAGGTGATCAAATACCACCAAAAGAAAGCCATATTTGTGGGGGGGAAAATGACATAAATTTCATAGCGCTGTATCACAGAAAATGGCCTGGTCATGAAGGGGGGTGGGTGAATCTTCCAAAGTTAAGCTAAGCTAGTTGTAAAACAAAACAATGAGTTTCTTAGCCAAATATGTGCTGCCAATGTATGCAGTTATGGAATGCAGTTTATGGACTGCTTCCTGATGATGTCCAGTGACAAAATGCATAAGCCCCCGGTCACATCAAAGACAATTTTGAAATCGTGCGACTTGCAGTGAAGTCGCACTATTTCAAAATCAGGTGTCCTGCCGGTTTCAGTTGCGATTTGCAAGATATCTGACACAGATGTCTATGAAATTGCACCAAAAGCAGTACATGTACTACTTTAGAAATCGGTGTGGTTCTGACCAAGTCGGAACCGCACTGATATGAGAGCTCTAATAGTGGACAATTGGGTGCAACTTGCATACGAATTGCAAGTTGCATGGCATGCAAATCACATGCCAAGTCGTACCCAATGTGACCGGGTTGTAAAGGCAGGCTTTCTGGTCCATTACATCACGTGTGTTCTCATCACTTCCCCCATCTGGAATGTTCGCTGGCTCCAGTATCCAGGGGAGCAACAGCGGTTCTTACAGTTAATCTGACTGGTCATACTGGGTGCCAAATAAGGCACTTTAAATAGGAGTGGATTTTATGCATTTTTTAAATATTTTGCGCAAAAATGTTTTTTTTGCGCAATAATATCTCCCTTTTTGGATCTCTGTCCCTCTATCTGAATGATATGTTAACCACCTTCCGCCCGCCATATAGTACAATGACAGATGCAAGGTGGTTCTCTCGTTCTGATAGGACGTCATATGACGTCCTTCCATTCTCACCACGCATGCGTGGGAGCGGGCTGCGAGGCGATTGCCGGTGCGCTGTGTCCCTCGGACACAGCGGATCACGGAAAGAGCCGAAGATGTCGGCTCGGTCATGTGATCAGCTGTGTCCAATCACAGCTGATCACATGTAAACACGGGAATGCCGGTTATGGGCATTTCTCTCCTCTCGAGCTGTCACGGTAATCGGCTTTCCGCGGAGGGGACATGTACACTGATCATCAGGGCACTGATAATCACTGTGCCCTGATGATCAGTGTGGCCCCAGAAGTGCCACCTGTCAGTGTCCATCAGTGCCAGCAGTCAGTGCTCATCAGTGCCATGTGCCAGTGCTCATCAGTGCCACATCAATGCCACATATCAGTGCATAGCAGTGCCCATCTGAGCTGCCTTTCAATGTCACCCATCAGTGCCACCTATCAATGCCAATCAGTGCCGCCTATCAGTGCCAGTCAGTGTCGCCTATCAGTGTGCATCAGTGCCGCCTATCAGTGCCAGTCAGTGCCGCCTAACAGTGCCAGGCAGTGCTGCCAAACAGTGCCAGTCAGTGCCGCCTATCAGTGCCAGTCAGTGCTGCCTATCAGTGCCACCTATCAGTGCCATATATCAGTGTCATGTATCAGTGCTGCCTTTCAGTGCCCATCAGTGATGCCTGTCAATGCCCATCAGTGCAACCTACCATTGCCTCCTCATCAGTGCCCATCAGTGCCACCTATCAGTGTCCATCAGTGCAACCTATCAGTGCCCATCACTGCAGCCTCATTAGTGCACATCAGTGAAGGAGAAAAATCACTTATTTACAAAATTGTATAACAAAAACTAAGAAAAAACTTTTTAAAAAAAAAATTTTCAGTGGTTTTTGGTTTGTTTAAGAAAAAATAAAAATCCCAGAGGTGATTAAATACCACCAAAAGAAAGCTCTATCTGTCTCAAAAAAATGATAAAAATGTCATATAGGTACAGTGTTGCATGACCGCGCAATTGTCATTCAAAGTGTGACAGCGCTGGAAATTGGCCTGGGCAGGAAGGGGGTATAAGTGCCCTGTAGGCAAGTGGTTAAGGTGTAAACATACATAGTCTGTGACCTCCCTGAAGTGGTGGAACATTAGAAAGAGTCATCTTGATACAACACAAGGATAAAATTGACCTTCTTATATTTATAAGGGGTCAACTGTAGCTGGTGAGTGAACAAAATCTAAAGAAGCACTTTTTGAGGTACTAAGGGTAGAAGAAGACGCATTGCTTTGAGGAGTATTGGAGATTAAAGGATCACTAAGATCTGGTGGACTTAAAGAAGACTCCATCAGGGTATATGGAGAACTTTGGAAGGACTTTATAATTATAATTTTATTTTTACTTGGTTAGACATTGGGTATTTTGTTATATTTAGAAAGACCGACATTGCCTTTACTGTTACTGAATAACATGTACAGTCATGGCCGAAATTGTTGGCACCCTTGATATTTCTCCAGGAAATCATGTATTTCTCACGAAACGTATTGCATTAACACATGTTTTGCTATACACATGTTTATTCCCTTTGTGTGTATTGGGACAAAACAAAAAAAGGGAGGAAAGAAAGCAAATTCGACATAATGTCACACAAACCTCCAAAAATGGGCTGGACAAAAGTATTGGCACCCTTTCACAACTGCGGATAAATAAGAATGTTACAAGCATGTGATGCTCCTGTAAACTCACCTGGGGCAAGTAACAGGTGTGGGCAATATAGAAATCACACCTGAAAGCAGATAAAAAGGAGAGACGTTCACTTAACCTTTGCATTGTGTGTCTGTCTGTGCCACACTAAGCATGGACAACAGAAAGAGGAGACGAGAACTGTCTGAGGACCTGAGAACCAAAATTGTGGCAAAATATCAACAATCTCAAGGTTACAAGTCCATCTCCAGAGAACTAGATTTGCCTTTGTCCACAGTGCGCAACATTATCAAGAAGTTTGCAACCCATGGCACTGTAGCTAATCTCCCTGGTCGTGGACGGATGAGGAAAATTGATGAAAGATTGCAACGCAGAATAGTCCGGATGGTGGATAAGCAGCCCCAAACATGTTCCAAAGACATTCAAGCTGTCCTGCAGGCTCAGGGAGCATCAGTGTCAGCGCGAACTATCCGTCGACATTTAAATGAAATGAAACGCTATGGCAGGAGACCCAGGAGGACCCCACTGCTGACACAGAGACATAAAAAAGCAAGACTACAGTTTGCCAAAATGTACTTGAGTAAGCCAAAAGCCTTCTGGGAAAACGTCTTGTGGACAGATGAGACCAAGATAGAGCTTTTCGGTAAAGCACATCATTCTACTGTTTACCGAAAACGGAATGAGGCCTACAAAGAACAAAACACAGTACCTACGGTAAAATATGGTGGAGGTTCAATGATGTTTTGGGGTTGTTTTGCTGCCTCTGGCACTGGGTGCCTTGACTGTGTGCAAGGCATCATGAAATCTGAGGATTACCAAAGGATTTTGGGTCGCACTGTAGGGCCCAGTGTCAGAAAGCTGGGTTTGCGTCCAAGATCCTGGGTCTTCCAGCAGGACAATGACCCCAAACATACGTCAAAAAGCACTCAGAAATGGATGGCAAAGAAGCGCTGGAGAGTTCTGAAGTGGCCAGCAATGAGCCCAGATCTAAATCCCATTGAACACCTGTGGAGAGATCTTAAAATTGCTGTTGGGAAAAGGTGTCCTTCCAATAAGAGAGACCTGGAGCTGTTTGCAAAGGAAGAGTGGTCCAAAATTCCGGGTGAGAGGTGTCAGAAGCTTATTGATGGTTATAGGAAGCGACTGATTTCAGTTATGTTTTCCAAAGGGTGTGCAACCAAATATTAAGTTAAGGGTGCCAATACTTTTGTCCAGCCCATTTTTGGGGTTTTGTGTGACATTATGTCATATTTGCTTTTCTGCCTCTGTTTTATATTTGTTCCAATACATACAAAGGGAATAAACATGTGTATAGCAAAACATGTGTTAATGCAATACCTTTTTTGTGTGAAATACTTGATTTTCAGGAAAAATATCAAGGGTGCCAACAATTTCGGCCATGACTGTATATACTCTTGGTGTGAGTGACTTTCATGGACATGTAAAGACGTAAAGTTTTTTTATGAACTGCTATTATTTGATTGCGGTATTTAATCATAGCACTGTGGTACTTTTAGTGTATAGGTCATGTTTTGTTTGCACATGATGTATATATGACTAGTTTGCACACATAGTAATCAGCATGTTTTGTTTATTTAGTACATGTAATTAGCGCTGCTTTCTTCATTTATTTCAGTCACTATAGTGTTTAATTGAGGAATACTAAAAGCAGCAGCTGGGATTGGAGGGGTAGGTATACCAGGATACATAGGAAAAAGCGCAGGTACTATCAGATCATTCAATGTATACAGTTGTTGTGACTGTCCATGAAAATTGTACTACTGCATAACACCACATACAGTTTTATTGCTTCCCCAGGGCATGTAATTTAGATGATTTGTGTATCTTTAAAAAACTTCTTTAAGACCCTGTCCTGCTGTATGGCTATTTTATTATTGTATTTTTTTTCTACAGTAGTTTGACTATTAGCCCCAAAAATGTCTGAAATTTTATAACAGGATTGGCCCCTTAGACTTCAGTGGGATTTGCTGCCAAGTTTGAATACATTAAATTTAAAATAGAATTCACTGAACAAATGCCAATTCAAACCTGGGTACAATTGCCCATCTATACATGTGAAATCTGAGGCTGTTAATTGGCTGTTGCATCCATCTGGTGCACATTTATCCTATTGTAAATAGGGTGACAGTGACTGCGGCATGCCAAGTTCTGTTTTGCTACTCATAACTTTGTGGCATATCCTAAGGATTTGAGAAGTTCATGGATTGTGAACTTGTGGCCAAAAAGTTTACAGGTTTGCTGCCGGAAATAATGAACAATCAATAAGGCTATGCATGGCCTTTGCCCCGGGCAGCTAAGTAAATATTTTAAGAGAACTGGCCAAGCCAGTGTGTTTTGGAGCAGTTAGGGAGAGCAGAGAAGACAAGCCTGTATAGGAAGAGATAGTGTTTGTTTTTCTAATTTTGGCATTGGAAAGTGTTCAAAGTAGTGGCTGGCTACCAACACCGTTTGTTTGACCTTAGCTTGCATCCTGCAAATAGCCAAAATTAAATTACAAGTTTCACCCCCCTTTCCTCTCTTAAAGGGGTTTTGCTGAAAAGTTTGCAAATCTTACACTTCAAGAAAGATTCAATAAACTGTTCATGAACCAAACCCAGGCAGATTCTCTGTTTTAAATCCAAAACTGGTAAAATTAATGAAAAACATGTTTTTTGGTTTTTGTTACATTTTTTTTTTGTTAAATTGCATAGAAATATACTGCAGACAGGGCAACTTGTCCTTTTAGGACAGGTTCACACTATAGAAATGCAGTCCAGATGCGTTCTGGATGCGTTTCTGCATGTGCATTTTTTATGCGTTTTTGATGCGTTCTAGTGCTTTTTTGATGCAATCCAGTTAATTTTTCCCTCTCTTTTTCTTCAATTTAAATAGGGACATGTGCGTTCCAGTGCAATTTTGGTGCTTTATGGTGCGTTTTACTGCATTGCAGTACAGTTCTGTGCACAAATCTACAACACGTTCTGCAAAAAAATAAATGAGTGTACTTGTGAGCTACTATGGTGTTTGTCTAAACTATTACCATTAATTAATTTGACAAACAAAACAAAACACAATATATGATACACCTGTGGTTCGCTGGCACTCACACCTACTCATTAGACAGTGTTCTGTGAGTAAATTAAATATATAAATTGTGCCACGTTCCTGTGTATAAATAATTACAATATTCACTATTTCAAATGACAATCCAAAGAAAAAAAAAAAATTATGAAAAAATAATAAAATAATTTATATACTTATATTTAGTGTATAAAATACAATTATCTTCTGCTTTTAACATCATAAATAAATACCGCATCCTGTGCTGGTGACAATAGTAAATAGTGATAGTGATAAAAACAATATATATGAAAAAGTGCTCATAGACAGTCCTCTTTCAATTTAAATTATGATGGTGCAATCCCATAATCCACGTGCAGTGTGATTTTATTATGCGCTCACCTCAGGTTTTGCCTTATAAAAAGGCAAAACTAACTTTTTGTCCTTATAGGACTGCTGGGATGATCCTCCCATTCCAGTACAGTTCTGTGCACAAATCTACAACACGTTCTACTTTTCTTTCTGTAACTGGAACGCACTGGAACTGCTAGCACTGGTGTGAACTATGACATTGCCAACCATATAACCTAATTTCTGTGCATTTTGGATGCAGAAACAAAAACTGAAACACATGTAGTGTGAACTGGCCCTTAATGCAAAATATTTTTAGTGGGCTCCACCATTTAAAAAATAAAACAATACATCTATTCTGTCTTGTGACACTAGTGACTGGGTGTTGACTCAACTATATAATCTGAAAGCAGACTTTCACCCTGAGCTTTCATATTGTCTTGCCCTCCCCCTCTCACAATAGAATATACTTTTTTTAAGTTAAAAGCTTTTTTGTGCTGTGCATGTGCGCAGATAAGCCGCAGAACTTTTCTAACTTTAAGCTGCCCACCTCTCATTGTCTTCCATTTTCAACCCTCCTTTTCCAAAGACAGGGCAAAGGGCTGTGAATCTCTTCTAAGTAAGAATAACATAATCACAACCTCTAGAAAAGTATTTAGCAGCTCAGCCAAACAGACGACCTAAAGACCATCACTATACTCATGTCCACTAATGCAAAACTATATTGTTTTAGTTCAATGCTATTTAGTTTTGTTTAAGCGTTTATAAACTGCTAAACTGATTTTATATTTTTGATCATTCATATGAATCTTTAATTTTACAAATGGAGAGGGCACATCAGTAACTATTTGCCTTCAGGTTCTCTCTCTCTGTTGGTTTGAAATGATGGTTGATTTGTATAGATCAAAGAGGGAAAGGAGACACTAAACCTCACATTTGTGCTTGAGATATTGATGCCTGTAAACAATAAGCTTTTTTTTTCCAACAGATTGTCTAAGAGTAAATAGGTAAACATGTGAAAGAAAGCCACACTTGGTCTTTGGAAAAAATAAATATTAACTATGAATTTGTAATATGTCCTTTTTAGCTGGCCAACAATACTTTTGAAAATTATATTTTTTAGTCCAAAACATAGTAATGAAAAATATACAGAAAAATACCACACAGTCCTTTAATGCATGGAAAAAATATAAAATCTATTGCATTTATTGTCACACAGAAAGCGTTCTGTAAACCAAGAACAGAGTCAAAGGATAATATAATGTTGAGCTGGAAGAGTCTGATGTGTATGTCATGTAATAAAAGGTGTAATATAATTTCAATTTTGCGCACTCAATAAATCCTGCTTTAATGACAATGAGAATATGATTTCAAGGTCTGCCTTTTACTGATTGATATTAAGGACACATCGAAGCAAAACTCTTCAATATTATTTAAGCATTGACCCATAGCCAGAACATTTTGATTTATATCATACTTTGACTGCTGCTATTCACTATATCTTTTAATATAATAAAAGCGAAGAAAATGCATGTTCTATAGTGAGAAGTCCTTTTCTGGTTTTATGTTAAACCCCCACTCCCAAAGTCAGGGTTCATACATCTTTAAATGATTAGCAATTATTTTATTAGTGTGGGCTTCTGGGCAGTGCAGTGGGTACATTTAATTTTGTGATGTATGAGTTTAAGTGCATATCTGCAGGCTATTCTACTGCTCACAATAACAGCTGCTTAATGTAGTTAATTGGATTCAGCACGCCACTCTTCGGTGGATTATGCTCACCCAGCCAGAAAACCTGTGCAAGCACAGAAACAAAATGTAATCTTCTTCGTTGTGTATGTGATGATGATCATGACTAAGTTTAATCATTTTTACGACATATGCATGATATCCACCAGCTTTATATTCAGGAAGGTGACTTTTTTCACAGGCTTCTATAGGGTTTCTTTATCCCTGGTTAAACATTTAAGAGACTTGGCACAGCTATTTTTATTTCAAGAAAAAGTTGAAGTCTGCAATTTTCTTGTGTTCTATATTTGGTATCCTTTCTGTGTTTTTCGTTTCCCCTCAGCACACAATACAGTAAAATGCCTTAAAGAAACACAATAATGAGATTAAACCAGGCTATAAATGAGTTACCTATTAAGATTTGCTGTAGTCAGAGTAAATTTTTGGCTGATGGATGTATAATTATCAAAAAGAGAAAAATAAGACACTAAACTAAAAGTTATAAATAAGAAATGATAAAGTTTTGATACAGTATTGCTTTAATATAGCTGTATTGTTGCTGAATCACTATCACTAAGTCTGTGTAAGCCTGGTTTCACACTTCTGTGGTGCGGCATATCACATGTAATTCACACAGGAACCTTACCACATTCCTGTGCAAATCACATGCATATTCTGTGCGGTGTGATTTGAGGCATACATTTTGTACGGCTCAGATCGCACCGCATCTGCACAAAAAAGGTAGAGGACCCTTTTTTTGGTTCACACTAGAACCAATTTGCATGGGTATTCACACCCATGCGATCCGATTCTGCACATCGCACTGCATTTGGCGAACCAATTTTGGGGTGTTGTTAACATACACACCCGAAGCGGTTCACATAAACGGGGTGCGATTGTGATGTGGTGCGAATTCCGCACTGCATCAGTGTGAATCCAGGCTGAATCTGTACAGACAAAATTATTCTTCATGCTTTGTGATAGTATTTTTTTTTTCACAACCATAACTTATAAGTGTCAAGGTGGACATTCTTTTTATCGAAAAACAACGTATCCAAAACCACCTTCAGGGGCCTTATTCATAAAGTATGAAGTGGTATAAAATGAGCAGCAGTACGTTGGAATACTTTACTAAGGGCTAGTCTGCATAGGCATTCATGTATTTCCACTAACACCAGTTTTTAGTATTTTAAAAGATGTGGAACTTAATGTTTACATTCTGAATTGCATTTTTTTCTTCAAAAATAGCCTGCACATACAGGGAGCGAAATTCAGCCAGTCTCTGCTGAACCTGCTGAACCTGATAAATTTCGAACCATGTAAGGCTGGTTTTACTCTCAGTTTGGAATGGATTGTTCATCTTAGGTCTAGGAATGGCTATAGCATATTTAAAAATGTGTTCCTGAGATTTATAATTTTGTTTACAAAGCACAGAAGGCAGTAGAAGGTTATAAATTATTTCCCTAGACTTTCCATATTAAAGCTAAATATTGAGGCAGACAAAAAAAGCACCAATTCATGGAGGTAGAGTGTTAATTAAAATTCATATTTATTAAATCAATTTGCGTATGTACCCTAATTTGTAATAAGGATCGTTTATAATGTTGTGTAAAATATTGATTGTTATATTTATTGTACATAATATAATAAAATCCATACTTTTAGGTGATGATATTCTTTATCTCTAAAAGTAATCATGGGACTTGAAAATATATATAGATTATGTATATAAACTTGGAAACTTGGAAAGTTTCATGTTTAGTACATCAATATTTTAAACTACAATTTATAGGTTGTTTATGAGATTCTTTTAACATTCTGGCAAGTATATGTAGTTGTTATGTTGTATAGCAATTTATTATTGAGTGCTTTTTAGTGAATCCACTTGGTTCTGCTAAGGGTCAATTACACAATGGAAGGAAATGGTATAAATAAGTTGGATGTAAAGCTGTTTTCATATAAGAGTAAAGCTGGCCACAGATGGTTCAAATGTCAGCCAGTTCAGCAGGGCCAGCCAAGATTTGATCCATCAATTACCAAGGTGAATGCACCCAAGTCAATTCTTCGATCGCCTTGGGTACAACCAGCATGTCAGATTTCTAGCATGCAATTATTGCCAGTGGCTATAGCCGCTAAGAATAATCGTTGTGTTCTCCAGGCAGGGATGGCTCCCACTGGGAGAACACAATAGTTTCACCAAAGGGATTCCCCCATCAACACTGACTGTTTTGGTAGGGGAATCAAGAGGTTTTCTTTCTTGCAACCTGTGAAAATTGCATCATATATGGTCTGTCTTACTGTAAAGGTGCTGGTATACTTTAAATAGGTGTGGATTAATAGTTTTAAGTTTATTATGACGTGTATAGTGAACTACAAAATACAGCTTAGATAAAGCATTAACTTGCATTGTGTTAGGGCACCCACTGAAATTAACAGGCTGCCAAGGCACCCTAACATGGCGATGTGACCTACTTTTTGTAACACATTGTAATGCATGTCACCACAATTGTCTTAGCACAATTGGGAGCCATTCAATATGAGTAGCACAGCAACACAAATTGCCGCACTCTAACATGTGCTTTACCATGAAGCAATAGTGTAAATGGGCCCTTAATTGAGTTGGTATACCTAACCCTATATGAAAACTACAATTACTGTTGCCATGCCCCAAGAGACTTCTTGCATTTTACAGTTAGGGACTGCTTGCAGGAAAAATAGAAAAATATGCACTGACACCTTTAATTTTTATATGAATTGCAAACAATCTGTCAAAAGTGAAAAACTATCACAATCATTTATCTTTTAGATGACATTTCAGTGATTCTGTTGATACAGAACAAAAATATTTAAAAAGGGGCTACCCTGTAAAAAAACATACAGCATTTTTTTACAGTTGGCTCAAGCCTGACATGTAAAAAATCAGGGGCTGCTGCTATCTGGCACCTTCAGGTGTGTCAGAAAGCATACCCCCTGCTGGACGTTGTAGTTTCTTCTGTTGATCGCTACATCACTGTAGCAATATAATGGTTAGCAGGACGAACCATATCACCCAGTGGGGGACACACTATCCAATACATCTGGAAGCAGAGGCAGCGGCAGCAGAGGCAGGTGGAGCTGCTCAAGACAGGTATGGAAATGCACATTTTTTTCCTGAAAGCATTTAAAAGAATGTTCTCAGAAGGTAGTCACAGAGCATACCTTTAGCACAAAGCCTGCATATGTGAAACCACTAGTGCATAATCCTCCATAGTCGTTCTGCAATGTCTACAAGAACAAAGGAGATTAAGTCCCTACTATAGCAGAGTACCCATTTCCTCATCATGCTCAAATGCAGGCGCTTGTCCAAAACTGTCAACCCCACTCCAGCGTGTTTCAGCGATATGGCGACTTCATCAGGAGGATCCCTTAGGAGCTAAGAGAGGCCACATTGAATGAGGCAGAGGAAGCTAGACAATAATCTGTTGCCAGGTAAAAGTACTTCTATTGTTAGAACAGGCATGTAGTCAGCCAGGTCCAAGCCTAATTACATGCAGCTTCTTCAAAAGCCACAGATGCTGTGGGGAGCACTGCTACCAAAGCATTTCAGTATCAGTAGGGTGGTGCTTTGGCCGATGACCCATTCTGTTATACTATACAGTTATGGCCACCTGGGGCACAGGTCACTTTTAAACAGTTGGGCATCATCATAATATACTCAATAACACTAAGACATAGCAATTACTCCCACTGACATTGTTAATCAAGCAAGGGAAAAGTGTTTTGATGTAAGCATTGGGAGGGAATTTACTAAAATTGGAGTAGACAGAATCTGGAGTAGCTGTGCATAGTAACCAATCAGCTTCTAACTTCAGCTTGTTCAGTTGAGCTTTGAAAATGAAAGCTAGAAGTTAATTGGTTGCCATGCACAGCTGCTCCAGTCTTAGTAAATCCCCCCAGCAGTTTGTACAGCACTTACTTGATATGACCCAATTAATTATATTCACCAGTCATGCATATGTATCTTTTTCTCTTGATGAAAATACAATAGATTCTATCCATGGCACCAAGGCAACTGGAGCAAATTACCTGTATCATTAAAACATATCTGAGGCAAAACTTTGGTTTTCATGATTTTCATTCACTTCCTGTCCTGTAGACACAACAGGAAGCAAGTAAGTGAGAAAAATCAGCTCTTGAATAATTGTATTTGGAACAGTAATCCATTGTCCTTATTGGAAGAATGCCCCTTTTGGACTCTTGCACATGGGCCACTTGATAGCAACGCTGTATACAAGAGCACAGACATTCATGTTAAAGACAGGCAGTACGCTGCATGTGGGTTTGCTGAACAGAGGAAATATAGCTTCAGTTACACTGGACAGGTTCAAGCATCTTGGGTACAAGAGTCCATATTCTTGTTCTGGTGACTGCTAAATCTCCATAGAGGAGAAATAAACAGCAGTGACTACCTGACAGGTTTTGCACATACAGTGGGGCAAAAAAGTATTTAATCAGCCACCAATTGTGCAAGTTCTCCCACTTAAAAAGATGAGAGAGGCCTGTAATTGGCATCATAAGTAGACCTCAACTATGAGAGACAAAATGAGAAAAAAAATCCAGACAATCACATTGGCTGATTTGGAAAGAATTTATTTGCAAATTGTGGTGGAAAATAAGTATTTGGTCACCTACAAACAAGCAAGATTCCTGGCTCTCACAAACCTGTACCTTCTTCTTTAAGAGGCTCCTCTGTCCTGCACTCATTACCTGTATCAATGGCACCTGTTTGAACTTGTTATCAGTATAAAAGACACCTGTCCACAACCTCAAACAGTCACACTCCAAACTCCACTATGGTGAAGACCAAAGAGCTGTCGAAGGACACCAGAAACAAAATTGTAAACAGAAAAAAAAATGCCAATTACAGACCTCTCTCATCTTTTTAAGTGGGAGAACTTGCACAATTGGTGTCTGACTAAATACTTTTTTGCCCCACTGTACGTTAAGTTGGAAAGATGACTACTCACATGATAATGATCTGCAACTGCCAGTATGTTTAATTATTTTTTTATACAGTTTGATGGCATAGTTGTTTGATGCTGTATTTTTATTGCTGTGCATTCTGCAGTTATTTACAGCATCTCTGGCCACCAGAATTCATTATTTCCAGATGCCATGCATACGATCTTACCTGCTAATTGGTATGGTTACATATAGACTTGGTTTAGTTAGGGCACAATTTAAATTGCACATGTATAATTTTGAAATCTGGGTAAATGTGTAAGGTTTTTTGAGATTTCATAATTTGTCTTGAACTAAAGTGATTGATACTACAAATATGTTTGGAATTCTATTTTAATATTGAATATTAGGAACAGAGTCTGTGGTTTGCTTTTTCAACTTGAATGCATGGTAATTAAAAATACCAGCATTCTTTGTTGGGAACTTCCCAATGGTAATATGTATTTCTTATTACTCTAGCTTAACCTTAATGTTCTTCTGTGCACAAACATAAAATTCCCCACAGTTGTATTACAAGAGGTTAGCTTAAAACTATCACCCACACCATGTTTAAATGTCAGATATCTTCGCCCCTCCATATTTCTCACTTGACATTATCCTGAGGGAAGAGCAGCTAATAAAATTATAGAAACATGGAGCAAGGCTCACCTTTTTAAAGAAATTAATTCCTTTACTTTCTTCGGAGGCAATGGAAATACAAATGAACAACAGGTTAGGAAAATGAAAGCACATTAGTGATAAAAAAAAAAATCTGCAAGCAGTACAGTTGCACTGAAATATGTGTTATCAATATTACAAATGTTAAGCAGCCCCTGCTGTTCTATGGGCAAGCTGATTGTATCCAAGTTGATTGTTGTATGACTTGGGTACAACCAGCATGTCAGATTATACATCTGATTATTGCCAGCGGCTATTATAGCCACTAGCAGTAATTACTATGTTCTTCCGGCAGGGATGGCTCCCCCCGCCTCCCTCCCCCTCCGCTGGGAGAACACAATAGCTCCACGGGAGAGATTCCCCCTTCGAAACAACCAGTGGTTGCAGGAAAGAAAATCGCATCATGTATGGCCTGCCTTACTAAGAACTAGAGACTAATAACTTTCAGAGTTTATAACTATATTGTCCCAGTTCAATCCTGATGTTTGATAAGCTAAGGTTCTGTCAGGAACATTGCATTTCTGCACAAGAACATTGCTGAATGGTCTTCAGTCTTGCTCCTGTGTTCCAGATCCTGATTCCTATACTGACGCTGTTATTGATTCAGCTTCTACCTGACCTTCTTTTGGATTACTCTTGTCTAATTGTGTTTGCTGCCCAACTCCATTATCAACCTCAGCCTTTTCAGACTTCTGACAAAGATTCTGCTTATTGACTTTACTGGACTCAGCTTGTGACTCTACTCCACCTAAGACTGAACTTGGCATATTGTAACGGAATTCCCGTGAGACTGCTGGCGAATAGACGTGCGTATTCGCACAGAAATGCGCGATCACGCACACGCAAGTTCACACGCACAGCGAAGATTGGCACCAGACGGACTATTTAAAAGGTGCCTCTGCCTGTGCTGAGTGCTGACTGGTCTTCAGCTGTTCCCCGTTTCCTGCTCGTTCCTGTGTGATTTCCTTGTTGCTGACCTGGCTTGTTCCTGACCTGACTCTTGATTACTCTCCTGCTTGATACTTGTTCCTGACTTCAGCTCTGCTCCTGACTTTGGCTTGCTTATGATTTGGTACCTCGCTGTTCACCCGTTGATGACCCTGGCTATTCCTATGACATTGTTCCTGTCTCCCATCCCAGCTTCCTGTCTTACTCTGGTGCACACCTGGCGACCTACCATACCAGCTCTGCATATCACTACTGTTCTTGAATTGGAGGTTCATCAGTCTTCCAAAGTCTCCAGCTGCAAGAGCTGCAAACAACATCTGCTGGCGCTCTTGTCCCCCTGGTCCCTAGACGCCCTCTGTTCCACTTCCAGTGGGGTCAGGGCTAGTGACACAAGTGAGGCCGACCTCGTCATTTCAGTCTCCAATCAGGTACGTGACACATATCCACAGTGTAACACCAGCTGTACCCCTGCTCATCTGATATCAGCACTCCTAAGCTCCAGTCTCCAGAGTCTGTACCTTGGCACTTGTACCCTTCCCACCCCTGCAGACCTCTCAATTTCAGGGTTTTTTGGACCGGAACTGTGGCCACCCTTTTCACCTTGGACTCTGCATACAGGTACATGATAGGTACCTAATTTATGACACCTTCTATGGGAGAACTGTCATTCCTATCACAATCAATTAATCTTTACTCAGGTTTATGTGGCTTCACAAATATCTTATCACATTTCTGCCATGGATCTGTAAGGCCTGCCTCTTTGTAGATTGAAAAATAATGACAGTCTATAAGAATATAGGCAGTTAGCATGTACTGTTTTAAACAGAAGTCTACTTAAAAAAATCCTAGACCCCAGATGTGGGTTAAGGGGTGGGGTGTTTCCTGGGTTCCTTCTCAGCTCTGATATATCACATAACACAATGACCTGGAGAAGCCTGCAATGATTTCCCCTTAATTTGCTCCAGGCGTAGCTCTGCTTCTAAAGTCTGGTAAGGTTTTTGCAAGGAGAATGTGACATTTTCTGAATGAAGGGAAAGTGAGATTTTGTGCTGGAGGGTTGTTGCTTGAAGTGGATTTTTGCTTAGGGGCTGAATGTTGCTGGAAGAGTTGGCCATATACTCAGGGCTGGTGCTACCACTAGGTGAGCTAGGCAACCACCTAGGGTGCAGCTAGGGTCCTGACTCACAGACAACTCTGACATGAAAATGATTGCGGTGCCTGGATGAATCACAACAGAATCACACACAGTCAGAGAGATCCCTCCCCCTACCTCCTTCAGGAAGTCAGGTGCTGCCTGCCTGTTTGCTGATTGGTCAGTTCTGAGTTAAGGGTCATGGCTGCGTGAGGGAAACCAGTCCGCCTTGAGCTGATTAGTTTCGGGAGCACATGGAGAAGTAGAGGAGGGTGCAGCTTCGCTGTCTGAACGGCAAACCCATCGTAAGGCCTGGACTGCGAAGAGTCTTAGCAGTCACCAGAAGCAGACTGTGGAGGGCAGAGCCAGCCAGCGGTCACCCAGAGCAGTCAGTGGAGCCATTTCTATCATGCACACAGTGATCTCCATGTCATTTCCATCCTGCATACAGTTATCTACCATGTCATCTCCGTCCTGCACACAGTCATCTCCATCCTGCACACACAGTCATCTGTATCCTTTACACAGGGCTATCTTCATCCTGCACACCACATTCTGCACTATGTAAATCATTTTAGACTCTATTGACCCACACCCCCTTTAAGCCACGCCCAACATTTAGCGTAATTTAAACCACGTGCTACATTTTAATTCTTCTTACTTCTTATTGAGCACCACTTCTTCCCAGTCAATTATTTTTTTGGGGGGGCTGCAAGTAGCTGGTCTTGCCTTGGGTGCAAAACAGTGTAGCACCAGGCCTGCATACACTATCACTATTGTCTATTTATTACCTGCCTTTCTTGCTTACAAATTCCCAAATCATTGCTGCTTAGAGGAATACAGTGTATTACTATAATTAACTTCCGTAGCGGTCTGATTATGTCAGTATTTCTGTGCTCAAAGCGGTAAATTTTTTGCGTGGAAATATGTTGTTTTTTATTGTAGGCCTGTAATTCTTAGGAATAATTCACTGAAATCTGTCCGAACAAGAGTCTAGTAAACATCCCGGGTATGATAAAATGTGAAACACAAAATCATAAATTATAATATAATAAATAATCATAAAAAATAATAATATAATAATAATAAATTTAATTCAATATTGTCATCAAACCAAAAACACTGAAATTTGAAATAGAGCACCAAATTCACACATCACTGAGCTTAGTTGCAAAATCGTTTTCAGTGTCTGATGACGAATTTCCCCACAAATCCTTATCAGTCAATTCTGCAAGTGGTTCTAATTTACTATCGCTGTTCTCTAGCTGGTCTAAAATCGCTTTTGACCTAAAGGGACACTATTTCGACGTTTCTCAGTTTCCAGGCAGAGAATGGTAAAAATGCAGGCAGGGCACAGGACAAAGCACTAGGGACAAAATGTATGTGAAATGGTTTGATACAGTAATGTTTTACTATCAGACTTTAGTGTATTGAGCGAATGTCACATTTTTAAATTTTTGAATTTCCCGCCAGTTCTGTCCCCTGTATGTCCCAACGCTCGCAGTGAACTGAACCCGGAAGACGGATGCCGGCATCGGCCGGAGGAGATGGCCGGGGATGCTGCAGGGGGAACATCGCAGGAGCGCAGGACAAGGTAAGTGCTGGAGAGACTCCATGAGCAACGCTGCAGGATAATCCCGAGTGTAGCTCGGGGCTACCTCTTCTGGTACTGAAAGTTAACCCCGAGCTACACTCAGGAATACCGCTAGGGTGTTAATCAACGTGATTATTACTGAAAATAATTTTGACATATAGATGAAAAGAGCATTAAAAATTAATGCATCCTGGGAGTCAAATACACTAAGTATACCACTGACCCCAGCAATATAGGGACATTTTTATAGTATTGTTGTGGCATCTAATCTTTTTATGTAAGAGTAATGCCATTTTTCCTGCTGCACTGTATGCTATATAAAATTTAGCAAAGAAAGCAAGACTTGGTACAGCTACGGTATTTATTAAAGCCTGTTGTAAATTTAAAGCTATTTCATCTATTGGCTCAGTTTGTTACAAATAATTTATTTATAGCTTACGTCATTCTTTTATCTCATGACATATTTTTTTACTTCACAAAAATAATTACTATTTAGAGGTGGAATGGCATTATTTTTCATATGAAATTGGATTTATTGCTAAACTCTGAGTGAAATCAATATTGTCTAAATAAAAGAGCCATGTGTCCCTTGTGTATTTCTTCTTGGTCTCTGCAGTATCCAACATAAAACATGTACTGTGCCTCTGTGCAGGAAATTCCTTTGATGAAGACCAGTCATTGCTATACTATCTCCTTCTGCATGGTGACTGGTCTTGTACTCACCCCACACTCCTCCAGTGGGAGGACCTGTACAGCAAAGGGATGATATAATTGCTACTTACTGTATACAGGATAATACCTGGGTTTTCAAATGCATTTCATACTCCAAAAGTGGTTTTATATGTTTTGTAGCTATAGGGGACAGTTTTGTGCACAGAGTTCAGGTGTAACTGTTGAAACTCCTTATTTCACAATAAAAGCTACTGTATCTCTTGCATTATTTTATTGCCACCATGAATGGCTCATTTTACTGTTCTACTCAAAAGGCACTTTATTCAAACCCAAAGTGATCGCCAGCCAGAATTTAATAGTGTTTTCAAGTGAAGCTTACATTGAAAATGTAAGATCTGCTTATTATACTGGGGCCACTCCTCAATCATTAACAGTGAAGGGTGACATCACCATCCTACCATGGATCCTGGGAAAATGCTAAGTACTCAAAATCTTGTTGGAAAACATTCTATTTTGTGCCAAGGCTTAATCTCCTAAGAATTTGGGTACTCTTCATTCATCTGAAATTAGAAAACTCTGCTAATAATGATGGAGGAACACCCCTGATATATGAAGCAGACCTAGCATTTAACTGCAAGTTTCACTTTCGGGAGAGACAACTGTTTTGGTCTTTTTTGAAACTGGACTTGTACAATTAAAAATAACCCAAAAAATCTATACCGTATTACATGGGTCTGATGATCTGATGATAAATTTAGATGATCCTTTAATCAGTTTAAAGAGCATGTGTAAAATAAAAAAGGTAATGAATGCAAGGTAATAATGGAAATTTTGCCCTAAATTTTTTTTTTTTCAAATAGAGTCAAATGTATGATACATCAGCTTAACAAAAACAGTTGCTAAATGGTTTGGTCTTATAAGATTAAAAATAATACTTTTGGCTAAAAGAAAAGCACTTTTAGCCCAGATTCACATATATGCGGTTTGGTACATTGCATGTGATTTGCACAGGAACCACAGCGCATTCCTGTGCAAATCACATGCGAATTGTGTGCCGTGCAATTGGAGCCATATATTTTTTGGTCCGCACTAGAATCGGATCGCATGGGTATTCACACCTATGCGATCCGATTCTGCACATCGCACAGCATTTTGCGGACCGATTTTGGAGTGTTGTTAACATACACACCAGTAGCGGTTCGCATGAACAGGGTACGATTATGATGCAGTGTGGAATTCACACAGAAAATGCTGCAAATTCCGCACCACATCAGTGTGAACCCAGGCTCACAGTCTTTTCTCTGCATATATCCTGAAGAAATGGGCGCTACACCTTAATGAAATGTGTTGTTGGTATTTTACAGCTTATTGTCAGATAAATACCAATCTTTTTATGACAAAGTATCTCTGAAAATTAATTTGACACTTATGCATCTGCTCACCTCAGCATCCTTTAAGGGCATTTTAAGTGCCTACATCAGTTTTATCCATGTACATATTTGCCCTCCATTGGATTGTTCCCAGAGTTATAGGGAATCACATGGATGTGATGATCATCATACTGATTGAAAAGCCGAGCTTCATTATACCCAAAACTAAAAAGAACATAACGGGCAAAGTTGCATGCCGTATGACAGATATTGAAAGAAAGCGCCTTTGGCAGCAAAAACTTTAATCATATTCTTTTTTAGTAGTTTCAATTCAGGAGGTATCAACTGTTATAGAAGATAACATCCATACCAGTTATACTGTGGGTTACTTGAAAATGTTTTATATACGTATATATGTTAAAGTGACTGTGAATTGTTGTGCATGATAGCTAGAACTATGTTCTTGTGCACTTTGGTAATAGAAAGTTTCATTTCTTAAAGTGTAGAAGAAATTTCCTAAGACAGGTGTTAAAACATCTAGTATACAGAAGCAGTGTAAGACTAATTAAGACCAATTTAATATCAGCTTGCCAGTTTTCTTGTGAATTCATTCCTCTAGGGGTCAAAAATTATGCTGTGCCAGTTAAAATTTTACCTGCTAGGGTTGCAAGAGACATCAATGGGGAACTGCTCATTTGTAGCTTGTGAATTACCTACTATGTTTTTTTATATTTTGCTGCTATACAGGGCCTTTCTTTGGCACAAGGTCTGCTGTACATATCAGGGTTCCTTCCCTATGGAAAATCACAGCATGAAAGATTTAAAAAAACATCGTGTGGGAAGAAAATTAAGCATATTAAGTAAAAATCCCGTATCAAGTTTTCATCAAGATCTGCTACCGTACAGCTTGGAAACATCTATAGATATACCACTGCCTTTTTCTGCAAGTCCAGCCTTTGTTGCTGCTGTTACAAGGCATCTATTTCTTCATTCCTATTGCTATTTGCATTATTTATTGAATAAGGTCAACTAAATTTGGCTTGTAGGAGACACTGGAGCACTTGCTGGTTGGTCTGTTGGTTGCAATTATTTTATTTACACTTAAGTAAAAATCCCGAATGAAGTTTTCATCAAGATCAGCTACTGTACTGTTTGGAAACATCTATAGATATACCGCGACCTCTTTCTGTAAGTACAGCCGTTGTTGCTGCTGTTACAGGGCATCTATTTCTTCATTCCTATTGCTATTTGCATTATTTATTGAATAATTCTTGAAATTTGCTAAACTAAATTTGGCTTGAAGGAGATACTGAAGCACTTGCTGATTGGTCTGTTGGTTGCAAGGATTTTTTTTTACACAAGTAAAAAATTTTAAAAGTGAATAATTGTTGGAGCTAAACTGATTGTTTAATAAATTCAGATAACAACCAGACGTAAGATGATAACACACAGTTAGAGTGTGCAATGTTTATGAGGATGATTAAAAGAAATCTTAAATGTATTTTTGGTTCACATGAGGACTAAATAATCATAAACATCTAATAAGTTTGTGTGAATCAGTGAAATAATCAGTTATAAAATGTTTAATTTGCTCAAAGTAGCTTGTAGATGGCCATGCATGAACAGTATTTTACAATTTAATGGCAAAGTTTGGACTGCTTCTCTCCCCATAAAAATTAATGGGAATGAAAAATACAGCTGAAGCAGGTCAAATTCAAGTCAATTGCAATATTTTCGGAATGATCATAGAAGTGTCTCAAACTAATGTCAATAGGACGTTGCATTTGCCAACACCCATTTATTCTTTAGCAATCATTGGCAGCAGAATAAATAAGCTGTCATTTAAAGTAAGGGGAGAAAAAAACACTACTATATATGCTAAGGTCCTGATCAATAGGCTGAAAGACCGAAATTTGAATGAACACTCAAACAAGCAAAGTTCTGAGGAAGCATGGAATTGTTTTACTACTGTGCCATATGTAGCGTACCCCCTAAGGAAACACTGGTGAAACTGGAAACTGATACTTCTTCCCCCACATTAGTGCACACACAGCCAGGCGCACAGCATTTTCTCCACTTTCACTGACTCTAATAGAACAGTCTAGGGGTGTATTTTGATGCTTTATTGGAAAGTTGAACTTGGATGGAGCGAAGGGAGCATGGGATACCCCAAACTTACTACGGGTACAAACAAATAACATACACATATATGGTATCGCTGCGATCATCAAGAGCTGGAAAATGTATTTTTGGTTGTTCTTTGGTGGTAGGTTATGGTAGTAACAAGAAACACACAGCTAAATTTTAAAAAATTATTATTTTTTTTTTTTTTTACTATTTCGGGCCAGTTTTCCTTTGATAATAAAAAAAAAATCAGGAGATATTCATTACCATTTACCACCAAATGAAAGCCCAATTTGTTCTGAAAAAAACAAGGTATAATTCACCTGGAAGTACAAAGTAGTTGTGTTGATATGTACAGTTTGCAATGTATGTTGCAAAATTGTGCTTAGGCATTAAGATTTGTTTTACCCTTAGGCATGAAGGGGTTAAACATACTTTAACAACCGATGGGCAGCAGGCAGGAAAAGGCTTATTAAAAAAATGCCCTTGTTGTCGGCTCTGAACTCTGCATGCACAGTTCCAAAGTGAGCCAATAAATGAACTGCTAGGCTGAGCCTCAACTTGTGTGGTGGGATGTGTGAATATAGATCATGCCTAAAAAGTGCCAAGATGTCACTGCACAGGTGCACACCCACTTCTCTAATTGGCTGGCTGCGGTGCTGTGCATGCACAGTTCAAAGCCCATGGCACGGGGGTTTTTATGGGCACTTTTCTCCTGTCTGAACATTTATGGAGAAGAGAAAAGTGCCTGTATTATACAAACTGTCTGTAAATTTATGGATGGTTGGAAACACAGGGCTGGGGGTGTACACATGCTGCCATTATGATGTTTTGCCTTGTGGCTGCGGCAGTAATTATATACTCTGTTGCATTTTGTGGGCACAGTGCCTGCTGAACATGACCCATTCATGTGAATGGAGCACCTCTGCAAGCACCCCACAACTGTGTGCAATGTATGCAGTTCCAGTGCACTAGTGTGGGGTTCTAGGGGTTAAAGTAGGTGGTGAGGAAGTGAAACAACACCTCCTCACTGCCTGCCAAATGCTCTCTGAAGAGCAATCTGAATGCAGATCACTCTTCAGAGACCAATGCTCATGTAAACAGGCCCCTAAAGCCTTGCTGGGGATGGGCAGAAAGGTGTTAAAGCAGAAGCATCACACACCTGTGAGTGAAAGCCCCAGCAGTTTAGCCAACTAGCAGATTGCCAGCCATCCCCAATAGTACTAAAGTTGTCCCTGAGTGCTAACTAGACATGAAGGGGGGAGGGGAGAAGGGGAGAGAAGGGAAGGAGATGGGGAGAGTTCAGCATTGGGCAGAGCTCACCTCACTCACCCCACGCTGGTCTGGTGGCTCAGGCAGAGTCTTCAATCTTGCAGCTGCCATGTAGTTGCCGGCTGTAGTGTTTCAAGTTTCCCACCCACATGTCTTCTTAAGTACAGCCCTGGTTGGGAATTTCAGTGTGGGCGGGGCAGACATGAGGAGAGGCAGACAGGAGGAGAGGGGCGGGGCAGACATGAGGATAGGGGCGGGAGAGGGGGGAGGAGGAGGAGGAGGTGCGCAACGATCTCTCCTCTCCTGTCCTTGCAGGGAGTGTGCTGGCCCATCTCACAGACACTAGACTTGATAGATGCCACCAGTCACTGCACACAGCTTCAACTGATGGACATTGTCCACAGGTTTCCTGGATGGGCACAACTGATATCTGGGGGGGCATAGCCCACCCCAGCACCTTCCTAGATCCAGCCATGCCAAGCATGCAGGTCATATACTCATGATGCCCAGAATCATCAGTTGCCTCCTTCCGATATCCACTCATCAGTGAAGAAGACACAGACTCACGCTACCACAGGACACCTGGATACTTTTCAATCAACTTCCTCCTGACACTCTTAAGTGAGCTTCTCCAGATCCAAATTGACTCTAGGAGTGTACATTTGTACCCCCAATAAATGTTTTTAAAATGAACAGTGCTATGCACTGAAACAGTGTATCACACCATTCTGTCAATGTCCAGTAAAACAGATACAAACCTGTAGTGTTAACAGGCCCTTAAAGCTTTAACTCACCTTAAAGTGTTACTAAACCCAGGACCCTGCATTCACTATATCTGCTCTCCCACAGTACACAGAACATGGAAGTGCAATTATTTTAGTAAATATAAACTGCTAAATACCTTTTCTCATCAGCAGTTAGAGCAGTCTTGTGACTTCTATCAGTGTCCAGCAGAGCACTGGTTAAGGCTTGAAGGAGGAGTTTTAATTTTGCTCTTGGAGGATGCAGAACCCCTGACCTCTATCTGGACAGTGCAGATTGGCCCTGTGCTGATCACATGCACTCCCCCCCCCCACCCAAACAAAACTCTCTAGCAATACACACCAACCTGAGCACGTGCAGAGTGACTCCACGGGATATGTCTTATCAGGAGATAAGAGGGGGACACTGGAAGAAAGGGAGGATCAGAGAAGTCAGGATCAAACAGTGTTTTTACACAATGCAGAGGATTAACCCCTTAGGTACCACAGTGAGTATAACAAGCATGCTTTACTGCATATACAGACAGATTTTACTGTTGTGAGTTTAGTAACACTTTAGGTTTGTCGCAGGTGAACATTTTGCTAAAAAAAAATTGTAAATCGTCCAAATATTGTGTCTGTGTATGTAATTTATCAATATGTTTGGAATCAATTCGCACCTTCCTACCTAGACCTTAACTTATCATTGCCACTGAACTTTTTTAGCCGTAACAGCCCAGCATACAGAAAATGTTATGACTGTCTCCATATTTGAATAAGAACAAATTGTCTCTTTAAAGTTCAGATTTGATCTAATAATGACTGTTTTGGCAACTGACCATAGTGGTGGCTTGCCAAGACTATAACAGTGCACTTACCTAAATTAGCTGCAGTATTTAAAGTGATGTGCCGGTATATCAATAGCAGTATGCTGGCTGAGTGCCTTGCACAAAATAACATATGACTTACAAAAAGCTGAATTGTACAATATTGAATTTTTTTTCCTGAAGAAATGTTGCAATGCAGCAGAGTTTATCAATTGGGTGACTAATGAAAATATACTTTATACACATATATCTCTGAGCTCCTTCACCATGTTTGAAAGCTTTTACATACGTATTAGAATCTCAGTATACCTTTCATGTGTTAAACCTGTTATACACACATACCGGTGAGTGGGCTGCAGGCTGATTTAATACCAAAGATTTTCTTTTTTAAGGACTGATGGTTTGGAAGATATGTAAAAATTGTCCACAAGCATGCAAATACTAATTATGCCCATAAGCACGCTTGATTTGTCAACCTTGTACGTAGATTAGGTAAATACATTGCTCTAAATATAGAGTGTGGACATGCTTTAATACACGCATTAATTTGTTATTGATTCTCTGCACTTATTTGCTAAGCTTGCTGCATATATCTTAAAGCTGTCAAAAAGTAGAAATATGAATTTGCACTTCAAGAAAGGTAAACACAGCATCTAATATTGGTCCGTTTTTTAAAAAGATAAATTTTCCCTATTAATGATAATACTTTTAAAAATCCGTCTTCTTTTAGTGTGTTATCTCTACCTCTTTAATCTGAATGGGGAAAAGTATGGACAATGCTCTAAAAACATATCTACTAAATAAACAGGAGCCCATCCTTTGGCCTCTCTGCTGCCTACGTTACTGCAGTTTGTGAAACTTTAATTGAAAAAGGGAATCTGTATGTAAACAGTATGGCAGCTGCCATGCCTGATCTCCAATCTAAATGTTAGTTTTCCTTTGTATATATATATATATATATATATATATATATATATATATATATAAACTTCATCTTTCATTCGTACCTTAGACTTTTAGACTTCAGATAAGATCTGCAATGTGAATGCAGAGTTGAGGGAATTCCTAGGCTTCTTCTGGGAAGACGTCCCCTCACTGTGCTGGCCACTGTTGCATCCGCGGTGTGGTTAGAGCTGGGAACTAATTTAGCATTGTGGGGGTGGGGGAGTTTTTGTACTAGGGGAGAAGTAATACGGAAGAAATGAGGAATTTTTGATTAGGGAGAATTTGCGCTTGGAGACAAAAGTATTTGCTGGGGAAGGGAGATGAAGGGTGCTCTGTGCATTACATACTCTTGAACCCTGCACTCTGTGGGTTAGGTACTCCTAACCCCACAGTCAATGCATTATGTACTTCTGACCCTTCTACTCTGTGCATTACACACTCCTAACCCCCATACTCTGTTCATTACATGTTCCTGGCTTCTGCACCCCATGCATTTCATACTCCTGACCCCTGAACTCTATGCATTACAGAGTCGTGACCCCTGCACTCACTCTCCTATACCCTGCCCTGTGTTATATAGTTAGTCTGGCTGAAAAAAGACAAAAGTCCATCCAGTTCACCCATAAAAAGAAAAAAAGTTATAATCCTATACCCACAGTTGATCCAGAGGAAAGCAATAAAACCCAGCAAAGCACGATCCAATTTGCTCCTGCTGGGAAAAAAAATTAATTCCTAATCCCCCGAGAGGCAATTGGATATTCCCTGGATCAACTTTACCTATAAATGTTAGTATCCAGTTATATTCTTTGTATCCAAGAAAGAATCCAGGCCTTTTTTGAAGCAATCCACTGAGCTGGCCAGAACCAACTCTTGAGGGAGTTTATTGAACATTTTCACAGCTCTCACTGTGAAGAAACCTTTCCATGTTTGGAGATTAAATTTATTTTCCTCCAGACGTAAAGAGTGCCCCCTTGTTCTTTGTGGTGACCTCAGGGTGAATAACTACACCGAGTTCACTATATGAACCACTGATGTATTTATACATGTTGATCATATCCCCCCTTAATCTCCTCTTCTCAAGAGAGAACAAATTCAGTTCCTCTTATCTTTCCTCATAGTAGATCTCCTCCATGCCTCGTATCAGTTTGGTTGCCCTTCTCTGTACTTTCTCCAGTTCCCCAATGTTTTTTTGTGAATTGGTGCCCAAAACTGTGTGCATTACATGTTCTTGGCCCCTGCACTATGTGTGTTACTTACACCGACTCTTACTTCACACACTTTATGTGCTGCTAACCCCTGCACTCTGTGCATTACACACTCCAGACAACTATACGTTATGCATAATGTACTCCTGACCCCTGCACTCTGTGTTACACACTCCTAACCCCTGCACTCTATTTATTACATGTTCCTGACCCCTGCACACTATGCATTATGTACTCCTGACCCCTGCACTTTGTGCATTACACATTCCTAAACCATGCACTCTGTGCATTACATGCTCTTGGCTCCTGCACTCTATACATTACTTACTTTTGACTTTTACTCCACACTCCTGACCTCTGTACAATGTCCTTTAGACTCCTTCTAATCTTAGAACACTTTGCCAACAGACACTATTCACTGTTTATTACCGTCCTTATGATACCCAAAGGTACCACATGTCCTTCATAATCCAACAACAGCCATTATGCAGATCAGCCTGTACCTATACAGTTGGGACATTTTGCAGATATAATTACTCTAGGGTTGAGTAAAAAAAAACAAAAAACTAAATAAATGTAGCTGAGTGCAGCCGATCATCACCCCTCCACCCCCACCCCACCCCTGTGCCAGGCTGCTGTGTGAGAAAGGTGAATGCAGCCAGCTCTGTGCAGACTCTCCACCCCCCACCACCCTCTGTCAGGATCTGTGTGACAGAGAGGCCGCTGTATAACTCCCAGCTCACTTCTCTGCTCTCCCCCACCCTTTCCGGCAGTAGGATCGGATCCATTCAGCAGCAGAGGGAGGGATGCCTCTACCACAAAGGACACTGGGACTTGTAGGAGCACAATGCAAGTTAATGGAGACAAATGACTGCAGAACTGCAATGTCCAGGACAGGGGCGGACTGACAACTCATGGGGCCCCCAGGCAATAGGGGATCATGGGGCCCCTGTGTCCTTGCCCAAACTCAAAAAAGCCTATGAAAAAGGTACCAGGAGCATCTCATGTGGCCCCATACTGACCCCGGGCCCTCGGGCAGTGCCCGAATTTCCAAATGGTCAGTTCGCCCCTGGTCCAGGATTACTTGCACTACAGAGGTGGAGAGACTCTGCACAGAGGGAACTTGCTACTGGGTCCTATCTACATACTTAAGAGGGAGGACAGACCTGCTGCCTAGTGCTTGCCAGACCCAATGGCTGGAACTGTTAACTGAAATAGATTAGTGTTGCGCTACTCATAAACATTTGTACATATAATAAACATAAATAAATAGAGGTACAAAAAATATAAAATAAAATAAACAGTGCCTAATAGTGCAAAAAATAAATCATGTCATCAAAAAGTCTTTTAGTGCTCAATCAGCCCAATGGCTATAAATTCTTGTGCTTCCACTGATAAATAGTGCTCCACACCAAATTTCATTCAGTACCTTTCCACCTGAAATAGGATTATTATTATTATTATTATTATTATACAGGATTTATATAGCGCCAACAGTTTGCTCAGCGCTTTACAATATAAAGGGAGACAATACAGCAACAATACAGTTCAATACAAGAGGGTTAGGATAGGATAGGGATGGCTGCTCACCTCAAGTTCTGGACCTATATAACTACATAGGTCTATCAAGCATGATCATTCCATACACAAACTCTAGATGGCAGCAAATAACAAAGTTTGCACTCACAATACAGCATGGTATATACTGCGTAACAGCATAAACATCAGAACATCCAGTCTGCGGCTCTGTGACCAGAAGTGACGTCACTAAGCTCCACCCTACGCGTTACGCCACCAACCCACATGGCTTCATCCGTTTTGTTATTTTTTTTGCATGCTGGCCTCATATCAAAATTGAAGAGGTTACTAAAGTTACAAAAATTCTTATACTACAGAAAGAAAATTCGGAAGTGATGTAATGTATTTGTATTGTATTTTCAGAGGAAAACTTTACTGATTAAACAAAAATAGTACGATCTGGTATCGTACGAGAAAAATTTTCATGCTTGTCCATTCAAATAATTTTGGACGAAAGCTGTGCATTAACAATCAGATTATCGTATGATCGCTTCGAAAGCGATATTTATTGTACACATTTCTGATCGTGTGTACTAGGTTTAACTGGGTGTGTTAGCAGGGACTGAACAGTTTTAAGAGTTGTGAGAGAACAGAGGACCCATCATCACCAGCGGTTCCCGTGGGAGTAGCGCTATATAAACGTTTCACCTCTCATAGGTCAATTGAAGCGTCACACCTTTTTATTTATTTATTGTGTTTTGTGACTGACTTCTTTTTGCTTGGAAATAGCCTAAATGCTTTTTATTAATTAAGGCTTCTAACTGTGCTCACACTCCAGTGCTCTCTGCTGGCCATCCTGATGTACATCCAGACCCCGCATCGCAATTGTCCTTGAACAAACACAAAAAAGATGGATACTGTACATTTCAAACTGGTTCTATTATGAGTTCTGAGTTCTGATTATTGACTGTGCCAGGTCTAACTATGGTTTTTATGGGACTGCACATACGTACAATTGATGTAAATGAAAATTTTAGGTAAGTCAGGCTTTAAGATCATAACATTATGACCACAGAGAAATAATTGTGGTATTGCAAAAATTGCAAGGCTAGAGTTGACGGATGTTCAGGGAAGAAAAATAGGCTACATTAAAGTGGTTGTAAAGGCTCAAGGTTCTTTACCTTCATGCATTCTATACATGAAGGTAAAAAAACCTTCTGTGTGCAGCAGCCCCCCCCCCCCAGCCCCCCTAATACTTGCATGAGTCCCATCATGATCCAGTGATGTGCATGAGAGACTCTCTCTCCTCCTGCTGCTGTCAATCATAATCAGTGAGCCAATAAGTAGAGAAAGGGGGCAGGGCCTAGCTGCCACTCTGTGTGTGAATGGACATGAAGAGCAGTGGCTCAGGACTGAGCCTGCTTAGGTGCCCTTATAGCAAACATTGCACAGAGCAGCAAAGGATGGCATGTTTGTTATTTTTTTTAATTGACTTTAATATCACTTTAACTGGTTCTTGGACATTGTTATATTAACCTGGTGGTAAAGTGGTAACAGGAATACTGTAAACAAGCGATGCTGCCACCTCTTCATACCAGAGTCTGGTCAAAATTCACAAATAGACTGTCTGGAGGTCTAGCCAAAGGACATTTTGACATTCTAAGAATTGGCAGCTTAAAGCTTGAGAGAGCTGGAACAACACAATAGGGTAACTGTCTTGAAAGTGCAGCCAAGATGCAGAGATGAATGATGCTGCACAAATTGCAACAGCCAGATCTCATGTGCCAGCATTAAGATTTCATAGCAGCACAAGATAGATTCATTGTAGTTCTTCTAGCAGTTTGAATTCTGCCTTGTTGAATAAGGCAGACTACTTAGTTTCCTTTGCCAGGACAATCTAGACTAATATATTCTTTCAAAGCAACATTGAAAAAGAAATACTGGTATTTAAAACTTTAAAGTTAAAGTGTAGAAAAGTATACCTAAAGCCCAACTCCATCCTGATTTTGGTTGGTGACAGGGATTAAGTAAAAGGATAAAATGTCTATTATGTCTAATTGGCAGTCTGTGACCCCATGAAGGATTTCTCTTCACTTCTTGTCAGAACAGGAAGTGGTGGAAAATCTCTGCAATCGGGACAGTCTGCAACAAAACACGTTTTGGAGTAAAATGGGGAAGGGTTAGAACCTCTCTCAGACTTATGGTCTGTGACTTCATGTTCTATTGACAACTAATTCCCTTATCTCATAACCTGTTGCCACAAGGACAGAAAGAGGTAAAAATTTCCCAACAGGGACATGAAAAGCAATATTGACTTGCTAGAAGCCTGGATGTGTGTGAGAAGGTTTACTTTAGGTCAGACTGAAGGGTTCTACAAGTCATGTCTCTGATACCTTCCCTGGTTCTAGAAGCTTGGAGAAGTTTCTAGAAGCTAATGGGTGGAGGCCAGAAGGCTCTGATCTGTATATGCATGGGAGTCTGACCAATCCCAGGCAGGAGGCCTGGCAGTGTGGCTGATTGGCTCATAAATATGAGAGCCTGGCCAGCTGGGGAGTTGGGTGGAAGAGTGCTGAGGTGTGTTGCCGTGTAGCTTGGGAGGGGACCCCAGAGGATGGGGTTCTGCCTCCAGGCTAGAGGTCAAAAGAATTGGAGAAATGAAGCTAACAGAGAGAGATCCACTGCCTTATAGTCCACTAAGGAAGGACAGCCTGTTAGCTTGGAAGGAAACCAGCCCAGCAAAAGCCTGAAAGCAGTTTCTCCAAAGCTACAGGACACAAGGAAAGTTCTCTCTGGCACAGTGCTGCAAGCCTGTACTAGAATCTCTTGCTCTGGAATACTCTTCAAAAGACAGCCAAGTGGATGGGTTGTTTATAGCTGGGGTCTGAAGAGGTTCACTTAGAGGGGACCAAGAGCTCCTCACAGAGACTTTGTTAATGGTCCATGAAGAGACTGTTGCCACTCCAGGGGGAGTAGAACATCCAGGATCCTACATTTTGTGAAGTTTGTCCTCAGAGTTACTAATTTAAAGTTGGGCTTCCCATATACCCCTAGACCCTATCCAAGTTGTTTGTCCCCAAATAAAACAACAAAAAAACAAGCCCATGGACTGGTTAATGACTCTGAATGAAAGTTGGAAAGTGCGTGTTGCCTGGCCGTGCAGGAAAATAGGTTGACCCAAAACCAGCTGCTCTCAAGGGGGTAGTGCTACACATGCGCAAAAACAAGTGAATCCATCAAACCAAAAGGAAACAGCAATTTCAGGTGCTGGCTTTATGTAGCTCTGTTAGAGCATACTGTTTTCTCTAACATGTTCACAGTAATGGGGATCACTTAAACAGATGATTTTGAACTCAAAGTTAAAAAAAAAAGTAATCCATGAAGTGTTTTTGAAATCGCTAATTTCTTTTTCTCTTATCAAGCAAAAGTAAATTGCAGTATTTACAAAGATAACTTATTTCCCAGATGTAGACTCCACAGTGTTCAGTGTTCGTCTCTTTAGATGCATAAATGATATAACGATGGCATATATTTCAGGCAATTGCAGAAATTAGTGTGCTTTAATTGAACAGCTTTCCAATATCTTGCGGCCAACTTGTCAAGCATGAACATATAAGTTAATTTATGAACAGCTGATAGCCTGCTATGCATTTGTGAAAGCTCAATGCTAAAAACAGAAAAGCAAAATCAAGACTAGATGATGAATAAACATAAGGGAGGGACAAAAAAACTTTGAGCTGTTTCTGAGCTTCCAACTAAAACTCAATGCAGGAAGACATGGATGGATTATTTGTCAAGTAATACCAAATCAGTCTACACAATAGAAGAGGAAAAAATGATTAAAAATTGGAAAAAGGTAAATAATAACAGAAATCAATGTAAAAGCTACTCTGTGAGCAGGTAATCCCTAGAATAGGCATCGCTTGTGTGATAGGATATGTGGATGTGTAATTACAATGAGTCAGTGCCCAAAGTTTATTAAGCTGTGATTTTGCAGACATTTTAACAAATTTTAAATTTAGAGGTACTGTAAAAAGGAGTTTTATTATCAGGTTACAAAACTAGTTTAAATGCACATTCTATCAGTGAACCCATTCCCAAGGTTCTACCCATTTCTAAAGTACAAAATTTCTGTTGCACACTGCCTTGCTTGTTTAGGGCTGAACAGTGATCACAGGTCATTATTCTGGCTTTATCTAGCATGGTACACTACTCCCTGTACCATGTGACTAGTGTCTTCTTGGTTTTTCATCTCCATTATTGATCTCATTGCTGATTTTATTTACATGCTGTATATTAGTACCCTGTCCATCGCCATCTGCAAGATCAAACTCATAAGGGTGAAACGCATCAGAGTAGTCATCAGAGTATGACCATGGGTTTGCTATAGTGCAGAAGGGGGAAATGGGCTACTTTGATCCAGCTGGAGGGGATGAAAGGAGCCTTAGACCAGGCTGCCTTTCTTGATTCTATTAACTGTTGTCTTGCATGTTCGGGATCTTTGGCCATTTTGATTGCGCAGGCTGAAATGACATTCATTGATTCTGGCACCAAGGTATGCTGAGAATGTACACTGAGCTACTGTATTGCTCCATCTACAGAAGTGGTCTCCAAACTGCGGCCTTGGGGCTGGATGAGGACCTTTGACTGTCTGACTAACCTAACTTTTGTGGCTGACTTAGATTGTCAACTCTTCTAGTGTGTAAAGCCTAGTACACACGGGCCAAATGTCGCTAGGCATCAGCCGGTTCAATAGAAACCGTCCAACATTCGGCCCATGTGTACGGCAGCTGGTCTGACAGAAGCTGGCCGTTCGGCAAATGGTTGAGAGCTCTGACCGAAGTGTTCTGATAGGGGGCCAGCCCCCTGTCAGAGCACAATAGCACAGCAGGGGAGATTGCTGTACTAACATCGGCTATTTAGTACAGCGGCTCCTCCTGAGCTGTCAGGGTTTTTTTTCATTCAGCCTGCTGGGTTGAACAGAAAACAAACTAGTGGTGTGTACCAGGCTTAAGGGTATTCATTCACTGGGCTTAGCATCTGTGGGTGGCTTAGCAATGCTCAATCCTGTTTTATTGGAATGGTTGTATTTGTTGCAGCTTATTTGTCCTAATATTTAGGAAAACGGACAATATTAGGCATAGCAATATCAGCTTGCACACAAATACCATGTTATTGTCCCTAAAATGTAAGAGATGATTTTTAGTCTTAGTGCAGAAGACAGCTCAGTGGCACACAGGGGTTTTCCAGGTTTCACTGTTCAACCTGCGTCTTTGCTATATTTTGCATAGACCAATTTTTTTTTTTGTCTGCAAGGTTGCATACTTTGTCAAATTGGTCTACATTTATTATGCTAGTCATGGTGTGAATAAAAATAATTTTCAATAAATAATTTCCTACTTGTAAAAATGTGACAGTTTTACTCTTGAGAGCCTATAAGGTAACAAATTTCATGTTTTTGTTAATTAAATTAAAAACTACTATGGGGTCTATGTATAAAAGTTTTCAGACACTTCCAAATGAATCCAATAGAAAAAAATTCCTGAGTCTTGGAAGAAAGCTGTGAGATCTTATGTGAAGACCTTTGCAAATAGACCCCTAAATCCAGAAGAATGTCACTTTTTAGTAAATAAGTGCCTCCAATAAAAAAGCAAGCTGTCAAAATATGGGCCTAAGGCAGGGCAATTTTTTCTTTATGATATTTGATAGATTTTTATCTGAATAATAATTACAATTTCAAGGTTTATACCTTCATTGATAATCTCAGTCCCCAAAGAAGACAGACAAACAGGGCAATTAATAAAGATCAGAAAACTTGTCCAGATCATGGCTGGCAGCAGACTTAGCAGATAACTTTCAGGTACATTTTGGGGTAATGAATAAGCGCTGTCTTTAGCGTGAAACGCGTTTACCTGCCAGTCCCCCGCTGTATTTCCATTGCCTGTATTGGTTTTATCTTGGTTCAATAAAGTGGATTGTTTGGAGTGCAGCCAATCAGACGTCATTTCCCCACACCCACCCCACTTAGCACTCCTCACACAATAACCCCCTCAACACTTTGCTCCCTTGACCTCACTACTACCGAAGAGGTCACTAAGATTTTCTCCGAAGCCCGCCTCACCACCTGCCCCCTGGACCCTGTCACCTCACATCTCTTGCGGTCCCTCTCCTCTTCCATCCTATGCTCCCTCACCCACATCTTCAATCTTTCCCTCTCCATTGGTACCTTCCCCTCCCCCCTAAAGCACGTGCACATCACACCCATACTTAAGAAACCCTCCCTGGACCCCACAGACCAGAACAACTTAAGACCCATCTCCCTACTGCCATTTTCCTCTAAACTTCTAGAACACTTAGTCTACAATCGCCTGAGCTCCCATCTCACCGACAACAACCTTCTGGACCCTGTACAGTCCGGCTTCCGCCCCCTACACTCCACCGAAACTGCCCTACTCAAACTCACCAATGTCCTACTAACCGCCAAAACCAATGGCCACTAAACTATACTCCTACTACTTGACCTCTCTGTGGATTTTGACACGGTTGACCACCCCCTCCTCCTCAAAAAACTGCACTATTTTGGCCTCAGAGACTCCGCTCCCTCCTGGTTCTCCTCTTATCTATCGCAGCGCTCCTTCAGTGTTACCCATTTGATTAACTCCCACGGTTTCAACTACCATCTCTATGCCAACGACACACAAATCTATCTCTCTACCCCTCACCTCACCCCCTCAGTCTCCAATCGCACCACCAGCCTACTAAGTGACATATCAGACTGGATGTCACTCCACTTCCTCAAACTCAACCTTTCCAAAACTGAGCTTCTAGTATTCCCCCACATCCCATGCTTCCCCCCCCCCGACTTCTCCATAAGGATCAACAACACTATCATCAGTCCCACCCCTCACGCCAGGGTACTAGGCGCAATCCTAGACTCTAATCTGTCCTTTCAGCCCCAGGTCCAATCGCTGACAAACTCATGTAGACTTCACCTCCGCAACATCTCCAAGATACGACCGTTCCTAACCTCTGAAACCACTAAGCAACTCATTCACTCCCTTATTATATCACGCCTTGACTACTGTAACTCCCTCCTCACTGGCCTACCTCATCACAGGCTATCCCCACTCCAGTCCATCATAAATGCTGCTGCCAGACTCATTCACCTTACTAACCACTCTGTATCTGCCACCCCTCTCTGCCAATCCCTCTACTGGCTTCCAATTGCCCAACGGATAAAATTCAAAACACTGACATATAAAGCCGTTCATAACACTGCCCCTAATTACATCACCGACCTTGTCTCCTCGCAAGACCGCCTGCTCTCTAGCTTCCTTGTCTCCTCCTTCCATGCTCGTCTCCAGGATTTCTCAAGGGCTTCACCCATCCTCTGGAACTCTCTACCCCAATCTATCAGGCTATCGCCTACTCTGCTTACTTTTAGGCGCACTCTGAAAACCCATCTCTTCAGGGAAGCCTACCCCGACCCCAGCTAATATTGAAATCCTCTACTCTTCCTACCACTCCATCCCCCACAGCTAATTACCTCTTGTACCACTATCCACTCCCTCCTAGATTGTAAGCTCCAAGGAGCAGGGCCCTCTAATCCCTCTTGTATTGAACTGTATTGTTACTGTACTGCCTCCCTCCATTATGTAAAGCGCTGAGCAAACTGTCTATATATATATAGGACTATATAAGTCCTGTATAATAATAATAATAATTTCAGGTACATGTTGTTCTCGTTGTCAATCAGCATTCATATACATACTACTGATAGTCTCCTTTGTTGTTATTATAGAACTAATGCATCAGTTCTGTACTTGTCATAATGTGAACTAACCCAGAGAAACCAATGCACATTTTAAAAGCCAAGATAGTATTGCATTCCGGTTCCTGCATTTTTGCATTCCACTTTGCCTTAGTGCAGGCATGTCCAAAGTCCGGCCCACGGGCCATTTACGGCCCAGGGGTCGGTTTAATACGGCCCTCCAACAGCCCTCCCTGCTCTGTGTAATGTGGCCCTCCCACGGCCCTCCCTTCTATGGCAGACAGTCTTCTGCTTGAGAGCAGAGGGCAGTGCGCATGCCTGACTGCGGCGCGTTCTCAATGGTCTGTGTAAATGCGGTTGTCGCACAGCCCTCCCTTCTGTGGCAGACAGTCTTCTGCTTGAGAGCAGTGCGCATGCGTGACTGCGCCGCGCTGGGAGCGACAGAGGGCGGTGACGTCAGGGCCGGGCTTCCAGCGTGAAGTGTGTTTCTCTTCCCCTCCCGGCTGCCGAGCAGAGACTTCAGCTCCAGCTACCTTTTTCACCCTTCACATTAGTGCAGGTAAGTTTTTTTTAAATTTATTTTCAATACATTGTGAAAACTCAGCTGTCAGTTGATCTTAATGTTATGAAATGAAAAGTATGTCGTTTGCAATTAACTTGGCATAAAATAATTTATTTGCATTTAATTGTAATGGTTCAAAGAATGTTCGGGAAAATGTTCGGCCCTCCACCATGTTCACTTCATCCAATCTGGCCCTCTTTGAAAAAAGTTTGGACACCCCTGCCTTAGTGGATAAGTGCATAGGTATTATTCCATAATGGCTCCAATCTACCAGAATGTCAGTCAACTCCATACAGATAAAAAAAGATATATCACTGCACCTCTGTATTCATTCATAATATGAATTGGACTTGGTATCATCCTCTTGTAGGGAGAGCAAAGTGATATATGCTCATCAACCAGATGCTTCTAGTGTAATAGGCTGGGAGTGGTAAAGAGACCAGTAAGGAATGTGCCATGTGACCTGGATGGACAGAAATACAAAATAAAGAAAATTAAATTGCCTTGCTTTATCAAACCCCTAACAAAAATTAGGTTTATTGAACCTAATACCCAACCTTAACTCAATGCCAAAATTTGTGGAGAATTATCATGATATGTGTTAGCTGCCCCCTTAAAGTGTAGATACACTCCCAAATGCAAAACAATACAAAAAACGTTCTTCTCATGGATATACTCAGAGCCAGTGTCTGTTCTAATCGTCGGAACCAGAAGTGACGTCAATCAATAGACCAGATGACGGATGTGTCACTCTACATGTTTCACCGAACTGGCATCCTCAGGAAGCCATCTCAGGTCTCATCTGACCATAACAATGTTTTCCATGTAACCTCAGAATCTTCAAGGTGCATTCTGCCAAAGCTCAGTACTGGCTGCATGTGGCATTTCTTGAGGATTAGCCTTTTTCTTGCAATCCTCCCATACAAGCCACATTTGTGGAGAATTTGTGATATTGTCACTTGCACACAATGACAACTCTTTGTCATAAATTTCTGAAACTGCTGCAGAGTTGCTGTAGGCCTCTTGGTAGCCTCTTTAACCAGCTTCCTCCTGGCTCTTACATCAGTTTGCAGTGAAATACTAATCCAGGGAGGGTCTGTGTTGTACCAAATACCTTTCACTTCTTAATAATAGCCCTCGCTGTGCTTCTAGGTATTGATAAAGCCTTTGGAATTTTTTTGTATCCATCTCCTGACTTGTGCCTGTCCACAACTTTGTCCTAGAGATCTTTTGATAGAGCCTTGCCATCCATAGTTGGTTGTTTGCTTCAGTTGCACTGCCAGGGACTGAAATGCTCCAGGAAAGCTCTTTTCATGCTGAGCTAATACAAATAACCACAGATAATCACAGTTGAAAGTCAAATGGCTTTAGGTAATTTTAAGAAGGAGGGTGTGATCCTTTTTCCAACTCAGTGATTCTGTTTTGATTTTTTTTTTTCTGACATGTTGGTGTTATATCTTTCACTTGGATGTTAGAAGTTGTTGCACTGAGATAACTGGATAAAACAAAAACTGCTTCTGTCTTCATTTTAGACTACAAAGCAGCAACATGTGATTATTTTAAAGGGGGGAGATTCTTTTCTATGCTCACTGTATTTCATCTGTGTATTTACAGTGCATCCAGAAAGTATTTACAGCTCTTAACTTTTGCCACATTTTGTTATGTTACAGCCTTATTCAAAAATGGATTAAATTCATTTTTTTGTCAACATTCTACAAACAATACCCCACAATGACAACGTGAAACAAATTCATTTTAAAATCTTTGCAATTTATTACAAATAAAAAATGAAAAAAACACATGTACATAAGTATTCACAGCCTTTGCTCAATACTTTGTTGAAGCACCTTTAGCACCAATTACAGCCTCAAGTCGTTTTGAGTATGATGCTACAAGCTTGGCACAACTATTTTTGGGCAATTTCTCCCATTCTTCTTTGCAGTATCTCTCAAGCTCCATCATGTTGGATGGGGAACGTCGGTGCACAGTCATTTTCAGATCTATCCAGAGATGATCAATCGGATTCAAGTCTGGGCTCTGGCTAAGCCACTCCAGGACATTCACAGAGTTGGCCCATAGCCATTCCTTTGTTATGTGGGCTGTGTGCGTAGGTCATTGTTCTGTTGAAAGATGAACCGTCGCCCCAATCTAAGGCCCAGAGCGCTCTGGAACAAGTTTTCATCAAGGATGTCTCTGTACATTGCTGCATTCAGCTTTCCTTTGATCCTTATTAGTCTCCCAGTTCCTGCTGCTGAAAAACATCCCCACAGCATGATGCTGCCACCACCATGCTTCATTGTAGGGATGGCATTGGCCAGGTGGTGAGAGGTGCCTGCTTTCCTCTAGACATGATGCTTGGCATTCAGGCCAAAGAGTTCAATCTTTGTTTCATCAGACCAGAGAGTTTTGTTTCTCATGGTCTGAGAGTCCCTCAGGTTACTTTTGGCAAACTCCAGGAGGGCTGCCATTTATCGTTTACTGAGGAGTGGAGCTCTTTCAGAGTGACCATCGGGTGCTTGGTTACCTCCCTGGCTAAGGTCCTTCTCCCTCGATCGCTCATTTTGTAGATTTCTGGTGGTTCCAAACTTCTTCCATTTACGGATGATGGAGGCCACTGTGCTCATTGGGACCTTCAATGCTGCAGAAAGTTTTCTGTACCCTTCCCCAGATCTGTGCCTTGATACAATCCTGTCTCGGAGCTTTAGAGACAATTCATTGGACTTCATGGCTTGGTTTCTGCTCTGATATGCACTGTTATCTGTGGGACCTTATATAGAGACAGGTTTATGCCTTTCCTAATCATGTCCAATAAACTGAATTTCCCACAGGTGAACTCCAATCAAGTTGTGGAAACATCTCAAAGATGATCAGTGGGAACAGGATGCACCAGAGCTTAATTTTGAGTGCCATGGCCAAGGCAATGAATACTTATGTACATGAGTTTTTTTTATTTTTTATAAATTGCAAAGATTTCAAAATGAACTTCTTTTATGTTGTCATCATGGGGTATTGTTTGTTGAATGTTGAGGGAAAAAATGAATTTAATCATTTTGGAATAAGGCTGTAACATAACAAAAAGCTAAGCGCTGTGAATACTTTCTGGATGCACTGTAGCTATTTGAGTGGACTTCAGCTTATACATCTATATATATCTACCTTTCACAGACCCTCAACTGCCAATATTGCTGCCAGGACCTTATTTTACAGGTGTAGGAGAGACAAAGATGTGAACAGAAGTCAAGGCTTGTGGAATGTAGTAATAGGAATGGTTTGTAAATTAAATTTTAGAAAAAAAATTATAACAGATATACAGTAATTATGACAGTCACTTTTTGTTTCCAATGTTTTCCCCCATTTTTAATTTATTGTATAAAAACATTTCTAGAGTCTGCCATTTTTATCCAAGAATTAAATTCTGTATTAATAGTTTTGAACATTACACAGCTAAACAAAGAGACATGATTTAGGAAAACTGCATTAAATTCACATTGTCTGGTAATTATTTTATATTTTTGTATCTAAGGTACACCATTTCTGCCCCCTTCCCTTCCTCTAGCACATAGATAATAGGTCGTATTAACTTGCTCCTCTGAGATATTCACTGTGTGGCAAAGCCCTTGCCTGAAATCTGGAGAACTTTTCAAAACGGTACTGGTGGATGTGTATATTTACTCCATTTACTTAAGTAAAAAGCAATCTGCAGCCTGGCAGTCTTACAAAAGACCTCTGCACAAAGTGAATGGAGGCCATGGCACATTTGTACCACTCCAGAATTTTGAATATTTAAGGCAAAGGTTGTCAAGCACTGGGCAGGTTACACAGTCAGGATCTTGTAATAACAGGCTTGTAGGTGAATGAGTGCTAAGGGAGGGAGAACAGAAAAGGATACGTGCAGTAAAAGTGCACTTATGTTTTAAAGCTGAACTGCAGGGAAACAGCTGAATACAGTCATGTGAAAGTACACCATATGGAAACTGTTAGTGTTTTCAACATAGTTGAATAGGAAAACATAAAATCTTTATTTAAGCAGTGCCCACAGATAAAGGTATTTAGTGTATTTATTCTAATTTACATTAAAGAAAAAGCAGGTTTGTTATGTGCAAAAGATAACTAGATCTTTACATTTACTGCCACTTAAAATCCATGATATTGGATGCCAATGATTAGAACCTTCTTAAATAGTATGCCGGTGGAACTTGTCTTATTTTAACCTCAGTGTAAATGTGCATTCATCTACAATCAGAAAGAGATTGTACCAATTCAGTCTGCATGATAAGTGTGCCAGGGAAAAGCCTTTGCTGTCCAAAAAGAACATTAGAGCTAAGTTGATTCTATTGGTAATGACCAGGCCTTTTGGAACAATGCGCTGTGGACAGACAAATCACATTTGAATTGTATGGCCACTGTAACAGTAGACATGTTTGATGCAAACCAAAGGCAACATTTTAGAAGACCCGCATACCAACTGTAAAACACGGTGGTAGAAATGTAATGGTTTGGGATAGCTTTTCTGCTTCCAGGCCTGAATAGCTTGCTGTCATCATGTCAGAAATGGATCTGAAATGGAAACAGATCCTCAAACGTAGTGATGTAAAGTACATTAGCAAATGTAGAAAGGAATGACTCAAGAAAAAAATAAGGGTTATGGACTGACCCAGTGAAATAAACATCCTGCAAATTAAGCATTTTTCGCATGGAGTAGTAGTCAAACATTTAATATATTCTGTGTCAGAGACTGATGGACAGTTATGTGAAAATGCCTATAAGAACCAGATTTTGCTAAAGGGGCAATACCAACTTCTGAGGTAAAGAGTGTACTTACTTTTCACAGTACACCATTACATCTATTGATATTGTTGTAAAATAAATGCTTGAAAAAGGCAGATCTTCCTAGATATCCTTATTCAAGTATGCAGGCACTGTTTAAATGAAGATCTAATGTTTGCCTGTTCAAATATGTTGAAAAAGTCAATCATTTCCATGGGGTGTACCTAATTTTTCACATGATTGTACATATATGGGAGCTGGGTTACCTGCTTATTGATTTGTATTTCTTTCCATTAACGTCTGAGATTTACATAGTTTGCCAAGCCAGGAGACTTGATATTCCTCTGTTGCAGTGAGTTAACACAGGTCTTGTCCCTACTTCAGCCAGTCATGGACAGTGAAAGGAGAAACAACAAACTAATGAGATCATCTCTCTGTCACTCTGCTCTCTCCTCCTATACATGTAAACATATGTAGTCTGCTTTCTCCACTGTAGGGGAGCTCGACCAGAGCGGTACTGCAGCAGGGGAGGAACTCAAGAGAAACTTTGTTTCTCTGTGATTTCCTTGGTCCCCTGAAGTAGTGTTCTGGTTGGCTACGCTGCCTGAAGGTGACCCTGGTGGCCACCGTGGGTCAAGCAGAGCCTATTTAAGTCCCTGCCCCCAGGTTTTGGCATACATTTGCGAAGTGACCAGCGAAGGGAGAGATATCCCATCTGTCAGGGACAGTACTAGTGATAGGGAGAGGTCCCAGAGGAGCAGGGAAAGTGTAGGGCCTATGTCTACTCTTCCACAAGCTCCCTCTTGGGTTGGACAGGCCACACCACACTCCACGCCCCTCGCCAGGTGCTGCCATCAGCTCGGCCTACTACCACTGTAAAGTTCTACTATATACCCATTTCTGCATCTTGAACCGCAGTGTCCTTACTGCACCACGTTGCATCGACACACATACATATGTTCTTTGTTACACATGAGCACTGCAACACAAGTAATTGGTTACTTGTGCTGCTTGTCCCTTTCCTAGTTCAAAGTCTGCGGTACAGGGGGATTATAAAAGGCTGATACCATATTCAGGTGCTTACACTTCTTGCAATTATCCACTGTAGGGGTTGCTCAACTGGAGTGGTACTGCAGCTTAAGGGGAAGTCAAGAGAAACTTGGTTTTTCCGTGGTTTTCTTGGTCCCCTGAAGCAGCATTCTGGTTTGCTATGCTGCCTTCAGGTGGCGCTGGTGGCCATATCTGTATTAATAAATTCAGAGCTACACTATTTGCATCCTGTTATTATATTATATACAGCACATACACAATATACACACACAAATAAAGTTGTGTTCAAAATAATAGCAGTCAGACATCACTAACCTGATCAATCACTGTTTTTGGTAGAAATTATATTTCTACATGGCAAATAATTTACTAGCAGGTGTAGTAGAGAAATAGAAATCCAACAGACCCAACAGTCATGACATGCATGCTGCTGATTCTGTGTAATTGAATCACTAATTGAAAGGGGCATGTTCAAAATAATAGCAGTGTGGAGTTCTATTAGTGAGGTCATTCATTCTTTGAAAAACAGGTGGCAATTATTGCTCTTATTTAAGGAAGGAAGGCAGCAAATGTTGTACATGCTGGTTACAGTGCATTTCTCTCTGAAATTCTGAGGAAAATGGGTCATTTCAGACATTGTTCAGAAGAACAGCGTACCTTGATTAAAAAGTTGATTGGAGAGGGGAAAACATATAAAGAAGTGCAGAAAATGATAGGCTGCTCAGCTAAAATGATCGCAAATGCTTTAAAATGGCAACCAAAACCTGAAAGACGTGGAAGAAAGCGAAAAACTACCATTCGAATGGATAGAAGAATAGCCAAAATGGCAAGGACTCAGCCAACAATCAGCTCCAGGAAGATCAAAGAAGGTCTAAAGTTACCTTTGAGTACTGTTACAATTAGAAGACGCCTATGTAAAGCCAAGCTATCTGCAAGAAGCCCCCGCAAAGTCCCACTGTTGAAAAAAAGACATGTGCTGAAGAGGTTACAATTTGCCAAAGAGCACATTGACTGGCCTAAAGAGAAATGGCGCAACATTTTGTGGACTGATGAAAGATTGTTCTTTTTGGGCCTAGTGGCCGGAGACAGTTTGTCAGATGACCCCCAAACACTGATTTCAAGCCACAGTACACTGTGAAGACAGTGAAGCATGGTTGCGCAAGCATCATGATATGGGGATGTTTCATACTACGGTGTTGGGCCTATTTATCGCATACCAGGGATCATGGATCAGTTTGAATACATCAGAATACTTGAAGAGGTCATGCGGCCTTATGCTGAAGAGGAAATGCCCTTGAAATGGGTGTTGCAACAAGACAACGACCCCAAACACACCAGTAAACGTGCAACATCTTGGTTCCAGACCAACAAGATTGACATTATGGAGTGCTCAGCCCAATCCCCGGATCTTAATCCAATAGAAAACTTGTGGGGTGACATCAAAAATACAGCTTCTGAGGCAAAACCAAGAAATAGAGAACTGTGGAATGTAGTCCAATCATCCTAGGCTGGAATACCTGTTCACAGGTGCCAGAAGTTGGTTGACTCCATGCAACACAGATGTACAGCAGTTCTCAGAAACAGTGCTTATACAACTAAATATTAATTAAGTGATTCAAAGGAAAGCAAAATCTTCAAACATTTTTCAGTTTATATAGTGAATGTTTGAGTTTGTAAAGAAGAATACAAACACTGCTATTTTTTTGAACAGTCTAATATTCAGTTTTCTTCAATTTTTTTAGAGGAACAACACAAGTTTGATATATTTTTCTTCATGTTTTGATTTGGAATATAATGTGTAGTGTTCCCAATGCATTTGTGTGTATGGAAATAAAAGCTATTAGAAGGATTTTGAGCTTTATTCACATTTTTCAACACACTGCTATTATTTTGAACACAGCCTGTATATATATATATATATATTGAGAAACGAGCCAGCATGACGGTACATAAAATCAGGGGCTCTGATGGCACCGAGGCTACATCTGACCCCGATATTGCCTCCCACTTTGAACGCTTCTATAGAGATTTATACAATCTTTCTCCGGAACGTCCCCCTATACATACAGACAGGTCCAGAACCTCCTTGATCTCCGAATTCCTTCGCCTTTACGGTCCTGCGGCCCTCTCCGAAGATCTGGTTCAGGCTATGGAAGGGGACCTGACCCTAACTGAGCTTCAGTCCGCGACAAAACAGATGAAACCGGGTAAGAGTCCGGGCCCTGATGGTTTTACAGTAGCTTACTATAAATCTTTCCTGGATATCCTGAGTGTCCCATTTCTTTTGGCTTTCAATACTCTCTCTCATCCTTCCCGATCGCAAAACCGCCTTTTAGAGGCTCACATCACAGTTATCCCTAAGAGTGGGAAAGATACCACACAGGTCTCTAATTACAGACCCATTTCCTTGCTGAATGTGGACATCAAGTTATTTGCGAAGATCATCGCTAATCGTCTTCTTCCCCTGCTCCCCTCCCTGATTGACCTAGACCAAGTGGGTTTTGTCCCTGGGAGAGAAGCAAGGGACAATACCATTAAGGCCCTTAACCTTAACCATTGGCTCCATAAGTCTAACTCTCCTGGTTTTTTTCTCTCCCTGGATGCAGAAAAGGCCTTCGATAGGATTGCGTGGGACTTCTTGAAGGCATCTCTAGTAGCACTGGGTTTAGGTGAGAAGATGCTTAACTTCATAATGGCCCTATACTCCGATCCGACAGCTCGAGTGAGGGTGAACGGTCATTTATCGAATTCCTTTCATCTAAGGAATGGCACACGGCAAGGATGCCCCCTCTCTCCGCTCCTGTTTGTCCTCTCCCTTGAACCTTTGCTACGGAAAATTCGCTCGAATTCCGATATCAAGGGGATTAGGGTAGCGGACAAAGACTACAAGCTCGCAGCCTACGCAGACGATATTCTCCTATTTCTTGCTGATCCTCACATCACCTTGCCCAACCTACTGAAGGATTTTGCCCTCTTCAGATTCTTATCGAATTTTAAAATTAACTTCTCCAAGTCGGCTGCCCTTAACATTACCCTGCCTGCTGAGCTTGTCTCCTCCTGTGAGCTCCAATTCCCATTCCATTGGGAAAAGGAATCCTTAACCTATCTCGGTATTCAGCTTACCCGTAATCTGGACGACCTCTATGTGAAAAATTTCCTTCCCGCTCTGCGCTCTCTGCAGGAAAACCTTAATAAATGGCATCGTCCTTCCTTCTCTTGGTTTGGAAGGGCAGCAATAATCAAAATGAATATACTTCCTCGCCTTCTATATCTCTTCCAAACACTGCCAATTCATTTACCCCTTGTCTTTTTTATATCGTGCAAAAGACTTTGCTCATCATTCCTATGGCATCATAAGCGTCCGCGCATTGCTTTCTCCCAAATGACCCTTCCTAAGCTTAGAGGTGGAATTGGCTTCCCTGACCTTCACCGCTACTACTGGGCATGTCACCTTTCCCGGGTAGTTGATTGGCACGTTCACACTGCCTCCAAGGACTGGATATATATAGAAGATGCGTGCTCACCCTTACCCCTGGCATCGATTCCTTGGCTTCTGCCGCAGCACACGCCTCATACCCTTCTCACTCACCCTTTGGTGGGGCCTACCTTAAAAACTTTTCGCTTGGCTTGTAAATTTGCTTCCATCTCCGACACACCCAACCCGTTAACCTCTATTCGTCTCAATCCTGCTTTCCCTCCAGGAATGCACAAGGACTTCTTACTGAAATTTTGGCCGCATAAACAGATCTTGGTGAAACATTTTCTCCACAAAGGCAAGGTGAAAACACTCAGAGAACTGACTGAAAGTCTAGGTGTCCGCGATTTCCCTTTTTGGGTATATTTTCAGATTAGACACTATCTGCTTTCACAGAAACCCCCGTTCGACTGGGGCCGTTCTCTTACCCCTTTTGAAACTATCTGCGCTAAAGCTGAACCACGAAAGCACCTGATCTCGGAGATCTATCCCCTCCTACTGGAGAATCGGACTTATGACTCCCTCCCATCATGTCGAACGTGGAATAGAGATCTTGAAACTAACCTATTGGACTTAGACTGGGACCGGGTATTTAAGCATTCTCATAAATGCTCCCTCAACGTCTCGACTCAGGAAAATGGCTACAAAATAGCCTCGAGATGGTACCGAACCCCTTGGAAAATTCATCGGTTCAACCCCGCTTTCCCCAACAGTTGTTGGAGATGTGGGACCTCAGATGGATCATTCCTTCACATCTGGTGGTCTTGCTCTGTTCTGCAACCGTTTTGGCAAGAAGTACACAGGCTAGTGGTGTCTGTAACTACCTTGCCTGTGGATTTCTCTCCGGCTCAATTCCTCCTTCATCACTCTTCCCTTTCCGGGGGGCAGTATTTCAAATCTTTAGCTATGCACATGATCAATGCAGCCAGACTCTGCATCCCTGTTCTGTGGGGTTCCACACGCCCTCCTTCTATACGCGATTGGCTCACCCGAGTGGGTAAAACGGCAGTTATGGAAGAACTGATTGCGACTGCACTTGATACCCCTACGAAATTTTCCCACACTTGGGCCTGTTGGACTCATTTCCTGACCACCCCTGCATATCAGTCTCTTATGGACCAACCTGTTTGACTTGACTTAGGTTCCCTACTGTTGTAACTCAATTGTATTTGACCCGATGGTGGTCAACATACTCCTCCTCCTTTGTGTACATCCCACATTTATTTGCAACTAATGTTAATTTAGACTTCTACCGCACCTGATATGACCCGTATTGATGATCCAATAATTTTTGCAGTCACCCCCTCCCTCACTCCCTTCTACCCATATGTTTCCCTCCCCCCCCCCCCCCCTTTTTTTTTTTTTTTTTTTTTTTTTTTTTTTCTTTCTCTTTCTTTCCTTCGCGCTTCTCTCCTTCCTCTTTTTTTTCTCCTCTCTTATGCTTGTACAAGCTCCAGATAATTATTCCGCAGAGCATTAGGCATGATGTCAACATCTTATCTCCTTTCCCATTAGCGATTTCCATGACAATCTACTCCCATATACGCTCTCCGCCACCTCCACTATCTCAAACCTGTAGTTTGGACTTCTGCTTAGATATTGTACGCACCTTCCTTTCCTCCATAGCACCATACTTTGAGACATTACTGTAGAATGCCTGGTGCCTCCTTGCTCTATTCGTTTGACAAGCACACTGGAATATTGCAGGCACAACCTTGTTGTGGTTTTACTCATCCAATTTGTTCATTTCTGCATTGGATTGCATGCTCTTCTGTATGATATATGTTTTGCCACATGACCTATGTTCAACCCGTTTGAAATTTTATTCTGTCTTGTATCAATCTGTGTGTTTTGTTTTCAATAAACACCTCTTTTTTGGAAAAAAAAAAAATATATATATATATATACACACACCTGTGTGTGTATTGTGTATGTGCTCTATATAATATACAGTTGTAAATATATATATATATATATATATATATATATATATACAGTATATAAACTGCTCGAATAAATTAAAGGAACCCTTTTTAATCAGAACATAGCATCAAGTCAATTAACTCCTGGCATATTGATCTGGTCAGTTAAGTAGCAGAGGGGGTTGTTCATCAGTTTCAGCTGCTTTGGTGTTAATTAAATTAACAGCAGGTGTACTAGATAGGCAACAATGTGATGACCCCAAAACAGGAATGGTTTTACAGGTGGAGGCCTCTGATATTTTTTCCCTACTCATCTTTTCTGACTGTTTTTCACTAGTTTTGCATTTGACTAGGGTCAGTGTAACTACTGATAGCATGAGGCGATACCTGGACCCTACAGAGGTTGCCCAGGCAGTCCAACTCCTCTGGGATGGCACATCAATACGTGCCATTGCCAGAAGGTTTGCTGTGTCTCCCAGCAAAGTCTCAATAGCATGAAAGAGATTCCGGGAGACAGGTAGTTACTCTAGGAGAGCTGGACAGGGCCATAGAAGGTCCTTATCTCATCAGCAGGACCAGTATCTGCTCCTTTGTGCAAGGAGGAACAGGATGAGCACTGCCAGAGCCCTACAAAATGACCTCCTGCAGGCCTCCTGAACGTGAATGTCTTTGACCAAAAAATCAGAAACAGACTTCATGAGGGTGGCCTGATTGCCCGACGTCCTCTAGTGGGCCCTGTGATCACTGCCCATAGAGCTCAACTGGCATTTGCCATTGAACACCAGAATTGGCAGGTACTCCACTGGCACCCTCTGCTTTTCACAGATGAGAGCAGGTTCACCCTGAGCACATATGACAGATGTGAAAGGGTCTGGAGAAGCCGTGGAGAATGTTATGCTGCCTGTAACATCGTTCAGCATGACTGTTTTGGTGGTGGGTCAGTGATGGTCTGGGGAGGCATATCCATGGAGGGACGCACAAATCTCTACAGGCTAGACAATGGAACCATGACTGCCATTAGGTATCGGGATGAAATCCTTGGACCCATTGTGAGACCCTACACTAGTGCAGCGGGTCCTAGGTTTCTCCTGGTGCACGACAATGCCTGGCCTCATGTGGCGAGAGCATGCAGGCAGTTCCTAGTGGATTAAGGAATTGAAACCATTGAATGGCCCCCACGCTCGCCCGACCTAAATCGAATAGAACACCTCTGGGATATCATATTTCGGGCCATCTGACCCAAGTTGAACCTCAGACTGTCCAGGAGCTCAGTGATGCCCTGGTCCAGATCTGGGAGGAAATAACCCAGGACATCATCCGTCATCTCATTAGGAGCATGCTCCTACGTTGTCAGGCATACATACAAGCACGTGGGGGCTATACAAACTACTGAGTACCATTTTGAGTTGCTGCAATGAAATTTCAGCAAAATGGACTAGCCTGCTGCATCATTTTTTCATTTTGACTTTCAGGTTGTCTTAGAATTCAGTCTTCTGTAGGTTGACCATTTTAATTTCCATCAAATGATGGGGCCTCCTTACATTCCTAACACATTACCCAGTCCATATCAGTATAGATATCCAGCATGATATTTTTCTCCTTTGAGATCTGATGTGTTTTCAAAGTGTTCCTTTAATTTTTTTGAGCAGTGTGTGTATATATATATCTTTTATATCCTTAATATGCGAAAATATAAAAAAGATAGTACAGTAATATAGTGTATCATGATCCATTTAGATCTAAATTAGGCATATGATTGCAAGTGTAAACGGTGCCTGAAAATGATTTCAAAGAGAATTTTTGGCTACCACCAAACTAAAACAGATAAAGCCAAGTGTGTATTATGAATAAAGTGCATCTCATAAACAAAGCAGAAAAGTCCTAGTATTTTATGTACTCCTATGAAGCGCTCCCTCCTTTTTCTTACATGCATGAAAGGAGAGCTGCAAACTCTCAGAGTGCAACTACACCCAGCATCAGTACAGTCGCATGCTGGCTTTAAGGAAGTGAAGCTGGATGTTTTCAGCATGACTGCCTGTGATATTGCCAACACAGAACCAGAATATTGTGGGCTCCTTTTGCAGTAGGCCACACTTGCATAACACACGCTGGGATATTACAACCACCACTGGTTAGAGGAACACACCGAAGTTGCACACTTCACACAAGTCCACTCTGTTACATAGCAGATGATAAAGTATCTTTATACCTTTAAAATTGTAGTTATGAAACTGTACCTCTGCATATTTTCCTTTGCCGCCTGTGGTATCTGAGCTTTTTTTCTGAAAGTAACATTGAATCTAAAACTATTAACAGCTCAGACATGTAATAACAATGGTTAAATAGAGGTGAACTTTAATATAATCCACCTCCTCTATTCTTAGATAATTATAGTTATTCCTTAGAGTCAGGGAACTTGTGGCTGTTCAGTAGAACTCAACATTCCCCTGGCCCAATAACTGAAAAATGTATTTAGTTCTCCTGCAAGCTGTGTAGCTTATATCCATATCTGCACACAAAAAAAAAATCATATATTAGTCAGTTGTATACACACAACTAGAATTATTTAGAGAGACTTTACCACAGAGTTATTAGAAAAGGAAATACAGGAATCTCTAGCCACTTGCACTTCAAAGGATTTACCCCCCTTCCTGGCCAGGCCATTTTTTGCGATACGGTGCTGCGTTATTTTAACTGATAATTGCGTGGTCATGCAACACTGCACCCAAATGAAATTTGTGTCCTTTTTTCACACAAATTGAGCTTTCTTTCGGTGGTATTTGATTGCCTATGTGTTTTGTATTTTTTGCGCTATAAAAAAAAATTGACCGACAATTTTGAGAAAAAAAACAATAGTTTGGACATTTTGCTATTAAACATGTCCAGTAAAAGAATGTTAAAAATCAAATTTTGTCATAAATAAAAATCCCAATACATGTAAATTTATTCGTTTATGTGAAGGTTATACAGTCTACAATTGGCGGTATAGATACTGGAATTTATTTATTTTTATATTAGTAATGGCGGTGATCAGCGACTTATAGCGGGAATACAGGACTGAAGCGGGCATTCTGACACTGGGGGGAACTGACTAACTGCCACTAACATCCCCAGTGACACTAATACAGTGATCAGTGCTAATAAAAAGCACTGACACTGTACTAATACTGGGCAGGAAGGGGTTAACATCTGAGGTTATCAAAGGGTTAACTGTGGACTGTGTGTGTTTCATATTATGTGCTGTGTGCTGTTTTGCTATGTAAGCATGCTGCTCTGCTAAGCAATACAAAGCAGCATGCTGGGGCTGACAGGAGAGACATCTGTATTGTTTTTACATACAGACCTCTTCCCTGTCAGTGTTCCAATGGCGGCATTTGTACCCCCTACTTGGAAATGCAAAATCACGTGTATATATACATGATTTTGAGCAGCCCTGCTGCCCTGTAGCAGTAGTTCTGCTATAGGGCAGTTGGGAAGCGGCTAGATATGTTAACCAGTACAGTTTAGAGCCTATGCATGCTAGCCAGGACCAATGAGTCAGAAATGTAAGTAGGACTTTAGCATATGTGTAGCTTTTGTACAGTTTAAGCCCACCATAGACAAACAGAAGTCTTGCTGATTTTTCAGAATAATTCTGCCTCTAACCTGAAGAGCCAGAAGCCATCACCATTTATCTTGCAACTCCCCCAAGGGACTAAAGGACAGCATGTTATGTTAATGTATTTCTTCCCTCTTCTTATTGAAGGTCTGGTCAGGTACAAAGTTAGAAATCACCGTTATATTTTTGCCTATAGAGTGCATATTTAGTAATTTTATATTGTATCGTGGTCATCAATTACTGTACTGGAGTCTATTGCAGTACTGCTTCTTGATCTACCATAAACGTTACTGTAATTTTTTTCAAAACAAAAGTTACCTATAAACATGGATTAGTTGATTAATTTATTCTCTGAGTTCAAAATTTAGAGAAGACTATACCTTCAAAGGATATCCATTTTAATTGCATCTAAAATTTACAAAAAAAATGCACACACTATACACCAGCCCACTAAACCCATCATACATGTTAGTAAGTTCATGGCAAAAAAATGCCACAAGCATGAGGCTCAAAAAATGCTTTCACAAGAAGAATGCAGGAAAAAAGGAGCTCATGTGTAAAACTTCAACTATACATGTTGGATCTCCACCTGCCTTTTCTGGTGGTTCCAGTTCAAGACTAATGGAATCTAAATGAATTACATTCACTTTACCATTAGATTCTGGAAGATTCAGTAGTTCAGTTCTGGGGCTGGGAGGGACTGTCATCACCTAAAGGCCACACAGTCAATAAACTCATGTTGGTTAAAAATGAAATTTTGAAACAAAATTAATGTTTATCCATTATTTTATTTTACCCTTTGGCAAGTTATTGCTTTTAATCATTGAACGTGTGATATATTCAAATATTTAGCAATCATTGTTTAGTTTTGGTGCAACAAAACAACATAATGAATGGTTTAAGAGGAAAATGATTAATAACCTTTTTATCACTATACATATAGGGTAAATTAGACCATCAGTCAGTTGCTAACCAAGCTGTCCAGCTACCATTATTTACATTTATAACCCACAGTCTAATTAATGCAAGCAGCCCAATGATAAATTAAATATAACGTATAGCGTTTGTTTAGCTGGATGATGGTTTTGAAAATATATTACCTCATCCCTACTCAAGATATAAATAATATTTAGGTTGTAAAAAAAAAAAGCATTGACCAACACTATAATTTTTTTTCAGTTGTGTTCATTTTTCCTTGACATACAGCTTCATGTGAGTAATAATTATTTATTTAAGGTACTTATATAGCGATGTCAATTTACGCAACGCTTTACATATATATTGTACATTCACCTCAGTCCCTAACCCTCAAGGGGTGTACAATCTAAGGTCCCTAACTTACATTCATACATACACATACTAGGGCCAATTTAGACAGGAGCCAATTAACCTACCAGCATGTCTTTGGAGTGTAAAGGAAACCGGAGTACCCAGAGGAAACCCACGCAAGCACAGGGAGAACATGCAAACTCCAGGCAGGTGGTGCCATGGTTGGAATTCAAACTAGCGACCCTACTACTGCCAGGCAGAACTGCTAACCATTTAGCCACTGTGCTGCCCAATAATACATGTTTTTTTGTTTAGATTAAATAAAGATTCCCAAACTGCATCTGTGAGTGTGTTGTGGTCATGTCATATTGAAAATACTGTGTAAACAAAAATGTTGCTCATTTTGTTACCACAACACAGAATTCTCATGAACTTGCACACCTTGGGGTGTCCCTAGGGCTGGTGTCACCCGGTGTGGTAACACTTGGTCTCACAACTCTGACGATCCCCGCAGGATGGATCGGATCTGCGGATTGAGCATAATGGATTGGAGTCCGATCCATTATGCTCCTCAATTCACAGATTCGATCCATCCTGCGGGGATCGTCAGCTTGCAACCTATACAGGGTTAACTGACCTTTCCAAGAGCTCCATGAAAAAGAAAGTTTTAAAGCAAGCCAACGATCCCAGCAAGATGGATCGGATCTGCAGATTGGGGAGCATAATGGATCGGACTCCAATCCATTACGCTCAATCCGCAGATCCGCTCCATCTTGCGGGGATCATCGGCTTGCTTTAAAACTTTCCTTTTTGTGGAGCTCGTGGAGAGGATTCGGTGTCACCCCGTGTGATAGGTGTCACCCAGTGCGGCGCACACCCCCCGCACCTGCCTAGGGACACACAACTGCTAAGACCTTCTGAAAAAAATCATAGGTCTAAGAATAAAACATATAACAGTGCCAGATGATATCAAACTGGCGTTTTCAGGTATAGGGAATGCTCATGTATATTGTATAGGATTACACAGTTATCCTTAGATGAAAAAGGAGATATGCAAAAGTTCTGTAGTCTAATGTAAAGCAGCCCAAACATTTCCAGCTCTATACATCACGTTTTCTAAAATGTTCCTATATGAGATGTCTGTTCTATGAACAATAATTTTTAGATGAAATAATATTTAGCTTGACATTGCACATTAGAAAGAAAGTTGCGCATTGGGACTACATGACCAGTATACCCCAGGTGTTAACACTGGTATGTATTCACTACAAGTTCCTTAAACAGGAGAGGATATTTGATGTGAAATCAGCCTGAATAATGTGTCAAGGATTTCCTAAACATAGGGAAAATCTAATAAGATCTTTATATCTTATATGTATTGTTTGTTTTTAAAATTGAAGTTGCAAAAAGCTTTTAATACCCATCAGAGTAAGAATTCCACATATCAAAGCATTTCTTCTAACTAGAGGTACAAGTCTGATTAAATGAGTTTCAACAGGCTTCCAGCACTGGTCTCGTACGATGATAGCGCAAACGATTTTCGTTTAATCAATCCAATATTGGTCCAGAAAAAAACGAGAGACCAAGACCACGCATGCTCAGAAAGGAAAGAATACATTACGAAACAATACAACACTTTCGAAGTTGTATTCTGTCATACGAGAATTTTTGTAACTTTAGTAACCTCTTCATTTTTGGTATGAGACTAGCATGCAACAAAAATGAACGATAAGTCATCCGATTATCTGATCATGTGTACTAGGCATTAGTCCAAACACAACAGCTCCAGCTTTGCTTCTATTTTTGTGGAATCCAGCCAGGGCTGCTGTTATAAACCATAGGGCCCCATACAGCCAACCTGACAGGACCCCCAAAGAAAACAAAGTTTATTATGCTTCAGTTATGAATGGACACATTGAGTGATCGGTACCAATTACACATTGTGCTCATTCAGGAGAAAAAGTGGCTGGTAAATATGAGGAGGGAAGCCGGAAGCACTGTGGGGGTGGCGGAACACAGGAGGGCCTGGGCAGCAGAGGAAATGGACAGTGCACAGGGAGGGTGATGGGGGGGGAGTACTGGAAACAATCCCCTGTATGGCTCTTTCTGCAACAGCTGAAAGACAGCGGGAGGGAGAGGAGAAAAAGCCAGCTCTCATCTGCTGCAGAGAAAGGCATACAGGGGATTGGTTCCAATAATTAACCCCCAACCATGCCGATCCCCTTCCCTGCCTACATCCGATTCACCCTGTTGCCTGGGCCCCACTGCTGGCTTGGGCCCCGTACAGGAGGACTGGTGGTACCCCCTTATCCACAGCCCTGAATCCAGCCTATGTTTCCTTTCCTGCATACAAATACAATCCCAGGAACATTCTATGGTACATGAGGGAGAAAACAAATGTAGCACCCTCCTAGATAGGTGCTCGTATTATTTAGATTTAGTGCTGGCTCACTGTGTTCACTGGAGATGTGCGTATTTTTGTCAGGTAAATTTAGCTTGCCTCACTCTATTCAATGTAGCTGCAATTGATTAGTTAGGTCTGTTCAGTGTTCTCAGCTGCTGTCAGTCTGATAGCTCTAGAAATTAGTAGAACTTTCTGGATTATAGGTGCGGACTTATGCAGAAGGCAGTATGAATATTTCTACAGCCCTTACCAATCCCAGTGAGTTTGGCGCTGATGGCTGCTGAGAGACTGTATATGTTCTCTGGGCACACTGAGATCTGCATCTTTTTCTGCTGAGGATCAGTCCAGCCTGGAGGCCGACTGCCCTCCAAAGCAGCACTGCCATGTGCTTGATTTCAAGAGGCCTCAGGTGGGCGACCTGGGTGCTGAAGCTAATCTTGTGGGAGGACGTACCTGTACATCCACCCAGAACGATGCTTGTTGAAGTGGTTAAATGTGCATTTAAATCTAAAATTTTTATTTTAGTTTTCTGTCAGGTTTTCATTACTGTCTCTATCCCCTTTAGGGAGGTACACTCTCTTGATTTATCCTGGAGACCATTGTCAAAGGGACTGAAAGCGGTATGAAACCCAAAATCAAAAATTTAATATATTGCAGATTACCAATCATTAGATGTGGTGGTTGCATTAGTTTTCTTTTCATTTGTTTTTTCCCTCTGTTTTCACCTGGTGATCTGGCTAGTAACACACCTTCTGTATTAATGAGACACAACTCTGGACGAATAAGCACAGGAGGCACAACAGACATCAGCCTTCTCAGTCTGGGGCGTGGTGTAGTGTAAAATGTATTGGCAGATTTAGACAAACTATACAAACTAAAGCCAAACTCCAGCTCACACTTTATAATCAGGTACAGCAAGCAGTTTTTTTCTTTTGGGATAAAGGTTTTACATAAATAAAAGCTGTTCATTTGAATGACTCCTGTCAGTGTTAAGTGGTTTGTCTCATCCATGTAAACTTATCCATTCTGCTGAAGAGCTTGAGCTTTTGAAACACAGCAGACTTACTGCTTGATCACCAGATGAAAATAGAAGAAAGAAAGTCTAAAAAGGAAACTAATATAGACATCACATCTGAGAATTGGTAAGCTGCAGTATAATAAATGCTGCTTTTGGGTTTAATACAGCTTCAAACTAAAGGAGAAACCAAACTTCTAGGTGTACACCAGACCAGGAATAGAGGGGATATCTTATAATGGGGTCACTTGTTCCTGTAACAACTAACAGGGGATTTCCCTTATCATCTGACTTCCTGTTGAGACTACAGAATAGGAAGTGAAAAGAAATCTTCCCAGCTAGCTAGCTATAAATAAGCACTGGATGAAAACGTTTTAACTGGACCTGCTGTGTTTTTACCCTGTATTTGGAGTTTCTTTTATGATATTTCAACAATAAAGGTGATATTTTTTAGATGTGCAGCCAACCAGATTCTTCCTTTTTCCACTATAAAGTCTGTGGCCAGGGCCAGCACCTGAAAATGCGCTAGCGGAGGTGGAGAGGAAAATTTCCTGGAGTGGTCTCTACATTGCATACAAAAACTCTCGGTTTTTTCTGCCAAGGGAACTGAAGTTTTTTAGGCTCAGTGTGCATGGACCCTAATACAAGAGGTGTGTTACTGGCCATATCACCAGGTGAAAACAGAGGGTACAAAGCCTAAAAAAGAAAATTAATCCACCCAGCACATCTAATGATTGGTAAACTGCAATATATTACATTTGGTGTGGGGTTTCCCACATGGAAGAAAAATACATTTGAAATATATGTCAATATATTTGGGAAGAATATTTTTTAAATTTATTTCAAATATATTATTATTCCATATGGGTTAATACTGCTTTAATTGCAAATTGCCATGTGTATGGTTATCAAAATATGTTTATCCAGATTCTAAAGTCTGTCATGCCCTAAACATGTCATTTAGTAGTTAATGACAAACTATTAGCTGGTATAAAAAAATACACTGTTGCTACTTTTGATTAAAATTCTTTAGACCTGCTTCACTCCATTATACTTCCACTAGATGTTCCATTCTTCTTTTATTTTCTGACATATATGATATTTAATGGTATTAAAGATGTCTGATACATAGGACTTTATGCTTAGCTGTATCTACACTGTGAAAGTGGTCAGTAACTATATGCATAGCTGTCCACAAGGTCAAATGAGGAAAGATTTTCTTGTCGCCATGAATAATTTCTGGTTAACTAAATCTTTATTCTCTCGCTCTGTTGCATGAAAAATTGTTGTTAGAAACCATTAACAAATCTATTTCAAGAAGACACATTCTGGGAATCTGGGTTGCCAATAGCTGAATTGAATTCCAGCTGTTTGTATTAATGTCCTGTTGTTGCTGGGCAAGCAACAATGGCAATTTTCTGCCCTTTTTTGGCTTGTCTTTTCTGTCTTCCCAGTCTAAGCATTGAACATGTGATTTCTGTAGCTTATAAAGCTGTAGCGAGATAGCAATAACTTTCAGTAGTTTTGGCAACTAGATCAGAATGATACCTTGAAGATCATTGAGAATTTTATTTCAAAATTGTAAAGATCTTGGCAGAAGTGAACATCCAGATAGATGAATGGAATGGTTAACAACATAGATGCAAACTGAACTATGAGGGGACGTGAGGCAAAATACTAAGCAGTAAAATGAAATAAACAGCAACATAAAATGCATATTTTACAGGAATATCCCCACATGAAATGTGAGATTTCAAAACAAAAACACATTTAGTAATAAAGTTCAAAGATGTATCAACAAGGACTTTTGTTCTAGAGAATCACAAGAACAAGAGGCAAGGGACAACAATTTAAATGTCAACATTATTTGAAGTTGCAGTGTCTTTGAAACCATTGACTGTGGAAGGAGCAAAAAGGCGGTCTGTTGATTTGAAGAGGTGAAAATAACAACCTGCACAAGTCCTTCTTACCTTTCCTTAAGGCAAAGTCACATTGCTGAAAGACAGAAGACTGCTGTTGGCATGCCGAAGATTGAAAGTTACAGGATAAAGTCTGAGTCAAGTCACGGACCTTGAAGGCTCAAGCTCTGGACAAAAAAAGAATGAGTATGCCGATGGGCCTGAAGTGAAATCATGCTGAAACAAGGGGTGGACTGACAACTCATGGGGCCCCTGGGCAATAGGGGGTCATGGGGCCCCTGTGTCATTGTCCAAACTCAAAAAAGCCTATGAAAAAGGTACCAGGGCATCTCATGGGGCCCCCTACTGACCCCGGGCACTCAGGCAGTTTCCAAATGGTCAGTTCGCCCCTGGCTGAAACTTCATTAATTACTTTAACTTCAACTTTCACTATGTTCCCCTTGTTACTTGGAATAGCTTTTTTTATTCACATACATAGTAAAATTGTTACAATGGTCATATTTATCTTTCAGGAGAACTGTATCACTAACATGTAGTTTGCCACTTGCTACAACCTTAAGGGTTGCAAAGGTACTCACTTCTTCCAGCAACTTCAGAACACAATGGCAAGGTATTGAACTTGTTTCCATTTTCATTTGTGAACATTGTGGCAGTCAATTCTTCAGGGGGAGTAACAATTAGCCAATTTTCTTTATCTTTGGGGGGGGGGGGGGCTAAGAAGAATAGTTGGAATGAGCAACACTGGAGACTGGTTCAAAGGACACAGGAACAATTGATCTAGTTTTAATTATAGCAAGCTCCTCTGCAAGAAAGGTGATTCAAATGTCATTGGTGAGCTGGGAAGATTTAAGGTCAAGTAGCAGGGAATTCAAAAATTTTCTTGCAATCCCTATAATGCATCATCAAGAAATGTGAGAGGAATGAGGTGGGTTGAATTTCCATTTACACTTGTTGTAATTCAAGAACTCAGGAGTCGATGACTATGAAATGTCCAGAAATGCAGTAGCATAGATGCTTCAATTAGTGGGGTGAAGGTTAGTAGGCATGTATTGCCATTGATCAGGTGTAGAGAACTTTCTCATGTGTTCCACTTTATTACTAACTTACACATAGAACTGTTTTGTTTGGTTGTGTATGTACCACAACACAAGATCCTCAATTTTGAAAATGAATATGGCCACATAGAACTCAAGCCTCCATGTGTTATGCGCGGCTTTGAAGTCAGCTTGGCCTTACCTTGGATGAAATCTGCACTTACTTTGCACCTTGGATCTATAACTCTGAGGTAGGCTACCAGGCCCGGACTGGCCATAGGGCACACCAGGCACTTGCCCAGTGGGCCATGGCTGTGAGAGGAGGAAGATGTGTCCTGGGTCAGTTCCAGCTCTGAGCAGTAATACTCAATCACAAAGCGGCCAGAGTGACAGAGTGACCCGGCCATGAGATCAGTGATGTGGAGCACCATCCTCATGCTCTTCCTGAACTGCTGACTGGAGAACCTCCCAGCACCCCACCCTGTCTGCCCTAGGCTCCACCACGTGAGCACTACTGCATCACATCTCTCCATGTGAGTCTGGGGCTGGGGGGTGGGATTGGAAGAGTTAGGATTGGAAATCGGGATGACAATGTAAAGTAATGGGGAGAAGTACAGAAGTGTTAGAAGAGGGTAGGAGAGAAGGATAAGCATGAGGAGGATAATGGAGTGATAGAAGAAGAGTAAGAAAGTGGTGAGGATGATGATAAGGACATGATGACAGACTGCTATTGACAATGAGGGGGATGATAATAATGGATGCTGAAGACAGAGATGGCAGGGATCTTGTACAGTAATAGGGGAAGTAAGAAAAGTGATGGTGTGGATGATGATAACAGTAGAGAAGATGAAGATGATAAAGACAAATGATGAAGATGATGATTATGGAAGGAGAGTAAAAACTGTGATTATAATGATAAAGATGATGATGGTGAGAATGGTGTTGACAGTATAGAGGCTAATGATGAGGAATATGATGGAAGGATGATGAGGACAGGGATGACAATAATAATGTAAAGTAATTGAGAAAATGATGGTGAGGATGATGATACAGAAAATAATAATAGGGATGAGTATAATGATGGTAAGGATGATGTTGACAGTATAGAGGATTCGATAAGGATGATAACTATGATGAGGTTGATGATGAAGATCATGGGGATGACAGTAAAGAGGATAAAAATGAGGATGAATATAATGATGCTGAAGATGGTGATGACAGTATAGAGGATAAAGATGAAAATTTTAAGGGGGGATGAAAATGATGATGGTGAGGAAATAGTTGATCATGATGATGGCAGGACAGAAAGTAAACAATGGTGATGATGATAATAATGATAAGGATGAGGATGGTGATGACAGCAAAGATGATTACGATGAGGACAACTCCAGTAAGCCCACATGGATCTTGATCCTCCTCTCACAGTAAGGTTTTGTTTTAAAAAAAAATGCACTGCTCAGTCTACAAAGTCTGGGCCTGTAGGCTACCATAATTATGACTTCAATGGGTCCATCAGAGAAAACATGGATGTCTTGTGGCATTTGTTAGAACTGCAGGGGTAAAACAGCACAGGAATCTAAGGTTGTTCCAACACCATCAAGGACTTGTCTTTGTAATATCTTAACCTGAATGGTAAAGTGTGAAGGTAAAGGTTGCCAGCGGCATGCTTATCCTGAGTTCTGGTGAAATGGGCAGATACTTCAATACATCATCTTCATACAAGTTCCTGTTAGCAAACTGACATGCACCAAATCTGAATTCCTTTTTGCTTTCTCAAGTTGTCTTCCTTAGTCACCAGAAACATGTACCTTTATCCAGCAATCTTTAACTTTGTCAATTACATTATTATTTTACTACCATTGGAACCTGAGGAAGTTTCTGTTGTCTTCAAAAGTGATGAAACAGCAGAACATTTTCTGAACATCAGTAACTAGTTTGTGCCTTAAATGGAGTAAAACTCCTAAGGTTGCTGTTCAGGTGAGGTTTGGTGAAAAAAAGGTACATGGGCAAAACATATGGATCATATGGATTGCTTGAGTTGCAGACCACCCTGACCTGGTCTGGCTTGCAGAGATGGTACACACCAAAATATGAGAGGTACCAAAATTCCTCTCCTTCCATAAGTGATGGTTCAGGCTCAGCATGATCTCTTTCAAGCAGCTTCTGAATAATGTCAACAAAGTATTGTTTTTTCATCTCAGATATTCTGGTCAGGCTGCACTCTAAAGAAATAAAGCATGCTTCTGCATTGTTAGCCAATCAGCATTTTCAATCTAAATCTGTGAGCAACTGTGCTTTAGCGGGGAAGTGAGGAAGCAACATCTAGGAGTATGAGGTACATCCATTGAATTCAGAAACAGTTTTATTGGGAGTACCAAGGATTGGTGATTTCCACAGGTAGAGCAAACTTGGGGGGGAAGTAACCCCTAGGAATACAAGGCATGTCCAATGATTTTAAATTGCATTTTGGGGACTGTCCAAAAATGGTGATTTCTACAGGTATCGCAAGCTCAGTAGGGAAGAAAACCCTATAAATTTGAGATGTTTTCAAGGCATTTCAATTACATTTTTTGGAGCACTCCAAGTAAAACAAGCTCAAGTAAGAAAAAAGGTCAATGTATTTAGGAGGTCCAATGACTTGGACTTGGTTATAGCTTTTTATTTTTACTAGAGTTGATTAGGCTTATCTGATTAATATTTTTTTTCTGTCATTTTTTTTCTCAGACAAAATCAAGCACTAATCCAGCACTAGTGTTCCTTTAAATACTTTCAGTCCCAGTCACAATGGTTACAAATAAGGAGAGTTAACATCCCCAGCAGGGACAGACAGCAACATAAAATAGTTAGGGGTTCTAATCTTTTTTTATTCTTTCCAGAACTACAGAATTTGTTTTACCTGTGCATGCATATAAAGAAAAGAGTGGAAGGGTATATGGTGGCAATGAAAAAAAATTGTTCTTCTTCATCCCGCTATAAAATGTCTGCGGTGGTAGCAAAAGTAATTTTAACATATGGATACAGACATATAGACAGAAGCAGAAAGACAATGCCACTGTTCCTAAACTGACCATATTAAATTATTACCTGGCTTATTCATAACAACCAAGTAGTTAGAAACTGACTGGATAACTTGACTGGATAAGATAGCTGTTGATTGGATGACTTGATTGTCTTTGTAGTTAAAACATATGATGGATCTGAATTTGTGACTTTTGACCAGTGTACTGTTTAATCCTTTTCTTATTATATCCTAGCAAGCACATGTAGCACTACCCCCTTGGGAGTCGCTGAGGACCTGTGTCCTATAGTCCTGCATGGCCAGGCAACACACATTTCTCTTCAGACTTGCACTTCAGAGACAGTAAACATTTCTTGAACTTTTTTTTCTTTCATTTTTTTATTAGGGGATGATTACGTGGATAGAGTTGAGGGATGCATACCATGCCAGAGGAACTGTTTAACTGAGGACAACTACCGAAAGCTATTTACAAGGGGTTCTCTTCTTTTCTTGGAGAGCTAACCTGCCTCTCCTGGTGTATAAATCCCTGGACAAGGGGATCCAGAGTCTGACTCTTAAAAATGCTCAGTCCAGCTGGGGGCTAGTTAGGTTTCCCACCCAAATGCCTTCTCCCCTACTCCCATCCACGGGGTGTAGAAGTGCTCACTGTCCCTCTCCTGCAGGCTGCAGGTCGGTAGCTGCTTTCTGGCCCTCAGCTGGGCTAGCTCCTTCCTTAGTGCCACAGATGGTCCTCTTTCAGGGGACTGGTGAAGTCCAGCTTTCCTTCTGTCAGCAACTCTCCTGTAGGCAGGCTTCTTCCCTGGTCCTCCTCCCAGGCTCCATTCTCCGGCTCCTGCCCTCACATCTTCCACCCGAACTTTCCTTCCTACTGAGCAGGCTCCTTTATTCTTAAGGGCTGTCCGAACCCCCTAGCTTTCCTAGGAGGGTGCTACACACATGTTCTTTGATTCTAAGTTCATGTTCATGCCTTCCTTTGATCATTTTGATCACTATTTCTGATTTAAGTAAAATTGACCAAGGTTATAACGGACATTCAAGTCCTTTTTGGGGACTGAGAATAAGACCCCCCTCTTGACTACTTACATTTTCTCTCTTTTGTCAAAGGTGGAAAAAACAGCAACGGTAGCAACACCAGCCAGTAGAGGTTAATTGTCATAATGTAAAATATTTTGCATTACTTCACCACAATAAAAAGCCTAAAATGATGAAACCTGTCCCAATAAGTTTTTACCTTTTCAGTTGTTCCAAAGATCCAAACTGGTGTTCTAGTTCCCTGGACTGGTGCAGTTTGCCATCTCCTGCCCACCCTCCAAAATCAGGTCTTGAAGGTTATTCAGTACAAGTAATATTGTCAAGCCAAGACATTCCATATTGTTCACCACAAGTGTTAATAGAATAACCATCATTAAAAAAATGCAGTCATTTTCAGCAACCTCTGCAGATTCCCCCTTCATCACCAGTGACTAATGTTACCCACCTACAGCCACACATGCCCACCATCAGCTCCCACACGCATACATTTTTTTCTGTTCTTATCAGTTTCCCATCCCACTAGCTGCTGCAAATGTTTCACAAAAAAATGTAAATTGCTTTGCCTACCATGCCAATATTAACTGCTGATTATAATGCTACATTAACATTGCATAACACCTTAAACAAAAATGTAGTCTTTATTATTAGCTTCCCTTCTGATGCTATCCACCATTGAAGTAAAGTCAAACTTCTTTGTAGGTTTGGACAGAGTAGATATGGATTAGAACACTTTTTTTATTGCAGTCTTTCCTCCTGTTAGGGAGATTCACCCTCTCCAATTCTCATGTTTACCATTATCATTGAACGTGAAAGTAAAAGAAAATCCCAAATGTTGGGTTGGTCCGAAAACAGTAATATAGGGGAAATCTTTCAATATGGACACTAGTTATGGTGACTCTGCTGACAACCAGTGATTCCTTCACTATGCAGAGATTTCCTCTCACTTCCTGCTTTGGCTATGGGACAGGAAGCGAATGGAAATCCACCCAATGTGACACAGGTGGAAAAAAATAACCTGACAGAGGCTATAACCCTCCCTTACTCTGTCCAAAATGAAAAAAAAAAGTTTGCCTTTAGTTTTATTTTAACATTTACCCCATTTTCAGGGAAAATGTTTATTGGAGACACCTATTCCAGTGGCAATTGTCCAAGAGGGGATTTTGCTTCTTTTCCCTTAACATCCTGTTGTTGCTCCAGGGCAGGAAGGGAAGGGATATCATTCGATAGGGATACCCATTGAAGTGGTAATAAAGAGGGAATTTAGTCAAAATTTAAAGAGATTTCCTCTTTTGTTCTGTTGTGTCCACAACAAAATAAGCTAGTAAAATCAGACAAATGGCATGAAATATTTTACCATTTTACACATTACCATATCTATATTGTACAGGATGCCAGGAATGGGTCCTGAATGGTAAGTATGTGTCACCATGGGTTTGGGTTGTGGTCAGGGGAAGACTGACAACTCATGGGGCCCCTGGGCAATAGGGGATCATGGGGCCCCTGTGTCCTTGCCCAAATTCAAAAAAGCCTATGAAAAAGGTACCAGGGGCATCTCATGGGGCCCCCTACTGACCCCGGGCCCTTGGGCAGTGCCCGAGTTTCCAAATGGTCAGTCTGCCCCTGGTTGTGGTCTTTTTAAGGGGGGTGGTAAGTGATGCAACTTTAATTGCTCAAGATTGGCCCACCTATGGGAGAGCTCTGAAAAGGACAGGAAGTAGCCAGCAAGTGGTGTGGAGCAGGACACAACATGAGAGTGACTGGCCTTAGGTGATACACAGAGGTGAAAGAAATCCTCCTACATAAGTTGTACCTGTTGATTTGCAGCCATTTGTCCTGTACATCCTTGTAAACCTCAGAGATGAAAAGGATTTTTCAGAACTGATTCACATATATGCGGTACAGATTGAAGCTCAGGTTTCACAGCTAATTGACACAGTAGTTGTTCACAGGTTCATAAAAATTATATAATAAACAGCGCAAAACAAAACCCAACAAATTTCACATAATAGAGGAATAAAGTGCAAAACTCATATTTTGATGTGTCCAAAATTAATCTGTCCAAAAAATATATATATATAAAAAATATAATAAATATATATATAAAATATAAAAAATATAAAATATAATAAATATTATATATATTATATAAAATATATATAATATAAAATTATATATTATATTTTATATATTTATTATATTTTTTATATATATATTTTTTGGACACATTAATTTTGGACATTTTAAATCAAAATATGAGTTTTTCACTTTATTCCTCTATTATGTGAAATTTGTTGGGTATTGTTTTGCGCTGTTTATTATATAATTTTTATGATTTGGTGTTTACACTAGTACACAGCAGCATTTCAAACTTTAGGGGTAGGGATTGTTCTGTGGCGCAGGAGTATATATTTATATGTTCACAGGTTCATGTCCTGTTCACACAAATGCGGTTTAGAAACGGCTCCCATAGAAGTCAATAGCCTGCAATTCGCACCTGAACTTCACCACACTGCTCTGAAATTGTACATGACTCCTTTTCAAACTGCACTGAACCCGCACCACCAGTACACCAGACATATGTGAACAGGCACCATAGGAAGCAATGTTTTTTCATGTCATGCAGATTGGATGCGGTTCAAACTTTTTCTGTTTGTTATATGATGAAGTTAAGCCGATTTGTTTGCCTTATATAACACAGACTGTTGTTTTTTTTTTTTTACAAATACACAGCTGGCTAGCGTTCCAAACCCTTGAATATCTATCTATCTATCTATATATATATATATATATATATACACAGTTGTGTTCAAAATAATAGCAGTGTGTTGAAAAAAGTGAATAAAGCTCAAAATCCTTCTAATAGCTTTAATTTCCATACACACAAATGCATTTGGAACACTACACATTCTATTCCAAATCAAAACATGAAGAGAAATATATCAAATTTGTGTTGTTCCTCTAAAAAAATTGAAGAAAAGTGAATATTAGACTGTTCAAAAAAATAGCAGTGTTTGTATTCTTCTTTACAAACTCAAACATTCACTATATAAACTGAAAAATATTTGAAGATTTTGCTTTCCTTTGAATCACTTAATTAATATTTAGTTGTATAAGCACTGTTTCTGAGAACTGCTGTACATCTGTATTGCATGGAGTCAACCAACTTCTGGCATCTGTGAACAGGTATTCCAGCTCAGGATGATTGGACTACATTCCACAGTTCTTCTCTATTTCTTGGTTTTGCCTCAGAAACTGTATTTTTGATGTCACCCCACAAGTTTTCTATTGGATTAAGATCCGGGGATTGGGCTGGCCACTCCATAACGTCAATCTTGTTGGTCTGGAACCAAGATGTTGCACGTTTACTGGTGTGTTTGGGGTCGTTGTCTTGTTGGAACACCCATTTCAAGGGCATTTCCTCTTCAGCATAAGGCAGCATGACCTCTTCAAGTATTCTGATGTATTCAAACTGATCCATAATCCCTGGTATGCGATAAATAGGCCCAACACCGTAGTATGAGAAACATCCCCATATCATGATGCTTGCGCAACCATGCTTCACTGTCTTCACAGTGTACTGTGGCTTGAATTCAGTGTTTGGGGGTCATCTGACAAACTGTCTCCGGCCACTAGACCCAAAAAGAACAATCTTACTTTCATCAGTCCACAAAATGTTGCGCCATTTCTCTTTAGGCCAGTCAATGTGCTCTTTGGCAAATTGTAACCTCTTCAGCACATCTTTTTTTCAACAGTGGGACTTTGCGGGGGCTTCTTGCAGATAGCTTGGCTTCACATAGGCATCTTCTAATTGTAACAGTACTCACAGGTAACTTTAGACCTTCTTTGATCTTCCTGGAGCTGATTGTTGGCTGAGTCCTTGCCATTTTGGCTATTCTTCTATCCATTCGAATGGTAGTTTTTCGCTTTCTTCCACGTCTTTCAGATTTTGGTTGCAATTTTAAAGCATTTGCGATCATTTTATCTGAGCAGCATATCATTTTCTGCACTTCCTTATATGTTTTCCCCTCTCCAATCAACTTTTTAATCAAGGTACGCTGTTCTTGTGAACAATGTCTGGAACAACCCATTTTCCTTACAATTTCAGAGAGAAATGCACTGTAACCAGCATGTACAACATTTGCTTGCCCTTAAATAAGGGCAATAATTGCCACCTGTTTTTCAAAGAATGAATGACCTCACTAATAGAACTATCACACTGCTATTATGTTGAACATGCCCCTTTCAATTAGTGATTCAATTACACAAAATCAGCAGCATGCATGTCATGACTGTTTGGTCTGTTGGATTTCTATTACTCTTCTACACCTGCTAGTAAATTATTTGCCATGTAAAAATATCATTTCTACCAAAAACAGTGATTGATCAGGTTAGTGATGTCTGACTGCTACTATTTTGAACACAACTGTATATATATATTATATTGCCAAAAGTATTGGAATGCCTGCCTTTACACTCACATGAACTTTAATGGCATTTTAGTCCCTAGGGTTCAATATTGAGTTGTCCCACCCTTTGCAGCTATAACAGCTTTTTCTCTTCTGGGAAGGCTGTCCACAAGGTTTAGGAGTGTGTCTACAGGAATGTTTGACCGTTCTTCTAGAAGTGCATTTGTGAGGTCAGGCACTGATGTCTGACGAGAAGGCCTGGCTCACAGTCTCCGCTCTATTTCATCCCTAAGGTGTTCTATTGGGTTGAGGTCAGGACAAGTTCCTCCACCCCAAAGTTGCTCATACATGTCTTTATGGACATTGCTTTGTGCACTGGTGCACAGTCATGTTGGAACAGGAAGGGGCCATCCCCAAACTGTTCCCACAAAGTTGGGAGCATGAAATTATCCAAAACGTCTTGGTATGCTGAGGCCTTAAGAGTTCCATTCACTGGAACTAAGGGGCCAAGCCCAACCCCTGAAAAACAACCCCACACCATAATAACTCCTTCCACCAAACTTTACACTTGGCACAATGCAGTCAGGCAAGTACCGTTCTCCTGGCAACCATCAAACCCAGACATGTCCATCATATTGCCAGACAGAGAAGCATGATTCATCACTCCAGAGAACACATCTCCACTGCTCTAGAGTCCAGTGGTGGTGTGGTTTACACCGCTGTATCCGACCCAGGAGCGGACTGACCATTTGGAAACTCGGCACTGCCCGAGGGCCAGGGGTCAGTAGGGGGCCCCATGAGATGCCCCTGGTACCTTTTTCATAGGCTTTTTTTAGTTTGGGCAAGGACACAGGGGCCCCATGATCCCCTATTGCCTGGGGGCCCCATGAGTTATCAGTCCGCCCCTGATCCATTCCATGAAGCTCTCTATGCACTGTTGTTTTGCTAATCTAAATGTCACATGAAGTTAGGAGGTCTTAAGCTATTGACTCTGCAGACAGTTGGTGAGTTCTGCGCACTATGCGCTTCAGCATGTGCTGACCCCGCTCCATCATTTTATATGACCTACCACTTCGTGGCTGAGTTGTTGTTGTTCCCAATTGCTTCCACTTTGTTATAATGCCACTAATAGTTTACTGTGGAATATTTAAGAGCAAGGAAATTTCACGGATGGATTTATTGCACAGGTGGCAACCTATTACGGTACCACGCTTGAATTCACTGAGCTCCTGAGAGCGACCCATTCTTTCACAAATGTTTGTCAAAGCAGTCTGCATACCTATGGGCTTGATTTTATACACCTGTGGTCATGGAGGTGATTGAAACACCTGAATCCAATGATTTGGAAGGGTGTCCGAATACTTTTGACAATATACTGTGTGTGTGTGTGTGTATATATATATATATATATATATATATATATATATATATAAAATATAATTTTTTTTTTGCAAATTAACTATTTTCAGTAGATAATCCTCATTCTAATTTAACCACTTTTTTTGCTAAATAAAAAACTGGATAAATTCAGCATCAACAGTAAAACTTCAAACAGCATAAGTATAGTATAGTCTACATTTACCATCACAAATACCCTTTCTAAAGGCTACGATTGCTGACCTCATTCTAAGAATAATAGTTGCCTGTCTGTCTTCACTATCTCTGTATCCAACATCCAATTTTAACATATGAAGTAACTACATAATAACACTTAAAGAGGGCCTAGAACTCTTGTTCTGCACTTAGTTCCTGTGTGAAGGCAGCCATCTTGGTATTTTCAGGGCTTTCTTTCCTTGTGTCAAAGCCTACAGCATGGAGAACAGCGCAGTAGTGACTTCAGGAAATCTTACCCTAAATTTCCTGACATTAGCAGTCAGAGGCAGTAGTACCTTAACCAAGAGGAAAGTGGAAGTATTGTAGAAATGTAGCGAATATGTTTTTGTACTTTTGCCCAGACATACAGAATAATGGCATCTGAAATCTGTGTGTTTGGATTGGATCAGATTTCAGATATTCTGATACAAAAAGGACTAGAGTGATGATGACCGATGCCCAAAACATCATTTTTATTTACACATAATCCATATAATTTCTTTATGTGATTTGTAAAGAACAGAAACAATACAGGGCTTCTACTTTACAATCTTCATGCTGTGTGGAGAGCACAACGTACAGTTTATCTCTTCCTGTTTAAATATAGCACAACATAAATTACTGCACTGTCAAGATCCCATGCCAAGTGTATATTAAAAGCTGGATTATGTAACAATACAATTGCTCTCTTTTATAAGATGTGCAATTGCACTAATCTGTGAAGAGCAATGTAAAGTATAAATCTTTACCAGTTCATATGCTGTATATGCACAAAGTTACAATGCTATGTGTTTATTATGTGACCATACTGTGTAGTGTTCGTACATGCAGCAAACCAGTTACAGGGAGCTTTGTCTTTAAAGGGAACACTTTTTATAGTTTTAGATAGAGTAAGGAAGAAATAGAACCTCTGCCAGGTTTTTATGGCTATGTCCCCACTATTGAGAGTCACTGAGATTAATGTGAAACTGCATCCTGCATACTGCTTTCCCAAGGACCCTGCCATTTGCAAGATCCAAACTCGCTTTAATCTTACCAGGGAAAGGCTCCCAGAACTGCTACTGTTTTGTCTGATTTCCCCAGACTGTATCCCAATTTGTGGCCCAATCATCTCAACAGGCATGGCTGCTAGGAATTTATTAAACCATTCTGTACTTTTGCATTATTTGTTAATATATAATACACACTTTTGGTGCCTGATTAGGATGATTTCCCATCTACGTTAATGGGATTTCAATTTAGAAAAACTGTAATTTTGCAGGCTTGTGAGTTTGTAAAAAGTTTGATTGAGCTACAACTGATCCAGCTTCAGAAATTCACTCATATACATTTACAATATACTGTACATTAACCAAGAATATCTCTTTTCATTCAAATTATATTATTATTATTTTACAGCACCAATAGTTTCCATAGCACTTTTTGTTTTTCAATTCTTTATTTATAGACTTGAACAAGAAGTATCATATAGTACTCACAACATAAGCAACAATATAGACCCCTAACGATATCGTCTTACAATGAAATGCGTAGGGTTGACCGTGTAATGTCATCGCATATCGGATTGCGGCCATCTTGCTGGTTTGAAACTTTTCATCTATATGCAATATGCTGATTTTTTTACCTGATATTTGTGAGTGCATTACCATTGAATAAATCTGAGAACCACTATTTACTACACTATGAGATGGTTTTGTTTCCTCTCTGGTTTACATATTTTTGAAAGATAACTTTCGATTCCAGTGGACCGGACCTTGATCCTGGGATAGTTTTGTACATATGTGTGCCAGTGGAGTGGGACCCTGGAAGTTTAGCCATCATACTATGATTTTTGAATGCGTTTCTTACCATTTGGCTTTGGTAGTCATGGCTATGTGGTAAGAGGCTGTGTGTGCAGATTGACGATGTAGGATCTCTTTTCTGGGTTCTATCACACTCTGAAGCACTTTTATACATGGTCAACTTTTGATTATCCACTGGACACTCCATAAGGACAAGTTTGGATGGACTTATGGTCCCAAGCGTGGTTTTATAATAGAAAGAACTATTGTTGCACTTTTCTTTTTGGTATTGTTTTACTTTTTGATTTTGAATGTAATAATTAGTGCTGCACTTCTTTTTACATCAACAATATAGGTTTTTGAGAAGACCACAGGCTCTGAACAGGCAAGGAGAATTGGCAAGCTTACAAATATTAAGCTATGTGATTGGATACAATGAAAGAGCAAAGTCTGTTACTGTACAGTACTTCACAACAGGGAGCAATGAAAAGTTGCTGTACTCTGTCTTGGATAATCTTGTTAAGCCATCAAATATTTACAAAAGTAGAAAAATAGAAGAGGGAAAAACTAGAGAATACTACACAAAAAACAAAAAGAGAAGTTGGGAACTAATTTACACCAGGACAAAAAAAGAGGAGAATGGAAAAGGAAGGAGAGTGAATAAAACTTTGCTAACAAAGAAAAAAAAAAGGGAGGAAAAGTGGGGCGGGGGGATGAATAAATAATAAGTAAGGGAAGGCCACCAGGAAGCCCAAGCAATCTGGAGAATAAGAGCTGATTCATACTTGTGCAGTGTGGACTGAGGTTCAGGTTTCACAGCTAATTGATACAGTAGTTGTTCACAGGTTCAAGTCAAGTTTACATCAGGTTCAGGACAGGATTAGTTAAGGGTCTTATCTTTTTGACACATATGCAGTTTAGAAACAGTTCCTAATGAAGTAAATAGCCTGTAATCTGCACCTGAACTGGAGTGCTCTGCTCAGAAATTGGACAGAACTCCTTTTAAAATCACACTAAATCCGCACTGAATTCACACCTCCAGTGCACTGGACATATGTAAACAGGCACCACAGGAATCAATGTTTTTTTACATGTCATGCAGATTGGATACGGTTCAATTCGCATCCAATCCACATATATGTAAATGGACACTAAAAGGGAGGAACCCATAGTAAGGTTCTGTGCAGCACTTTTCATAATAGATGTATTTGTAAAACTGTATAAACATTTGCAGAGGGTTAATTGAGGATCTTAAAGCGGAACTTCACTCAAAAGGGGAAGTTCTGCTTGTTTGCATCCACCCTACCTCCACTGCCATATTTGGCACTTTTGAGGGGAGGGGGAACCTGGTTTTGACAGATACTCACTCCCACTCTCGGGCAGATGGCAATGGTAATCTGTGAGGAAGTTTGGCCCCTCCTCCTTCCCCCTCCTCCTTCTGGAACACACACAGGTCCCAGAAGGCTGCGGGACCATTCACAAAGTGCAGCAAAGCTTGCGCATTCGCTGTGGGAAACCAGCTATGAAGCCAGAAAGCTTCATTGCCTGTTTCCCTTACCTGAAATGTCAGCTTCTGCACTCGAAGCTGATTGAAAAATTGGCTTGGGTGAGGTCACCACTGGATCCCTGGACCGGTAAGTGTCCTTATATTAAAAGTCAGCAGCTACTGTGATTGTAGATGACTGCAGCCCTGCTTTAAAGTAGAACTGAACCCAAAAAGTGAAAATTTGCTATGTTATATGGAATATCTAGAAATATTAATTGTGCCCAAGCAGTACCCTGAAAATCTGCCTGTTGCACAGATCTGATATTCCGGCAACAACTGACTATGAACCTTGTCAGGTTAGTGTCACACCATTACTTTAAGAGATCAGGGTTTTTTTTGAGGATAATCAGGATGAAGTGAAATTGTAAACTATCTGTTTGTTACGTCTGAAATATTCCAGATCATAGTTAGCTGCAAATAGGAATTATGAAAATAGAAATAAAGTCTGAACAAAATGATGAGTGCAATAACATTACTTCAAATAAAACTTTGAAAATAGACAGGAACATTATGAAGACAAATGCATCAGAAATACAACAGATTATAATGTTTAACAAGCGGGCTCTTACGTTCTATTTTTTAACTTTGTAAATTGCAACAGATTGTTATTATATCACCACAATGGAATGATACAGAGCTCAGTGCCAGATTTAACATAGCATTTTACTTAAAGAGGCAACTGAATGGTAAAGCCAAGAGATTTGATTGGCTCATAGTCTTCATTTGCTTCAAATAATACAACCCTAAATAGCTCTCACAAAGAAGCAATGTTTTGAAGGACTTCTATTCCCCTAGTCAGTTTACTGTGTAAATCATGAGCCAGAATAAAATGGAACAGTGTTGGAAAGTCAAATAGGTAATTTACACTCAGTAATAGCCAAGACCTAACGTTCTGAAACAAAGACCAACAATTATGTGGAGTGCTATCCATCCTGATGAAGATTGCCATGCATTAGCAGGTCCCGCTTGGAATCTAAAATGAAATGTCGTTATTAAATGATTGTAATAATTCATCCATGTGGTCAGATCTCACAGATTTCCTGTGTACAAAGTGCTATCCACATAAAGAGGGCTCTTCACTAGACAACCTGGGAATTGGAAGCTGAAATAGATTGCCTGGTGCAATCCTTGTGAATTTAGTGTATGCGCTCAATGAATTTTAAAACCTAACAATGCAATGATAGTCCGATCTAATTCAACTCTGGACAAATCAAACACACCCTGATGTGTAGCAGATCTGCCTATACATAATATGACCACATCAAAAAAATCCATTTCATTAGACACTGTGCCAAACTTCTGATTCATGTGGGAAACAAAAGAAAATACATATGATCATTGCATGCAATGCTTTTGTTATAATTTGATTGTATAACCCCCATGAATTACCAAAATGAGTGTCAAATATTTTAACTAGGAAAAAATATACTAATTAAATTATTATAGCATTGATATTTTACGTTATTTCCATTAGTTTTTTTTTAATCAGGTTTTAAACATTTTTTTGGGCAACTCCTCTCTTCATCCGTATAGCATAGTGGGGAGGCATCCTATTGTTCATAGAGAGAACTTGGAGATGGCTAATAACAGTGTTTGAGATTTCAGTGCTGCATTGTCAGTTTACTACAGGAAGTTAGAAGCTTCTAGCAGGATCAACAGATATTTATTTGCACTTACTAAATATACATAACAACAAACTTGAAAGAGGTAGGCATCTGAGAAAGGGTCACTCTCCTACACAGGGGGTACCTTTGCTTTAGGGCTGTTTCATCAATGCCCTGGGACAAGGCTGAGGCCGCCGCAGGGGGAATACTCAACCTTATGGCGGGCCTCTGACTTTAGAGATGACCAATACACTGCATGCACTTGCACAACTGTCCTCCAGTTACTCTCAGGTCCCTGTGTAAATGTAGCTTGCAATTATGCGGGCCGTGCTGAACACTGACCACAGTCACCTGTCCAGCATTTACCACTGTCAGTCCCGGTAGCAGCATGGAACCCCACTAAGCCCATAGCACAGGCTCCAAACGTGCTATTGACTTTAACCGACAACATCTGCCTCATGGCTAAAGGCAATTCCACGTATAACAGGTACACATTTATGGCAGGCTACTTGCTGACTGTACCTTTGTTGCTCATGGCAAACAATGAATAACTTGCATTAAGGTGACTCTTAGCATGTTAACTCTTCATACCCCATGTGCTAGTGACCCAAACTGTAGAATAAGTGTGAAATAGTGCTGGTTACTTGCAGTACACCCCTTTTAAAGGACTTCAGACTAGGAAGAAGGCAACGTTCAGTGCTTTACTGAGTAGAACACCAAAACAACAGTCATTATCCCTAAGTCCCTAGTCTCTAATTCTAACCAGGCTAAGTGCTGCTCTGGCAGGTCTGAAAAGGTTGAGTCCATGTGCTTTCAGGTCCATTAGTGGCCAAGTGTATGCTTTTGGCAGGATTTAGCAGCTGGCATCCTCAGGGCAGACTACAGGTCCCAGCAGTCCCCCTACATGAAGTGGTGCTGTTCTATTCCTCAGCAGAATCCTTTAGGTGGAAGCTCTCTGTAGCAGCAGGAGATTACATCTTGTAGGTTTTCTCAGTCTCCTCTTCCATCCAGCAGACTGAGAAAGTCTGGGAAAAGCAGTCCCTCTTTTATACTAGCGCAGGGCGAGAGGCAGAGCTCAGAGAAAAATGTAGGAAAGTGGTTAACCCCTTTCCTCCTGGCTGGGGCAGCAGCTGTCTCACTACCCAGCATTTCAGCCTTCTAACAAGCTTGTTAGCAGACTAAATGTGAAATAGTGCTGGTTACTTGCCGTGCACCCCTATTAAAGGACCTCAGACTAGGCAGAAGGCAAACTTCAATGTAAATGTATGTTCGGTACAAAAAAAGTCCTAAACAGACAAAAATGTCCAACAAGAACACCAAGACAACAGTCATGATGCCTAAGTCCCCTGTCCCTACTTCTAACCAGGCTATGTGCTGCCCCAGTGTGTCTGCAAATGTAGAGTCCATGTGGTCTGTATATTTAACAGACCAAAGGGAAGAAAAAGAAGAATAAGAAGTTCATTGTTAGAGTTTACATACAATTTAATAGTTTCATTTACTGTACACAGCAGTGTGAAGTGGGAAATTGGTTGGATTAAAACTATCAGGAAGTTATTGGACACATGAGGTAAATCAAAAAGGGTGTCATAAACACCCTTTGAATTATGTCAGCACAGGACCAAAATTGTTGATGCTTATGGCCAATTCATGTACCTGTCAGAGACAGGTACATGATTCTATTGTGCCTGGCACTGAGATTGGAGCGTCCATACTTTTCCCTCTCTTTTCACTGTGCCCATCACACTGACAGACACATGACATAACTGAGGAGTTCTGTTTGCATAGCCCGATGGAAACCTTAAGGAACACTTCCCCATCAAGTCTGCTTGGCTGTTGGTTGATAGTGGGTGAATCCAGAGGTGCTATTCAGTCCAATAGCAGCTATTGATTCTGCCCACTGCTGTATTCTGTCAATTAAAAGTAAGTCTGACCTGATAGGGAACTGATCTCTCAGTTCCCCATCAGGCTCCACTCACCCAGTGAAACAGTCATTTCTCAAATATAAGCATTTCCATATCTGAGTAATGGTATCATCCATATCCCAGCCCCTTTGTTTACATTTAGCTTTCAGATGGGACAGCTGAATGGGGCTGGGGATAGAGCACTGTGTGGGAAGTTGTCACATTCAGGAGAGTTTCCTAGCACAGACATGCCCCACTCTGAGCAGTGGTGTCTCTCTGTACTCATCTGGAAACTGATGGTAATTCTTTTAGAATCTGGCACTGCCACAGCCACAGGTCCTTAAAGTGGTAGCAGTTAAAGGCCTTAGGAATCTACCGTATCGCGGTCCTAGACTCCCATTTCATTGTCTCACGTTCTTTATGAAGGCTGTAATCTGGGCCTGGAGACTTGTCATCCCTATGGCCCCTCCAGCCTCTGCCTCCTTGTTGCTATATACTCCCCTATGGTTCAACCTGCAACTCTCTGAATTCTTAACCATCCCAGACCCTTCTCTTTGGGCCTCTAGAGGGGTTTAAATATTTGAAAGATATGATGGATGTGAAAGAGGTAATATTAGCACCTTTGATAAATTGAAACAACTCCATGACCTCCCAAATTCTTTTTCTTTTCAATTCCTGGAACCCCGCCATACCTACTCTTTCAATTTGGGGCTGACACACTCCATTTGCTTCCCAAGAATTTGGAGACCCTACTATGGGCTGATGACCTAACTAAACCTCTATCCACAGTCTGTAAAGCTATTCTGCCCTCCATCCATACTGGTCTTGAGTCCCTTCAACAGAGGTGGCAGGTGGAGGTGTCGGAGCTGGCTGGAGAAGATTGGTAAGACATTTGGGAAAACCCCTTTACCCACCTGGTAGCTACCAGAGATAATTCAGTTCAAAATATTTCATATGGCATACTTCACCCTGCAGCACCTTCATAGAATTTACCATACTGTAGAGCCAAACTGTTGGAGGTGTAGAGACTTTTTCCACATTTTTGGTCCTGCCCCCATATTCAAACATTTTGGATGGATGTCCTCCGCTTCATTTGCTCAGTCACCGCAATTTCTGTCCCCTCAATGGTATCAGTTTGCCTACTGGGTCTGGTCTGGCTTTCCCTAGGGCTTCCAGAGTATTACTAAGTTTACTCTCTTTTTATGCTAGGAAGGCCATTGTGTTGAACTGGAAAACTGATAGCCCCCTCCCCTACCTTAGGCCATTGGAAAAAGCTGGTCAACGCAATGATTCCCCCTTTATAAAATTACATACCTCTCCCAAGGTTGTGCAAATAAATTTCATAAAGTTTGGGATATCTGGTTGGAATTCTCCTCTACTGCCAATGCTAAAGAGCGTATTGTTTCTGCTTAATCTCATGCTCAACCCTCCATAAATATCCCTTCATAGTGGGAGAGATTGGTGAAGGGTTGTTGTCTGGGGTCTCCATTATATGTCCCCCTCCTGCCTTACTCAACCCCCTTGGGAGGGGGAGTGGCGGGGAGCTTATTCTCAGTAATCTTTGTGATATGGTCCAATATACCCATTAGGTATCTGACCTCTCTAATGTTATTTCTTGAATGTTTCCAAATTTCTGTTTCTGATTGTTTCCAATCCCACCAGTTATACTCTTGCCCTCAACACCGAGGATTGTTCAGGTTGAGCTGGACTATGGGTGCTAATGTAGTTGTCTGGGGGGGGGGGGGGGCAGTAGTTAGAAGCAATGTTACTAACACTGGTGAAAATCTTTGCAAAAATTAGGAGCAGGTAGTTCTATAAACTACCAGCAGAGAAGTGCTGCTAAGGTTTATTGAATACCCCTAATTTTGTATTTTTACCTTTTGCTGCATAGACTTCCCAAAATCAGAAGTGCAGCTCTTCTGTTTCCTTGGAGTAGGAAAAAACTACAAAAGGAAGCAGCACATGTTCACAAAGAAGTGGGCTACAATCTGACTGTACAGCAACAAAGCATCATTATGGATCAGCTCTTTGGACCTCTCTGAGCAAAAGATTAATTCATTCAGCAATGTTATCTCCATCTCCGTTACTGAGTGTATTATTGTGTGTTGTTGCCTCAAAATGACTGAAAGCCTTGTTGAAAGAGCACTTGCAAAAAGCAATTATTATAATGCATTTACTGCTTACAAGGGCCAATAATGAGGGCTTTATGTTCTAGTCCCCATCTATAAAGCGGTAGGTTTCCAGCAGCCATTTATCAGTGTGCCAATAATTTAGGGAGATCTGACAGTCTGTGTATAGGGGAGTCAGATTGCTATACAGTGCTATATTGTACTACATTGCAGTGTGGTGGACTACATATTCTTGTTTTCATCCTCCCCAGTGTTTATAGTTCAAAAACACAACATTCCTTTTAAGGCTCCATTCACACTTGTGCAACTTACCATACAACTTTGGACACTAAACTTGCATGACAAGTCATACCCCATGTTTTTCAATGACAACCGTTCAAATATGTAAGACTTAAAGTTGCAGCAACTTCAAAGTAGTTCATGCACTACTTTGGTATGACTTTGTGCAGCTTGAGTGCCATAGACTGCAATGTAAACCCTCAAAAAAGTTACACCTGAATGTTATACATGCAACAGGTGCCCATTGTCATTAATGAATGCCTAAGTCATTTAAAAATTGCAACCATCTAAAGTTGCATTAAAGCTGCATCAAAGTTGCGTCAAAGTTGCACTCCAAAGTTCTCTGTATTCAGATGCTGGCAGAGATAGACCACATCTTGCTCCAAAATATAATATGGCATGCAGGTACCGCTGCACACTGTATTCAACTCCAATGTAAGGTAAATTAAAGTAATGTAAGGTAAATGAAAGACAGGCTACAGCTCAGATCCCAGCCCATCAATCACGCCCTTCTAACATCTTTCACCCATATTGGGCTAAATTGTAGTTGCTGTCTAGTTGATATGATGCCCTCCAACCCTTTCAAGTGGTATTAACCCCAAAACCAAAAAATGTATTATACTGCAGCGTACCAATGATTAGATATGGTGGCTGCATTAGTTTTCTTTTCTTTGGCTCTTTTCCCTCTGTTTTCACCTTATGCACAAACACCTCCGGTATTAGTGATACACAACTCTGGAGGAAAGAGCACAGGAGGCACAGCAGACAGCAGTATTGTCAGTCTGGGGTGGGGGGGGGGGGGGATGTTGAATTTATTGGTAGATTTAGATGCCATAACAATTAATAGCCAAACTGCAGCTCACAATTTATATTACAGTAACATTTTTTTTCCTTTTGGGATAAAGGTTTTAAATGGAATAGAAGACTGAAAGCTTAAAAAAGGAAACTAATCCAGCCATCGCATCTAAGAATTGGTAAACTTCAGTATAATAAATGTTTGCTTTTGGGTTAAATACTGCTTTCAGTCTTTTTTATCATTTTAATTTCTTAATTGGGGTATTTTTATTTCCTTATATTTCACATTTTAGGCCTCATGCACACAGGGCATTTTTGCAGCCACTTTTAGGAGCATCATGCGTTTGTTTTTTTTACTGCTTCCAAACGGCCCTCCATGTTATCCTATGTGTCTATGCAAACTTAGACTTTTAGAAGCTTTTAGTAGCAGTCAGTAGCGTTTAACAGCAGGAAAGAAAACCCAGGGATAGTGTGTCCAGGAGCAGCAGCATTTTGACAGAAAACATTCTTGACACGGTTAAATGCGGCTAATTGTGCCCAAATGCATGCTAATGCTAGACACACTTAAAGCTTGAGCATCAACCGCTTCCCAACCACGCTATAGCTGAAAGACCATGGACGTCCTCCCAGAACTCACCCCTGCGCGCCCCCAGCGGCGCACACCCAGAGCTGTGAGTGATCGCTGTGTCCTACGGACATAAGGTAAAAGGCCAACCACAGCGGCCTTTTACCACTTGATCGGCTGTGTCCAATGACACAACAGATCACAATGTAAATACAGTTGCTGGTTATCAATTGCACTTTCCTCATGCTGTCACAGCGTGAGGAAAGTACTGCCGATAACCGGTAAATGTGGCAGGGGAGATCTGTACTAATAATCAGGGCACTGATGTTCAGTGCCACCCAGCAGTGCCCATTACATGAAAGTAAGTTAAATAATATAACTTAGATTACAAAATCTTTAATTCTACTCAAATTAGTTGATGCAAAAATGAATACAGCCCACAACAAAAACTACTTCATCTAGTATTTTGTATGACCTCCATGATTTGTAAGGATAGCACCAAGTCTTCTAGGCATGGAATGAACAAGTTGGTGACATATTGCAACATCTATCTTCTTCCATTCTTCAAGAACGACCCATTTTAGAGCCTAGATGCTGGATGGAGAGTAATGCTCAACTTGTCTCTTCAGAATTCCCCTTAGGTATTCGATTGGGTGCAGATCAGGAGGCATGCTTGGCCACTGAATCACTTTCACCCTGTTCTTCTTCAGAAATGCAACAGTGGCCTTAGATGTGTGTTTTGGATCATTGTCATGTTGGAAAAGTGCATGACAACCGAGGACATTGAGTGATGTTAGCATCTTCTCTTTCAATATAGAGCAGTACATCTGTGAATTCATGATACCATCAATGAAATGCGGCTCCCTGACACCAGCAGCACTCATGCAGCCCCACAGAAGGACATTGTCGCCACCATGTTTCACTGTAGGCACCATGCATTTTTCTTTGTACTCCTCACCTTTGCGACACCATACAATTTTGAAGCCATCCGTTCCAAAAACATTTATCTTGGTCTCATCACTCCAGAGTCCCATTAATCTTCTTTTTCAGCATAGGCCCAGGCAAATTCTAGGAGGGCTTTTTTGTGCATGGGCTTTACCAGAGACTTCCTTCGTGAACGACACTTATGCATGCCATTTCTCTTCAGTGTATGCCGTATTGTGTCACAGGAAACAATCACCGCAGTTTGGCTTTCTACTTCTTTAGCTAACTGCAAATAAAAAATGTTGTTAAAAAAAATGTTAAATTTTTTAATCACTTTCACTACAGTATTCTGATTGATAAGTAAAGCTTTGCTGATCTTCTTGTAGCCTTCACCTTTCTTTTGTAAATACATTATTTTCTTTCTCAGGCCTCAGTGACATTTCTCCTTCATGTGGTGCCATTGCTGACAGCATGAAATGGGAAGGGGGTTTTTTTGGTTAAGTAACGCCCTTTTATAATCATCTGTCTGCTGGACACCTGTTTAATGAATAATTAGACTCACCTGTAGTTGAAATCATGTTAATTAGAATTTTGTTGAGTGAAATTTAGCTTTGCTCCCAAGACTTTCATTGGGGTGTATTAATTTTTGCAACATGGTCTTGAATGAATTTGCTAGGAAAAATACTTTTTCATATGTGCAAATTAACAAATCTTGTTTGTGGGAGTAATTTGTAGTATTGTGACCCATAGAAAATGTTGATTCTGAAAGAAAAGTAAACTTTTTTCTGACAAATCTGTTGGGATGTACTCATTTATGCTGAGCACTGTATCTTGATTTTCTAAGCAAGAGGCTACTCAGTCTACATTGCATGCTATATAGTATATGTTTGATCTTTTTGTTTGGCCTTTACCATTTCCAAACCTCTTTTTAAGCTACGGCCCTCCAAACTGTGATGTGTGGTGTGATTCTTCTCTGTACGCATTTTTGTTTACGCTTGCACCCTTGTATTGTGAAATTCAATAAAAAATATACTTAACGAGAAAAAAACACGGCCATTTCTATTTCAAGGTAAAAACCTGCATTGTCTCTCCCTCTTACATTGTGGCTTAACCAAACAGTTTACATACTGTCTAGCCAGTAAATAAATACAAGTGGCTGTTGTCTCTTATAAATTATACTCTAATCTTTAGTGTAAGATAAAAGCGGTCTTGTCTCTTTCTATTTACTGCCTGTTCAAGTGCTTGTGTGCTGTCCTGATGCTAGCCAATTTCTACAAAACACATACCTGGGGGCTGTATTTGAATTTTTAGGGCAAAAATTGGGGACACAGGCTTGGGAGGAGGTTTATAGAATGTGGCTGTAGTGGTTGTAGTTTTGAAGTGTTTTTGTGCACTTCAATGTAAGATTTGATTACATTTTTAAGATAATGCAGTGTGACCCTGTGAAAGGAGCTCACAAACTACACTATTAATCTGTTTTTCGAGTGGCTAATTTGTATGAAGGTGAGGGCTTTTGCTTTATTTCAGATCTGTTGTGTCTGCTACTTCCATCATTCAATTTATACTTAGTACCTCTGGATAATAAATAAAGTATTGCAGCCAAAGCTTCCTGGAAAAAATCCTTTTTTTTCAAATTTAAATGAATCAGATTGGAGTGCTGCCGCATTTAAGCCAAGCTAAAAGTCAAACTTAAACAATCACTTACACATTCAAAATATGTGATGCCATGAAAATCACATAACGCTCAAAGTGATTACAAAGGTTTTTTTTTTTTAATAATGAGCAAGTGCTGTGTGGAATGGACAGAGGGTGGAAACCTAGGTTGACCAGTACGATGTCAGCTTACTGGAGCTAGCAAAGGGAAGATTTTTGATTGCAATGGGTTATGGCTAATTGCAAATCATCAATTCTCTGCACTACCTTATTGCTTCCCATCTCTTTATCATGAAGTAAAAGTCAATGAAGGATTGAGTGATTGAGTGAGAGAGCTCAGCAAGGACAGGAAGATATTTTCAAGTAGTATGCTGTAAGCTCAAGCAAATGGAAGAGTGATATTTTCAGAGGCATTTTGCTGCTGTTCTGAGGATAGGGGGGCAGTGGTATTTGTAGTGACACTGTTAAATCAGGGATGAGAGGGAGAGATACTACACGGCTGGGTTAGAAATGAGGAAAGTGAAAATATTCCAGACATGATACAGGGTTATGCTGTGTGTCTTCAAAATGGTGTTTTTCACAGGAAGGGCTCTTTCACCTGACAATGAGGGCTTTCTCATAGTGATTGTGTTTTTAATCAGTTTACATTCTGTTTCTAATCTGTTTGTAGTCCCTTTACTTGCTCATTTCACAGAAACCTGAAAAAATTGATTAAAAGTAGAATGAAAGCAGACATTACACTTTCAATACACTTGCAATGGGCTGCAAACTAAATTAAGAAATTGGATTTAAAACTAAAAGATCAACAAATAAATGAACATGCTTTTACCCATAGCAACCAGCCAAGTGTCGGTGAGTGTAGTGAAATAACATAAGATGATGACTGATTGGCTACTGTGCATTGTATCTTACTTTTGGCCTTACATTAAAAGCATTCCTTGACTTTGACATTGACATTGACGCATACTGCATCACAGTACAATTACAGTGTCTTGAAAAAGTATTCATAACCCTTGAAATTTTCCACATTTTGTCATGTTACAACCAAAAACATAAATGTATTTATTGGGATTTTATGTGGTAGACCAACACAAAGTGGCACATAATTGTGAAGTGGAAGGAAAATGATAAATGGGCTTCAAATTTTTTACAAATAAAATATGTGAAAAGTGTGTTGTGCATTTGTATTCAGTCCCCCTGGGTCAATACTTTGTAGAACCACTTTTCGCTGCAATTACAGCTGCAAGTCTTTTTGGGGATGTCTCTACCAGCTTTGCACATCTAGAGAGTGAATTTTTTGCCCACTCTTCCTTGCAGAATAGCCCAGGCTCTATCAGATTGGATGGAGAGCGTCTGTGAAGATCAATTTTCAAGTCTTGCCACACATTCTCAATTGGATTTAAGTCTGGACTTTGACTGGACCATTCTGACACATTAATATGCTTTGATCTAAACCATTTCATTATAGCTCTGACTGTATGTTTAGGGTCGTTGTCCTGCTGGAAGGTGAACCTCCACTACAGTCTCAAGTCTTTTGCAGACTCTAACAGGTTTTCTTTTAAGATTGCCCCGTATTTGGGTCCATCCATATTCCCATCAAGGCTAACCAGCTTTGGGTCCGTGCTGAAGAAAAGCATCCCCACAACATAATGCTGCCACAACCATGTTTCACGGTGAGGGTGGTGTGTTTAGGGTGATGTGCTGGGTTAGTTTTCCTCCACAAGTAGTGTTTTGCTTTTAGGCCAAAAAGTTCAATATAGGTCTCATTTAACCAGAGCACCTTCTTTCACATGTTTGTTGTGTCCCCCACATGGCTTTTCTGCAAACTGCAAATGAGACTTCTTATGGCTTTCTTTCAACAATGGCTTTCTTCTTGCCACTCTTCCATAAAAGGCCAGATTTGTGGAGTGCACGACTAATAGTTGTCCTGTGGACAGATTCTACCACCTGAGCTGTGGATCTATGCAGCTCCTCCAGAGTTACCATGGGTCTCTCTGCTACTTCTCTGATTAATGCTCTCCTTGCCCAGTCTGTCAGTTTAGGTGGACGGCCATGTCTTGGTAGGTTTGCAGTTGTGCCATTCTCTTTACATTTTCAGATGATGGATTGAACAGTGCTGCATTAGATGTTCCAAACTTGGGATATTTTTTAAAACCTAACCCTGCTTTAAACTTCTCCACAACTTTATCCCTGTCCTGTCTGGTATGTTTCTTGGCCTTCATGATTCTGTTTGTTCATTAATGTTTTCAAACACACCTCTGAGGGCTTCACAGAACAGCTGTATTTATACTGAGATTAAATTACACACAGGTGGACTCTATTTACTAATTAGGTGACTTCTGAAGGCAATTGGTTACACTAGATTTTAGTTAGGGGTTTCAGAGTAATGGGGGCTGAATACAAATGCACACCACACTTTTCAGTTTTATAGAAATAAATAGCTAAACTTTGCTTTTGTTTCTCTGTGTCACCGATATATTTTACAGAAATAAATAGCTAAAGTTTGCTTTTGTTTCTCTGTGTTCCTCCCCTGTGTTCCTCCTCTGGAATGTTATTATTAACCTTTTAATACTACATGTTTTATTGAATTGGTGCATGTAGTTCCAACTATTTTATCAGCATACAATAAGTGCTATTCACATAACAGAAGACTTTGACATTTGTACATAGAATGTCATTTGGGGGATACAATTGAAGTTCAGACTTGATTATCCTCACCTTGAGCAGAAATTGGGTGGCCAATAGCCTAGGCTGCACCTAAGGAACCGAATACTTGTACATCTTTTTCTCCAAGATATTCAGCCATTTTGTTGTGTTTTTTATTTTTTACCTTTTTTTATCCACCCCAAGAAGACTGTTAACATAATATTAACCCCTTCAACTCCTGTATACCCCCTAAAAAGTAGCACATTTTTACATTCCTGCTTTGTTTCTGTTTATTCTACAATCACTTTATAATTACTTAAGATAGTAAAGTAATACATATATTGGATTTTTTAGGACAAACAAGATTTGTATTTAATTATATTAGATTTTTATTTAATTAGATTTTTATTTAATTTTGTTAAGACTGTCCTGCAAAATGATTTTATTTGTATGCAATTTTTATGTAATCATGTGCAGATCTCTGAAACTCATCACTTTATGTCCGGTTCACACTATGCCCTGATGTGAATCACACACCAGAACGCGCTGAGCGCTCCTGTGAAATTCATATTCGAGTCTATGTGGTACGATTTCAAGCACATTCATTTGAATGGGCTGAAATCGCACCACACCGTCTATGCACTATGTTTTTTAAATGCATGGCAACTGCATCACATTGGTTTGGTGTGGGCCAGTGCGGGCAAATGCAATGCGTTTTGGACCTGTGTTTGGGGTGTCATTAACTTTAATCGACCCCTGCAGCACATCGCAGGGGGACGGGAACTAGTGTGAACTAGCCCTTAATCAGCAGATGAATGAAACAAAGTAAATATATAAAGATCACACCTTGTATCTCTCTATCTCTTGCCTGAAGAGTGTTTAAAAAACTGTATGGCTTCTTTCCTTCCTTCCTTCCTTCTTTCCCTTTCTTTCATCCTTCCTCCCTTTCTTCTTTCTTCTTTTCCCTCCTTCCATCCCTTTCCTTCCTTTCTTCCTTCCTAACATTCCTCCCATCCTTCCTTCCTTCCTTCCTTCCTTCCTTCCTTCCTTCCTCCCCAACTCCCCTTCCTTCCTTCTTTAATTCCTCCATCCATTCCTTCCCTCTCTTCCTTCCCTACCTCCCTCCCTTCCTTCCTCCATCCATTCCCTTCTTTCCTTCCTTCCTCCCTTCATCTATCCCTTCCTTCCTTTCTTCCTCCATTCTCTCTCTGTCTTCCTTCCTCCATCAATTCTCACTCGTTCCTTCCTTCTTTCCTCTCTTCCTTTCTTCCTTCCTCCCCTTCTTTCCTTCCTTCCTTACTTTCCTACCATTCCCTCCCTCCCCTTCTTTCCTTCCTTTCTTCCTTCCATCCATTCTCCTTCCTTCCTTGCCTCCCTTCCCTTCCTTCCTTCCCTGCCTCCCTTCCTTCCTTCCTTCCCTTTCCTCCCTCCCTTCCTTCCTCCCCTCCTTTCCTCCCCCTACTTCCTTCCTTCCTTCCTTCCTTTCTTCCTTCCCTCCCTTCATTCTTTCTTCCTCTTATTCCTTCCCTCCTTTTCTCCTTCCTTCCTCCCCTTCCTTCCTGCCTCCCCTCCCTTCCTTCCTTACTCCCTTCCTTCCCTTTCCTCTCACCTTTCCTTCCTCTCCTTCCTTCTTTCTTCCTCCCCTTCCTTCCTTCCTTGTTTCCATTTCTTCCTTCCCTCCATCCCCCCTCCCTTCCATCATTCCTTCCTCGCTCTCGCCCTTCCTTCTCCCCCTCCTGCTTTCCTCCCCCTCCTTTCCTCCCCCTCCTTCCTTCCTTCCTTCCTTCCTTCCTTCCTCCCTTCCTTCCTTCCTTCCCCTCCCTTCTTTCTTTTTTCCTCTTATTCCTTCCCTCCTTTCCTCATTCCTTCCTCTTATTCCTTCCCTCCTTTCCTCCTTCCTTCCTCCCCTCCCTTCCTTCCTTCTTCCTCCCCTTCCTTCCTTCCTTCCTTCCTTCCTTCCTTCCATTCCTTCCTTCCATCCCCCTCCCTTCCTTCATTCCTTCCTTGCTCCCTCCTATCCTTCTTCCCCTCCTGCTTTCCTTACCATTCTTCCTTCCTCTCCTTCCTTCCTTCCTTTCTTCCTTCCTCTCCTTCCTTCCTGCCTTTCTCCCCTTCCTTCCTTCCTTCCTTCCTTCCTTCCTTCCTTCCTTCCTTCCTCTCCTTCCTTCCTGCCTTTCTCCCCTTCCTTCCTTCCTTCCTTCCTTCGTTCCTTCCTTCCTTCCTTCCTTCCCTCCCTTCCCTCCCTTCCCTCCCTTCCTTCTCTTTTCCTCTTATTCCTTCCCTCCTTTCCTCCTCCCTCCCCTTCCTTCCTACCTCCCCTCCCTTCTTTCCTTTCCTCTCCTTCCTTCCTACCTTCCTTCCTTCCCTCCCTCCCTCCCTCCCTCCCTCCCTCCTTCCTTCCCTCCCTCCCTCCCTCCCTCCCTCCTTCCTTCCTTCCCTTTCCTCTCTTCCTTCCTTCCTCTCCTTCCTTCCTTCTTCCTCCCTTTCTTCCTTCCTTACTGCCCTCTCTTTCTTCTTTCTTCCTCTTATTATTTCCCTCCTTTCCTCCTTCCTTCCTCTTATTCTTTTCCTCCTTTCTTCCTTCCTTCCTCCATCCATTCCTTCCCTCCCACCCTTCTTTTCTTCCTCCCACCATCCATTCCGTACCTTCCTTCCTTCTTCCCTCCATCTGTTTACTTCCTTCCTCCATTCCCTCCCTTTCTTCCTTCCTTCAGCCATCCCCCCTTCCTTCCTTCCTTAATTCACTCCCTCCTTTCCTTTCTCCTACCTTCTTTCCTTTCTTTCTTCCTTCCTTCCCTTCTTTCCATCCTTCTTCCCTTCCTTCTTTCTTCCTTTCCCTCCTTCCCTCTCTTCCTTCCATCCCTCCCTTCCTTTTTCCCTCCATCCATTCTCTTCTTTATTTCCCTCCTCCCTTCATCTATTCCCTTGCTTCCTTTCTTCCTCCATTCTTTCTCTTTCTTCCTTCCTCCATCCATTCCCTTCCTTCCTTCCATCCATTCCTCCCCTCTCTTCCTTCCCTCCTTCCCTTCCTTCCTTCCCTCCCACCCTTCTTTTCTGCCTTCCAACATCCATTCTCTACCTTCCTTCCTTCATCCCTCCATTTCCTTCCTTCCTTCCTCCCTCCCTCCATCCATTTCCTTCCTTCCTTTCTTTCCTTCCTCTGTCCATTATCACTCCTTCCTTCCTTCCTTCCTTCCTTGCTTCATTCCCTTCCTTTCTTCCTTCCTCCATCCATTCTCACTCCTTCCTTCTATTCTCCCTTCCTTCGCTTCCTTCCTTACTTTCCTACCAGCCATTCCCTCTTTCCTCTTACTTCCTTTCTTCCTTCCTTCCTTCCATCCATTTCCTTCCTTCCTCCAGCCATTCCCCCTCTCTTCTTCCTTCCTTCACTCCCTCCCTCCTTTTCTTTCTCCTTCCTTCCTTCCTTCGTTTTCCTTGCTTTTCCTTCCTTCCTCAAGCCATTCCCCCTCTCCTCTTCCTTCCTTCCTTCCTTCATTCCCTCCCTCCTTTTCTTTCTCCTTCCTTCCTTCTTTCTTTCCTTCCTTCCTTCAATTTCCTTTTTTCCTCCAGCCATTCCCCCTCTCCTCTTCCTTCCTTCCCTCCTTCCTTCGTTCCTTCCTTCCGCCATCCATTCCTCCCCTCTCTTCCTTCCCTTCTTCCCTTCCTTCCCTCCCACCCTTCTTTTCTGCCTCCCACCATCCATTCCCTACCTTCCTTCCTTCCTTCCTTCCTTCCTCCCTCCATCTATTTCCTTCCTTCCTTTCTTCCTCCATTCCCTCCCTTTCTCCCTTCCTTCCTTATCCCGCTCCCTCTCCCTCCCCTCCTGCTCTTTCCTACTTTGTCCTAGCAATAACTTTCATGAGTGCATCCATAAGAGTTTAGTTTTGTGTGGTAGTAGTTGGTCCCATGTGGAGACATCTGATGTAAGGGGGACTGTGATGGGACACCTGATGTAAAGGGGAACTTTGATGGGACACCTTATGTAAAGGGGAACTTTGATGGGACACCTGATGTAAAGGGGGACTTTGATGGGACACCTGATGTTAAGGAAGACACCTGATGGGTGTTTATTTAATATTTATTTTTGTAACTTTATTCTGCATAAAACATTTAACAGTGTAATTTCATGAGATAATTTATGAGGGCATGTTTAGGGGCGGAAATAAGGGTGGGCGGGGCAGGGTAGGGGTTGGGTGGGGCACTTGGTGGCGAGTAACGCTAGTAGCTCAGGACTTGAAATTTTGAGCCCTGTATTAGTATATACAATAGCTGATTATACCAATTTAAAGAAGCGCCCAAACAGGATATCCATTGTAGCCCACAATACAGGCAGAACTACAAAGATGCACCATTGAACAAAGGTTTGAGGGATAAGAGAGAGGTAAGTGTTGTTGGCATAAGCAATAGGCCCATTGAGGATGGCATCATTACATCATAACACAATATCCCACTGCAGGCTAATTGGTCTTCATCTACCTCTCCACTCCTCATTCTTATGCTGGCTTACACCTGAAGAATTTTGTTCCAACATTTGGATAAGAAAGTATAAATATTGCTTATACAACCGTATGATGGTGCCTTCATGGACTTGACCAATTGCAAACAACTTTTCGTTCAAGTACCATGTCAATGTCTCAGTTTTTGAAGAAAGAGATTGCTGTGCTCAGAAGTGCATGCACATTAGACTAGATAGGATTTTTCTTGGCTGGGAGTACATTCAATGATTAAAAATTAATGAATTCCCATTAGATTTGGCAAAAAATTTACATCTTTGTCCCTTACATTTTTTTGCTCACTCTGGTTGAAACCGATTGTCGATTTTTCCTCTTTAACTCTTAGATAATCTCACAAACTAATTTGGAAAATTATAATTTTCAAATTAAATTCTACAGGTGTGCAGCCAGCTTCAGACCTGCATGTAATAAATCCTGTATAATAATGTCTTTTGGCATGAAAGGAAGAGCTGTAGTGGTGATAATGAGCACAATGAGATGCTTTCTGATGTCTGCACAAATATGCTAGTTGGATACCTTTAATACTAAGGCAAGTATTCTACCATCAAGTACTATTATTTTTGTAAATGCTAGGGGGAAATAAATGTTGTTGTGTGGGGAATAAAATGTTCTGGTGGGTTTAATGCTTCTGGGTGGCGAGACGTGATGAACCCCAAGTTACTAAAGTATGCTGTTCCATTACTGGTTGCAAAACCCTACTGGATAGAATACTTGCATTAGATGACATATTAGCAGTAACATAATATAGTATTATGCCTGTACCCAGTGACATAACGTGTTGCTGGCTGGCACAACAATATTCTTTGGCTTGGCTTGCTTATATAATAAATTATTTTGCTGGATGTAATACCTGTATATTATTTAGCTGCGTGCAGTGACCTAGGCTGTCATTGGATAACATACGTAATATGCTGTCACTAAGTGGTATAATATGCTGTTTCTGTATTAAGTGCTACTGCTGAGTGATATAATATGCTGTTTCTAGTTATTATAACGTGCTGTTCTGGAATGATATCACACCCTGCCGGGTTATATAATTTGGCTTCACCCTACATATAACATTTTCAGTTAACATTTTCCATGTTAGAAGTGTCTGCCAGTGAATATCTTGTGCAAGTTCGGAAACACCTACTACATCTATAACCTTTCATGTGTTGGTGGAACCTGAAAGTGTAATAACACAGCTCTTACGAGCTTTACGACTTTTTCATTGACAAACGGTAATCCTCAGTTAAATTACAGCTGCAACTGTGACCGCATAAAGATTTAGAGATATGACAATGAAGCTACATGTCATGCCTTAGAGCCAGGGGCGGACTGACAACTCATGGGGCCCCTGGGCAATAGGGGATCATGGGGCCCCTGTGTCCTTGCCCAAACTTAAAAAAGCCTATGAAAAAGGTACCAGGGGCATCTCATGGGGCCCCGTACTGACCCCGGGCCCTCAGGCAGTGCCCGAGTTTCCAAATGGTCAGTCCACCCCTGCTTAGAGCTAACCTACATAGGCAAGTTTAATCTGATGCTAATGTGTAATTTACCATTTGCTGGCCATTACCTCATTTGAAGCACCTTGATTTCAACATATTGAGGTAGCTTTAAAAAAGAAGTTAAAGTAGAACTAAAGGCAACACTTTTTTTTCAGTTTTGGATAGAGTAAGGGACAGTTTTAACCCTTGTCAGTTGTTTTGTCATCTGTGTCCCATTAGGCAGATTTCTCGTTACTTTCTGTCCCTTACCCAAAACAGGAAGTGAGAGAAAATCCCTTTAAATTGAGGGAATCCCAGGGTGTCACTAGGGTCACCAGAACCAGTGTCCCTAATGGAAAAATTATGCTCTATTTCTGATCTTGTGTCAACCCAAAATTTGGGATTTTCTTTTATGTTCATTTTCAATGATAACGGTAAACAGGACAGATAGAGAGGGTGAATCTCACTAATGGGGGCACAGATAGCAATAAAAACTTGACAGGTGTTCTAATCCCTAAAACTAAATAGAAAGTTTTGCCTTTAGTTAAAGTTAATTTGCTTAGCAGCATGATATTAGAAGTCTTCAGCCCTTACTACTAGTATCTAGTTTCTCTATGTATATATATATATTTATACAGAATCTTCCGCTAAGGAAATCTATCAAATCTGAGCTGTGTTCAGTCTCCAAGTGGGAATAACTCTAATGATTTTTACAGAATGTTGCCCAAAAATATAGAACACTGTAATAGTAACTAAGATGAGCAGTGAAAAAAAGTGATGTTCACATGGTTCCTTCCTCACTATGATTATTACCAACGTGAGCTGTGTTCAGTGCAAATAAGAAGATCTTTAACCTATTGTCTTGAGAGTGTGAGACTTATGAAACTAAAAGGAGTAAATAAATAAATATGGAATTCTTCACTCATCATTAGTTATTGAAACTGTTGGAGGGGATGATAAGGGACCATATCCAAGAATTTTCTGATAAGAATAGTATCATTAGTAGTATGGATTTGAGAAAGATTGTTCTTGCAAGACCAACCTATTAACATTCTATAAAGAAGTGAGCTGTAATCTGGATAAAGGAAGGCTGGTGGATATAGTATATTTAGACTTTGCCAAAGCATTTGACACTGATCCCAAAAAATGCTTAATCCACAAATTGAGATCTATTGGTGTTGAACATAGTATACGTACCTGTAAAGAAAACTGGTTACAGGGGTAGGTCCAGAGGGTGGTGATGAATAGTGTATCTTCAGAACGGTCTGGAGTTATAAGTGTTGTACCCCAGGGCCCTGTCCTAGGACCAATTCTGTTTAACTTGTTCAGAAATGATCTAGATTATGGGTGCTCAACCTGTGGCCCTCCAGGTGTTGTGGAACTAAAAGTTCCATGAGGCATTGCAAGGATGACAGTTAAAAGCATGACTCCCAAATACAGAGGCATGATGGGACTTGTAGTTCTGCAACAACTGGTGGGCCACAGGTTGAGCACCCACAATATAGAGGTTGAGATAAATAGTTCAATCTCAGTGTTTGCTGATGATACTAAGATAGGCAGGTCAATAACTTCACAACAGGATACAGCATCTTTACAAGAAGACCTTGAGAAAATAGAAGGGTGGGCAAACGCATGGCAAATGAGGTTCAATGTAAGGAGATGTAAAGTAATGCACTTGGTAGCTAAATATATGAGTGTACAGTACACACTAGGAGGAGAACCTCTGAGGGAATCATGGATGGAAAAAGATCTGGGGTTCTAGTTGATGACAGACTTGCAATAACATGCAATGCCAAGCTGCAGCAAGCAAGGCCAGTAGAATATTAGCATCCATTAAAAAGGGTATTTACTCAAAAGCTACAACTATAATTCTACCACTTTACAAAACTCTGGTTTGGCCGCATTTTGAGTATGCCATCAAGTTCTGGTCAACATCTCTCAGGAAGGATGTGCTGGATTTGGATAGAGTCCATAGAAGGACAACAACACTAATAAAGGGGCTCGAGAACCTTGGTTTTGAAGAACAATTACAAACATTAAATGTATTCTCCTTGAAAAAGAGATGCTTAAGAGGGGATATGATAGCAATCCATAAGTATCTTAATGGTAATTCCAACATTGGGAGGCAATTATTCAGTCTCAGGTCACTCAAGAAGACACATGGCCACTCAATGAGGTTGGATGAGAAGCAATTTAACCTTAAATGGCATAAAAGGGTTGTTTACTGTTAAAGCAGTGAGGATGTGGAACTCCCTTCCGCAGTGATTTCAGCTTGAAGTGTCACTAATTTCAAAAATCTGTTAGACAGGCATCTTACTGAACACAAAAATGCAAGGATATGGGAAGTGGTAGAGGCACACACACACATTGAAGTAGATGAATTGGAGTCTTTATTCAAGCTTACCAAGTATGCCACTATGAGATCTACTGTATGGATAATGGTAAAACCTTTGTCAGTTAAAAAGGAAATTCTAGAGGTGCCATATGTCTGTTCCTTTATCACATGCCCAATTAGTTTTAATGGACACCATGTTATCCATAATCAGTACATTTGTACATTTAAAAGAAAACAGTCTCAAAAAACTGAATCCATTGTTTCACTGGTTGGTGATGGCTTTATACTGCATTGCTATAGATTTTGTTATTGCCATTGTGAGCTCGCACATTCAGCGAGTGCTAACTGGAAGATTAGTTGATTGTAGGCTGCAGAGCTTAGAAATACAAGGTACATTTAATAGGTACAAATGACAAGGGATCCATCTTGGGTAGCTGTTCAGACACAATCGGGTTGATTTATTTAAAACAAATAGTCTGTTCATTTTGCAAGGGAATTTTCCCTTAGCTTAGCGAATGTGGTGAAATTTCACATTCCAGGAAATACCCAATCACGTGCAAGGGAAATAAAAAAACGTATTGCACATGATTTGATGATGGAAGTCAGCAGAGCTTCACCTCATTTAGTAACCTAAAAAAATATTCCCTTGCAATGTGGACAGGCTATTTGCTCTTAGTAAACCAACACCAAAGTGTTAGCAGTGCCATGTTCACAATGGTTAAGAAAAAACCTCAAAGCCCTAATTAAGTCTTACAGTAAACTGCACCCATAAATTCAGGGTGCAGCAAAATGACAGCTTTCTATATCTTAGCTGTTATACTTTTGTACCTGGCAACTCACTGTTACTAATATGCTCAGTCCCCATCTAGTGACCTGCAGCTAAAGCCAGCCATAGATGGGTCAAATCTTGGGTAATTCAGCAGGGACCAGACGAGATTCGATCTATGTATAGGCAGGCTGGTTGTACTGAAGTCGATCCATCAACTGACTTCAGCAACCAGCCTCTTGGATTTTTCGCATGTGATTTCTGTCAGTGGATAAAACCACCTACAGTGATCATTGTGTTCTGCCAGCGGGGAAGGCTCCCCGCTGGCAGAACACCATAGCTCCATGGGAGGGATTCCCCCATTAACACTTTGTTGATGGGGGAATCAAGCAATTTTCTTTCCTGTAACCCATGGTTGTAGGAAAGAAAATCAAATAATCTATAGCTTGCCTAAGAAAGAATATGTCCCCCTGCTAAGTTAGACCAATTTCTCTGCAATATCTCTTCTGGTCTGACTCAGCAGGGAGGCATGTCAGTGTTGACCCCTTTCTCATATCTATTCTCATCAGATCCTGTCAGAACAATGGCAAAATGATGCAAGGATACACATCCATTTACATCCACTTTGTCATAGACTTAACATGGGTCAAGCTCTATTTTTTAACTCCAACACTATGGAAGAAAAAAAAATGAATGGACAAAAAGAGACTCCCTACCAGAACTCCACCTCCTCTAATTCATTTCACCCAGAATGGTCTTAATTATATAGATTGCTATGGTTAGGCCAACTCTTAATGAAAGCTATTAATGGGGTTGGAGCATGTTGCGCACTTTCAGGAAACTTGTCTTTTGTTCCATCTATAGCAGTTCCCCCTTTGAAAAGGAGAAGCTGGTGGGACTTTAGTAGCAGTCTCCGCTTCCTTCTCCTTCCCGCTTAGCTGCAGGCTACTGGCCATGGACTAACAGTCTTGGTGGCAGTGCAGCATTCATATATAAGTTACAACTACAACATTAAAAAGCTGCAATTTTGAGACCCTCAAATTATGGGTACATTTTTTCTACAAGACTTTCATTGGATTTTAACTTTTGTTACTGCTGACCCTTTGGAGTTGATTTACTAAAGGCAAACAAGCTGTACAGTTTGCAATGGAATTTTCACTTTGCAAGTGAATTTCCCATGTGCTTAGTGAATGAGCTTTTTTATTCTCCTTGTGTGGAATTGGGTTTTATTTGCAAAGTTACCACATTGTAAAAATTCCCTTGCAAAATGAACATCCTATTTGCGTTTAGTAGATCAACCCCTTTGTGTCAGGGTGTGTGAAATGTATATACTGTACTTCCAGCATTAGAACTTCCTCCACAGTCGTTGCCAACTGGCTGTCATGATAAAGCAATGACGTCATAACTTTCTCATCCAAACCAGAAAATGTTTGCACAACATAAATTCTGACTTTTCATATACATACTTGTTCTGAGCCAGTGACAGTCAGGCATCTAGAATTTCAAGAATCGCCAAAAGTAACCTTGATGTTGCTGTCAGTATAGGTTTCCTTTAAAATCATTGATATTTATGATTATACATTCATGGTGTTTCAGATGGTGTTAAAGGGCATCACAAAAGGCTGAATATACTCTATGCATATAGTTATATTACTTACAGGTTCTGTTGATGCAAAGAAATATCAAATGCAATCCATACAATAATGTTTTGCAAATATTTAATGTAACATAATGCAAATATATATAAATGTGCCAAAAGGTGTCTTCTATAGCATTTTGATCTAAAATATTCAATTTTTGTCTTTGCATAACATATTAAGTTCTGAATAGGTCCTTTGAAAACCAATATTATTATGTGGTATATCGTTTATCTGGTCTCATAAGGCCACATACAAAAACATTTATGATTTAACTTGCTTGTTCCAAGAAATATGTTTGCACGGGTCATTTATCTCCACATAGATCAGTACAGGTACAAGAACTGTATGGTACAAACAATAAATATTATTTATATTTTGTACAGTTTAAGAAAAGTACATATTTTTACAAAGCTTGAGTCATCGTAGTGCAGTCATAAGTCAATCATAAGTCCAGTGCACAGTTTTTACGTAAGCAGTTTGTAACAGTAGTTATTTTAAATACCTCTTAAAATATGCATTAATCATTTAATGGCACTGAATATGGTAAGTCAAAATAACTATAGAAAAAAATTACTAAAAGTTAGACATGTTATATGGAGCGAGTCCTCTGCATTGACCTTTTATTCTCAACACCATGTGTGGGTTGTAATGTTTTTAATACAAATGAAGCACATAAAATCTATTATTTTGTAATTACTAATGCTGTTGTGCAGAAAGTTGCCATGTTGTTTTCAAACAATAGAAAACTATCAAAATACCTTTGTGAAGAGTATGTTGTTCATTAAATTAAATTATATTAGGATGAAAAAAAATATTTTTCCCATTTGGGACCCTAATATTATAAGCAGTCTTGGAGATGACTTGGAATACATCTGCCTCTAGTAACCTTCTTCACCAGGATCTTTAGACATTAAAGTTACTTCTGATTTTACCTGATTACTGCTGTGTCAGAAATAACATAAGTACAGCTAACCATGGTCCCTGGTAACTGACAAAGTTCTCAGGAAGGGGTCAGAGATATATGAATTGCCCTAATTAATGTAGAATCAGTATAAGCCATCTCCTAGATTGTAAGCTCCAAGGAGCAGGGCCCTCCTATCCCTCTTGTATTGAACTGAATTGCTGCTGTATTGTCTCCCGTTATATTGTAAAGCGCTGAGCAAACTGTTGGCGCCATATAAATCCTGTATAATAATAATAATCTCCCAGTATAATGCAGCTAAAGTATAATAAAACAGAGAATCTCATTTAAGAAATGTTATTTTGTGAACGTCATTCCTGCAGGTTTTGTCACCTCTGTGTTTTAATTATCAAGAGATTCCAAGGGAATTCCAAGAGAACTGGAAATATGTATAGGCAAAAATAAAAAAAAAATTAACATACAAAAAGAGCTGATGCAACTTTTTGTGAGAGAGACCAAAGTGCACCATGTTAAAGTAGTAATAAACCCAAAAGTGAACATTTATTATATTGCAGCTTACCAATTCTTAGATGTGATGGCTGAATTAATTTTCTTTTTTTAGGCTTTCTTTCATCTTCTATTTTCATCTGGTGATCTGTTGTTTCTCAAAAGAACAAACTCTTTCAGCTGCATTAGTTTACAGAGATGAGACAAACTGTTTAGCATTGCCAGGGGTGCTTACAATGATCAGTTTTATTTATTAATGAAAAACCCCAAAAGGAAAAAAAGTTTGTTGTAACTGCTTATAAAGTGTTAGCTGGAGTTTGGCTTCAGTTTGTTAGTGTATCTAAATTTGCTAGTGTATCTAACACTCCTCTTCCCTCCTCCCCCAGATTACCAATGCTGCTGTCCAAAGGTGCCCCTGTGCTCTTTCATCCAGAGTGTAGGCACTCTAATACATGAGGTGTGTTACTGGCCATATCACCAGGGGAAAACAGAGGGGAAAAAGGCTAAAAAAGAAAACTATTGTAGCCACTACATCTAATAACTGGATCTAATGATTGCAATATATTACATTTTTGGTTTTGGGTTTAGTATCACTTTAACTATAGATGCAAATAAAATCTCAAGCAAAATGCATGGTAAGATCTTTGCAATGATAGTTTATGGTTCTACAGATTCAAGAAAATGCTTTGATGTGAACAGTGCACATAGCTATAATGACACAGGTCCCATAATTCATTAAACTTACCAAAATACACAGATCTTATGCATTTAACTTTCCAAATGCAATAGTCCCTTAGGAGCCTTTGAGTGGCCATGCACAGTCCAACAATTGTATAGCAATATATCCAAGCATTGCTTGTGATGACTGGACAGCTATCGAATAGAAGTAAACCAAGGGAGGAGGTGATAGTGAGCACTTCAGTAGTACTTGTTACCACACACAGAGATTATTTATTGTAATTTAAAATTTCTGTGTGACAGTATTTAAATTGTTTCCTTCTTCATGAACAAAAAAACTGAACAAAGGCTTAACCACTTGCTCTGACTTACAGTCTAACTGGTGACCTGGTAATAAAAGCAAAGATGGATTGCTGTATTACTGCTCTGTTGTAGTTGGTGACCTTCCACAGGTGGCCTTCGGACAACTTATTTGGTCCACCAAGTATACTGTATGTTAATGTGAAACCTATTACCAATACCGTGTTCATTGTTCACAGTGAAGTGGGTCTCATCTTGGGAATAAACTGCTATAAAAACATTAGTGCTGCCTATAGCGTCCAGTTGGATTGTGTCTTTTATTTTCTAACACTTGAAAACAGAGAGCAAGAATTTGATTGCTATGGGCAATACCTACGTTCTAATTCTAGTTCTTGTTATATGCACTTTCATGTCTTACAAACTGGGTGATTGAAGTGAAACAGAAAGCTATCTAATTCTTTAACAAAGACACCCCAGCACTTAAGGCAGAACTTCACCCAAAAGAGGAAGTTCCACTTTTCATCCTCCTTCCCCCCTCCTTGCAGTATTTGGCATTTTCTTTGGGAGAGGGGAGCGGGTATATAGTTTTGAGAGGTACCCACTCCCATTTCCACTTCTTTGACTGCCTAGGGGATCAGAGCCAACGTTTGTCCCCCTCTCTTTGCCCACAGCCTTCTGGGACATGTCACAGGTCCCAGAAGCCTACAGGACCATTCACAAAGCACAGAGCAGCTCACGCATGTGCAGTGGAAAGCTGGCTGTAAAGCTGCAAGGAGTCACAGCCGTCTTGCCACAGTTAACATGTCAATGACATGAAGACAGGTGAAGAACTGATCCAGGTAAGGATGGCACTGGATCCTTGGACAGGTAAGCGTGTGTACATTATTTTGTAGCTGGAAAAGGGTGAAGATCCTCTATAATGTAGTTAAAAACAGATGTTTAATTAGACATGTGTTTACCGGCAATCTGCTGACTTACAATGTTGCAGCTTTGCTTACAAGACTTCCCAAAACTGGTTGGGTGTAGTATTGCACATATGCTAGGTAACTGCAAAGACTTCTATAGGCTGACCATACAATAACTCACAGATACATCATTGCGCAGTCCATGCAAGTCTATGTGCTTCCTAGCACCTGTGCAGTAATGCATACAGTTGGCTCTGGAACGGTATTTAAACAAAGCCAGAGCACTGTCTGCCATCTGCCAGAATACATATACATACATATAATGCTCTGATGTTTTAATTACAAAAAATGTTGGTTTGCTGAAACATTTAATATAATTTTAGTTCAATTTTTAAATTGACTGAACTCAATATCATGGGCATGTTTGCATTGTAAATCTAGTTTGGCTAACTATAGAGTTAATGGATGTATTGCAATTGAACATTTCAAATACTTTTTCGAATAATATGAGCAATCAAAGTTGGTTATACAAGAATATTGTACAAAGAAGCAAATTTATGCTGGATCAAAGTGTCCAGTCAACGTGGCAAAATTTACAGATACACTTCATACTGTTAAAGAGTCACAAAGCAAAGCAACCATGTAATTAGGCTCCAATGCAAGCAGTTGTTCCCTGACTCACAATCCACATACTTATTCCAAGTCAGTGATTCAATGGATAGGTTTAGTTCCAATGCCCTACAGGTAGTATTTAGCACATGGGTCAGAGAATGACTGCTCGTATTACTGCTTAGTCACACAGACATCTTGCTTTGTAGCAAAGTCCCTTTAACAGCACATGCATGCTGAGTTCATTTTACCATGATGATTATTTTCTTTGGTCCAATACATTTTACATTTTGATGTTCAGTTGTCAATTCTGTGACATTCACTAAATTTTAGCACCTTTCTAGCAAATAAGGTGATCTAATATAGGACAGTAAAATAAGTCACCTGATATTAAAGCAAACTGTCAACTCTCTCAGTTTAGTTGATTCAGCTCAAGTATGTGAAATCAGCAAGATAGAGAGATAAAGTACAGAAGTGGGAGTTCGAAGAAGTGGTTTGGACACTTTTCTGGCAGTATGGCCCCTTTTAAATGGTCTGTGCCATTACTTGTTACTACTTATAAGTTCACACTCAGATTAGGTTATTTGGATCCTGTTATGCTCTGGGATTTTTACCAAATCTCTATAAGTAATTATGAAGTTTTGTCTGTATTAGCTTGTATTTGTTTGAATTTTGAAATAATAAAATAAAATTGAACCAAAATGGTCTGTGCCCAATTCAAAAAAGCCTCACAACAGTATTTTTGCCACTTTAAAAATCTCTCCCTATGGCTGTAACATAATAAAACAGAATTACCGCCAGTTCGCAGATAAGGAAACTGGGGGTAATTAAAGCCAACTCTGGGCTAGCATATACCATACCATATATAGCATAGAAGCAAATATGAAATAGATGCTATTGACAAATGCCCTATCTTCCAATTTCATATTTGTCAAAGAGATGGAAAAATGTGATGTCACACTTCAATCCATATTATCTTTAGTTGGTAATTATCAATTAATTAGGGTAAATTCAGCTGAAGTTGGTTAGTGATACTGGTAATTATACCTGTAAGTGTTTTCATATGGCCTCCGTTGAACAATGTTAACTTAGTGTACCTAAACCCAAGAACAAAAAATGGATACATTGTAACATACCAGTACTTAGATGTGGTGGCTGCATCAGTTTTTTTTTCCTCTCCTCATTTCCTTTATATCTAGGGTTGATCTATTTTATGTTTTACAGTGTTGAACTGGGCAGGGCTGGTAACACAATATGAGATAACACTGCAGAGCACATAAGTTACAAGCTCACTGTATTTCTGTTAGGATTACACGTATTAATTTAGAAGAAAGCAAAAGAGGCAAGTTGATTTTTAGGGTTTATATACTCTTTAAGGCCAATGTTACAAAAATACCTTTTTTTACAAATTAAAAATCACAGTGTCTATTGTCTATACCTAGTTTAAGGCCAGGTTCACACTAAAGCGGACAGATGCTGGAGCTCTTTAAGGCTCCAGTAGCTGTCCATTCTCAGCTGTGGTAGGGGGCAGTGTGGTGCACGTTTCAGAGTATCACATAGTTCCCTTTTTTTGTTATGTTCCGTACAGCTACAAACTTTATTTAATGCGTACCAAATGTACACTTTATTCATGGCATGGCAGAGCAATGTGATGCGCTGTGCTCTACTGTACAGTGCCATGCAATTCTGTAGGATGCACTTCAATACAATGCAGCATTCTGCATTTTATTGCAGCACACCCTGCAGCACAGCTCTGGACTGTGTTGCAGTGTGAATAGAACACTCAGGAAACAATTGTTTTCTGTGTGTCCATGTGTTGTCCTGCAATTTAACAGTGCGCTAAAATGCAGGTCAACGCAGTAGGAATTGACCCTAAAAAATCCCAAACATTTATTGACATTTGGGTAACTAGCTTGTTTTCAGGTTTTGTTTGTGTTAATTAATTGGATCCTAAGTAATGCCCATAAAACTAACTAGACAGCATGAGCATTTATGATAACCAGTTATGTACAATGTACACGTTTCCCACAAATAACTATGTTTTTTAATTTCCCTGGTAATCACTGACTTCTCCTTTCTGCTGCTTGTCTATGCACATCAGGTTCCACCTTCCTACTACAGTGGTCAAAATCCAAAGTAGCATAAGGCAATTGGTGGCCAAGACATGGGGGGATTTACTAAAGGGAAATAGACAGTTCAATTTGCAAGGGAATTTTCCCTTAGCTTAGTGAATGCAATTTGTTTTCACTTTGCAAAGAATACCCAACCATGTACAAGGAAATTTAAAAAAAAAGAAAGATGGAAAGCTGCACCTCATTCACTAAGCTCTAGGGAAAATTCCACTGCAAACTGCAACTTCCCCTGCAAAGTGAACAGTCTGTTTGACTTTAGTAAATCAACCACACAGTGTCAATCATACCTTGCAACCCTCAAAGAATCTGGGCAAGGTACCTTCTTTGACTCACTTGATATTTACTTTTTAATGGAAGGCCCAATCCATCCTATTAGAATTTGTATAAAGTAATTTTAAAATACTGACTAGCTGCAAATCCTGCCAAAAACATTTTATTCAAAAGGCAACTCCAACAAAACAATTAAACACCTAGAAACCCATACTGTATATAAAAGCAATGTTATTTGGTTGTAAAGTTACAAATAACTTTTTGTAATCCTTTAACCTCTGATTTACTTGATGCCTAGCAAAAAAAAAAAGCATCAGAGCCTAAATTTGACATACTTATTTTAAAACTACCCATCCTAAAGCCAAAGTAGATTCAACATTTCTAGGATAATTTTAAAGCCAATCTCCATGTTTAAATTTAAGTTTTTCATTTAGACCAGTGTTTCTCAACTCCAGTCCTCATGGACCCCCAACAGGTCCTGTTTTCAGGATTTCCATTATTTTGCACAGGTGATTTGATCAGTTTCACTGCCTTAGTAATTACCACAGCTGTTTCATCTGAGGGAAATCCTGAAAACATGACCTGTTGGGGGTCCATGAGGACTGGAGTTGAGAAACACTGATTTAGACCAAGGTGGTCCAAACAGAGTCCAGCAGTTGCAGTGCTCAACTTGATTTCATTCCAGGAGCAGGATGGGAAGTTCTCTTCCCGCTGCCGGACACAGCGCTGAATACTGCATGTAGCTGAGGCTACATACGGTTTATACGGTGCACACAGTAGCTGCAACTGTTGATGTAGTAAATAATTTGGATCAGCTTGGACCAAATTAACAATTTAAAGTTAAATGAAACATGGAGATCAGCTTTAATCACGCATTTATTTTTTTGTCAGTGCTGCTGCCATATGTCTCATCAAAAGCAATGATTTAGTAAAATCTATCCTGGGTGATCAGTTGACTATGCAAAATCTACATATGTTGCAGATCACCCATAGACATAAAATGATTTCTCAGTCCAACCTTTACTGTTTCATATTACAATCATCTCATGTCTATGTGTAGTTTTCCTTATTTAGATTCACTCAGTTGCATATTATTTGAACAGCAATGAAACCTGTGTAAATTAACTCTATCAGTGATTAAAAGGATGAGTTGGTGACCCTTCCTGTGTTACATGTGCATATAACAAGAGTTAGATCTACAAATAATCTTGACTCTTAAGAGCTTCATATGTAGAATTTAGTTATGAATTTAAATATCCACCTTTCCTGCCCCAATTTCCTGTTTCATATGACACAGAAAATGCACCCTTTGTTTCTTATGTTGTCTTAGCAGGAAGACTATAAAATGTAATAATGGAATACTGATATCAGCCATGTCTGTTGAAAATTAATATGAGACCACATTCCCTACAATAGATCATAAAGATCAAGACTATGTCATTTTATATATATGCATTATAGATATCATTTGCATCATGGATATGATGAAAATGACATTTAACTTAATATAACAAATTGTGACAAATTGTTGCCATATAATATACATTTCTATGTATCCCTCCTTAGCACATACAAAAGATAATTTCCTTCAATATAAGTTATCTCAAATACATTATCAAGGACTAGGAAGTTCCTCATTTTCTATAAGGTAATCTTTTTTAAAAAATCTAGTGCCCCTGACCATCCGCCATACTCCAAGATATGCATCTCGTAAGGAACTTCTACTGTCACCATCAGGGGGTCCAGTTGGGCCATGTGATTGCAATACTGAAGCCAATGTGTTGTTCTTTTCTTCAGTATGATTATTTGTTGTCTCGACGGGTTGTTTTTCTTGTGGCTGTTCCTCTGTGCTTTTTTCCTGTAATATCTCTTCCATTGCAAATGGAGGATGCTGTCCATCCTGCTCTTCCTTTTCATCCTTCATAGCATTCTTTTCCAAATCTTCATAATTGATCTGCCGCCTTGTCTCAAAATACTTAGCCACACAGTAGATGATAGATCCAAACGTGTTGACAACCACACCTGCAATGAACAGTGATGTGGGTTCCACATCATTAAATGCAAGCATACCAACGGTAATGGTGGCAATGCTCTTCACCACACCAACAAAACTTGTAGTAACTGCTGAGTTTATATAAGTACAATGCAGTGTGGTAAAATTCATAGCACAACCAATCAGGGTGCATGCAATGAAAGTGCAGACCATGGTTGGGTCTTTCCAACCTGGGAATGACCATGCATTGATCATGTCCATACTGGCAAAAGAACAGATAATGAGCAGAGGTGTTGCTGTTATGGCAATGATATACTGGGCAGTTAGAGGTCCATAATCACTATCTGTACTAGTCTTCTGAATAATTACTAGGTAAGCAGCATGAACTAATACAGCCAGCACTCCGGTTATGTAGCCTACAGGTTCGCCACTCAAGTCACCAGCACCTGTATGGGACACAAGATAATGTTAGATTGAATTGATTAGTATAAAGATGCATGTTTCATAAAAAACAACATACATTTAATACAGAAGAACAACCTACAATGGAATAGCTGTGTTTTATTTGATTGCATGTTACTTATTTAAAGGCAAGTTTGCAATAAACATAGCACTATGACATTTACCCAAAGCTTGAAGTTTATCTTAGTATTTTATTATTTAGCCGTAATAAAATATATACAGTTGTTTCTACATACTATATTATGTATATATACTTTATTCCAATGGGTATGGAGAATACGTGTGACTTTATTCTCATCAAATGACAATAGAGAAATATGCCTGTGCAATGTACATCAACACAGTAGCTTACAGTTTCCTTTAGGAGAGCATGTGACAGGAAGATTTACAGACAGGAGATTGTGAGAGACAGGGGTAGAGCAATATAAATGTGTATGTAGACTGCACTGCCAAAAATGTGACTCAAAGTTACTAAAGAGTTTGCAACACCAGAAAATACGACTAATGACCAATGTATCAGTAAGTCCCTTTCAGATAACTGTTGCTTAAAAACCAAAAGATAGGTGAACAGGTGCTGGTGCCATTAGTAACAGATAAACAGGTGACCATTTCCAGGTGCTCCAGGTGACCCCACATGGATTGACACTCACCACAATGGATGGATCTTCTATTACTATAGGTCTCACTGCGCTTTTTTGGTTGGATCCACTGTGTATTTCATCACCAACTTGACAATTCATATGTACCAGGATGCGATTTCTTCCAATGCAATACACCGTCACGCAAAAAAAAGTATCAGGGAAAAGGTTCATTGCGCAGAGCAGCCAACTTTATTAAATCATATAAAACCTTACAATTACACCACACTCACATGTATATGTGACTAAGGACCGGCACTAGGTACAACTAGGATTGATCGACTACCAGTGCAGCCAGTCAGGGCGAGTCCTGAGTACAGTGAGTATATGTTACTGCAGTGCTTGCCCCCTGCTCCCCCAAGTGCTGACAGCTTGCCGCTTCCCAAAACCCCCTTTCACTGTGCGCTGATCAAGTCCTCTGTTTACAAAACCCCTCCACTACCACCATTTCAACCCACAACAATAACCCACCTCCCGTTCCTCCACCCTCAACAGTAACCCTCCTCCCACCTCTCCACCCTCAAAAATAACCCTTCTCCCACCCCTCCACCCTCAACAAAACCCTCCCGCCTCTCCACCCTCAACAATAACCTCCACCTGGCTCTCCGCTCTCAACAATATCCCTCCATCTCTCCACCCTCACTAATAACCTCCACCTGGCTCTCCACCCTCAACATTAGCCCCCTCCCAACTCTCCACCTTCGCTAATAACCTCCACCTGGCTCTCCACCCTCAACAATAACCTCCACCTGGCTCTCCACTCTCAACAATATTAACCCTATCTCTCCACCTTTACTAATAACCTCCACCTGGCTCTCCACTCTCAACAATATCCCCCCATCTCTCCACCCTCATTAATAAACCTCCACCTGGCTCTCGATCCTCAACATTAGCCCCCTCCCAACTCTCCACCCTCACTAATAACCTCCACCTGGCTCTCCACCCTCAACAATAACCTCCATCTGGCTCTCTGCCCTCAACATCTGCCCCCTCCCAACTCTCCACCCTCAATAATAACCTTCACCTGTCTCTCCACCTTCAACAATAAGCCTCCCCTCCACTGGCTGCCTGGCTTACTCTCTTTCTCCGAGAAAACAGTTCAAACGGGAAAAACAGTTGTCAGCTGACAGCTGTTGGATTCCTGTCATAGCTGTGCCTCTAAGAGTTGGTGCCTTTAAGAGTTAGTCCTTCACCTTCAGGACTGAGCTCAGTGGCTTTTGGTGTTTTGATAACTGAAGCGAGTTCGAGTTCGGCCGGTTTTCAGCAGATGGTCTCTGGGTGTGAATGTGAATCACCCAACAAAATCCGCTACACCAATGATGTGGGAAGTGGGTCCTGTGTAATAACGGGGTTAGAATGGGGAAGGGGTCCTGTGTACTGATGGGGGTAGTATGGGGTGGTCTTGTTTAATGAGGGGGTAGTATGGAGGAGGGTTCCTGTGTAATTATGGGGAAAGGGTCCTGTGTAATGATGGTGGTAGAGGGGAAACCTGTGTAATAATGGGGGGCAGTATGGGGGAGGGGGTCCTGTGTAATGATGGGGGGGAAATTCCATGGGGGGGGCAAGAAAAAGTTTGTCCATAGTCCAATCAATATTAAAGACAGCTCTGCAGGGCTGTCTTTAACACCGGGCATAAGGGGCAGCTGCCCTCAGCCAAGTTATTGTTATGGGGCCCAAAGCAGCTGCCCCTCGAGTCCACACTGCCCACATAGTTGCCAAAATTTTCATTAGGCTGTCCTGTGCTGAGTCACAGAAATAAGAGCTGCAGGTACCGTGGCAGCCCTTTCTGCTCTCTCTTCTGCACCCACACCCTTTGATGAGTTGGGCCAATAGGCTCCAGCAGAGTGAGAGATTTTTGATGGGGAGATGAGACTGGAAGAGGAGGATGTGGGATGGGGAAATGAAACTGGAAGAGGAGGACATGGCATAGAGGATATGGAATAGATAATATGGAGGAAATGTGATGGGGGGAGGAAGAGGAAGACATGGGATGTAGGAGATGGGACTGGGGGAGGAGGACATGGGATGGAGCAGATGGGAATGGAGGAGGACGTGGGATAAAGGAGATGTGATTGGAGGAGGAAGACATGGAATGGAGGAGATGGGACTGGAGGAGGAGGAAATGGGATGAAGGATATAAGACTGGAGGAGGAGGAGATAGGATGGAGGAGATGGGACTGGAGGAGGATGAGGACATAGTATGGAGGAGATTGGACTGCAGGAGGAGGAGAACGTGGGATGGAGGAGATGGGACTGGAGGAGGAAGAGGACATGGAATGGAGGAGATGGCAATGGAGGAAGAAGAGGACATGGAATGGGGGGATGATATTGGAAAAAGAGGACATAGGACGGGGGGGTGGGACTGGAGGAGGAGAAGGAGAACATGGGATGGAGAAGGAGGAGGACATGGGAGGGAGGAGATGAAACTGGAGGAGGTGGACGTGGGGTGGAGGAGATGGAATTCAAAAAGGAGGAAATGGGACTGGAGGAGGGACAAGAGGAGGAAGAGGACATGGGATGGAGGATACATTAAGTTGTAAAAGTATTAAAAAAAGTGGGTGCACTGAAGGACTAGGTGGGATAGCCAGTTGGGCAGATTCTGTGGGAAGGCCAATGGGTGAGGCTTGAGGAATGTCTCATTTTCTACTCAATTGTAGGGAATGCATAAAGGTACAAAAAAAACTGGACAGCCTTATAGAAAATATAAAGATAAAAAATAAAAAAAAAATTAAACATAAAAAATTGTAAAAAGTACATCTGTTAATAATGTTAAAAATAAAATAATGATGGTGGATGGGAAAATGACTGGGTCTGGAGCAGTGTTTGTCTCAGCACTAATTAAGATCATATTTCTGCCCTTTCTATCTTCAGAAAACATTGGCATCTTACTTCATGATTAAGACCATTGGAAAAATATCATATTCCACCCATTAAATACATTTTTCTCTGGAGCCTCTGCAAGGCAAGTGTCCAAGCTGGTGCCCCTATCTTGCAGGAAAACATTTTTATTTATGCATAGGGACAAGGTGGTGTTGAAGCCTAGGACTTCCTTCTTGCCTAAGGTAGCACCCCTTGGTTTGCATTGCATGTGTTTGCTTGACCAGGGCAGGGACAGCTTTACAAGAAAAACTAATTTGTAAATACTGTGAAAAAACTACTACTTCCAAGTGCCTCTCATTCTAGGTCTGCCTGACCTTTTGTTTTAATAAAGGGCATTGCCTAAATTTCATGCCAGTTATAGCAATAGACGGGATAAATATTTGATGCTTTGGTACACACTACTTTGCCACACAAGTGATGAACTGTAAACAAGGGTTATTTCTATGGAAAACAGTGCCTATGACAAGCACTGAAATTGTGCCCATGTCCAAACATCTGTCACCCTTTTCTTAGATAACCTTACAATAATATTAATTTGAAAAAGTACAAGCCAAACGCATTCATCTTTTAATTACTAAGATATCCATAACAGAGAGTGATTAATCCACTAACCCACAGTCCTGTAAGTACAGTGAAATCTACTGTTGCACTGTGTGGCAGTGCAGTCGCTCCAGACTCCGCCAGTGCAGTCGCACCAGTTGCCTTAACAATACTCACGCTGTGTTTTGTGAGCATCACAGTGTTGCTTTCTCCTGTCACTGCAGTCTCCATGAGTAGTTGAACTTTCACATCAGAGTCCCCCTTTCACATCAGGAGCCTTGGGGCACATATAATTGATTGCTGGAGTAAAACAAGCCCAAATTGGACCAGCAATAATAAACCCCAGGAAGTGTAAGGGTCAGCAGTAACCTCCAGAAAGTATAAGGGCCAGCAATGATAACCCCCAGTACATGTCAAGGCCAGCCATAACATCCAGCACAGCATAATAACTAACCCCCTGGCACTGAACAAAAATAAACCCCCAGCACAGCACAATAATGAACCACAAACATGGCACAATAATGACCCACAAAACATGGCACAATAATGAACCGCAAACAAGGCACATGAATGAACCGCAAATAAGGCACAGTAATAAACCGCAAACAAGGCACAATAATGAACCACAAACAAGGCACAATAATGAACCGCAAGCATTGGAACAATAATGAACCACAAGCATTGCACAATAGTGAACCACAAGCATAGCACAATAATAAACCTCCAATATTTCCCAATAATTAACCCCTTAGCATGGCACAACAATTAAATCCCAGCATGGCATAATAATGAACCCCAGCACAGCACAGTGTTATCCCCCCAGGATTTGCATTATAACTACCTGAATAATTAACCCCCAACATTGTACAATATTAACCTCTAGGATTACAGCAGTCAGTGTGCCACCTTCATTGCGAAACATAGAACACAGCATATAGTGTAAAGGGGTCAGCACTATGTGTGGGGGTCAGGACTGAGTAAAACAATACTTTGTCAATGTGCCCCCTCTACAATGGTGGTCAGTATGCCCTCTGTACAATGCATACAGTGTGTGTGTGTGGGGGGGGGGGGGCAGTGAGCAGCATACAGTGAGGGGACAGTGGGCAGCATACAGTGGAAAGACAGTGAGCAGTATACAGTGGGGGGCAGTGAGCAGTACACAGTGCAGAGCAGAAGTGACCATTTAGAGTGCCCAGATTAGAAGTGACCCCTTAGAGTGCCAAGATTAGGAGTGACCCCTCTGATAAATGCCCATGTAGACAAGGCTTCCCCTTTAGCGTGCCAAGATTAGTAGTGCCCCATTAGAGTACCCATAGCGAGAGTGACCCATTAGTGTACCCAGAGCAGGCAGGAGAATGCCCCCTTGCAGTGACCAGAGCAAAAGTAACATTTTAGAATGCCCAGACCAGCAGTGTTCCCTTAGAGTGCCAAGACTAGGAGTGCCCCTTTAGAGTGCTCATAGCGAGAGAGACCCATTAGCATGCACAGAGCAGGCAGGAGAATACCCCCTTAGCATGCCCAGAGCAGGCAGGAGAGTACCCCCTTGCAGTGCCCAGAGCAGGAGTGCCTCCTTAGAAAGCCCAGAACAGGAGGATGACCTCTTACAGTGCCCAGAGCAAAAGTGCCCCCTTACAATGCCCAGAGCAGGAAAGTGACCCCTTAGAGTGCCCAGAGCAGGAGTGATCCCTTAGAGTGTGCCGGAGCAAGAATGACATTTTAGAATGCCCAGATCAGCAGTGAGCCCTTAGAGTGCCCAGATTAGAAGTGTCCCTTTAGAGTGCGAAGAGCTGGAGTGTCCCCTTAGCTCACAGTGCCCATATAGACCAGGCTTCCCCCTTAGAGTGCCAAGATTAGGAGTGCCCCTTAGAGTGCACAGAGTTAGAGTGACTCATTAGCATGCCCAGAGCAGGCAGGAGAATGCCCCCTTAGCACGCCCAGAGCAGGCAGGAGAATGCCCCCTTGCAGTGCCCAGAGCAGGAGTACCCCCTTAGAAAGCCCAGAGCAGGATGGTGACCCCTTCAAGTTCCCAGAGCAGGAGTGCCCCCTTACAGTTCCCAGAGCAGGAGTGCCCCCTTACATTGCCCAGAGCAGGAGAGTGACCCCTTAGAGTGCCCAGAGCAGGAGAGTGACCGCTTGGAGAGCCCAGAGCAGGAGAGTGACCCCTTAGAGTACACAAAGCAGATGAGCGACCCCTTAGAGTACCCAGAGCAGGTGTTCCCCCTTAGAGTGCTCAGTGTAGGCAGGAGTGACCCTTTAGATTGCTCAGAGCAGGTGAGTGACCCCTTAGAGCACCCAGAGCAGGAGTACCCCCTTAGAGTGCCCAAAGCAGGAGAGTGCCCCCTTAGAGTGCCCAGTGCAGGCAGCAGTGGCCCCATAGAGTGCTCAGAGCAAGCAGGAGTGCCCCCTTAGAGTGCCCAGAGCAGGACAGTGAAATGAAGTGTGTTACTCCTGCGTTACCAACACTAAATAAATGAATGTGACCAAATAATGAAGTGAACTAAAATCAATGTGTCTATGTCTTTAAATGATAAAAGCGACTGCTAGCATCGAAAGTGTTCCCACATGGATAACTTAATGTGATCTAGTGCTGATGCTGTGCTGCTAAAAATATAGGTGCATAAACAAAAGAAAAATTATTATATGAAACCAACATGAACCAAAATGAATCTGTGCAGTTCTAAATTCAATCACATAATTCCTAAAAGTCTATAAGTGATAATCCTCCACCAAGGAATATAATAGTGATGCTTCTCCACCCCACACAATCATGTGTTACCTCTGTGCTAACAGAACTCTCACCTTCGGACTATTGTCATTTCACATGTTTATGATCAATCTTCCTGCAGTGCTTGCAATCTCCTTCACCTCCACACCACTAGGGGTTCTCCACTGCTACCACTTTGAAAACCAGCATCAAGGGGTATGGGGCCTTTAAATTTTCTGTACATTCAAATTGCCAGCATTTAAAAGGGGGAGGGAGGGGGGGAAACAATACACTTCATATGGTTTAGTAAGTTGAAAACTCCAAATTTATTAAAATAGTAATGCACTTACATAATGTACTATTAAAAACGCTTTTTGAGTATACAGATCACCATTTGCACTTGTAGATGATGTCACTTCTGGTCCACGTCTGCCTCTGGTCACGCCCTATGTGTTATGTCACAGTCACGTGACTTCATCAGGGGTAGCAGCAGGCGGACAGCATGCTCTTAAATACTGTGTGGAATCAAATGGGTTTGTGGCCATTTTGTTGTAGCCAATGTATTCTAATTAGCAAAATGAAGATCTAGACCAGCCAGGCATGCCTCTAGATCAGTGTCTGCTGTGCCACCATCATAAATGAGGGCTGGAACTCCCCCCTCCTCCCAGACCTTCCTTGTCACAGCTCAGCAGCTCCACAAGTGCCTGGTGTAGTGTGGTGATGAGGGGCGGGCTCTTGCACAGCCTATTAACAATCCTTATCCTTCTACCGCAGATGAGGACTGGAGCCACTGGCCCCCACTGCCCCCCCTTTTGTCCTGGCTCAGTAGGCAACTCCATTAAGGAACAGGGCCAGGCAAATAAGTTTGGGGTGGTGAGGGGGCAGGCACAGACAGTGCCTTTTAGAAGACTTCCTCCTTCCTCCTCCAGGGCTGTGACAGTAACCCACCTTCCTCTTGTCCTGGCTCAGCATGCAGCAGCTCCATATAAGGGGACACAGGTCCTTTCTGCCTGGTGGTGACTGGTGTGGTGTGGTGTTAAGGGGGGGTTTGCCAGGTGTGGCCTGCTTTGCATGGAGACAGGTAGCACAATTACCTTCCTCCACCTCCACAGGCTGGGCTGGCCTGCAAATGCAGAGGTGTCACCAGAGATGGACTGACAACTCATGGTGCCCCCGGGCAATAGGGGATCATGGGGCCCCTGTGTCCTTGCCCAAACTCAAAAAAGCCTATGAAAAAGGTACCAGGGGCATCTCATGGGGCCCCCTACTGACTCCAGGCCCTCGGGCAGTGCCCGAGTTTCCAAATGGTCAGTCCGCCCCTGGGTGTCATGTATCTCAGAGCTTTTATAACTTAGTGCTTCTGCATAGCACTGGAATCAATCCGCCTGCCAGGACTCACTGAAGATCAGCGCCTTTTGCGGCCAGAGATGCTGTGTATCCATCCTCAATAAGAAAGAGTCCCCAGACATTCCCTGTCACACTGGCATGCAGGTAAAATATTATTTTTAAAAATTGTGTGACATTGGGGGGTGCTATGAAGGTGTTTAAAGAATTTTTGGGGGTGCAAGCATCTGCTCATATCAGAATCGTCAGAGCCTCCCTCACATCAGAAACCTCAGAGGCCACTCACATCAGTGTCTTCAGATCCCCCTCACATCAGATTCCTCAGAAGCCATCATCATTGCCTTTTGATCCCACAATAACATCAGAGTCCTCCACTTCAGAGGCCCCTCTCCCCACCCCCCACACACACACATCCTCAGAACCCTCCACACCTGAGTCCTCCAGGCCCCTCTCACATAACAGTCTTCAGAACCCGCCACACATCAGAGTCCCCTCACATTGTTGCAAAAAGCGCAGTATAAATGGAGGAGGTGGGCCTTTCATTCATCCGCCTGTCCTCCATTCATATATAGCTTTTAATTCAATGAAGCTATAGTATGAATGGAGGAGGGGCGGAAAGGGCGTGCACAGTTAGCACTCTTAATGTGTGCCTGTGACAGGTCCATCAGCTATATTAACCCCTGCAGCATTGGAAGATTACAGCTCATCTCTTCTAACAATGTATATTCAATTCTAGAGAAAAAAAACTATATTGCTAATGATATTCTCCTTTGGAAGTAAATTTTCAGAACATTCCCAAAGCACACTGCGACTAACATGTACTATTCCTGTTTGTTAACTTCCCATATCAATATTCTGTATCTGTCTAAGCCACTGCACATGACACAATTAGGAGAGGATTTTTTGTTCTGTAATGGGAATAAAAGACAGAAACAGAAAAGATACATGGTAAGGAAATGTCTGGATATAAATGCACAAGGCCAGAAACCATTGAATAAATTATCTTTAACTCTTTTACACCAGAAAAAGAGAGAAAGAGACGAAGAAATAACTTTCCCTGTACTCTAATCATGCCATGGGTCTTGTTCACCTCATTGGCTACACTACATTACTCATTTATGTTCCAGGCTCATTACCCACTGTATCCGCACACTCAGTCATGCCGAACAAAATGTTTCCCAGATACAGACTGAACAACCTGTTACTCAACCATTCACATTCCTAAACCCAATTCTAATTCTCATTTACAAGTAACATAAATTGGTTCTCTCTGTTCTGAACATGAGAGCCCAAGGCTGGAGTTTGCCTCTTGTAGGCCTTAGCCACATTGTCTGATGCCTCCCCCAAACATTCCTTACACATGCCATCAGCCATTCCTGTTTACACCTACCCATCAGTGCCAATAATTTCACCAGCCCACCACACCACTTTTGAGTAGTCCAGACCTTATTCCATGGCCCCACTTACTTTTTCAAAAACTGACACCTTTCTTATGTACCATGGTAGGCTCTTTGTACCTCTTCAGTGGGTGGCATGAGCATGGCCAACAGAAGTCACAACAAGTGCAGGATTCCATTGTGAAGCTGTTTTGCCTTGGCCACCCAAAACATGGACATATATATCTCAGTTACTGCCTCTGACAGTCATTTTGTCAAATGTCAAAAGAGGGTGAAATCATCCAACAGAAACCACCAAAGGCCTTAACTGTTTTCTTCCATAGCAGCCACTTTGGGAAAGCCTGTGCTCAATTATTTGCAGTGCTTTCCATAGCATATCATGTAGCATATTTTCAGTCCAACATGGGTGGCTAAGTGCAGTCTATAGCCCCTTTCAAGTGTATGTTTCCTGCAAATGTGGTGGTAGAAGCAAGAAGCAAAAGCTTTATCTGGCTCTAGGATCAGCCTCTACATGTCCCAAATTAGAAGTTCAGCCTTAAAACAGCCTGGACACAAAATACCATGCTGCAAATAATGTTTTCCCAACAACATTTACATTGCGTATCATAGTGGATACGCAACTCACAAACTCAGTCATATTTTCAGTAACTTTGCAAATGCCACTGCAGACCAGCATTATGATTTGGTAGGTGTATATATAATATAACATTTTTAGTTCAGCTACAATCATATTGCAAACTTTGTACAACCTGTACGCTCATTATGTCTTTAAAAGTTGCAATGTGTATTTTGGTGAACTATAATCAGAGTATTTTTAGGACTCATTGGGGGGAGGAGGGTGGGGGGGTTACTAAAACTGGTGAATGCAGAATCTGGTGCAGTTGTGCATGCTAGCCAATAAGCTTCTTCCTTAAACTTGTTCAGTTAAGCTTTGGCAATAAAATCTGGAAGCTGATTGGTTTCTAAGCAGAGCTGCACCAGATATTGCACTCTCCAGTTTTAGGAAATAACCCCCGTGAGGTGCAGCTTCAGAACAGTGCTGTTTATTGTTAGATGTTTAGCCAGGATATGAACTTTAGGGTAACTCCATTAAATTAAAGACAGTACAGGACACTGAAGTGGCATCATAATCACCCTGAACAATAATCACCCTGTATTTATTTTACCTTATTTGACAGATATGTTAGAAAATTTGGTGGAAGGGACGCTATATCCCATACCCCTGCAGATCCTGCTATATGAGATGGCATGTGTAAGACCTGACACCAACAGATTACTGAAATATAGACAGGAGACAGGAAGATAGGAACTATTTGCATACCACACTACCCTCACCACAAGCCCCTTCTCATCTCAGCAAAACTCCTCTTAATGGAGATCATGTTCTTTGAAGCTTGAAAGAGTATTTTGTGAACTCACAGGTGCTCGGTTTGAATCCTGTCCCGGATGCTATTTGCATAGAGCTTGTATGATCTACCTGTGCCTGCGTGGGTTTCCTTCGAGTACTCTGGTTTCCTCCCACACTCCAGAGACATACTGGTAGATTAATAGGTTCCTGTCTAAATTGGCCCCTGTGAGCATATGCAAATAATGGACCTTAGATTGTAAGCTCATTAAGGGCAGGGACTTATGTAAAAGTATGTAAAGTGCTGTGCAAATTGTTGTTACTATATAAATGCCTATAACATAATAAATAAGGGAAGAGTGGCCATGGTCAGTTTGAAACAAAAAGATTCCAAACTGTTCAAAGTAAAAAATATCATATATTAACCCCTTGACGCCAGGCGCCTCCCGGCCCTTTAAGGGTTTCAGAAGTCAGGAGGCAGGCGGGGTTTTAGGGTCATGTGACCACGGTGATTTGCTCTCACGGCGGTCACATGATCGGGAAAGGTCCTGATCGCAAGAGGACATCGGGACCTTTTTGTGAGTACCAGACATATGTGCTGGGAGCGCGCGGGGCACGCGCTCTCAGCACATATGTTTTTCCTAATTGCATGCAAATGTGCGGCCGCTCGGTGTCAAGGCCCAGACGCTGGGAGGCCGCACATTTGCGTGTGGCTGGCGCCAAGAGGTTAAAAAAAAATCTTAAAGATAAGGAAGCCTACATTAATCCTGAAGCTTGGAGGATGTGTGTAACAATTGTTCAGATTGATAGATACTAGGAGCGAATTTACTAAAAGTATAATCTGGTGCAGCTGTGCATGGCAGCCAATCAGCTCCTACCTTCAGCTTGTTCGCGTAAGCTTTGACAATAAAACCTGAAAGTTGATTGGCTTCTATGCAGAGCTGCACCAGATTTTTCACTCTCCAGTTTTAGTAAATGATCCCCACTGAGTATTTTTTAGTGACTGCCACCACCACCAATATCAGGGTCACATATGGCCAGGGGCGGACTGACCATTTGGAAACTCGGGCACTGCCCGAGGGCCCGGGGTCAGTAGGGGGCCCCATGAGATGCCCCTGGTACCTTTTTCATAGGCTTTTTTGAGTTTGGGCAAGGACACAGGGACCCCATGATCCCCTATTGCCCAGGGGCCCCATGAGTTGTCAGTCCGCCCCTGGAGACACCTCTGCATTTGCGGGCCACACTAAAGATAGGAAGGAAGGAGGGAGCAGTGTGCTGCCCAGCCCAGCCTGTGGAGGAAGGTAATTGTGCTACCTGTCTCAATGCAAAGCAGGCCCCATGATCCCCTATTGCCCGGGGGCCCCATGAGTTGTCAGTCCGCCCCTACATATGGCTCATACGTCACTGGTGGGAAATCAGTGCTTAGTAGGGATCCTTTTGTATTGTTTATAATATTCCAAATACACACTTTTCAGTTTATTCTATTTAAATGCTTGCTGTGATTTAAAACATAATAATCATGAATTTGGACAAGATAACCTGAACATACCCCTGGATCTATTTTTGACGTTTCATTAACTGGTCAAAATGTATACATACTGAAAACATCACAATTATTTGTATAAGGTAACTGGGCAAAGCATATGTTCAATTCCAGTAGTTAAAGTATAGCTAAAGCAAAAACTTTTAGTTCCATTTTAGATATAGGGCTTGATTTACTAAAACTGCAAAAAAAACTGCAAAATGTGGTGCAGCTCTGCATAGAAACCAATCAGGTTCCAGGTTTTATTGTCAACACTTAATTGAACAATCTGAAGTTAGAAGCTGATTGGCTAACATGCAAAGCTGCATCAGATTTTGCCCTTTCCAATTTTAGTAAATCAACCCCATAGCAGAGAATTGTTAAAACCTCTAACATTTTTTGGCCATCTAAAAGTTTTGTTCACAAGATTCCCCTTCACTTTATGTCCTGTAGACACAACAGGAAGTAAGAGAAAATCTCTCCAAAGTCAGTATATTTCCTCTTAGACAGTTATCACTGGAAAAGATGTCTCTTATTCTTGCAAAAAAAAAATAAATCTTCTAATTCTTCCAAGCTGCATCCAAAACTAAATAAAAAATGGTGATAGATATAGTATATTTTAAGTAGTTAATTATTTTATTTTTTAAAAGTTTTAATTAAAACTCTTTGCTGACTACAAATTTTAATCATACCTATGTAACTTTAAATTGAAAACAAATATAGTTAGAAGCCTGCAAAAATATATAATAAGCTAGGCTTCTTGGTGATTTGAAGCATTTGCATAATAAAAGAAAAATCTAGGATTTAAATACAGTACACTCTGACATAATAAATATAATGTTCATCAGCAGGCAGGATAATCGGTGATTTCATGAGAGCAGCGGGGGAGACTGGGAAACACGTAAAACATGACAAAGATTTATTACAGTGTACCACCAGTTTCTTCAGGCGCTGGCTGACTTACAAATAAAAAAAGGCTGTACAAAGAGCCTGTAATCCATAGTACCCAATCAGAATCCCCCTTTCATCAAAGTGATCAGCACTAAAAGCTGATTGCCATGCTTCAGGTTTTCTTTTTCTTGTATTACATAACGATGGCAGAGAATACAGTAAACTAAAATTTACACACTATAGCCAAGTTACTATTGTCAGTAAAAAAAAAACTAAAATCTTTCTGCCAGCTACAAATTAAATAAAATCTTAAATAATAATGGCGTGAGCAGTAAGTGTGTTAACCTGCTACTTTCTGGTGCATGCAGTTCATGACAAAGCAAAGTAGCAAATGTCAGGATTGTAAAGGAAAAAAATTGTGAAAAGTTCAAACAAAAGCAGTCACCACATTTTTGTTTGTGGGCTTAGATATGCTTTACCCTACTATAGCTGAATACTGCAGTGTACCACTCTAACATTCCCCCCCCATATACAGAGGCTGATGTGCCTAGGAACTAGTTTGTAACAGTTTAGACTGCTAACTGGAAGGGCAATACCCAACATAAGGATAACAAGGGCTGTGTTTGGTGAGAACAGCTAACTGCCACTTAGGCTGGCCATACACTATACAATATTCTGTCCAATGTCTGCCCAATTTCCTTTAGATTTACCTTCAACTATGTAGTGCAAGAGCCTGCGTAATTGGATACAATTGAAAGTGTTGTTAGGTTTGACCTCCTATTATATGATTTTTGGTAAATCTAAAGCAAAATTCTCAAGAAAATTTTATAGTCAGCCTTAGTAAGGCCACACATTATACAATGTTCTTGAGATTTTTGGTTTAGATTTACCAAAAATCATATAATAGGAGGTCAAACCTAACAACACTTTCAATTGTATCCAATCACGCAGGCTCTTGCACTACATAGTTGAAGGTAAATCTAAAGGAAATTTGGCAGAAATTGGACAGAAAATTGTATGGTGTATAGCCAGCCTTAGTATCTGTAGTTGTTTCACTGCCACAAAATAACATAGGGAATCCCTGCACTGGTTATAGAAACTTAAAGTGTATGCAATCCCTAACATTGATTTCTCTTATTTGCTCTCTTTCGGTCTGCTAAACATACATTGAAAGCGTGTTATTATATCTGTTCAGCAATTGTAAAAATAAATAAATATCTGTTTATCCCACCAGAAATCTTGTGAGCTGATAACTTCCTATGCTCTCTGCCACTTAACTGTTATTAGCATTGCTCTCTGCTATCTCCATGGACTACAAATCACCTCCCCCTGTTCTGGAGAAGAGAGTGAGAGGCGTTAGGTAGTCCAAACACAATCTCTGTTCTATAGTGACAATGCTGATCAGTACGGTCTTCACCCTAGGACAGAGGAGTGTTAATGTCAGGATTACTAGGTGAAAATAAAGGGGTAAAAATTAGATAAATAAAACAAATGCAGTCACTACATTTAAGGATAAATCTGCTGCAATACTATCAATTTTTGTTGGTGGGCTTAGATATGCTTTACCCTACCATAGCTGAATACTGCAGTGTATCACTCTGATCTAGAGTCTTGGAAATATTTCCTCAACTCCCCTGTCATGCCACTGTAACATCCAGGGGCGGACTGACAACTCATGGGGCCCCCGGGCAATAGGGGATCATGGGGCCTCTGTGTCTTTGCCCAAACTCAAAAAAGCCTATGAAAAAGGTAACAGGGGCATCTCATGGGGCCTCCTACTGACCCCGGGCCCTCGGGCAGTGCCCGAGTTTCCAAATGGTCAGTTCGCCCCTGGTAACATCTGCTATAGGTACACAGTGATATCATCTGGACAGGTGCTGCTGTTAAATGATTTCAGCCAGAGCCCCCTGTCAGTAACTGGTACCTCACCTGACCTATCTAGCTGAAATGAGGCTAAGCCTAAAGCTGCAACTTAAAGTGTATGCAAACTCCAATAATAGATTTCTCGTTTTTGCTCCCTTTTTGTCTGTTAAATATACCATTGGAAGTGTTTTATTATATCTGTTCTACATGTGCTAAAAAACACTAATCATCCAGCCAGAAATCTTGTGAGCTGATAATTTCCTGTGCTCTGTGCCTCTGGGCTGTTCTCACTTGTTCTCTGTGATTTCCGTGGACTACAAAACACCTCCCACTGTTTATGGAAAAGAGAGAGAAGTCATGTAGTGCTAATGCGGTGTTATGTAGTCCTAATCAGGGGCAGACTGACAACTCATGGGGCCCCTGGGCAATAGGGGATCATAGGGCCCTGTGTCCTTGCCCAAACTCAAAAAAGCCTATGAAAAAGGTACCAAGGGCATCTCATGGAGCCCCCTACTGACCCCAGGCCCTCGGGCAGTGCCCGAGTTTCTAAATAGTCAGTCTGCCCCTGATCCTAACACATTCCCTATCCTGGGGTGACAATACTGCTCAGCAGGGCTGTCACAATAGGACAGGTAGTTAAATAATTGTAGGATTACCAGGTGAAAATATTGGAAAAAAAGAGTGAAAAAAGAAAACCTAAGAAGCCACATATCTAAGAACAATTAAGCTGCAATACTATCAAATTTTGTTTTTAGGTTTAGATACTCTTTCAGCTCCCATAGCTGAATACTGCAGTGTCTCACTCTGTCCTGAAATCTAAAGCTCACCACACACGTTATAATCTGGTTGTACAATGTCTGTTAGATCTACCAACAACTATGTAATGCAAGAGCATGCCTGCTTATACTGACATAGACAGGATAGATTAGGTAGATCACCATATTACATAGTTTGGAAAAAGCTAAAATTGGCAGTCAGATTGCAGTGTTTGTGTGTGACGAGCCTTATGTTGGCCATACACCGTGTGATACAACTGAGTGATCGATGTCTGATTTAGCAAAACAATTAAATCAGACATTGACTTGAGCTTGATAAAAATGGCATGGCTGAGCAATAAGCAATTGATACTGACTTCGATCAACCCATTTCGTTCAGCTGTGGTGGAAAAAAATCAATTGTACAGAGTCTTCTGGATGCTTGGGAGCTCAAAAAGAGAACTGTGCGTCCGTCTGATCGACTTTATGATAAATACAATTTATGTATGAAATCCATTGAACTAGGAATACACATGTATGGAAAATTTAATGAATTATGTTTGCCATGCAAATTTTTTTTTTTGCTTGATTTATGTGACTGAGCAACTTTGGTTGATTATTGTATAGTGCTGTGTATGGTCATCATTAGTTTTTTCTACTGTTCTGCACCTGCAGGGTGTAATCTCTGTAATTCTAGCAAAAGATCCTGTAATACCTGCTATAGTTATATATTTGATCAAATCTGGACAGGTGATGATGTAAAATGATTTAAACCACAACCCTGGTACCTCAACTGACCTGTCTAGCTGAAATGAAGCTAAACCTAAAGCTTCAACTTCAAGTCTTACTTCAGCTGGCTATACACCTTACAACCTGATGACCTACCATCAACTATGTGATGTAAGAACCTCCCAGATCTGATATGAATTGATTTGGTTGTTTAGCTTTGTCCTCATATTACACTCACCGGCCACTTTATTAGGTACACCTGTTCAATTGCATGGTAACACAAACTGCTAATCAACCAATCACATGGCAACAACTCAATGCATTTAGGCATCTAGACGTGGTGAAGACGACTTGCTGAAGTTCAAACTGAGCATCAGAATGGGGAAGAAAGGGGATTTAAGTGACTTTGAACGTGGCATGGTTTTTGGTGCCAGACGGGCTAGTCTGAGTATTTCAAAAACTGCTGATCTACTGAGATTTTAATGCACAACCATCTCTAGGGTTTACAGAGAATGGTCCAAAAAAGAGAAAATATCCAGTGAGCTGCAAGTGTGTGGACAAAAATGCATTGTTGCCTTGTTGAGGTCAAAGGAGAATGGGCAGAGTGGTTGCTGCGGCATTCAGATGGTAGGGTCAGGATTTGGCATAAACAACATGAAAGCATGGATCCATGGCTCAGGATGGTGGTGTATTGGTGTGGGGAATGTTTTCTTGGCACTAGCAAGGTGTACCTAATAAAGTGGCCGGTGGGCATACATAGTTTTGGTAACTCTAAGGGTCATCATGCATGCTACAATTTATCCATACAATCCTGGTACGCTCAACTGCAAATTTATAAAAAATATATATACAATATGAGGACCTAGCTAAACTTTCCAATCAAATTGTATTGAGTCCGGCAAGCCCTTGCACTGCATAGCTGTTAGCAGAGCTATAGGAGATTGTACAATCAGATTGTAATGAGTGAGCTTAGGCAGGCTATAGACGAGTCGAAAAATGAAAGTTCTGTTGATCGAAAAATTAAAATAGCTCATATGATTGTGCCATCAATTGTTTTGATTTTCTAAAAAAAAAAAACCATTATGTTCGATCAGGCACTTTTGATTGCGGCGCGAATATTGCGTATCACAACTGGCACACAAATGGTGCACAAACCCATTCAAAAATCAACACAAATTGTGTTTGTTTTTTGACTTGTCTACGCTGGCCTTAGTTGTACAGAGATTGTACAATCAGATAATACCGTGTATGGCTAGCTTTAGGACAATCTAAACGTGCATATGCATTGATGAAGTAAAGGAGAGATCACTTACCTGCCAAAGCTGCACCACAGGTGGTGATGAAGACAGCCACCAGCACTCCTATGGAGGGGATCCCGTTCCTCAGCACCAGTACTCCAATTAATAGAGTGACCAAGGGCAGACATCGCTTGAACACCACATACATGGGAAGGCTGAGTCCCCTTAAGGACCAGAGCGTGAGGCTGGACTGCAGAGTGGAGAGGATGGTGACCCCAGCGAACATCCGAGCAAGACTCAAGCCATAGGGGGGCACCGAGATCTTCCCACATCGTCTGAGAACTTCTAAGGTGATGGCTGCGGTGGAGCTGGTCATACACTGCACTAGGGTCAGGAAGGAAAAATGATACTTGCTGATGAGAAACTTCAGCAGGATGTTCAGAGAACCTGAGAACACCCCATGTGCTATGGCCACTGAGATCCCCAGGAAACGTCCCCTGCAGATTTGCATCCTTAGCCCAGCGCAGCCCTGGAGCACCAACAAAAAAAAAGACTTTTCTATGCAGTGTATGCACAGAGGCTGCGGAGGAAGGGAATCCCCTGATGGCTTACAGTCTGCCTGTCACTCTGTGCATCAACTGTACCCACTGATTCCCCTTCTTCTACTGCTAGCTACCAGCCTATGGACAGCAGCTGCAGCACCACCACCACCCTGTTGGTGAAAAGGAGGAAGAAGGAAAGGCGAGGAGGAAAAAAAGAAAAAAAAAGTAACTCCCTGGATGAAAATGATCAATAGGGGGGACAAAACTGTACTGTGTATAGGATCTGTCTGTGAGTGCCTCACCCCCTCCTCCACACTGACGCATTTGGACCAGTGTGCATATGCAGACTCCATTGACTTCATTATTGGGAGTAGCACTTCACCTATTGCCATTGATGAGTCAACCTTACTGTACATATTCAAGAAGAAAGAGGCTTTCCATGTAGGAGAAGACCCGTCTGCTACAAACCCAAAACAGGATCATATGTGCAGGGAGCTCTAAACTAATTGCCTTGTCCTAATCCATTATAGAGGGAACCCTAGGAACATGGACACCCAATAAATTACTAGAGAGATCACTGGGCAGACAGAGGTCACAAGACAATACAAGGCAGCTATTGAGCCACAGCAAACAATCAAATCAACTATTAAGGACCCCATGAAATACCTTCATTCACATCTAGTCTTCAATGGTGATATTTTTCACAGCCCTTCTAGGTTTACAAATACCAGGTTTAGAGGGGATTTACTAATAAAAAAATTGCAGATTTCCAATTGCAGTGGCTGCATTAGTTTTCATTTTTAGGGCTCGTTCACACTAGAATGCGGTGTGGGAGAGCTGCTTTTCCGTGCGGCTTCATGCACTGCATTCCGATCACAATACCCTTGTGATGTGCTGCGGGGGTCAGTTAAAGTTAATGATACCTCAAACGCAGGTTGCAAACTCATTGCGTTTGCCCACACCAAACTGCATGGTACAAAGTAACATGCAATGCGGTTGCCGTGCATTTAAAAAAAAAAAGTAGTGCATGCATTACCTTTGGTGCGGTGTGCTTTCAGCCCATTCAAGTGAATGGGCTTGAAAAAGCACCGCATAGACCCACATATGAATCGCACAGGAACGCACAGCAAATTCCTGTGTGATTCAAATCAGAGCAAAGTGTGAACCAGTACTTTTTTCCCTAAGGCTACATTCACTCTTGCTTTTGTCAGCAGGCGTCAGACAGGCATTTGGGAAGCATTTTTAATGCTTCTCAAACACCTATGAAAATGCTGCACATGGCAGCATGCAGTGCTGTTCACACTGAAGCGTTAGCGTCATGTCCTGGCAAAACTGACGCCTCGTGTCCAGTCAGGAGGAGTTGAAGCCTCCCTTTCAAGTCTACGGTGCCCCTTCTCAAACACCTGGCAGGCGTTTGCGGTGCGGTTGCGGAGCATTAATACCATACTTCATTATAGGCATTTGTGGTGCAGGTTTCACGCTTGGCAAACGCCTATCAACCACCTCAAAACCATGCATTTGGGGAGCGTTTGAGGAGCATTAAAAACGCTTCCCAAATGCCTGTCTAATGCCTGTCAAACGCTATAAGGGCGTTTGGCAAGAGTTAGAAATAAAGTCAAGTGTGAACGAGCCCTTTGGCTCCATGCACACTGTGCTTAGAAAATATGACAGTTCCCTTGTCAGAAAAAAAAACAATGATAGAGAATGTTTTTGTACACAGTTTAGGTAAGTTTAGGAGAGTTTAGCAATTTTTCTGCCAGAAAGCTCCAATCAAAAATGCAAACCAGAAGAGTTTTTTTTCCTGCCTCTAAAGGTTGAGATTAAAATATGCCTCTAATTGTCCTAATGTGCATGGGTACATAGGACAGCACTGAGCTGCTTCTACAGGCAAAACACAGAACTACTGTAGAAGCAGCAATTTTTAAGCCAGTGTGAATGGAGCCTTATTTGCACCTGGCCAATAACACATTCGGGGTAGATTTACTAAAACTGGAGCACTCAGAATCTGGTGCAGCTGTGTATGGTAGCCAATCAGCTTCTAACTTCAGCTTGTTCAATTAAGCTTTGACAATAAAACCTGGAAGCTGATTGGCTTCTAGGCAGAGCTGCTCTTGATTTTGAACTCTCCAGTTTTAGTAAATAACCCCCTTGGCGGCCAAGCACACATCTGTAATTGATCAATTTCTTTAACAATCACTCTCTCCCAATAGGAACAATCAATCTATAGATTACAGCCCATTCAATCCATATGCCACACACAGGGAATTGAATTTTGGTCGATTGGTGGAAGACACAAACAGAAGTTCTCGATTGTGTTTCTGTTTTCACCATGCAATTTTAAGCTGCCCATACATGGGTCAATTTTCTTCACTCAGCCAGCCGTTCAGCCTATTGGCTGCAGCACTTCCATTCATAAGAAGTTGATCGCTAGATTTATTTATGATTTATTTGTTTCAGGTACTTATATAGCACCGTCAATTTACGCAGCGCTTTACATATATATGAAAAAGATAGTGTCGTGCTGCTAGCAAAAAACAATGAATATGGATATAAAGACAAAGACATGACTAATAGTCCCAAAAGTTGATAAAAAAAAATAATAAATCAAATTCTTCAAAAAATCGAAGACAGTGAAATATATTCCTGCTGGTGATTGCACCCAAATTCCCAGTGCTGTAAATCTTCAATAAACGTGGATCACCACAGTAAACATAGACTTCCAGGTAGACTCTCACCTTTTCACATGGACCTGTATGTGAACACAGGTCAGAAAAGCACATAACTTGCTCCTCTGTGGGCAATCTTCCCTTTATGAATCACCCCTAAACTCTCAGAAATGGCACCTGATCTCAGTACAGCCAGCTCTATGGATAAAGCTGTTGTCACCGTATCCCTGGCTCTGTGTATATCTACACCTGATACTCTGTCACGTGACTCTCGCCTCATATATATATATATATATATATATATATATATATATATATTGTACATTCACATCAGTTCCTAACCCTCAAGGGGTGTACAATCTAAGGTCCCTAACTCACATTCATACATATACTATGGACAATTTAGACAGGATCCACTTAACCTACCAGCATGTCTTTGGAGTGTGGGAGGAAACCAGAGTATCCAGAGGAAACCCACACAGGCACAGAGTGAACATGCAAACTCCAGGCAGGTGGTGCTGTGGTTGGGATTTGAACCAATGACCCTAGTACTGCGAGGCAGAAGTGCTAACCATTTAGCCACTGTAATGATAGATCAACTTTTTATGAACAGGAACAACAATACTTGATCGAAATTTGGCCGGTTGCAGCAGTGATTGAACTGAAATTTTCCAGCAGTCCCATTCATGAGAAGTTGATCGATAGATCAACGTTTCATGAATGGGAACAGATACTGTACCTGGAATGAAAATCAACTGGTTCAGCTGCAGCACTGATTGAACTGAAATTTTCCAGCAGTCCCATTCATGCAGTGGCGTCCTGAGTCAGGTGCGGGGGGTGCGGTCCGCACTGGGTGACACCGACCACACGGGGTGACACCGGACCCGCTCCACAAAAAGGTAAGTTGTAAAGCAAGCCGACGATCCCCGCAGGATGGATCCAATCCATCCTGTGGGGATCATCAGCTTTCTTTACAACTTACCTTTTCTTGGAGCGGGTCCGGTGTTACCCCGTATAGGTTGCATTCCGATGATCCTGCGGGGATCGTCGGCATGCAACCTATACGGGCAGACACCGGTGTAGCGGCAAGATGCGTCTCCCATGTAGATATGTCCCCCCTGAAGCAAATTGGCATGGAAGGGGTTACTTCACCAAAGGTACATGGTCGGATAAAGTAGTTCTATCATTGACTGATCGTGCCTGAAACCGGGACATGCGCAGTTGCATCAGGGGGGACATATCTACATGGGAGACACATCTTGCCACTACACCGGGCCCGCTCCAAGAAAAGGTAAGTTGTAAAGAAACCGACGATCCCCGCAGGATGGATCAGATCTGCGGATTGAGCATAATGGATCGGAGTCTGATCCATTATGCTCAATCCGCAGATCCAATCCATTCTGCGGGGATCGTTGGAGGGGGTGTCACCAAGTGTTACCGCATTGGGTGACACCAACCCTAGGGATGCCTCTGCATTCATGAGAAGTGATTGGGAAACGACATACCTGGATCGAAAGTTGGCTAGTTCCTGCTGAACCGGCTGAATTTTGATCCATGTATGGCCAGCTTTATAATCAGCTCGATTAAAATACAATCAAGTTCATGACAAAGGTATCTTGGCACTGCTGATCAATGCAAAGCGATCAATAATTTTGCACCCTGGTTAAACAAATCCGTTCCAGGCCAAAGCGAAGTTATGTCTATTCAATTGTTTGTTGCATATCAATCGGATAATAAAGGGTCACATTAGGGTGTCTCCACTCTGGATGGAGGAGCATCAAGTGCACATTTTGACAGCAACATTGTCAATTTAGTAGGAGGATAGTGTTAGGGTAGATTTAGATGTTCATCTAAATCTCTTTCTTCTGAAGGATACTGACAGGTAGTGAAGAAGCACTGTCATGCCTCACCACCTGTTTTAACCCCATTTTTGCCGACAAACGCACCATAAACGTGTGCAATGCACGTGGTTGCAGGGCAGTTGTGGTTCTTCCTCATTTGCTTGAGAGTAGCATTCTCTGGGCTTGCCAAGCTGCGGTTCCTAATGCCAAGCTGCGGTTTCTAATGTGAGCAAAATCCTCTCTTGTATTAAGAGGTATAGACTTCAGAGAGAGAGATATCATTTTACCCCTGTACAGATCATTATTAACACCTCATCTAGAATATGCAGTTCAGTTTTAGGCACCAATTCACAAAAAGAACATTGGGGAACTGGAGAAAGTACAGAGAAGGGCAACCAAACTGATTTGAGGCATGGAGGAGCTCAGCTATGAGGAAAGATTAGACGAACTGAATGTATTCTCTCTTGAGAAGAGAAGATTAAGGGGGGATATGATGAACATGTATAAATACATCAGTGGTTCATATAGTGAACTCGGTGTAGAGTTATTCACCCTGAGGTCATCACAGAGGACAAGGGGGCACTCTTTACGTCTGGAGGAAAAGAGACTAAGGTGTCCTTTCATGAAACTGAGATCAGCAGCGATTCTGAGGATCGTTGCTGAACTCCGATCATTAGTGGTTTAGGAAACAGAGATGATCAGCGGAGAACATGTTCTCCGCTGATCATCTCAGCAAACAGACTGCCAGTGTATGAAGGAGCAATGTCAGCCCTTCACTGGCGATCTGTGTTCTTCCTCCAGATTCTCCAGCCCAGAGCTGGAGAATCGGAGGAACTGCAAATTAAGCAGCAGTAATTTACCGCTGCTTAGTAAACTGTGTTTGACTGATCTCTTACCGTAATCTCACGAGATTACAGTAACAGCAGCCATTTTCTAATGTTCAATTCATTTGTAGATCGCTTCTCTCCTCATTAGGAGATGTGATCTACACCGCTTCATAAAAAGGCATTCAAAGGAGAACTGATCCTCTGAGAATGCCAGAGAACTGAACAACGGTCATTTACTGCTGCATGATAAAAGGACACCTTAATCTCCAAATATGGAAAGGTTTCTTCACAGTAAGAGCTGTGAAAATGTGGAATAGACTCCCTCAAGAGTTGGTTCTGGCCAGCTCAGTAGATTACTTTAAAAAAGGCCTAGATTATTTCCTAGATACACAGAATATAACTGGGTACTAACATTTATAGGTAAAGTTGATCCAGGGAATATCCAATTGCCTCTCAGGGGATCAGGAAAGAATTTTTCCCCTGCAGGAGCAAATTGGATCATGCTTTGCTGGGGTTCTTTTGCCTTTCTCTGGATCAACTGTGAGTATAGGTTGAACTGGATGGACTTTTGTTTTTTTTCAGCCAGACTAACTATGTAACTATATATGCTGCCTGCCAGTCATTATATGCAGGGTAAACTTTGCAGCAAAGCATTGCTACCGCTGCATGTAAACACCCCTGTGGGCTGCCTAATGCAACTTAAAGTGGACCTCCACCTCCCCTCCACTGCCACATTTAGCTTATTTTTTTGGGGGGGAGGGGAGAGCATACCTTGTTTTGACTTGATGAACTGAGCCGAAAGTTCGACCCCCCCCCTCCATCCCCCCGCAATCTTCTGGGACCTGTGAAGACCCACGAGACCAATCACATGGCAAAGCGTGATTCGCACATATGCAGTAGGAGACCAACTGTGAAGCTGCAAGGGTTCACTTCTGGTTACCCTTACTTGCAATGCCAGCGCTGGGAGCCTGGAGGCTACTGAAGAACTAGCCTGGGTGACGATGGCACTGGACCCCTGGACAGGTAAGTGACCTTATATTAAAAGTCAGCAGCTACAGTATTTGTAGCTTCTGACCTTTAATTTTTTTGGGGAGCCTAGAACTCTTCTTTAGGGGGGGGGTTGCAGCTGCATGTCTAACTGAAGCTTTAAACTGACCATACACTATACAATCTTTGGGATAAAGGTTTTACTTAAATTAATATATATAATATTGAGCATCCATGTCAGTGGTAAATGGTTTGTCTCATCCCTCTAATAGCCACTGTTGCTGGGTAGCTTGTTCTATTAAAGGCAATTGAAAAAGAACAGACTTACTGGCCAGATCACCAGGTGAAAAGTAAAGATAAAAAGCCTAAAAAAAATAAAACTAATGTGGCCATCACACCTACTAATTGGTAAGCTGCAATAGAATACATTTTTTGTTTTGGGTTTATTACTGCTGCAAACAGGTAGACCCTATCAGAAAACATTTCTTCCTAACCTGTATCTGAGACTTGAGCGGACAGAAGAGTGCTGTATATTTGGATTTGAAATATTGCATCAGTTAGGAATCAAAGAACTAATCGTAATCTTTCATCCTGTGTGGCAGTTATCCTTATATGTGGATGTTGGAAGCATATCAGTCTGTATGTAGTAATCATTGACATGGCAAGATTGGTACAGTATTTGCAAGCTCAGAATTTTCCATCTGCCAATCAGGACAAAGGAGGATGTCTCGATCTGAGCACCTAGAGGTGGTGTTGGTGGCTTATCACATACACAGGCTATCGATGTGAGGTGTAATGCAGGACATAGACAGGTCGAAAATCAGCCGATTTTTCATCGGCAAAAAAAATCGGCCAATTTTTGCACCGTTAATGGGTTAATTGGTTGGCTGTTTTTTGGGATTTTGGCACATTTTTTTTATCGGGAAAGTTGGAAAAAAATCGGCCGATTTTGTCGATCGGCTGATTTTCCTGGCAATGATGGGCAAATCGGCCGATTGTTTTACCAATAAAAAATCTGCGCATGAGCCGTGACCTGCAAGAAGAAGAAAAAGAAGAAGAAGAAAAAGAAGAAAAAAAAAGAATAATAATTCCAGTCTGCTATTATATTTGACATGAAAAAGTATTGCGGTTGCTACAATGTATCTATTTGTATCCAAATAACAACATCTGTATCCGAAATGGATACAAATAGATATTGTTGTAACTGTAATACTTTTTCATGTCAAATATAATAGCGGAGCTCTTTGCAAGGGACAGAAGTAATTAAATGCCGTCTGTAGACGGGATGAAAATCGTCCAATGTTTTTACCGTTAGTGGTAATGTCGGCCTATTGAACGACCGATTTTTCGGGGTTTTTTTGTTTTTTTTTAAAAACAGACGGTTTTTGACCTGTCTATGGCAAGTCAATTCTAGCATGCCTGGTTGGATATTATGTCATTTTTTAAAACAAATGCTCACTGAGTTTATATTACACAGGAAATGTAACCTACTCCAGATTGGCATACAAAGCTGTCACACACAATTAGTTAATCATCATGTTGGAGATCAATGAAAAGCAGAAGAGTGAACATTTCTTCCAACAATCGAGTCACCTATCTACACCATTATTTCTACTACATAGACTAGACTCACTATCTTACTTTCCTTATTGTAGAGGATAAACGGAGCAGTAAATGGCTTGAATAATCCTCATTTGGATGTTCTGCAATGTTACTAGAAATGCTGAGCAGACAAGTACTGATGACAGCATGTCACCCTATAAAGTATGAAGATGAGGTGTCATCCAGGACTGCACAATCGCTCCCACGCCAGGAAGGGGCTCTCTGTGGTCATTACCTTGAAGCGCTGCTGGCGTGGTGCTGAAGGACAGCTCCTGGTCACTCATTCCCGACAATGCGGCAAAGCTTGGCTACAAGGGACTGAGGTGTCAGGAGTCTTCCTCATGTCTGAGCTCCAGCAGTGACAAGCATGCCAACTCTAATCCTTTTAATTACTGGCACAAAGTGTATGCTCTGTATTACACTGCACTCAAGTCTATACCTTAACTGGTTAATCAGCTAAAGAATGTCTAGCATTGTCAAGTGTCATTAGTGAAATGGATTACTTGGCACTCCAAAATAGTGTCTCTTATAAATTAAAACTATCAGAGCCTCGATTCACTTTCATTAGAGGGAGAATGAGAACGGTATTCTTCAAAAGTTGAATGTACTGAGATTGACATCTACCAGACACTTTATCTTCTGGTGCCAGAAGCCATCAGTTCTTCTAACTCAAGTAAACTAACCTATTGTGTATTGACAGGGGACCAATTGTACCATTTTCTCTTGGCAAGCACTCCAGGAAAGCACTGTCTGACCATTGCATGCAAAGATTTCTCAACACAATGCAAAATCCTATACAGAGCAGTGGTGTATTTTGTTTTGTGCTGCCCTAGACAACACTAAAATTAGGTGCCCGTTCTCCCCCCACACACACACAATCTAAAAAAGGAGAGAGAGAGATGTTCCTCCAGCACTCACTCTTGTATGAAAGCAGCCAGCCATCCTCTGAGACATGGTCAGGAAAGCCCAGTGTGTGAGAACAAAAGCTGGCCTCTATCCACACCTTCCAGCAGCCCGCAGCCTGTCTCGCATCCCATGGCAGTGCCTCACCTGGTCCCCATCCTCTTTCACCTGCCATGCGTGTCCCTTCTTTCGGGGATTGTTTGCCTCACAGTAAATATGCCTCTGGCAGAGAGGGACACAATGATTTCCCTTTTTAAAAAGAAAGAAGATAGATTTTAAACACCATCCCTTCTTTCGGGAGATGGTGTCGCCCCCTGAAAAATGCCACCGAAGGCAAATGCCTTGTTTGCCATGCAGTAAATATGCCTCTGGTACAGAGGGACACCATGATTTCCCTTTTTAAAAAGAAGATAGATTTTAATCTTCACATGTATCCCCTCCATATGTCCAATAAGCCAGATGGAAGATCACATTGGTTAATGGCATTTTGATGATGCAAGCATGCTACCTTAAATCTCAACTTTGGTTAAAAAGATTAAAAAAGATTTCCTTCTTCAGACAAAATTATCTAAACCGGGGTTCTTCAAACTTTCCAAAGGGCCAGTTTCAGACTTTAAGGGGGCCAAAATGGCCAGTGGTAGTATAAAATGCTCCAGTGTTAAAGGTAGTTAAAAAAATATTACATAGTGCCTTTAGTCAAAAGAAGGAGGAATAGTGTCCCATCACCGGTATTAGTTAGATAAAGAGTTCCTAATTGTTTATATCAGTGGGAGGAATGTCCATTATGGTCCATTGCTGGTGTCAGTTGAAGGAAAAGTGCCCTATCATTGGTGTCAGTTGAAGGAAAAGTGCCCTATCATTGGTGTCAGTGGGAGGAATAGTTCCCCACTCTTGGTTTCAGTAGAAGGAATGGTGCCTCTTTGTTGGTGTCAGTGAGAGAAACAGTGCCCCAAGGGCCAGATAAAGGCAAGCAAAGGGCTGCATTCAGCCCATGGGCCACAGATTGGAGACCCCTGATCTAATTTATAGTTTTAGCTAAGAATATATATATATATATATATATATATATATATATATATATAAAATGCTGTAAGCTTTATAACAGCTTCAACTGTTCTGGGAAGGCTGTCCACAAAGTTTAGGATTGTGTCTATGGCAATGTTTGATCATTCTTCCAGAAGCTGATATCAGACGAGGAGGCCTGGCCCACAGTCTCCGCTCTAATCCATCTCAAAGGTGTTCTGTTAGGTTGAGGTCAGGACTATGTGCAGGCCACTAAAGTTCCTCCACCCGAAACTCACCCATCCATGTCTTTATGGACCTTGCTATGTGCACTGGTGCGCAGTCATGATGGAACAGGAAGGGACCATCCCCAAACTGTTCACACAAAGTTGGGAGCAGGAAATTGTCCATAATTTCTTGGTATGCTGAGGCCTTAAGAGTTCCCTTCACTGGACTAAGGGGCCAAGCCCAACCCCTGAAAAACAACCCCACACCATAATCCCCCCTTCCCTAAACTTTATACTTGGCACAATGCAGTCAGGCAAGTACTATTCTCCTGGCAACTGCCAAACCCAGACACGTCTATCGAATTGCCAGACAGAAAAGTGTGATTTGTTACTCCAGATAACATGTCTCTACCACTCTAGAGTGCTTCAGCATGTGGTGACCACATTCGTGGCTGAGTTGCTGTTGTTCCCAGTTGCTTCCACTTTTTTATAATACCACTAACAGTTGACACAAAGTAGCAAATATAATAAAATTTGACCAGCTTGAAGTGAACAGTGTGACCCCAACGGACGGCCTGTCCGCCTTGGAGGGAGCTAAGATCGGAGAACGGTCCTGTCGGCTTCAAATCATGTGGTGTCAGCATATTGGCATCCAGGGTGGCGTCATCACGGCAAGTAAAGGCAGTGTCCGGCATCAGCTTCAGCTGGGAGAATATGCTTCGCCGGACCTAGCTGAAGCTGATGCCGGACACTGCCTTCGCTTGCCGTGATGATTGATTTATTGAAAAACATATGCCTTCTTGCTATGGTGCTGTCTGGGTCCATTGGAAATGCACAAAGATTTTAAAGTATGCTGTGTGTGCAAGTACAGGTGCCTATTCTGATTCTCTTACTATTCACTTCCAATTGACTTCAGTTGCCTAAATACTGGCATTGTTTGCAGCATTGACTTTACATTTTGTTTCCTTACCAGCACCAAGTAACTAGATTCCACACTACAGCTCTTGGTTGTTAAACATTCTTCTTGTAGTCTTCACCCTCTACATGGAGGTGTAGATGCTAGGTATAAGTGAAAATTTAAAAAATATAGATAAAACCAGCCTATGTCCTTGCGCTTTGGATAATGGAGAAAGTGAAGTTCTGACAAAATATAAACATATACAGAGCTGCTGTAACAGAGCTGCTGTTTAGAAAAATAATAAAAATGAACAAATATATGAGTAATTAAAACGTCCTCATAACAGCGCTCAGTTAAATTAATTTGACACTAAGAAACAAAGGATCATAAATAAATCATTAACATATATAAAAGAAAAGAAATAAAGAAACTTCCACCAAAGTGTGCAATATGTGAAATAAAGTTCAGTTCATTTCATTGCTGTGATATTCCTTTAAGGTTGTTCAATCCACCATCATTGTGATCCTCCAGTGACTAACACCCCATCAAACTGAACACTCACAAGATACTGGTGTGTAACCAGCAGTGGAAAATCAAACTCCTTGGTGCTGAATGATTACAGGACCAACAGTGAGCTATTCAACCTCAGTATCACAGAACAAGATCACCATCCATCCAATAAAGTATTGATCACTCTCCTTCCAACCTCCTCATCATCAAGATTTAATCTTAGTAACCCAATCGGATTTTAATAACTCTAGTCTTTGATCCACAATTTTTCTTTACCAGCATTTTCCAATAATAAAATATTTCATAAAGAGAAGCTCCTCATCAGCAAATAAAATGGCGTCTTTGGATTGGGAGACACCCAGGTGTGTCTACCACGAGGCAAACAGGGCATTTGCCTAGGGCGGCGGTTTTCAGGGCGGCGGCACCTCCCCCGGGCAGAAGGGACACATGAGTTGATCTAATGCACCAAAAAACGACTGCAGCAGTGCAGCTTTACTCACAGTATTAGTGTTCCAGCCGGCTGAGACCCATTTTTCCTTGTTCTGCTGCTGGTGCTACTGCCTATGGTTGCTAGGGCTGCCTAGTGTCTAGCCACCAGTGATGTCATGTCACCTATTGCAGAGTGAGGCAAAGGCCCCAGCATTCAGAGCGGAGAAGAATTTTCTTCCTTTTCCTCCACTCCTAACAGTTAGCTCCCCACCTCCCCCAGCATCTGCAGCAGCCAGGGAAGGAAACTGGATTTGAGTCTCAACTCTGAGACTCTGAGACGAGGCAAGGTGCCAGAGATGGAACCATTTGTGTAATGACTGAGGGAGCCAGGCAGAGACCTATACAGAGAGGACAGCAGATGAGCTGACAGCAGAAGATAAATGACACCCTCGGAGGGATGGGAGGAGGAGGTCACATCCTTAGATCTCAGGGGTTCATTGCTGGGACTTGTAGTCATTCACTTTTGGGGGATGTGACCTCCCCCAAAAGTGAAGGACTAAAAGTCTCAGCATGAACCCCTCAGAGCTGAGGATGTGACACGTCCCCCCAACTAGTGAAGGACTACAAGTCCCAGCATGAGCCTGTGAGATCTAAGGGGTCACATCCTTAGATCTCAGGGGTTCATGCTGGGACTTGTAGTCCTTCAATTTGGGGGGGTTACATTCTTAGATCTCACGGGTTCATGCTGGGACTTGAAGTCCTTCACTATTTGGGGGTGTCACATCCTCAGCTCTGAGGGGTTCATGCAGGGACTTGCAGTCTGTCAATTTGGGGGGGGGGGAGTCACATCCTTACTTAGATCTCAGGGGTTCATGCTGGGACTTGTATTCCTTCACTAGTTGGAGATTGGTGGGTCGTGTCTTAAGCTTTGGGGGGTTCATGCTGGGACTTGTCTGCATTGCTTGCACTTTAGTTCCTGGAGGCCAATGCTGGCACAAGCCCCCGGGGGCCCTGGAGGGCCATATTGTCCTCCCATCCCCCACCTTTGTGATCATGAAAAACCTTAGACTGTTTTCCCAGATCTATCACTCTGCCAATGCTGGCTCCAAATTATATTTTCCCTAAAGGAGAAGTTCACATCGAATGACTCCCTTGCTTCATTCCTAATAGAGATATGCTGTTGCTTTTTCTCAGAGATTTAAAGCTTTCTGCATTAATCTGCCAACCTACTTACATAGTTCTTCAGGGACATCAAGGGGTTCCAAGTGCAGGCAACAGTTGTTAAGCCACCTAAACAGGGTACTACCTAATGGGCTTTATTACAATTACTGCACTGAGACCACAGCCAATACTGGCAACTTGCCCTTTGCCTGCCTTTTTCTCATCACATCTTTTGGAGTTTTGCAGTACCTCTTTAACCACAAACTTCCCTTGGGCCTTATTTCTTATTTTAGATTGTATCCACCCTGGTCAATGGGGTGAAGATTTAAACAAGGATGGTTTCAGACAAAGCCCTGGAGAGTACTGAACTGGCCAGCAATGAGTCCAGATCCCAATCCTACAGAGCACCTGTGGAAAGATCTCAAAACAGCAGTTGGAACCCTTCCAATCTGAAAGACCTGGAGCAGTTGTTGAAAGGAGAGTACTCCAAAAGTCCAGTAGAGAGGTGTAAGAAACTCATGGATGGTTACAGGAAGCAAATGATTTCAGTTATTATTTCCAAATATTAAATTGAGGGTGCCAATAATTTTGTCCAGTCCATTTTTGGGGGGTTTGCGTGGAATGTGTTGAATTTGGCTTTTTGTATCTCCACTTTTTTGTGTCATACCAATACAAACGAAAAAAAGAAATAATAAATATGAGAATGCCTAAACATTTGTAATTGAATCTATTTTCTCAGCAAAGTGGTGCATTATCTGACAGAAATGCAGGGATGGCCATGACTGTATATTGTTTCTTTCCCTGTTTTGGTTGTAGACCACTCTTTGGAATCATTGATCCAGGAAGGGCTATTATTAATGGGATACCAATCATAGTATATCATCTAATAACTACTATCTTCATCAGTCCATCTTGATCCATGTTTTTGAATACATTGAACTTAGTAAGTTGTCCTTGTTTGGGGATATAACTCCTCTAGAATATTTGTGCTCAGGGGCGGACTGACAACTCATGGGGCCCCCGGGCAATAGGGGATCATGGGGCCCCTGCGTCCTTGCCCAAACTCAAAAAAGCCTATGAAAAAGGTACCAGGGGCATCTCATGGGGCCCCCTACTGACCCCAGGCCATCGGGCACTGCCCGAGTTTCCAAATGGTCAGTCCGCCCGTTTGTGCTTGTCATAAACATGTTGTAACATAATGGTGATGTTACTGATACTGAGTTATATGTTCCTTTCTTTTGTCGAACAGCATCCCTAAGCCTTCCTTTTGTTCCCACCCCCTTGTTTTTGGCATTCCCAGTGGTGTAGGTGCTCTGGTCTCGGTGGTGGCCCTCTTCAGTGACCCTTATGCTGGCATCACAATTTATATTATTATTTTGGCGACTTAAAACATCAAGTTACACTATATTTAATAGCAAAATGTTATTTTTGTCCGTACATCTATATGTTTGTTGATTTATTGAGTCATTATTTCAAATTGCAGAACAAACACTTTGAACCTGAATGTACCTGAATGAAAGTTCTCATAACTGTTGTTCAATACATGGTCGCCTATTTTCCTCTGTATTTGTACGTTTTTTTATTCATAATGATGTATTTTATACTATTTCTAATGAACTAAAGAATGTTTTATATACTAAATATGGTTATATAAATATATTACTGCACCAAAAAGGGCATATTGTATTGTTTGCTATATTAGGGATGATTGCAGCCTCAGTTGTCCCTATTCAGTTAATAATATCTCTTTAACATATGTCATTCAATCCTTTGCAATACCCAGGTCCCGCTGACCTGGCGCGCATATGCAGCTTCTCTGCGGGTGGGCTTTAACGCTATGCTGACAGCGCGCTCCCAGCACATTAACCAATGGGCACCAGAAAGCTCCAGATGCATACTTGCGATCAGGAGCTTTCTGATCATGTGACTGCTTTGACTGCCAATCATGGCGGTCACATGATCAGAATGCCCGCCTCCACCTCCCAGCATTTAGATCCACATTTTAGGCCAGTATGCAGTGGTGACAAGGGATAAAATATGCCTTCCAATGGATATGTTTATATTGTATTCCTTTATGATAATACTTAGGTATTTAGCATACAGACAACTATTATATGTACATCGATACAGTAATGTTAAAAATCTTTAAAAAAAAACACCCTCCACAAAGCATTTCCTATTTTAACTGCATGGACTATACTATATGACAGTCAATCCAAATGACAAACATACAGATGATAGGTCTCAGGTCACACACACACAAAACATTTCAATTCCTGTTGCTGTGCTCTGGACCTCTTCACTGTTCACAACCTAGGAATTGATTAGATTGTCTTGAGGACAGTCTATAGTTGTGTTCAAAGAGAGATTTGAAATCAATAATCCGTAAACAGACCTCTAAGATATCTAAGCACTGGGCCATATGCCGCCACTGTGCAATCTAGAAATAGAAGTGTTCTATAATTCTCAATGTCTGGTGCCGATTAATAATGGGAAATAAAAAGGAGTAGAATGATTGAATTGTTGGTATGAATGCTTGTATGGATGGCAAAGGGTTAATTCAGACGCTTATAAGCAGATTTATTATGTTTTCATGTCAAGCATTTCAATGTGCTCATCTTAACACTGTTTTGACATTGTAGTCAGTGCTTTAGAAACTTTGCATATGTAGCAGTGTGCTTTTCTTGCTAAACTCACAAGTTGAAATAGACAGCAAAATTCATGTTTTGACATGTACCTGGGTCAATTATGCATAGAATTTCATATTCTTTAGGATTTCAGCATGAATTTACCATGAGAAGTGTGAACATTTTGGACTACAAGAGAATATGTTATGTGAAGTTATCTTTTAACTTTATTTCTCTGTATTTAGTATGGTCACCCAAACCCCTCTGCCATGTATTGCACAGGCTGTGCATCTGTGTTAAACCTGAATTGAAGATCTCTTCCAGGTCCAGTGACCATTTTTATCTGGACTGCAAATAGGGGGAAATCTTTGCAGCAGGGACACAGACAACAAACTAAAACCTCACAGAAATCTTAAACTTTTTGTTTCAGCTGCAGATACGTGTTTTATTTCTGTCTGTGTCTGTATTGGAGTGATTTTCCCAAGCCTTTTTAGCTAGTGACCCCATTTATTGGGACAGAAAGTGTAAATCTGGGGAAAGTGATAGAAAACTGACAGAGGTTTAAATTTTTCCTAATCTGAAACTTGAATGAAATTCCACTTAAAGTTAACCTATGGCGAGAATATTGGAATCATTATTCAAGCTTTAAAACAAGCCCTCACTGACCATTAAAGTATTTGGTGTTAGGGAGGGTAGGTTCAACTTAGCCCCCAAAAGAATAGGATGAATTACTCCTCTGTGCCCTGAGCTACAGAGGTCAGTGAGGGCTTGTTTTAAAGCCAATTTACTGCTTGTTAAAGAAGAACTACAGGTGAAATAAAAGTCCTTCCTTGCAGTGGGGTTGCGTCTGCACTGCAAGTGTTAACTGCTTGTTTATGTTTAGGGTGGGCTGGATAAAGCAATTTTACTTACCTGATTCTCAGCTCCTGTAGGCTCCTCCACACTGCTGGACTGGTCCCTCCAAACTCTTCTCTCCTTCAGTCTGGTGATCTAAGGTCCTCTGACATCAAGACTGATGCAGGGACTATGGCCATGTGTTTAACTCCAGGACATTGAGGGCAGTCCACTGCCGATGCATGAGAGAGAGCTGCTTGCTGGGAGAGCGGATGATCAGGTAAGTAAACGTGCTTTTACCCTCTCCTAGTTTAAATGAGCACCTTTAAATCCTGGCAGTTTATTTTGTGGAGGTGGGGTGAGGAGGCTTTCTTCTTGGACCTTCTCGTTTCCTATATAGGGGAGATGAAGAATATGGAGAGGTTGAATAGGACCATATATGTAAATATTCTCTCAGCAGAAAGCATACAGGCAGATACTTATCCATTATGTCATACCAGGTGAGTGATTGGCCCTAAATTTATTCTGCAACAGGACAACGACTCCATAGATACAGACAATGCCATTAAGAACTATCTTCAGTGTAAAGAAGAACAGATTGTTATGGAAATGATAGTATGGCCCCCGCAGAGCCCTGATTTATACATTATTAAGTCTGTCTGCGATTACATGAAGAGACAGAAAGATTTGAGGCAGCCTACATCCACAGAAGATCTGTGGTTAGTTCTCCAAGATGTTTGGAACAAGCTACATTCTACGTTCCTTCAAAAACTGTGTGCAAATGTAGCTAGAACTGATGCTATTTTGAAGGCAAAGGGTGGTCACACCAAATATTTATTTGATTCGGATTTCTGTATATATATATATATATATATATATATATTATATATATATGGTGTGGTGTACAATAATTTTCCTATTGTGATTTTTTTTTTTGAACAGTTATGAATAAAAAGAATAATATTACTGGGCTATTTCACCAATGTTACTGGGCTCTTTGCCAATATTACTGGGCTCCTGCAAAACAGCCCCAAATGTGTCATGTTTTCTAGATATGATAGGTGAAATGAATACCAAAAGATGAATATATTTCTGATACGATAGAACTACTTAGAGCAGATATCTATAGTTGGAACCCATACAGTGCTGGATTGGTCACCTGATTTTACAATAATTCAAGATTTGTGCGATCGCTTAGAAAAGATGAACAACTAAATCAAATAAGGTTCTGGCAAATCCTGCAAGCATTATGGGATAATTTGTTACTATAGTTTAATAAATCTACAAAGCAATGTACACAGAAGCAAATTATTTCAGTTTTGTTTTCTATGGGAGGTCACTCTAAATGTTGATTTGTTTGAAAGGCATATTTCCTCATTTTTTACTTTTAATGTATATAAGTGGTTATTCTCATGTTAATAATATTTTATTCTAAGCTAAATATATATTTCTAACCCAGATAAATAGCTTTAAACTGAATTTTGTTTGACAGTTCAGGACTGTATGACACTAAATATCTCACCCTAGTTCATGAAAAGCACTATCATGAAGAATTGTCAGCTACAGCTTACATGTAGAATGCATGAACAAACACTTGGGGTTTGATTTACTAAAGGCAATTAGGCTGTTAACTTTGCAAGTGAATTTTTCCCAGTGAATGTGGTGAAAAGTCGCTTTACAAAGGATAACTAATCACATAGAAGGGAAATAAAACAAACAGCATTTTTGCTTACACTTGATTGGATGGGGAAGACAGCAGAGCTTCATCTCGTTCACAAAGCTCTAGGGAAAATTCCCTTGAAATGTGCAACTTTCCTTGTAAAGTTCATGTCCTTTTTTTTCCAACAATAAAACATTAGAGATTTTTCCATTAAGAAACTTTGTAATCAACTCCATACTTTGACAGGAAAAATGGAACCATGATTTGTCCCAGTCTGTTTCATTGGAAATAGCTAAGCTCTGCAGATCTTACTCCTACTATCAACACAGAAGGGCACTCTCTAATCTTCACTCCTACACATCAGCGCTATAGCAAAAGGGAATTTTTATGACAGAAAAACTTGTAATATTTCATGCACATTACCCTGACCATGGCTCCTCATCTAATAACTGTAGCTAAGCTCAAACCTTCATTGAGCTCCTACTCCATCTATTTACATCAACTTAAAAAAAAACAAGTTTTAATTCATTCAGCTTGAACCAAGATCTTTATTTATATGCTACACGATTCTGTCCATCCACTTTTGACCTCTCACATCTTCTGGCCTTTCAGTTAGGGCATAAATGCCAGAGAAGGCAAGGAACAAACGTCACCAGAACTGAGAATTGCTCATCACTGTATCCTCACCATATCCATCACTATACCTCCCCGGCTATCACAGCCAGTAATAAAGCAATTCATCTTCCTTCACATGTACTGTCTGCAATTTTCATATATTCCTCTTTCATTGTTTGCAAAAATCATTAGATCTTGGGCGTTTTATGTAGTAACGATAATAAAAATATATCTTATACTGTATATATCTTGTAAGCTTGTCTTGTTCTGTTTGTCTAATATATTCCTTCAAGTATTTGTTCTTTTGTTTCCTAAATATTTTAAGTCCCTTAAATACATGCTTATAGGTGGTATTCTTTTCTGTACAACACTTAACAAAACAGGTCCATGTCTTTATTCTGATAGTCCCTTAATGCAGATGAATTAATGCCCTCTACTATGTCCTTTGACCCTTGTTTTTTTCAGGCTAATATAAATATAATTGTATAATGTGTCCACTAAGTGCCCATCATATCTTTTTTTCTACAAAAAGTTAAACTGTTAGTTGGAAACATTGTTGTGCGGTTTATGAGAGGTTTCATTTGAGTTTAAATTGAATTCTATTACGTAAACATCTAAGGAAAGGAAAAAAAATTAGCTGGACTTAGGTCTACAATATTTAACAATATATGCTGGGAGTACCTAACATTAATGTGTGATGTGATAAAATGTATGTTAAATGGGTTCATTTAAAGGGAAACTATATTGAAAGTGAGTAGTGTATTATCTGTGCTAGCAGTTTAAGCACAGTGCTACATGAAAGTGAGGGATCGCATTATGGTCCATTCCTATTTATGCTTAGTCCTGTTTTGTAAGGTTTTTCTGAGTTAGTTGTTACATAGTTACTTAGTTAGTCTGGCTGAAAAAAGACAAGAATCCATCTAGTTCAATCATAAAAAAAAGTTATAATCCTACACCCACAGTTGCTCCAGAAGAAGGCAAAAAAAACAGCAAAGCATGATCCAATTTTCTCCTGCAGGGGAAAAAAATCCTTCCTGATCCCCCGAGAGGCAATTGGATATTCCTTGGATCAACTTTACCTATAAATAGTATATTCTGTGTATCCAAGAAAGAATCCAGGCCTTTTTTAAAGCAATCCGCTGAGCTAGCCAGAATCAACTCTTGAGGGAGTCTATTTCACATTTTCACAGCTCTTACTGCAAAGAAACCTTTCCATATTTGGAGATTAAATTTATTTTCCTCCAGATGTAAAAAGTGCCCCTTGTCCTCTGTGATGACCTCAGGGTGAATAACTCTACACCGAGTTTACTATATGAGCCCTTAATCTCCTTTCACATTTTGTCATGTTACAACCAAAAACGGAAATGTATTTTATTGGGATTTTATGTGATAGACCAACACAAAGTGGCACATAATTGTGAAGTAGAAGGAAAATGATAAATGGTTTTCAAAATCTTTTACAAATAAACATCTGAAAAGTGTGGCGTGCATTTGTATTCAGCCCCCTTTACTCTGATACCCCTAACTAAAAGCTAGTGGAACCATTTGCCTTCAAAAGTCACCTAATTAGTAAATAGAGTCCACCTGTGTGTAGTTTATTCTCAGTATAAACACAGCTGTTCTGTGAAGCCCTCAGAGGTTTGTTAGAGAACATTAGTGAACAAACAGCACCATGAAGGCCAAGGAACACACCAGACAGGTCATGGATAAAGTTGTGGAGACAATTAAAGCAGGGTTAAGTTATAAAAAAAATATCCCAAGCTTGAACATCTCATGGAGCAGTGTTCAATCCATCATCCGAAAATGGAAACAGTATGGCACAACTTCAACACTACCAAGACATGGCTGTCCACTTAAACTGACAGGCCAGCCAAGGAGAGCATTAATCAGAGAAGCAGCCAAGAGGCCCATGGTAATTCTAGAGGAACTGCAGAGATCCACAGCTCAGGTGTGAGAATCTGTCTACAGGACAACTATTTGTCATGCACTCCACAAATCTGGCCTCTATGGAAGAGTGGCAAGGGGAAAGCTATTGTTTAACCCCTTCACGCCTAAGGGTAAAACAAATCTAAATGTCTAAGCACAATTTTGCAATGTTGACATGTGTTAGTAAAACCGTACATATCATCAAAACTACTTTGTACACCAAGGTGATTTATACTGTGTTTTTTTCAGGAGAAATTGGGCTTTCATTTGGTGGTAAATGGTAATGTATATCTCCTGATTTTTTTTTATTCTCAAATGAAAACTGGCCCAAAATAGTAAAAAAAAAAAAAAAATTTTTTATTTAGCTGTGTGTTTCTTGTTACTACCATAACCTACCACCAAAGAACAACCCAAAATAAATTCTCCAGCTCTTGACGATCGCATATATGTGTATGTTATTTGTTGTTTGTACCCTTAGTACAGCCCAGAAACAATAGTGCGCATTTTGTTTTTGTTTTTTTTTACCTAGAACACACTGACACTGACATTGACACTAACTGACACTGATACCAATTCTTTTTTGATCCTGACCTTTGATCTTGACCTTGACCCAAACAAAAACCCTGGCACTGAACTAGATCAAACCTTGATCTAGGTAATTTTTCTTTATTTTTTATTTTATTTTTTAATATTTATTTATTTATCTTTTTTTTTCACAAACATTTTTTTTTCTCTCTATGCCAGGAGTTAGAGAGATATAATGTATCTCTCTTCTCCATTCATAGAAAGAGAAAAAAACAAGGGGGCCGGGCAGTGCAGTGACTGATCACTGTGATAGCCAATCAGAGGCTATCACAGCGATCATGTGACCCGGAATCGAGAGTCCCGGGTCCCGATTGTTAAAACAGGACCCGGGGCTCTCAGTGACACTGCGGTCTTTGTGCTGGGAGTGCTCAATGCGACGTGCTCCCAGCACAAAGACAGGTAAGCAAATATGCGGCCCCACGGAAAAAAGCCCAGTTATGTGAGACCGCATATTTGCGTGACGTCGGTGTCAATGGGTTAAAGAAAGCCATAAGAAGTCCTGTTTGCAGTTTGTGAGAAGCCATGTGGGGGACACAGCAAACATGTGGCAGAAGGTGCTCTGGTCAGATGAGACCAAAATTGAACTTTTTGGCCTAAAAGCAAAATGCTATGTGTGGTGGAAAACTAACACAGCACATCACCCTGAACACACCATTCCCACCGTGAAACATGGTGATGGCAGCATCATGTTGTGGGGATGCTTTTCTTCAGCAGAGACAGGGAAGCTGGTCAGAGTTGATGGGAAGATGGATGGAGCCAAATACAGGGCAATCTTAGAAGAAAACCTGTCTGCAAAAGACTTGATACTGGGGTGGAGGTTCACCTTCCAGCAGGACAACGACCCTAAACATACAGCCAGGATTACAATGGAATGGTTTAGACCAAAGCATATTCATATGTTAGAATGGCCCAGTCAAAGTCCAGACCTAAATCCAATTGAGAATCTGTGGCAAGACTTGAAAATTGCTGCTCTCCATCCAATCTGACAGAGCTTGAGCTATTTTGCAAAGAAGAATGGGCAAAAATGTCACTCTCTGGATGTGCAAAGCTGGTAGAGACATACTGAAAAAGACAGCTGTAATTGCAGCAAAAGGTGGTTCTACAAAGTTTTGACTGAATACAAATGCATGCCACACTTTTCAGATATTTATAAAAAAAAGTTTGAAAACTATTTATCATCTTCCTCCCACTTCACAATTATGTGCCACTTTGTGTTGGTCTATCATATAAAATCCCAATAAAATACATTTACATTTTTGGTTGCAAACATGACAAAATGTGGAAAATTTCAAGAGGTAGGAATACTTTTTCAAGTCACTGCATAACAGCTTCAACTCTTCTGGGAAGGCTGTCCACAAGGTTTAGGAATGTCTATTGGAATGTTTGACCATTCTCAAGAAGTGCATTTGTGACGTCAGGCACTGATGTTAGATGAGAAGGCCTGGCTCGCAATCTCCTCAAACTCGCTCATCCATGTCTTTGTGGACCTTGCTTTGTGCACGGGTGCGCAGTCATGTTGGAACAGGAAGGGGCCATCCTCAAACTGTTCCCACAAAGTTGGGAGCATAAAATTGTCCAAAATGTCTTGGTATGCTGACCCCTTAAGAGTTCCCTTCACTGGAACTAAGGGGCCAAGCCCAACCCCTATAAAACAACCCCACACCATAATCCCCCCTCCACCAAACTTTACACTTGGCACAATGCAGTCAGGCAAGTACCGTTCTCCTGGCCACCGCCAAACCCAGACACATTCATCGGATTGCCAGACAGAGTAGCATGATTCGTCACTCCAGAGAACACGTCTCCACCACTCTAGAGTCCAGTGGCGGCGTGCTTTACACCACTGCATCCAACGCTTTCCATTGCACTTGGTGATGTAAGGCTTGGATGCAACTGCTCGGCCATGGAAACCCATTCCATAAAGCGCTATATGCACTGTTGTGCTCATCTGAAGGCCACATGATGTTTGGAGGTCTTTAGCTATTGACTCTGCAGTCAGTTGGCAACTTTTGCGCACTGTGCGCTTCAGCATGCACTGACCCCGCTCTGTCATTTCACGTGACCTACCACTTCGTGGCTGAGTTGCTATTGTTCCCAATTGCTTCCACTTTGTTATAATACCACTAACAGTTGACCGTGGAATATTTAGTAGCAAGGAAATGTCACGGATGGACTTATTGCACAGGTGGCAACCTATCACAGTACCACACTTGAATGCACTGAGCTCCTGAGAGCGACCCATTCTTTCACAAATGTTTGTAGAAGCAGTCTGCATGCCTAAGTGCTTGATTTTATACACCTGTGGCCATGGAGGTGATTGGAACACCGGAATCCAATGATCTGGAGGAGTGTCCCAATACTTTTGGAAATGTAGTGTATCTCTGTTTTGCCATTCACAAAGCACAGCCTGCAAAGTCAGAGGGAGGAGACACAACACTGGAAATGGAACTTGAAACTCAATCCTCATTGATGTTGGAAATTACCCGGAAGTACAGTGGAATCTGTCCTATTAGAATAGGGTTTAGGGAACAACCTTGCAGAGGAAACAAATTATAATAAAATGTTTAAAATAGTTTTTCACGTTTACTTTGTTACATTTTACATACTAGATATACTTAAAAACTAGACCGAATATTTAAGGACTTGACACCAGTCCTTATTACATCCTTTGAGTATCAAGAACTATAATAGCACACAACAAAACAAAATTTCAAATCTCTTTATCTATAAACAGTCTGTGGGGGCACGCTAGCATATATAGTATGTATTCAGCTGTTCCACTTAATTACTAGTCTACATTATCACAGATCTAAGACAAAGGGAGGGCACAAAGCAGGATTACTTGGCAAAATATAACAGCCAATGTTTCGTATATGTGAAATTATACTCTTTTGTCTTTTTTTTTCATGACATTGCTATTAGCTTTTATAGAGTCTTTATACACCAATCAGTCATATCATTATGATGACCCACCTAGGGAGACTGACAGTTGTTTTGTGTTTCTTCCATTTGCGAATGATTGCACCAACTGTTGTCACCTTCTCACCAAGCTGCTTGGTGATAGTTTGGTAGCCCAGTCCAGCCTTGTGTAGGTCTACAATCTTGACAATGACATCCTTGGACAGCTCTTTGGTCTTTTCCATGGTGGAGAGTTTGGAATCTGATTGTTTGATTGCTCCTGTGGACAGGTGTCTTTTATACAGGTAACAAAGGTGGATTAGCAGCACTACCTTTAAGAGACTGCTTCTAATCTCAGCTTGTTACCTGTATGAAAGACACCTGGTAGCCAGAAATCCTGCTGAATGATATGGGATCATATACTTATTTCCCTCATGAACATGCAAATCAGTGCATAATTTGTTAGACATGCATTTCTTTTGAATTTTTTGTTGCTATTCTGTCTCCCAGTGTTACAATACATCTATCATTCGAATTTTAGACTGATCATTTCTTTGTGAGTGGGCAAACATTCAAAATCAGCAGGGGATCAAATACTTATTCCTTTCACTGTATATATATATATTGAATATGGCCAAAATTGTAGTATTTCAAATATATGTCAATATATTTGGGAAGAATGTTTTCCAAATATATTTCAAATATATTTTTCTTCCATATGGGAAGTCAATACCTTAAACTCATTGTTGCGTTCCTCAAACCAATTTTGTTGTGTTCCTCAAACCAGCGTGCATTATCCAGCTGAAAGAGGCCAATGCCATCAGGAAATACTGTTTCCATGAAGGGTTTACTTGGTCAGCAACAATTCTTAGGTAGGTGGTATGTGTCAAAGTAACATCCACATGAATGACAAGAACAAGATTTCCAATAGAACATTGCTCAAAGCCACACACTGCCTCCACCAGCTTGTCTTCTCATACTGCATCCTGTTGCCTTCTCTTCCCTAAGTATGCAACGCACACGCACCTGGCCATCCACACAATCTAAAAGAAAACATGATTCATCAGACCAGGCCACCTTCTTCCATTGCGCTGTGGTTCAGTTCTGATGCCCATGTGCATCATGTCCATTGTAGACTCTTTTGGCTGCCGACACAGGTCAGCATGGGCACCCTGACCAGGCGGTGACTATGCAGCCCTGTACACAACAAATTGAGAGGCCCATTTTTTCAGCTTTCAACACATCAACTTCAGGGACAACATGTTTACTTGCTGCCTAATACATCCCACCAACATTGAGATGCCACTGTAAAAAGATAATCATTGTTATTCACTTTACCTGTCAGTGATCTTAATGGTACGGCTGATTGGTGTATAATCTGAGAAATGTATTGTGTTGTAAAGGACAGTGAGCATGCACAGGATACAGTTTAGTGACTTTGAAATTAACAGAGGATGACCTAGGGAAAGCTAAGCCCCAGTCTCCGTTCTTGATTCAGGTTCTGTGTCCTTCCTAGCACAGACAGAACTAGGAATTTGTAAAACCCATTCTCCGGTGTCTCCTCACAACCACACACCTCTCTGGACCCTACGAAATAGGGTCAGTCTTAAATGATGCACTCTTTTCACTCTCCCAAACCATATTCATATACAGTGACCGGCCACTTTATTATGTACACCTTGCTAGTGCCAAGAAAATATCCCCCACACCATTACACCACCACTGCCAGCACCTGAACCATTGATACAAGACAGCATGGATCCATGCTTTCATGTTGTTTGTGTAAAATTATGACCCTACCATCTTAATGTCTCAGCAACCAGTCTGCCCATGCTCGTCTGTCCATGCTCTGACATCAACAAGCATTTTTGTCCACACAACTGCTGCTCACTAGATATTTTCTCTTTTTTGGACCATTCTCTGTAAACCCTAGAGATGGTTGTGCATGAAAATCAAAGTAGATCAGCAGTTTTTGAAATACTCAGACCAGCCCGTGTGGCACCAAAAACCATGCGATGTTCAAAATCACTTAAATCCCCTTTCTTCCCCATTACGATGCTTGGTTTGAACTTCAGCAAGTCGTCTTCACCGCACCTACATGCCTAAATGCATTTGTGTTACCAAGCAATTGAACAGGTGTACCTAATAAAGTGGCCGGTGAGTGTAACCAGTATAACCAAAACGTATATTAGATTCAAATGCAGCTATCACTGCAAGGGCTAGGAAGAGTTCTAGTTAAGAGCAGGGAAACCACCCCAGGACATGAGATCACAAATATTAGGGCAATTATTTCTTATTAAAGCCTGAGTCTCATGAGCAGGGTTAAAGACGTTGGCTTTCTCACAACTACCATGAAGATAGGTGTGCTGCCTAGCCCTTCGATTAGAGAACTCTGCCTTACTTTTGTGGTTTGTGCGCTGATCACACTGCTTTTATTAGAACAGCCAGGGAATTCAAAAGGTAAAGGGGATCACGTTTTGTTAAATTCATATAACTGCACTTATCCTTTAAAGCCAAACTCTTGTTACATTTTTCATTTGAACCACTGAAGCTCAAGCTTTGTTACTCGCCTTTAGACATGATCTCAAGCAATTTATAATTCCTATACATATGTTGAGCATTTTAACCGCCTCACGCCCGCCATATAAGAAAATGACGGGCGCAAGGCTTCTCTCATTCTAACCACGCGTGTGCGGCTCCGGAGGTGCACAGCGCGGCAATCGGTGGTGCGTTGTGTCCCTCGGACACAGCGGATCACCGATCAATGGAAAGAGCCGAAGACGTCGGCTCGGTCATGTGATCAGCTGTATCCAATCATGTAAATAAGGTAATGCCAGTTACCGGCATTTCTTTCCTCATGAGCTGTCACGCTGACAGCTCATGAGGAGAGCCAGTAATTGGCATTCCTCAGAGGGGACATGTACACTGATCATAAGGGTACTGATGATCAGTGTGCCCTGATGATCAGTGTAGCCCTAGCAGTGCCACCTGTCAGTGTCCATCAATGCCAGCAGTCAGTGCTCATCAATGCCACCTGCCAGTGCTCATCAGTGCCACCTATCAGTGCCTACCAGTGCATATAGATGCCACATATCAGTTCCCATCTGAGCTGCCTTTCAGTGTCATCTATCAGTGCCACCTATCAATGCCAGTCAGTGCCACCTATCAGTGTCACCTATCAGTGCCCATCTGAGCTGCCCTTCAGTGCCACCTATTAGTGCCAGTCAGTGCCACCTATAAATGCCAGTCAGTGTCGCCTATCAGTGCCGCCAGTCAGTGCCACCTATCAGTGCCAGTCAGTGTCGCCTATCAGTGTGCATCAGTGCCGCTTATCAGTGCCCATCAGTGCTGCTTATCAGTGCTGCTTAACAGTGAAAGTCAGTGCCACCTAACAGTGCCAGTCAGTGCCACCTATCAGTGCTAGTCAGTGCCACCTACCAGTGTCACCTATCAGTGCCATATATGAGTGCTGCCTTTCAGTGTCCATCAGTGATGCCTGTCAATGCCCATCAGTGCCACCTACCAGTGCCTCCTCATCAGTGCCCATCAGTGCAGCCTATCAGTGCCCATCACTGCATCCTCATTAGCGCACATCAGTGAAAGAAAAAAATCACTTATTTACAAAATATTATAACAAAAACTAAGAAAAAACTTTTTTTCTCAAAATTTTCAGTTGTTTTTGGTTTATTTAGCAAAACATAAAAATCCCAGAGGTGATTAAATACTACCAAAAGAAAGCTCTGTCTGTCTCAAAATGATTATAATTTCATGGGAGTACAGTGTTGCATGACAATTGTCACTCAAAGTGTGACAGCGCTGAAAGCTGAAAATTGGCCTGGGCAGGAAGGGGGTATAGGTGCCCTGTAGGCAAGTGGTTAAAGAATAACTGTTTTAAAAGAATTCTAAATTTGTCTGAATAAAGTGATATATTTTTTAAAAATTCACTCTGTTCTTTTCTGGGAGGTTCTATAGTAAATGCCTTTGTTTGCAAGCCTGGAAATGGTGTTCAAGAGCGTGAACCTGTTTTTGTGAAAGTGTGATTAATAAACAGGCATTTATATATATATTTAACAGTATACATCAATACTTGTAACTATAGAACTGTTACTATGCACATAAACTCCAATAAAGATTTTCTAAGTACTTTTTCATTTACTTGTAATTTTATTTAGCTGTTTTTTTGCTTCCTGTACAATATTTTTCTTTTCTAATTTTTTTAAATAATGGCATATATTCTCTGCAGTATATTTACTTATATATGTACTGTCACTTGCATTGAGCATGCCCAGGGACTTGGACTTTTGAGATATATTACCTAAATGGTAGAAAAACTGCACTTGGTGCTCAGCATCTAACAAAGGTCTAAATCCAAACTCCCACAGCTGTCTTAATGAACCACACACAATACCAATGCTGAAGTAAAATTAAAAGAAATACAAATGTTGTGCTGTGTTACTAAATTCAATGTGTGTTGGTTATCTGTATGCATAGGATCATAATATGTCAGTTTGAGCACACTGATCCAGATGGATGAGCTCAGCCTTCTGCATCAGTGTGTTACAGTAAAGCACACACCCCCCGCCCCCTAGTAAAACACTCCCCTCACACAGTTAACCCTTTGATTGGCTACTAATGTTAACCCCTTCCTCCCCAGTGCCATTAGTACAGTGTCAGTGGGTTTTTTTTTTGCACTGATCACTGTATTAACCGTTTCAATGCCGTGCAATTTTACACCTTCCTGCCCAGGCCATTTTTCAGGTTTCAGCGCTCTCACACTTTGAATGACAATTGCGCGGTCATACAACACTGTACCCAAACTAAAATTTTATCATTTTCTTCACACAACTAGAGCTTTCTTTTGGTGGTATTTAATCACCGCTGGGGTTTTTATTTTTTGCTAAATTAACAAAAAAAGACCAAAAATTTTGAAAAAAAACCACATTTTTCTTTGTTTCTGTTATAAAAGTTTACAAATAAATAATTGTTCTTCATAAATTTAGGCCGAGATGTATTCTACTACATGTCTTTGGTGAAAATAACCCAAATTAGGATGTATTATTTAGTTTGTAGGAAAGTTATAGAGTTCACAAACTATGGTATACATCTGAAAATCGATCAATCCTGAAGTACTGACAGCCAATCTAATCTCTTGAGGTCCAAGAATGTCAGAATAGTACAGATATCCCCAAATGACCCCTTTTTGCAGAGTAGACAGTCCGACGTACTTCATAAGAGGCCTGGCGAGTATTTTGAAGTTGTATTTTTTTGTCATAATTTTTCCGAAAATGAAAAAATGAAAAAAATTATTTTCACTATTTTTTATTTACATACTGTCACCAGTGCAGTACAGCGTCATCATATAACTGGCATGGCGGTGAACAGGGACACTGACTGGTGACAGTATGAAAAAAAATATATATATATATTTTTTTTAAATGTTTTTTTATTTTTTTATTATATTTAATTTTTTATTACATTTTTTTTTATTTTTTTAAGATTTTTTTTCATATTTTACTATGACCAAAATAGTACAATGTTACCATAGTAACATTGTACTACTTTGGGAAGTGATCAGTATTTTTTTTTTTTACACAATTTGCTTATAGCAAAGAATTACTTTGCTATAAGCAAGCATTTAGCTGAATGAAATCGATTCATTCAGCTTTTTTTTTTTTCTTTTTTTTTTTGTGCTTAGCTGTGATTTGGTCACAGCTAATCACATGACATGTGCATGTGATTAGCTGTGACCATTCACAGCTAGGCACTAGTATACAATGGATGGCATCATGAATGAAGCCATCCATTGTATACAACTGTCATGTGACCTGCTGTGATTGGTCACAGCAGGTCACATGGTACCTGCAACGGGAGCCGGTACTCGGATCTGTCATCGGCCGTGTCCGAGGTGCACGGCCGGTGACAGATTGCACTGCTGCGCCGCTCTGCAATAGCGCAAACGGCGCATGTGCGGGAGCACGCCAAATGGCGTGCTCCCGGAATGAAGAGAAACTTTAGAAGCCGCCAAACGGCCATTGGCCGGGCGGCTAATGGTTAATGTCACTGGGGATGTCAGTGACCCCAAGTCAGTTCCCCCCCAGTGTCAAAATGTCCGCTGCAGTCCTGCCATAAGTCCCTGATCACCGCCATAAGTAGCTGATCGCCGCCATAAGTCGCTGATCGCCGCCATTATTAGTATAAAAAAAAATCCCAGTATCTGTACCGCCATTTTTAACCGCTATAACTTTCACATAAACCAATTAATTTACATGTATTGGGATTTTTTTTTTTAGCAAAGATGTCGCAGAATACATTTTGGCCTAAATTTATGATGAAATTTGATTTTTAAATCTTTTTACTGGACATGTTTTATAGCAAAAAGTCCAAAATATTGTTTTTTTCTCAAAATTGTCGGTCTTTTTTTTTGTTATAGCGCAAAAAAAACCCTGCATAGGCGATCAAATACCACAGAAAGAAAGCTCAATTCATGGGGAAAAAAGGACATATATTTCATTTTGGAGCAGCGTTACATGACCTCGCAGCACCACAACATACACCGCTTCTTTAATATCCTGTTTTGTTTTTGAGAATCTTGCACCTAACAAATGGATGGGGCATGGTGGTGAGAGTTTTTGTACCTTAAAATGTATTGCCTGGTTGATATTAGCCTTGTTTTGTTCCCTGCTGTACACTGTGAAAGTTAAGTTGTGATCCCTTTTAGATTCTAAGCTCTTCTAACACTATTGTAAAATGCATCATAAATATCATTGATTCTTTTTACACAAGTAGAGGAATGTACCTAATTGTGTTGCTGCTGTCAAAATAACTGTAGAATATTGAACTATTTTTTTATTTGTTGGATCAATGTTTTCTCAAGAATGCATTGTTAACACCCATACAAACAGATAAAGATAGTCTACAAAATAAACATTTTATTCTGCACACATGCAAGGCAATAAATAAAAAGAACCCCCCCCCCCAAAAAAAAAAAACCTTTAACATCTCCAGTTTCAGGGACCATTGAATTCAGCGGAGGGATAGGTAGAGTATTTCACATGTCAGCCTGGGCCTTTGTTTTTTTTAATTCACCCGTTACAATCTGAGGAACACCAATCTGTAAATAAAGTCAGATAGTTTTCATATACAATGTATTGCACGCAATAGAAAATCTATTCGCATATGTGGTAGCCGAGATCACGCATAAAAATTTGTTATCACACACAAATGATCTCAGGACCAGACCCCGGAAACGGATTTGCATCATCACATTTGTGGAAGGACGTCTGCATACACCCACCAGAGACACAAGAACAAAGGTCAGTTCCTTGGCACAAAAACAAACACATAACAGCTGGAGGCAGCCACCAAACTCAAAAACGTAGGAACACCAGAGGAGAGGAAAAGTAATAAGGGCGGAGGAAGGAAGACAAAATCAGGCAAGGCAAATGAGATATAACAAAAGTCATTTGCTTGGCCTAAAAGCACACTACAGCAGCTGGAGGCAGCTGAAAATTAGCAAATTTAAATGCCCACACAAAAGAGACAGGATGGGAAAATTAAGTGGGGAAAAGGAAAATTTTGTTACAGTATGAGAGATTTGGTTAAATCTATAGTTTGTTGTACTAGAACATTGAGAGATATCTGTTAAGTAACAATATTGTTAGCTTGTACCAAAATCTTGTACCAGCTTGTTGTACCAAAATGCTGAGCAGGAACATGAAGCACCTGGGAATGCTGATGATCTCCAGAGAGAATTAATCATTTCCATTTGCCTACAATTTATAGTTCAATTGGCATTAACAAACATGCATGCTCAATTGTGCATATTTATTTGTGTCAATGACCACTTTTGCCTCACTTCTTGCAATCATGACTGAAGAGGAGGAGGTGCTTCTGCTGGGGCTGGCTATGTTTGCCAGAGCCTCCCATAAAGCAGAGGGGACAAACAAAGCTGCTGCTCCTATAGCCCTCCTTCACCAACTACGGCTTTTTGCACCACGTGCATACTTGAAAAACATGCAGGACTCTGATGTCCATTGTAGGTTTCGCTTAGAACAAGAAGCAATTATGCACCTCTATGAGCTCATCTGTGCCCTCAAGGAGCTTACAATCTAAGGTCCCTAACTGACATTCATACATATACATACTAGGGCCATTTAACCTATCAACATGTCTTTGGAGGAAACCCACACATACACAGAGTGAACATGCAAACTCCAGGCAGGTGGTGCTATGGCTGAGATTTGAACCAACGACCCTAGTGTTGCTAGGCAGAAGTGCTAACCACTAAGCCACTATGCTGCCCATAACTTTAACTAGACCATATAGCAGTACCATGATTCAAGAATTATGGTATATAATTATAAGTAGATGTTATAAGAAAATTCAAATTAGACATTAAAAATTATTTGTCATATAACAGAGATGTAACTGTAATTTTTAGATATATATTTATCATTAGAAAATAGTATGCATTACTCTGTAACATTCATTAAAAAATGCATGTGTTTGCAGAACATGTAAAAACACTACAAAACAGGAAAGGTAATTATTAATAGAATTAGCATCAAAAGAAGCCAAACAACAAATCACATCTGCCAATTGTTTCTTTTTACACACAAACAGTTTGGATCATGGCTAAATCCTGCATTCTTGTGCCCTCTAGGAACCATGTTTAGCATTGTCTACATTTACTAATAGTCATTTGCCTATTTGATGGGCTTTTCCATCTTAATTGTTTCACTTAGGTGTAATTAGGTGTCTGATGGCTATTGCTTCACCTTATTTTTAGTAAATCAGCCCCTCAGTGTCAAACTGCAAGATTGAGGACATACTATGAGTGCAGGGCTTCATGGGCTTCCCCCCAAGGAGGCATCACAAAGGCACCCAGCATCCACTTTGTAGCGGTGCAAAAAGAGAACCCTGCCTGAATATTTTGTAAAAGGTTAGTGTAGGGGGAAAAACATTATATACAACTTGGGGGGACTTCAGGTGAGGAAGATCGGACAATCTGAGGGGAGTGGCGAGGTGCCAAGCCTGGAGGCTTTTAGTCTGGACATATGCACAGTTCCTGCTGTTTTTCTTGCATATTGCTAGTATTTCTAGCCTGTCCATTTTTGCACAACTTATAGATGAGAAGCAGAGTGCACAATAAGTATAGCAGATTACAGCGATTGCTTTCATCCAAATATATTATTTATTTATTTATTTCAGGTACTTATATAGCGCCGTCAATTTACACAGCACTTTCCATATATATTGTACATTCACATCAGTCCCTAACCCTCAAGGAGTGTACAATCTAAGGTCCCTAACTTACATTCATACATACACATACTAGGGACAATTTAGACAGGCTCCAATTCACCTACCAGCATGTCTTTGGAGTGTGGGAGGAAACCGGAGTACCCAGAGGAAACCCATGCAGGCACAGGGAGAACATGCAAACTCCAGGCAGGTGCTGCCGTGGCTAGGATTTGAACCAACAACCCGAGTATTGCCAGGCGGAAGTGCTAACCATTTACTATTATAAGCATGTACTGTGTTCCTTTAGGATTCTGATCATCTGAGATCCATAGTAGCAAGTTCTAATAATACACAGAGTAGATCTGCTGAACAGCGAAGAAGGCACTACATTGGAGCTGGATCCCCATACCGAGGATGTTATACAGCCACATTAGCAGCCTTGGTAGCATTTCTGGCAGTGGTGCATAGACAGTAGTACGTACTGCAATTATTTTTCTTGTTAGCAGTATAAAAAGAAAAAGTTACATCTTTGGACAAAAAGTGTGGTATTATTACAAGAGGAGAAAATGTTAAACACTGCTGCCTTGGAGCGACCACTGATACAAACTGCATGATCAGCAGATGTTGCAGACATAAAAAAAAGAAAGAAAGAAGCAGAGTCAGTAGAACTGACAAAGGGGACATTACAAATAATGTAATGTAATGGATGGACAGAGAGAGGTATAGTAAATCATACACAGGAACAACATAAAGCTAGCTGAGAAGCAGAAATACCACATGTAGCTTGTTGCATAAAATGTCCTGTGAGCTCATGTGATTGTGGAGAGCTGTATGTTATTCCTCAGATATTGTGCGTAAAGTGAACATTGTCTTTCAAAGAGAAATCTTTGTATAATCTTGGCTCATTACTCTTATGAACGCTGAAATTATGGTCTGCTTAAGACTAGTTCTTTTATATACAGAATAGTCTGCTTTCATTATAGGAGATGAGAATATTGTATAGGTCTAATGTAGCTTGAGATAATGTCACTCATGAAAGCCAAGCATGAAACTATTTCAAAGGATTCAGACAAATAGGTTAGGTGATCTTTACTGGTGATGCAGACATTTGTAGAATGTTGTCCAGCTGACATTAATATCAAAAGCGCAGGCATGGGATGTCATCCTGGGAATGTTATCTAGACAGTTCTAAAAGGCAAAAGAGCAGAAAAAAAAATTTGTAAAAAGGTAGCATGTGTGGGCTTACCATTTATTGACATTGTGGAAGAACAATGGTGTTCTGTCCTACTAGTATAAGCAACCAATCAGGAATAGAATGTTCATCAGATTGGACAGAAGACTAAATTTAAGATTGCCAGTTACTTGGGTTTTCTACTTCTACATGTTTTTTGCAGGCTTTGCAATATTAAATAGTGCAACTCTAGGCATGTACACTATATGAGCATTCAGTTTATTATTTTATGCATACAAAATAATTTCAAGTATTTTAACCACTTGCCCTCCTGAGGATTTACCCCCCTTAATGACCAGGCCTCTTTTTGCTACTCGGCGCTGCACTAATTCAACTGATAACTGCGCGGTCGTGCAATGCTGCACCCAAACTAAATTTACGTCCTTTTTTTCACACAAATAGAGCTTTCTTTCGGTGGTATTTGATCACCTGTGCGCTTTTTATTTTTCACGCTATAAACAAAAAAAGACCAAGAATTTTGAAGAAAAATTATATTTTTTACTTTCAGCTATAAAAAATATATAGTAAACTCAAAGTTAGTTATAAATTAAGGCCCAAATGTATTCTGCTACATGTTTTTGGTAAAAAAAATCCCAATAAATGTATATTGATTGCTTTGTGTGAAAGTTATAGCGTCTACAAACTATGGTATAGATACTGCAATTTACGCCATTTTTTTGCTATACAGCGCTGCGCTAGTTTAACGGACAATTGCGCGGTCATGCAATACGGTACATAAATGAAATTTACATCCTTTTTTTCCCACAAATTGAGCTTTCTTTCGGTGGTATTTGATCGCCTGTGCATTTTTTATTTTTTGCGCTATAAAAAAAAGGCTGACAATTATGAGGAAAAAAAACAATATTTTGGACTTTTTGCTATAAAACATGTTCAGTAAAAAAAAATTTAAAAATCAAATTTAGTCATAAATTTCTGCCAAAATGCATTCTGCTACAAAAAAAATCCCAATACACGTAAATTAATTGGTTTACGTGAAAGTTATAGTGTTTACAAATGGCAGGAAAGATACTGGGATTTTTAATTTTTTATTATACTAATAATGGTGGCGATCAGCGACGTATGGCGGCGATCAGTGACTTGTGGCGACGATCAGCGACTTATGACAGGACTGCGGCAGACATTCTGACACTGGGGGGGAACTGACTTGGGGTCACTGACATCCCCAGTGACACCAATACAGTGATCAGTGCAAAAAAAAAACACTGACACTGTACTAATGGCACTGGGGAGGAAGGGGTTAACTTTACTATTCAGTGAAAGGGTTAACTGTGTGAGGGGAGTGTTTTACTAGGGGGTGGGGGTGTGTACTGCAGGGAACACCGCTGATCGGGACAGATAAACTCTTCTGTCCCGATCAGCGTGTCAGAAGCTGTCAGGGAACTGACAGAAAGTTCAGTTACTGCAGCTGTGCTCTCTGTCACTGATTGCCGCTAATGGCCGGGACACAGCCAGTAACGACCGGCTGTAACCCGGCGACTGACATCCGCGGCCGTGATCAGCGGGACAGGTAGGACGGCGGCGTGCCTCGCACGCGCCCCCTACCTGTTTTAAAAACACACCTTTTTAAACGTGGTTTTGCACAGCCGTCCCGCCCTGCCGCCGTATTTCTACAGTGGCTGGGCGGCATGTGGTTAATTACTGGTTGTATAACTACCTTAAATGTAAACCTAAACTATTATTCCTCTGCAGGCAAAATGCAGAGTATCCTTCTAATATCCAGACATCACTGGAGAGCTTGAGGCATAGGTGTTTAAACAGGCTGACAGAAAAGGGATACCACAAGGATGACATGTTGCAATGCTGATTCAAGAAGCTGAAAAGCTATAAACTTTGCATTGCGTTGTCGTCCATTTGGTTATAAAGTTTAGAGTGTCAAAGTTGAGGGAATTAGGTAACCAAGCCAAAAAATTCTCATTCACTCACCAAGCAATTTATTAGGAAAACTATACTGGTGCTAAGTAGAACCTCTTTTTGTACTTTTGTAAGCTTTATTGATTTGTGGCATATATGACTTGTGGCATATATTCTACATTCTTTACAATTTCTTTCTTGGGATCCTAAAAGCTGGAAAAGCACTGGTGCAAATCCAACCCTAGTGTCAACATGCAAAGATCTGAGCAGAGAAACACTAGTAGCTAATTTACATTAGTTACAAAGAAACAAGTACAAATGAACAAAGTACTTCATTCATTTTTATTTCACATGCACAAATTTGATGTATTTAACCACATGCTCAAAGCAAAGTCATAATCATCAGGTGACTCTTTCTTAAAGTGATAATAAAGGCTTATGTTAAAAAAAAACTAAACAAAAAACAAACATGTTATACTTACCTGCCCTGGGAAAGGATCGCACAGAGCAGCTCCAATCCTCCTCTTCTTGGTTCCCCCGCCGGTGCTCTGGGCTCCGCTTGACAATGGCTCCCGCTGCGGTCTCTGAGCCAATGAGGAGGCAGAGAGCCAGGACATCGATGGATCAGGATCTGGCTTAGGTAAGTAATAGGGTGGTTGTCGGGGGAGGGGGCTGCATACTGAAGGTTTTTTACCTTCTTTTTATGCATGAAGGTAAAAAACCTTCATATAAAGGTAAAGAAAACCTTCAGGCTTTACAACCACTTTAAAGATTTAGAATCTGAGTCAGCAAAGGCTTTGTGTAGGCTGCAAAGGCATTCAGATTGGTACAATTTTCAATGACTTTGCCTTCTCCAAATAATACATTGAAAAATACAGCATTGTTCTTTCCAGAAATTCGAAGGGGAAACAGCAAAGGAAGAAGTGCTGAACTTTTGTCAGAACTAATCAGTTGCCTTGGCCATTGAATTCACTGAGCAGTCAACACCAAAGAGCTTCAGTGGGGAAATAAGATACATTCTTTCACTGATGCCAAAAAAGTGCCTCTGACTACCAGGATAGCTTTAAGAAAGCAGCCTTAAGCTTCAAGGGAAGGATTCTGTACATCTTCACTGTTGATGAAAGTGATCAACTAGCATATCTTAAAGAATGAAGAATGCCCAGCTGTCAAAATGATTACCTTTGAGAAAGAAATGACCATATACAAGCCAGAAAGTGATGATATGTCTGCTAAGAAGATTAAGGAGTTCTGTCACAGTTTCCTGGAGAGCAAAGTGAAAACCCACTTGATGATCAAGGATGTGACTGATGACTGGGACAAGAACTCAGTTAAAGAACTTTGTGGCAGTACCATTTGATGAGGTGAAAACATGTCTGAGGAGTTCTATTTGTAGTCACTGCAGGAAGCTGGGACCAACTGGGGAAATGTATATCAAGATTCAGCAAATGAAATTAAAGCTGTGAAAAGCCATAGCTTTTCCACTTTGAAATTCTTCTCAGCCTTACCACAAAAATGTGGTTGATTGTAATTGAGAGCAAACAGTAAACAACTTTAACAAGTTCTTGGAAAGTAGAGGCCAGAATGGAGAAACTGATAAGGATTTGAAGGACTTGGAAGAGGCCTGAAAAGGAAGATGAATCTGATGACCAGCACCGAAAATATTATAAAAGATAAAGATCAAACTGCAGCAGCTAGGACACTCTAAGAGTGGAGGGGAAGAATGATGTCTGGGAATATTTTGCATTGTTGGAATCCTAAAAGGTAAACAGGGAAAACAACATTTTTTATTTTGGTTAAGGGGAACTTTTTTTTTTCTTTGTTTTATGGCTGTCAGTCCATTTTTCACTGTGATGCATTTTTTATTACACTTTCTTTTATCTTCCCTGATGTCTAATTTGGCACTTGCCGCCATTTTTTTGTGTTGTGATGTCCTGCCTTTTGTTTTATAAGTGTAAATGACATACACTACAAGCACATCAACTTTAATGGCATCCCAGTCTTAGTCCGTAGAGTTCAATGTTGAGTTGTCCCATCCTTTGCAGCTATAACAGCTTCAACTCTTCTGGGAAGGCTGTCCACAAGGTTTAAGAGTGTTTCTATGGGAATGTTTGACCATTCTTCCAGAAGCACATTTTTGAGGTCAGGCACTGATGTGGGAAGAGAAGTTCTGGCTCGCAGTCTCCGCTCTAATTCATCCCAAAGGTGTTCTATTGAGTTGAGGTCAGGACTCAGGTTGTGCAGGCCAGTCAAGTTCCTCCACCCCAAACTCACTCATCCATGTCTTTATGGACCTTGCTTTGTGCACTTGTGTACAGTCATGTTGGAACAGGAAGGGGCCATCCCCAAACTGTTCCCACAAAGTTGGGAGCATGAAATTGTCCAAAATGTCTTGGTATGCTGACACCTTAAGAGTTCTCTTCACTGGAACTAAGGGGCCAAGCCCAACCCCTGAAAAACAACCCCACACCATAATCCCCTCTCCACCAAACTTTACACATGGCACAATGCAGTCAGGCAAGTACTGTTCTCGTGGCAACCGCTAAACCCAGACACATCCATCAGATTGCCAGACAGAGAAGCGTGATTCATTACTCTAGAGAACATGTCTCCACTGCTCCTAGAGTCCAGTGGCAGTGAGCTTTACATTGCACTTGGTGATGTATGGCTTGGATGCAGCTGCTCAGCCAAGGAAACCCATTCCATGAAGCTCTCTACACACTGTTGTGCTAATCTGAATGCCACAAAAAGACCCCCACACTGTTGGTGACTTCTGCACACTGTGCGCTTCAGCATGCACTGACCCTGCTCTGTCATTTTACGAGTTGCTTCCACTTTGTTATAATAGCACTAACAGTTGACCATGGAATATTTAGTAACAAGGAAATTTCACGGATGGACTTATTGCACAGGTGGCAACCTATCACAGTACCACGCTTGAATTCACGGAGCTCCTTAGAGCAATCCATTCTTTCACAAATGTTTGTAGAAGCAGTCTGCATGCCTAGGTGATGATTTTATACACCTGTGGCTACGGAGGTGATTGAACACATGAATACAATAATTTGGAGGGGTGTCCCAATACTTTTGGCAATATAGTGTACTTTAGATGGAAAAAAATCACTGCATACTGGTTATCCTCATTCGAATCCTTTCTCAGCCACTCAGATTAGATTCAATGAAAAGAGGTACCTGCAGTGATGCGTGTCTTGAAATTCAGTGTGACGGACACATGTCAGACTACTGCCCACTTCACTAACCTGTGACAAATGGCGAGTCAAACACGCATCACGCTGTCACTGATGTGCAATAATGACACTCCTAGCCTCACCTTACACAAAGATTTTCCAGCTTGTGGGACCACAATGTAAGTGCCAGCAGGCAGAGTGCTTATCACTGAGTTTGGTTAACTACGCAATTAACCCTTTACTCTGCCACCAGAAAATTTTATCAGAAGATTTTAAACATTCACAGTATTGACAATAGCAATTTTGGCTTTAAAGTAAACGCCTGTAACACACACTGCCACCATATACAGGTATATCCAGAGGTTTATACTATAGTAGTGCTCTTTAAAAGACAGGGATTCTTTAAGTTCTGTATTAATGCATTAGACAATTGTAACACTTTTCAAAACATTGTTTAGTAATGAAAAGGTAAAACTGCTGCAAATAAAATATTTACATACAAAGGGTTTTACAAAGAAACAAAGAGACAATAATGTAACAGAGAAATAAAAAGGAATTAAGGGTGAAAATACTTAACAATGTCCTGGTCCTGTGTGTTCAGCAGAGTCCAAGTAATGATCAAGATGTATAAGTGGCTCTCAGTTCTTTGCAGATGTTCCTTCTTTTGGTGGTAAAATGAAAGCTGTCAAACGTGGTTGCAGTCCCTCTTTTCTGGACCTTGAGAGAGGTGTTGACAGACATGATTTGGCCAATGGCCAGATCTAACATGTGGCCAATGGGATGTCACTGTGTTTATGACACTGATACAGTTTTCTATAGGTATTAATATCTTTAAATACCTACAGGTTACAGTCTGCTATCTTGCATATTCTTATCCAGCATGAAATTACCTTTTGAATTAATTTAAATACTGTATGAGGATTGTCAGATGTCTATTCAACCTAGGAGAGGTAGTGGGCTGAAATTGCTTCCCATACCAGACCATTACATTCAGAACCATTCATTCTCATGTTGCCCACCAGTGCCCAGTGGCAGCTTTTGATATTTCATAGCATAGTCTCACTGGTACAATGACTCCAGTGGCACAGCTTTATATTGTTGTGGTTTGTTCTGTCCTGTCCACCATGATCCAGTCTCTGAGATTGCAATATATGACACTTTCTTGTTTTGTCACTAGATATGAGCAACTTTAAAAATGTGATTCTAAAAGCATTCCATCATATATACTTTGGGGCGTGTTGGCCAAATAAATTTTGTTTTATTGAAAAGAAATATTATATGGTCAAATAAGAATAGATATTGCACAGATGTCCATTCAGGTTCACTGCCTTATAGAACAGGTCCAAGCCAAAAGAAGCAGCGTTAGAAATGTAATCAGGAATGCATGACCACAGTTCCAACAGTGATTTTAATTAGATGTACACAGTTTTACCATCTTTATTGTATCTAAGTTGGCATCTGATACAAAACTGGCTTGACTCAGAAACAAAAGGAAATTTATAAAGCCCAGCATGTGGAATATCTATCAGGAAGTGCTGATAGTTACAAAGGTGTACATATCTCTTACAAAGGCACAAAGCAACAAATTAACCTTCTAAATTCAAAACACATCACAATAATATGGAACACAAAATAGAAAATGGGATACATATTTGCAACATTATCCAATATAAACATACAACTGAAGTACAGGCAGATATAATAACACAAATTAATGCAGATCTATATTGGTTAATAAAGCATCAAAGTAGCTGATTTATGATGGAGAGCAGAAATTGGTATACTCCGTAGAGTCATTCACACTGTGAACCACATGCACACACCCCATTTCTAAAAAAAATCCAGCCTGCAATGCCCAACAGAGCACTAAACAGCAAAGTGAGCAGAGGGATGGGGGGTATAAAACTGCATTATTTACATCTCCAGTGCACTCCTGCCTGTGTTCCTGTGTACAACTTGACCTGGCTGACTTCTCTTCCGATTCCTGATTTTTGATTACTGACTACTCTGACTTCTGGTTTCCTGACTGTGGCATCGCCTCTGATTATCTGCTCTGGCATTAAAACTCTGGCTTCTGTTTTGACTATGTTCCTGATCTATGTTATATTTGCTAATTCATTAAAGGTGTGATTTACCTGCACCACCTGGTTCATAGTTCCTAACATTACACAAGGGCCATGAATTCAGAAAATGCAAGCAATCCACTTAGTCATAATATTTTTTCAAGAGCAGGACCACCACTTGCATCAGTTTGCCATAGCATTACAAATGCTCCTAATCCGAACTGTTCATCTGGATACTCTTACCATGGCTGCTCCGGTACAACCAGTGTTGAAAGTCATCCCTGCTGCTGCTCTTATCTTAGTTTGGGCAGCCGCCTCTGATACTACCACTGTAAGAGGTACGACTGGTTCTGCTCCACTTCCCCAGTGGTTTGGGGGCAGTCCAGCTCACTGCAGAGGGTTACTCAGTCAGGTTGGGATATATTTTGAGATAATGCCGCAGGAGTTCCCTGTGGACAGAAACAAAGTAGGCTTCATAGTTTCTTTGCTTTCTGACATGGCTTTGGCTTGGGAAAACCCTCTATGGGAGCCACAAAAACGAATTGTCCAGAATTATTCTGAGTTTATGGCCTCCTTTAAAATGGTATTTGATTTTCCCACTTACTCCACCTCTGCTGCCAAGAGCCTCATGTCCATTAAGCAGAGTACGAGAACTGTTACCAACTACACTATTGAATTTCGTACTCTGGCAGCAGAGGTTGGTTGGAACAATGAGGCTTTCATGGCTGCTTTTTCCCATGACCTCTCTGATAACATTAAAGATGAGAATACAGCTCGAGATATGCCTAAGAATCTTGAGGAGTTGATCTCGTTTGCCATTCTCTTTGATACCGGACTCCAAGAGAGACCTTCCTTTAAGGAGCGCTTGCGGAAGCCTCCTGTACGTTTGGTGTGAGCTTTGCATTGCTTTGGATTGTGTATAAAACTGACAGGCAGACTCCTTCATGTCAGATGGAAGCAGTCAGGCAGCTCTGCTGCCGCTGATTGCAGCCCCTGGCAATGGTGCCCCCCTCGCAGATGCATTCCTGCCATGTAACTGGGCTCCGCTTGCATATATGCGGGCCTGGGAAGAGCCATGATGGGTGCTGGCAGGTGGAGGGGAGAAAGGATAGCAGACAAGCATCTGCTCCCCTACCCTTCTTTGTGTGACCTGGAAGGAGAAGTCCATGACATCACATACGGGTCACGGCTGTCACTTTCCTAGATAGAATAGCCATGGAAAGATGTATTGCAATGCAGTTTGCATTGAAATACATCTAATGGATTACAGAGGAGACATGAAGGGTCACTTTGTGTCCCGTGTGTGATGCAAAAAAAAGTTAAATAAAAAAAATATCTTTTGGGGAAAAATTTAAAATTACCACCAAGCACATAATACCCCCCCCAACAACAAAAGTTGAGCCCCCCCCCCCACATATATGCACGTATGAATGTAAATGCACACGTTAGGGCACCTACGCATAAAAACCATAATTGCAATACATGTCACATATCACTGCACACACCAGAGTGATAGCAATAATTCTAGCACCAGACCTCCACCATAATGCTAAACTTATGACCTATAAGGGCTTTTGAAGCGTCATCTATAGAAAGTATAGGGTACTGATGTTTGACAAAATTTCATAGGCACACACAAACTTAAGGTTTGGCATCTTGGGTATCTATTTACTTGGCACAACCTCATCTTTTATATTATAACCAAAATTTGGGTAATAATTGCATTTGTTTGCCCTAAAATTCACTTTAGTGTGATTTTTACTGAAATTTTGCATTTCCTAGACCATTGCAATAATATCGTGTGACGTAACAAATTGGAACTACCACTGTTTTATTCTCTAGGGTGTCTGCTTTCAAAAAATATATAATGTTTGGGGGTTTTGTGTAATCTTCAGGCCTAAAATGATTTTTTAAACATGTTAAAAAAAATGCAAATATGGCTCTGTCAGCTAAAGGGTTTGAAATGCATATCCGATCCCATTGATAAAAGAATTATTTGACCTCCTCAACGGAGCAAAAGTCTTCACTAAGCTCGATTTGAGAGGAGAATACAATCTTGTGAGGATTAAAGAGGGCGACAAATGGAAAACTGCATTTATTACTAGGAGAGGATACGAGTATCTTGTAATGCCCTTTGGTCTCTGCAACACTCCTGCAGTTTTACAGGAATTTATTAACGGAGTTGAGAGAGAACAACCTGTATTGCAAGTTAGAAAAGTGCTCATCGGAACAGGTTAAGTTTTTGGATTATGTCAAATCTGCTGCCGTGTTTTCGATGGACCTAGGGAAACTGTCTGCAGTCTTACAGTGGCCTCGACCCATAGATCTAAGTCCTCTACAATGTTTTCTTGGCTTCACCAATTGTTATCGGAAATTTTGGTAACCCACAGAATTGGTCTCTGGATTCCATTAAAGCCTTTGAATCCCTCAAGGCCACTTTTACTGCAGCCCCAGTGCTGGCACATCCTGATCTTATGTTAGCCTTCATTCTTGAGGCCGATGCTTCTGAGACTGGACTAGGCACTCTGAAACTGAAACAACTTGGAGGACAAAATTTCCTGTGTATAAAAAAGCAAAAATAGATCTTGGACTTTCTATTCAATCTTGAGTGGCCTTTGCCCCTTGACAGATCAGCACACAGTCCTTACTAACAGCACTCAGTCCCCTTTAGATGAACCTCTTCAGACCCCAAATGAAAATCTCCTCATCCACCTGGCTGTCATGAAAAGTATCCCAGGGCAAGGGAGCCAAGACACATGAGTATACAGTCCCAGGGAGAACTAGTTGGGTATGGCACCTGACTGCCCTCACCCTTGTGGGCCCAGGGGGTGTAGAGGTACTCACACTGTCCTGTTCCTGTAGCTTTAAGGGTGAAACTTTCAGGCTTTACGCTGGGCTGGCTTCTTCCCTTGGTGACAGGCTGTCCTTCCCCGGTAGATTGTAGAACAGCAGAGGTCCCTCTTTCAAGCTCCCAGCCAGTAGGTAAACCCCCTTCTCTGGGGCCTTCTCCCAGGGCTGACCTAGCCATCGTGCCAGACCTCCTGCCTGGGGATTGGCCAAACTCCCATAAATATGCACATCAGCCCCTCCCTGTCGCAATCGTGCACACCAGAGGCAGACACGGCCCTCCATTTTGTCAAGAATTCTCCATGTCTCCCCGCATTCTCCCCCCTCCCTCTCTGAGAGCCACAGTGACATCTGGTTGGTGTGGGTGTTGGAAGTGTCGCAGGCAGGCCAGAGCACAGCAGGGAGCCCCAACATGCCTGGTTGTCTAAGAGAGCTGTGTAAAAGATAATGCAAGTCTTCCCAGGAGTTCAAAGACATTCCAACAAAGCACACATAACTGCGCTAATAAACCTAACTCAGCGTATATGACAGAACCAGATAACACTTTTAAAATCCATTTTTCCCCTATGTCTCATATCTTGGAATATGAGAGACTTGCATAATAGCCAGGCATATCTTCAAATTGGCCACGAGGACACAAACAGTTTGATAGGTCACTCTCCTTGACTGGAATACATAGGAAAGCAGAAAAGTAGATCTCTTGAACCATTCAGTGTATAATTTATAAATACTGTATAATAATAATAATAATAATAATAATCTACCCGCGGGCGGACTGTCACTTGTGCCAGGGAAAGTTATGAGCCAAAATATGAACTATAAAAGATTTTGGCTGGGGCATTGGTCCTTGACTTCAGAGACACCCCCTGCTAGGGAAATACAAAATAGGCCGTCAGGCCTAAGAGAATTTAGTTGAAGAATTCTCCCGTTTAACATCAGAACCAACTTGGGAGACCCGTACCCTTTTCGCTCTGAAACTTGATCTGCTAACCCAGGACTTTGGCAAGTACTTTAACCCTCTAACTCCTCTCTTTTATCTCTTTGCTGTGCTGTTGTTCTCTGTATATTTATATATATATTGATTAAATCTTTTTTCTGTAAATATTTTTATTGCACCCGTTTGACCTTTTAGTAATAAATCTTTCCTTCTGAAAGTGTTGGAACTGTTTCTATAGCTCTTTATTGCAATTTATGAATTTCTGCCTCTAAAAAGAGCGCTACTGTGTTTGCTTAACCCTCTGTATAACCGGCCTGTAGTGACCGTGTTATACAGATGATTATCTCAACCATTATAGTGTTATAGCTGATATCACCGAGTTTCCTCTTTCTCTGTACAAAAAAGAGGTGGTGGCAGTGTGAAGGGTTAATTGCGTAATTAACCTAACCCAGTAACAATCGCTCCCAGGCTGCTGGTACATAGATTGTGGTCCAATTAGCTGGAAAATCATTGTGCAGGGTGCAGGTGCGTGTGGCATTGTTACGCACGTCACATTGCGGTTTTAGATTGGCCAGTCCTTCGGTCAGGAGTTTGGTGAGATGGTCAGGGGTCTGACGCCATTCGTCACATATTGGTGGCAGCAATCGTGGGATTGCCACACTCCCCACCTCTGCCTACTGGCTCCTAGAAACTTCTCCAAGTTTCTAAAGCAGGGGGAGGCACCAGAGAACTGACTTGCAGAGCCCTCCAGCCCTGACCTGCAATAACCTCTCTAACACACACACTGACTCACTCACAGGCTTCCAGCACCCCCACCCTGCCACACTGCAAAAATGGTTCAAGAATGGTTTGAGGAACAAAATGAGCTTGAGGTGTTGACTTGGCCTCCAAATTCTGTGGATCTCAATTCACTGAACATCTGTGGGATGTGCTGGAAAGTCAGATCAATGGGGGCCCCACTTCACAACTTACTGATGCCTTGGTGCTGAATACCACAGCATACCTTCAGAGGTCTAGTGGCATCCATGCCGTGATGGGTCAGGGCTGTTTTTGCGGCAAAAGAGGGACCTACGTAATACTAGGTGGGTCATCATAATGTTATGACTGATCAGTGTATTTTGTAAGCAGTGCAGCCAGTAGTAATCATGGGGCCCATGCCTGGTACAGGGGGGCTGCCTATACCCCCCTAAAAGCAGTCGTGATTCTATCAGCAACATTTGAGGATATTGATTGCACCCCCACCCCTGCACTTGCCACCACCTTATACCACCTACTCTCACCACCACTGCTGTCAACATCTCAACTCTCCCACATCCCCAGCCTTGCCTTTCCTGAGCAGACACACTTTTGCTAACATGACATTACACTAAGCTCAAAGTACAATGCTCAAAATCATTAAAGGAACACTTTTTACACCAACGCGTTTTTTAGTGTTTTTTGCAGAAATGCACTACAGTTCAATCAACATGGTTTCCTATAGAACATGTTCATGTCTATGCTTTTTTGAGCTGCTGCATTTTTGAAAAGGGTTAGGGACTCTTTTTAAAAGCAAAAACAGTGTTTTTGCTACAATAGACTTCAATGGAGAAGCTGCTGAAATGCATGGTAGTGCGTTTGTGCCACGTTTTACATTTTCTGCCAAGCAACAAATAAAATTCCACTTTACCAAAAAAAGAGCAGAAAGCGGTAAAAACTTGTCAAACACGCGTCAAAAACGCATGTAGAAAAATGTAAAATGAACCGCGAAAAGCAGTGCAAAACGGACAAAAAGCAAACTGCGTAGGTGTGAACAGGGCCTTAATTTTTTTGAGCAGTGTATAATTCTGCACTGTTTTTGTATGCTGCTGAAGCAGTTGCTGCTGTCTCTTACAAGATATAAATGTTAACCAAAAGTTAATGCAAGAACTGGGGGGGGGGGGGAGGGGTGGTGTTCATGGGAATAGAATCAGTTGAAGTACAAAAAAGGGTGGTGGCTAAGAGAAACAATATTGTAAAACAAGAACAGATGCTGGGACTGGTTGTTTTCACTTCAATCTTTTCATCCCAAACATACGAATAGTTACATATAACAGAAGAAAGGGTCTTGGCAAAATAGTAATATGAACAGTCACTTTTCTTTTTCTTTTGTTTTTTGAGAAAATAACCCTGCAATGAGAAGATTTTAAAAGCCAGCACGGCAATAATAGACATGCATATAAATGAGTGAATAGGAAAAAAAAAAGAACATACTGTATGTAGTGAAGATAATAAAGGAAGATACTCAAGCTGTCATACAATCTCAGTGTGACAGAAAAAGCAAGTTAGGATAATAGTGAATAAGTGATTAGAATTACCTAATGTGACATGAAAGCATTATAATGAGAAAGAAAATGGGTTAAATAAGCCAGCATTTAAAATTACATTCCATATTCAAGCTCAAGGGAGAAAAGGATTGTAAGGTGTACATTAAATCCAATAAAAGTCTTTTTTTTTTCCAATAATCAATTTCAATTCAATCAAGTACAAGCCATCTTATATCAGAGACCTGAGGTTTATTTAAACAAATGTTTCTTGCAAAAGAGGTATCTTTGGATTTTCTCCTGACTTTTATCTCAGTATATTTGGTTGTAAAACCTTGCATAAAAAAGAAACTTAAAGCTGTTCTGGACATTAATACTGAACATTTTATAAATAGGCAACTCCTATCCTCATATTGATTAGTGGTTCCAAATTAATGACTACTGCAATAGGGAACAGACACAAAAAGATGCATTCGACATCTTTCCAAATCACTGTTCTGTTTATTCGGCGCGTTTGATGTTTTTTATACATGATTACGTAGGTATCACATTAATATTACAATTGTACTTTTATGGTAACAATGGGTGTTACATAGGCTGGCTAATTTCTAATCAGGATTTGAAGGAATGCAAACATGTAATGAAAACATTATAAGGTGCCGTGTGCACAAGGAGTACAGTGTACAATACATAGGCAAAGCATACAAAATAGAACACAATTTTATACAGAATTTACAAATTTCCTTTACAATCTCCCCTCTTTTGATCAATTTTTTACATTTTGATCACAGACCACAGCTACTATCAGCTTTAACCTGGAACCTACTTACGTTTAGGTGGAACTAGTCCGGGTCCAGGAGGCAAACTACACTGGGGAGAATCTAATAGCTGAGAGCAGCTATATCATTACAAAATTATTGGCTGGACATTCAGAGTGGCCTTGTAGCTTAATTGTGGAGATGCTGACTTACCAGCTTTGATAAACACAGACAATTCTACATAAAATAGAAGACATATAAAAGAAAATATGACTTGAGCATGGCTGAACTACTTTTCAAATCACATTAAATATACATATATCCTTTACTAATACATTTATTAAAGCAATTGAATAAATAGAGCCCCAGACTGTGATTCCAAGAGGAAATCATATTAAACACAGAGATGCTTTCATTTAGTAATTTTTGCAGTGTCTGGTGTGGACCCAGGTGTCTTTTCCTTCCAGTTTTGTAAGCTGTACATGAAATAGAAGCTGTATTATGTCTCCAACCATTTCCTATATATATATTGATATTATAGTGTAAATGTCTCTTAACAGTCCACAAGTCACCTGGCTTTAGTTTATGAGATCCTTCCAAACTGTTAGGACTTGGCATTTGGGGAGAAGACACATAAATGAGTTTGTAAAAACCTTGAGAGATCAGCAACATTCTCTGTGAGATCCAAGTGAAGGACTTCAGCTGCTGATAAAGATATAAGCAAGTGAGTGACACAATTCTAAACAAAATATCATAGGGAGAGAGTCCACATATCCCCTTAGGAGATTAAAAAATATTAAGACATTCAGGGCATAGTTTTCTAGTTTATGATATCCCCTTAGTTATTCTACTTTTTCCCACTACATTGTGGACGGTTGGGGGTGTAAAATAAAACCTTAAAACATCTTGTAAGAACCCTCCCATAAAATGAGTTCCTCTGTTATTCTCTCTAGCTTCTGAGGCTCTGTACTTACAAACTACTTCTGATAACACTCTTTACTGTGGCATTTGCAGTAGCATTTGCCATTGGCCAAATGTATGGCCATTCAGAGAACATGTCCATACAGACCAGTGCATACTTGTAAGATCCTGACTTGGGCATCTGGATATATTCTTTTGTAATCTCTGAAAGGGATATTCAGTTTTTGGTAACACCTTTGGTAACAGGTAAAACAAGAAGCAGTATATTTAAAAACAATGGTGATGAACCCTGGCAATATCCCAGGCTCATTTACTAAGGCAGCCTTAACTGCTTTTGACTGATGACACGGTCCATGTGTCAAGCTGAAGAGAAAAGAGTGGCTAGCAGACATAAAAGATCACCTTTTTCCAAAGTCCTGTTTCATAAGAAGTTGCCCCCCACAGTGGACCACTTGTTCTTGTTCTAGGGTCCTCAAAGTTGAATTATTAATCCCAGCTCTACTGAGCTAGAACTAGGGTGGATTATGTGAGTTGCACAGACCCAGCAAGTGTCCGGGGCTGTAATGCAGCATCCTTAGTCACCTGGTCTGCTTCCAATGTGTGCGGTTTAATGTTAGTATGGCTACTTCAGCAAAAAGCTGGAAGGCTGAAGACAGCCAATCAATTAACTTAGCATGCTTGATTAGTTTACCTGCCCAAGTAAAAAACTTCTAGCCCTTCAAATGGAACCAAAATCATGTGCCACCTCAAAAGCTCTCTAATTCTCTACTATCTATATAAATATATACTCTTTCAATAGCTCACAGGCTTTGCTAAAGCATGGATCTCTGCTTCTTGAGCTGGGGAAAAAGGATCCAATGACTCTGAATACAGAGCATCCTTCTAGATGATAACTGCATATTCAGAATGGGTCTCGCCATCCTCGGTATAAAACTGGGATCAAATCTACAAAAAGTCAAATATCTGGGTCTTCAAGGAGTGTCTTCACTAGGCTCACAGCAGCTGATTCCTACAACATCAATTTAACACATGTGGCTTTTCTTTGTCTACAGCCTCCTCCTTGCGGCTTCACAGCCAGGTTCCCGCTGCGCATTGTGAATGGTCCCACAGTCTTCTGGTACCTGCCACACTCCTAGAAGACTGCAGGGGGGAGGGGGGAACTTCCACTTCTGATGACTTAGGTGGTGGGAGCGGATGTGGAAGCTGGTACTTGTCAAAATCGGGTACCTGCTCCGTCAAAGGTGCCAATTCTTCATGAGGGGACCAGTGCTTAAAGCGTAACTTCCCCTTTTGGGTGGAACTCTGCTTTAAAGTGTTACTAAACCCAGGACCCTGCATTCACTATATCTGGTCTTCCACAGTACACAGAATATTAAAATGTAATTATTATAGTAAATATAAACTGCTAAATACCTTTTCTCATCATCAATATATAGCAGTCTTAATTGTAGCTGTGTTAATTTTGACATCAAATTTTGATTTTGTTTTAGTCATAGTCTTTTGACTAAAATGCCATTTCAGTTTTAGTTGCATTGTAGTCATCTAAATTGTTTTAATTTTAGTCGTATTTTATCCAACTAAAATTTGCAGTACATTTTAGTCAACTAAAATCTAATGGGTTTAGTTAAATTGTAATGCATTATTTAAGTATTTCTCTAGAATTTCCAAGCTCATTACATACTCCTAGAGTAAAAAAAAAAAATTCTAATAACATATTTTATTATTTATGAGATTAATGTCTGAACAAACTACACAGACACAGATTTAGCAGTAATAGAACATCTTTAAAGGTAAAAAGTGTCTCTCCCTCACATTTTCATTCTGTTTTGTTCATGGACAGAAATGGAAATTGATTTTCGTCATAGTTTTCATCAACTGACAAAAATTTGGAGTAATTTTAATTTACTTTTCATCTCTGAAAACATACAGCTGATTAACATTATGACAAAAATATGAAATTAACACTGGCTTGTAGGTGGAATATTCTCCTCTGACTGTCCTATGAGACCCCTGACCCTCTGCCTGGACAGTGCTGATTGGCCCTGTGCTGATTACATGCACCCTCCCAAAAAACTTTAGCAATACAGAGCAAACTGAGCATGTGTATAGTGCCTCTTAAGGCTCTGTACTATCAGCAGATTTACTGGGGACTGTGGAAGAAGGGGAAGATCAGAGAAGACAGGATAAAACAGCCTTTTTACACAATGTGGAGGATTAACACCTTAGGTACCACACTGAGTATAACAAGTATGCTTTACTGCATATACAGACTGATTTTACTGCTGTGGATTTAGGAACACTTTAAATCTGTACTTTATGACCTTGTTTTGGGAATCTGATATACCCCCCTTCAAAATGCTGTTTTAGCTATGGCAGTTCAGGAAAGCAGAGGTACCTTGTTTTTACTTTCTATTAGTAATGAAGCATTACTTCAAGAAAAATATTGTATAAACATTTACCCTTGCAGTAGATAAAGAAGGCCCAGAAATAAGTGTCCCAAATTGGGATCCCCTCTGATTATATTCTAATGTATGATAAGGGATTATTAGAGTTAGGGCCAAACTGGTAATAAACAGACTTTAATTATTATTCTTTTTGATCCTCCTAAAGAATGGTCTATCAATGCAATCCATATCAGCTTTCATCTGCTGCAATTCAGTGAGGCCATAACCTTTTAATATTAAGCTCTTATACAGCATCATCAGAATATTTCTGATAAAACTCAGATGAGCTGACGCAATGAGCCATATTAATTGGCTCTTTGGTTAAAGACTGTAGGAGTAGTATGATAACTGTTAAACAGTAGAGAATTGTTTATAGTACATCAAAAGGAAAAAAAAATCATACTCATCCCCAAAAAGCAACTCCAATTCATATCCAGCATGTTGAAAATCTGATGGCATAGCGAGAAACTTAAATGTATAAGATTACAGAAAGCATTTATTTGTTGGAACAAATCATTGTCGTTAGTCAAATGATAATAAATAAAAAAACACAAAAAAATTGTTTGTGTTGTAATTAGCATGAATTATATGATTCGTCACAATTCTGTCAATTTAAAAAAAAAAAATAATTCAATAAAAGCAGACAAAAATAATTAGCATTTTCACCAATAGTTATGGAATCTTTGTACAAGTACATAGAAAATGTTAAAAAAACCTGTAAGGAGCAGTAAAATAGAAAAATAAGAAGAAATGAACAGGCATCTAGAAAAGAAAGGTAAGAACTAAGAATGGTTTATCACTGAAATCCGAACACCCACAGTATAGAGGCAGTCCCAGAGTAAGTAGTAACTATTTGCACAGCCTATGCCACAGGCTGACACAAATAGGATATATGGTTTTGGTTAAAAGGGCATTTTATTAAGAAGAGGTATTTTAAAAGCAGAATAAGTTACTTTTCATTCAAGTTGTAGATGCACAAAATAAGTACCGTATTTTTCGCTCCATAAGACGCACCTGACCATAAGACGCACCTAGGTTTTAGAGGCAGAAAACAGGAAAAAAAAATTCTGAACTAATGGACTGCAGACATAGTACAGGAGATGACCAGAGACTGCAGACATAGTACAGGAGATGATCAGAGACTGTGGACATAGTAGAGGAGATGAACAGAGACTGCGGACAGTACAGGGGATGACCAGAGACTGCGGACACAGTACAGGAGATGACCAGAGACTGCGGACAGTACAGGAGATGACTGCTGACCTTTGGGGAGGGGGGGGGAGCGGGTACCTGAATTTGACAGGTACCCGCTCTTACTTCCGCGGAGCTGTTCTTTGATCTTACCTGTTCCTTTATCCAGCCGCACGCTGTCTACCCGGCTTCTGTAGTGTGGGCGCTCGGCGGACAGCCGGATGCCCAGTGCGCATGAGCGAGAAGCGCTGCGCTTTGTGATTGGTCCGGCGGCTTCTGGGTCTGTCATGTGTCCCAGGTACCGCCTTACCATTCACAAAGAGCATCGCTTCTTGTGCATGCGCACTTGGCACCCGGCTGTCAAGCACACTACAGAAGCCGGGAAGACACGCCGCTGGATAGAGGAACAGGTAAGGTCCCACTGCAGAGCTGAGCGGCCGGGCCGGTATTCTGACAAGGCGGCGGTGGAAATACCGGACCGGCCGCTCCATATTCGCTCCATAAGATGCACTGACATTTCCCCCCCTTTTTTTGGGGGAAAAAAGTGTGTCTTATGGAGCGAAAAATACGGTACATTTTGTTCCCCATAATTTGAAGAGTTACAGATTTCCACAGGTGTGAATATTAAAAAAAAAAGTTCCTCAAATATGTTTAGACATTCTTGATTTCTAAAACTGATAAGATTTCTACAAAAACATATGAATCACTTGCACTCTCAAAAACCAATATACAAATATATTAACACATTTGTACAAATATATTATAAATAACACTCATTGCTACTGGCACTGACATTTGTACCGATTGGGGGTTGATTACACAGTACTGTGCAAAAGTCAAGGCAGATGTAAAAAAAAAATGCTGTAAATTAAGAATGCTTTCAGAAACAGAAGTGTTATTAGAAGGCGAATCCAAACCAAATCAAAATTTGGTGTGACCACACTTTGCCTTCAAAACAGCATCAATTCTTCTACGTACACTTGCACAGTTTTTGAAGGAACTCAGCAGGTAGGTTGTTCCAAACATCTTAGAGAACTAACCACAGATCTTTTGTGGATGTAGGCTGCCTCAAATCTTTCTGTCTGCTTCTTCATGTAATCCTAGACAAACTTGATGTTGAGATCAGGGTTCTGTGGTGTTCAAACCATCACTTCCAAGACTCCTTGTTTTTCTTTACACTGAAGATACTTCTTAATGACATTAGCTGCATGTTCGGGGTTGTTGTCCTGTTGCAGAATGATTTTGTGGCCAATCACACACCTCCCTGATGGTATGGCATGATGGATAAGTATCTTCCTGTATTTCTCAGCATTAACTACACCATTGATCCTGACCAAATCTCCAACTCCATTTGCAGAAATGCAGCCCCAAACTTGTAAGGAACCTCCAGCATGCTTCACTGTTGCCTGCAAACACTCATGATTGTAATGCTTTCCAGCCCTTCATGGACAAACTGCCTTTTGCTACAGCCAAATTTGTAAATGTTCATTCATCAGTCCAGAATATGTGCTGCCATTTTTATGCACCCTAGTTCCTATGTTTTCGCGCATAGTCAAGTCACTTAGCCATGCTTCCATGTCCTATGCAGAAAGATGTGAGGCAGCCTATATCCACAGAAGATCTGTGGTTAGTTCCCCAAGATGTTTAGAACTTCCTACCTACCAAGTTCTTTCAAAAACTGTGTGCAAGTGTATCTAGAAGAATTGATGCTGTTTTGAAGACAAAGGATGGTCACACCAAAAATTGATTTCATATGGATTTCTCTTCTGTTTATTCATTTAGTTTCCATTTTGTTAATTGATAAAAAAATAAACTATTAACACTTCTATTTCTGAAAGCATTCTTAATTTACAGCATTTCTCACACCTGCCTCTGATTTTTGCACATTACTGTATGAATATTGATTGTAAAGCATGAGGTTGTTATGCAAGAAACAATACAAAGTATTTTTTACCTTGTTGGATGAAATCACCCAAATATTCAGGGAGGGGGCAGTTTGAAAGACTATCTGAACATCGCTTATATTGGGCTGCACTCAGCACAGCCGAAGCAATCCCTACTCACTTGTTATTGGGTTTTTGATATAGAAGCATTGGTTATGATGTGTGCACATGTGCTTAAATGATTTTTAATAACAGCAGAGAACAGGCCATAATATGTAGACTAAGGGATGTATCTCACAGTATGGAATGATAACAAAGCCTTTAAGTATGAAATATGCAATAATAATTGTACAGGACAGTACAGAACACAGATCATGGGATATATGCTGCTACTCCCAGGTGACTGGGCACTAGAAAAAACTTTTGTTAGGGCCACCCCCAGAGCATACCCATAAAAGCTCTGCCTATTCCATGAGGCTCAAGTTTTTTGCTAGTGTCCTTCGGTAATGGACCTGTTCTCCTCTGGAGAAGTATTTTTTCTTCTTTTAAACCATTGATGTTATTTCATCTGAATCATCTATCAACATCTGACTACTTATTGCCTTGTGGTACCCAGAAGTTTTCTGGACCAGTTACCCTCGATGTGTACCTCAAGGATTGTAACCGGACCCTACTGTGTGGGGCTGGCCAGTAATGTTTGCTTCAAGCACTGGATCCTGAGTCAGATGCCGACCTTGGCATTAAGTGGAATGTGTGAAGTTAGCTGCCGGGTGCTATAAAGGTCTGGGACTGGGGTCCATTTCTATGGTTCTCAGACCCCGAAGACCTCTTCAAGAGTATGCCCATCTTAACATAGCAGGCCAGGGTCTAAATAGGTCTGGTGTTGAGGATAAATTAAGACAGAGTGTCTCTGTATGTGGACTCTGGCTCCTGGCTTTAAATAATACTGTCTGTAGAGCACAGCACACTATGTGGTTTTGTGGGCAGACTATTGAGGTAAACCCTGTCATTTTGTCTCGAATGCTTCTCAGCATGAGCACTTTTAAAATTGGTGTTTTTTCCCTCTTTTCTGGACTTAGTCTCAGAAGAATGAGGTAACTGTATCACTCCATCCAGATGATGAGTTTCCACCCTCCTGTTCCTCGAAAAATGTATGCAGTTCATTGCATATTAAACTCAGTCAGCACCTGGTTTATAGCAGCTCCTTCGCTAGACATGCAAAACCCCATTCATTCCTCACTCCTGAACTGTAAGCAACCCACAGGGGTCCCCTTACTAGCAATGCAAGATCACAGGCACTAGAGAGCTTAGAAAAAATGGGACAAATAGCATGTGTTCTGCAGAAGGCCTACACAAAACACAGACCACCACCCAGGGTGATAGTAGTTCCTTTGTCCTAGAGCAATGTCCTATTATAACACTGTTCCCCTCACCTGACTCCAACTCCCTCTCAGGCACACATCATTCAGTCCATCTGACAAAAGATTTCTCTGCCAATATGTCTTAATCCTTTAAAAGACTTCTAGAACCTTTGGTTTCTAGAGGCCAAAAATGTCACATCTTCTTTTCCCCATGACCCTGTTCAAAAATCAGAACCTCCTTTACTTGAAGATATTATGGAAGAAAGTATTGAGGACATGGATTTTGTAGTGGAGGAAGCAGTGAATTTTCTTACTTTTGAAGCCTATGAGGTACAAGCTATGGTCTCGCACCAAATGCTTTCAACTGTGGACACACTAATTGATGTGCTGTGCACTAGTCGTCTAACAGCAGCTGGTTTTACACAGCCAAAAGCAACTTCTATGGGTACCAAGAAACTGCCTAAATTTTTTCCTATACACACAAAGACTGACTGTGCACGTTTTGAGGACTGGTTCAGACTTGAAAAATGTTTTACTCCTAAGCTTTTTGCTGATATTTATCCTATAGAAAAGGATTTTTAAAAATAGTCTATTCTGGTAATTAATCCTGCAATTTCAGTTCAAAATATTTTATTTGTTATTACAGGTACTTACATAGCGCCGTCAATTTACGCAGCGCTTTACATACATATAGTACATTCACATCAATCTCTAATCCTCAAGGGGTATACAATCCAAGGTATACAGCAGAATGTTCCTTTTTAAGGGTTCTAATTGAAGTCAGGGTAAAGGCCTTTTTTGCTCTTGCAGGTCCAGCCCTGCAGCTGCCAATTGTTACCACATCTATTTTCCAAACTATTGCTAAATGACTGGGATGCAAGAACAGAGACCGGGTCTTTGAAGGCATTGCTCTCTTGGAACAATTACAGCTGCCTTCAGTCCTATTATTTTGTGATGCTCTTCACAATTTAATTTGAAGGGTCTCAAGAACCTCTCTTACCTCTTTGTGCAGCACTTCCAGGATGTTTCAATAGGAGTGGGTGCCCGATTAGGTGGGGGGGAGAAAGTAGGGGAGCAATCATTGTCCCTGGCTTGTGTTCCTCTCCCACTGCGGCCGCAGTCTGTTCCTTTTGGGCGGCTGGCCCATCCTGGCATTTTAACAGCTGCCAAAGCTGCCTTATGTGGCTGGTGCCAGCCCAGGGCCTGAGATGCTTGGGCCCCATACAAGTGTATGGACTGTCTTTCCTTGATGGTGGCCCTAGAAGGGGCTAAACTTATGAGCTTGCACACAGGCCTACAGCATTCATAAATGTCTCTGAATCAATGGTCAGATATTCTGGCTTACACTCAGGTGACTGGATGTGTACCAAGTTTGTAAAGCATGACAAATGGGAAGAAACCACCAAAAAATTAAAATAAGGCCAGAAGGTAGCACACATCTGTACTGTGTATTGTGTGTGTGTCATTGTACAGGTGACATGAGGAAAAGAGTGAAGGATCAATGAATGCAGAAAGAGAGACAATTAAGCATTAGTGCTGTGATACATAAAACACAAAGGAAAAAAATAGTGCTGCTGCCACTCTCTCAAGGAGTTATAATAGGGCTATGTCATATGAGTGATAATCCACCAGCAATGGGATTGCTAAGAGACTGCCCACCTGTTTCTATGTAATAACTCTCTCAATAGCCAAGAGAGTGAGATGTCGCTTGCCTACTTTTGTATGCAGTGTTACTGTTACTATCAGAGTCCCATCAGTACTGATGATCGGACATCAGTAGCCTGTTATGTGATACCACAAAATCAACACATGGCACAGTATGTTGAAAGGTGTCACTGAGCCTTAAACTACTCAAAAAATTGCAAATATGTATTCAAAACTATCCAGGAAAAGTGCACTTGCACTGAGTACTAATGCAGGGTGGGTTTTGTACTGAGCACTAATCCAGAGAGGGTTTTGTACTGAGCACTAGTCCAGAGAGGGTTTTGTACTGAGCACTAGTCCAGAGAGGGTTTTGTACTGAGCACTAATCCAGAGAGGGTTTTGTACTGAGCACTGATGCAGAGTGGGTTTTGTACTGAGCACTGATGCAGAGTGAGTTTTGTACTGAGCACTGATGCAGAGTGGGTTTTGTACTGAGCACTGATGCAGAGTGGGTTTTGTACTGAGCACTGATGCAGAGTGGGTTTTGTACTGAGCACTGATGCAGAGTGGGTTTTGTACTGAGCACTGATGCAGAGTGGGTTTTGTACTGAGCACTGATGCACAGTGGGTTTTGTACTGAGCAATGATGCAGAGTGGGTTTTGTTCTGAGCACTAATGTAGAGTGGGTTTTGTAATGAGCACTCATCTAGAGTGGGTTTTGTAATGAGCACTCATCTAGGGTGGGGTTTGTAATGAGCATTAATGTAGAGTGGGTTTTGTATTGAGCACTAATTCAGAGTGGGTTTTGTAATGAGCACTAAGGCAGATTGGATTTTACAATGAACACCAATGCAGAGGGGATTTTGTACTTAACAATGCTGCATAGTGGGTCTTGTACTCTGCACTAATGCAGAACGGGCTTTGTACTGAACAACACTGTATAGTGTGTCTTGTACTGCACATTAATAATGCACAGTGGGTCTTGCAATAAATACCAATGCTGAGTGTGTTTTGCACTGAGCATTAATGCAGAGTTGGTCCTGCAATAAACAGACACAGAATGGGTTTTGTACTGAGCAATAATGCAGAGTTAAGGGTTTTGCACTGAACACAACTGCAAAAGTGTAAGATGTATTATATATTATTTTATTTGTTGTATATACAACTCTCTGATCACACTAACATTCTGTGAACTGTAGATCAACAAATTATTTCAGGGGTTCTCTGAAATCTGAATATTATTTTCAAGGGTTCCACCAGGGTAAAAAGGTTGAAAAGGGCTACTATAGAGGAATAACCTATGAATTAACTGAAGGAAATTAGAACTCACACTAAGATATATTGTCATGCAAAAGTAAAAAAAAAAATTAAATAAAAAAAAACCACATAAATTTTGCATATAATAATGCTGCTTTCCTATAGTAAAACACCATGCCACTGTCCATGGGGCTCCAATTTGTGAAAACTCATTAAAAAGAGTTTATAAAAATCATTCAGAAACTTATGTCAAAAGGTGTCATCCTCTTTTACATGCAGATGCATTAGTGCTGAACATAAAAGGTCAGAAGAAACAGCTTATTACAATGAATGACATTATCTGTCCATCATCGCATTACACTCCCACCCACAAAACATCATAATCACAGATTTGCAGAGACACGCGCCCTAAATTTGTTTGCATTTAGAAAATTAGGAGTGAGTTCTGAACCACCCCATTTCTGCGATCTGCTTGGCTTAGATCATTATTTGAGAAAGACTGGATCAATAAAGAACCCTTTTAGTGTGCAGAACAAGGCCAAATGTAGACTAGTCCACCTACACTAATTCATGTGGGTGTGAACTATACAATGAAAATTTCATAGGACAAAAATAAAAGAACATTGTTAATGTAGGTAATTATCCATAATATAAAGATTCATAAATGTCTTCCTGATGTCTTGAAATAGTCATTCAGAAGATCTGCCAATGTAATGCAAAAAGGAAGCTCTATGTGCAGACACAAGTTACACCTCATAGAATCAAATATCTTCAAGATGCCCAGGACATTTCTTGCTTTATTTCTTTATTTTTTTTCAAAGATATTTCCATATAAGTCAAGACAATCTTAGTTATTGCATAGAAAAAATGCAATTGTTTACATAATACAAAGTTTTTATTGTAATTCAGATCCATTTAGACACTTAAGTCTTTCTGGCTATCAGTAGTCAAACTAATCATAAATAGAAAAATATGACTGGCTAAAATATTGTCACATCAAGTTGGCAATCATTTTCTACCTAGAGGTTTTTCTCCTTTCTACAGAAATGATCATTGAAGAGGGACTGAAAGACAGGACGGGGTATATACTTTCACAGTTTCATCCCACGCACAGTCTGCTACCTGTAGAAGAAAAAAGAGACAAAGTATAATGTGGTACTCAAGAGAATAACATCAGACTACAGAAAGGCAAAGAAACATTTCACCACAGAGCATTTACTATTTTACTGTGGTTCAAACAACATAAAAAAATGTAAAAAGTCTCCTTCCTTGATGATTCATGTAGTCATACATGTCCATGGCATTTTGATACAAACTAGTAGGCACTGTTAAATTTTAACATGGATTTCATACGCTTACTTTTTCCTTCAGTCTGCAGGCTGAATACACAAACTAACACAGGGCTCAAAACTTCATGTCCTGAGCTACTAGTCAGGCACCCGGCACCTAATTCCACCCTAAAAGGCTTATCTCTGTTAAATGTTTTACAGTGGGGATCGAAAGTTTGGGCACCCCAGCTAAAAATTTGTATTAATGTGCATAAAGAAGCCAAGGAAAGATGGAAAAATCTCCAAATGGCATCAAATTACAGATTAGACATTCTTATAATATGTCAACAAAAGTTAGATTTTATTTCCATCATTTACACTTTCAAAATAACAGAAAACAAAAAAATGGCGTCTGCAAAAGTTTGGGCACCCTGCAGAGTTAATATCTTGTACTGCCCCCTTTGGCAAGTATCACAGCTTGTAAATGCTTTTTGTAGCCAGCCAAGAGTCTTTCAATTCTTGTTTGAGGTATCTTTGCCCATTCTTCCTTACAAAAGTCTTCCAGTTCTTTGAGATTTCTGGGCTGTCTGTCACGCACTGCTCTTTTAAGGTCTATCCATAGATTTTCAATTATGTTGAGGTCAGGAGATTGTGAAGGCCATGGCAAAACCTTCAGTTTACGCCTCTTGATGTAATCCCCCGTGGATTTCGAGGTGTGTTTAGGATCATTATAATATAAGTGGTGAAGCGCTCAACTTAAATACTGGTGACAATTCATACCTAAATACACTTGTAAATCAAAAAACTAGTGCAATATTCCCATATATAAATATTACGTCCCTGGTGGTATAGTGATGAACAAATAATACCTCTTAAACTATGCAAATAGGCAAATACAAATAAATAAATAAAAAACTAGTGCAATATCCTCATATAAACATAATATATCCCTGGTGGTATAGTGATGAACAACTAATACCTCTTAAACTGTGCAAAAGTGATACTTGAATACAATTAAACCAATTTAAATAAAATATTAATTACAATAAATTAAATAGTGATGCCACACTGTGCAAAAAAACATGAAAAAGTGTTCAAATGATGTCACTCCATGCTGCAATAGTGCTCTTCATGAAAATCTTGACGTGACTCCCCTCAATAATAGCCAAAATGCCCCCTCACCTTCCACATTCGACCCTTGCGGGTCACAGAGCTTTATATATATATATATATATATGGACTCAGACACAATGGACTCAGACACAGGGCGCATATGGAAAACAAAAGCAAACCTCCGTAGTGCAACACTGTTTTAATGCACTCAGCGATATAATAGAAAATTACACTCACATGTCCTCACATAGAGAGAAGCAGTTCCCATGTGCTATGGGTGTATACAGGTGTACAAAGATGGCGTCCGAACCCGGAACCGGAAGTACGTCACCCCTATGACCGGAAATACGTCGACGCGTTGCGCCACGATTACGTGGCTTCTTCAGGATCCTGAAGAAGCCACGTGATCGTGGCGCAACGCGTCGACGTATTTCAGAAGCCACGTGATCGTGGCGCAACGCGTCGACGTATTTCCGGTCATAGGGGTGACGTACTTCCGGTTTCGGGTTCGGACGCCATCTTTGTACCCCTGTATACACCCATAGCACATGGGAACTGCTTCTCTCTATGTGAGGACATGTGAGTGTAATTTTCTATTGTATCGCTGAGTGCATTAAAACAGTGTTGCACTACGGAGGTTTGCTTTTGTTTTCCATATGCGCCCTGTGTCTGAGTCCATTGTGTGAGGGGAATTTTTTGGAGTGTAACTTACTGCCTGGAGGAGGATCTTGGTCGGTGGAGGCAGTGGAGGAGAAAAATATCTGGCAGAGTCCGGTGTGTGAGGGGAGTTATTGGAGTGTAACTTACTGCCTGGAGGAGGATCATGGTCGGTGGAGGCAGTGGAGGAGAATAATATCTGGCAGAGATACATTATATATATATATATATAAAGCTCTGTGACCCGCAAGGGTCGAATGTGGAAGGTGAGGGGGCATTTTGGCTATTATTGAGGGGAGTCACGTCAAGATTTTCACGAAGAGCACTATTGCAGCATGGAGTGACATCATTTGAACACTTTTTCATGTTTTTTTGCACAGTGTGGCATCACTATTTAATTTATTGTAATTAATATTTTATTTAAATTGGTTTAATTGTATTCAAGTATCACTTTTGCACAGTTTAAGAGGTATTAGTTGTTCATCACTATACCACCAGGGATATATTATGTTTATATGAGGATATTGCACTAGTTTTTTATTTATTTATTTGTATTTGCCTATTTGCATAGTTTAAGAGGTATTATTTGTTCATCACTATACCACCAGGGACGTAATATTTATATATGGGAATATTGCACTAGTTTTTTGATTTACAAGTGTATTTAGGTATGAATTGTCACCAGTATTTAAGTTGAGCGCTTCACCACTTATATTATTTTGGTTCACATATCTTGCGGTATAGAGAATAGGTGATAGCAGCTAACTCACTAGGTTCTGTGGAGCGCAGGGGGATTTCTGTATGTTTAGGATCATTATCCATTTGTAGAAGCCATCCTCTCTTTAACTTCAGCTTTTTCACAGATGGCATCAAGTTACCATCCAAAATTTGCTGAAATTTTATTGAATCCATTTTTCCTTCTACTCGTGAGATGTTCCCTGTGCCACTGGCTGCAACACAACCCCAAAGCATGATTGATCCAACCCCATGCTTAACAGTTGGACAGAGGTTCTTTTCATTAAATTCTGTGCCCCTTCTTCTCCAAACGTACTTTTGCTCATTCCGGCCAAAAAGTTCAATTTTAACCTCATCGGTCCACAGAACTTGTTTCCAAAATGCAGCAGGCTTGGCTATATGTTCATTTGCAAGCTTCAAACGATGATTTTTGTGGTGAGGACGTAGAAGAGGTTTTCTTCTGATGACTCTTCCATTAAGACCATATTTGTACAAGTATCTCTTTATAGTGGAATAGTGTACCACAACTCCAGTGTCTGCCAGATCTTTCTGGAGGGATCGTGCAGTCAAACGTGGGTTTTGAATTGTTTTTCTCACAATCCTGCGAGCTGTTCTGTCTGATATTTTTCTTGGTTTTCCAGATCTTGCTTTGACTTCCACTGTTCCTGATGACTGCCATTTCTTAATTACATTCCGAACAGAGGATATTGACATCTGAAAACGCTTTGCTATCTTCTTATAGCCTTCTCCAGCTTTGTGATCGTCAACTATTTTCAGTTTTCTAGACAACTGCTTAGAAGAACCCATGGTGTTGATTGTTGGGGCAAGGTCAGATGAGTCTGGGCATTTAAAACCTTTGAGATTGACATCACCTGGTCTTCCCAGACGATGATTGAGAACAATCCATGACACTGGCAGGTCTCAGCTTGTCAAAGGGGGCAGTGCATGCTATAAATTCTGCAGGGTGCCCAAACTTTTGCAGACGCCATTTTTTTGTTTTCTGTTATTTTGAAAGTGTAAATGATGGAAATAAAATCTAACTTTTGTTGACATATTATAAGAATGTCTAATCTGTAATTTGATGCCTTTTGGAGATTTCTCCGTCTTTCCTTGGCTTCTTTATGCACATTAATACAAATTTTTAGCTGGGGTGCCCAAACTTTCGATCCCCACTGTATGCGCTTCACATGAATGGAGTGCGATTTTGATGCGGTGCTGGAAATGCACTGAAATTGGTGTGAATTCTGCACTGCATCAGTGTGAATTCTGCACCGCATCAGTGTGAACCGGGCCTAGGCCTGGTTCACACTGATGCAGTGTGGAATATTTCAATTTCTGTGCATTTCCAGCATTGCATCTAAATCGCACTCCGTCCATATGAACCACTGGGGGTGTGCATGTTAACGACACGCCATAATTGGTTTGCAAAATACAGTGTGATTTGCAGAATCGGATCGCATGGGTGTGAATTGGTGATCATTTTAACGCTAATCACTTCTTCAACCCCACCAAATAGCGGCACTATGGCAAAAGGATCCAGCGTTAATTTAGAAGGCTCCACGTAACCCTGTGATTGCCGATAGTACTGTAGAGGAGCCTGTGGTGGTGAACCCCTCTAATACCTATCTGCTGCGACCAAAGTAATGCAGCAGGTCAATGATCAGAGAGTGAGGAAGGAGGGGGGGGTCCTGCAGATGTACTGTGCTCCAGTATATGGATCTATAGCATAGGATCAGCTCTCCTGGGCAGAATGTGTGATCTCAGTGCCTTAGGGAAGGATGGTATACATTGTTCCTGCTGTTCCATGATGTGTCCCCATTTAACCCTCCCCACCTCCTCTTCTGTTCCTATGTTGTATGTGCCTCGGCTGCTGTCCCCTGCCTGACCTGTGCAGCTCTCTCTAGCCCTGTTTGGGGGGAGAGTCCAGTGTCCAGTTTTCCATTCACTGGTGCAGCTGTCTGCCCCAGTTCCCTGTCTCATACTGCACATCTGGCTGGCAGCTGTGTGCCCTGGATCTCTCTCCCCCTGCTACTGCTGCCGGGGCTGCACTCTCTGAAGACACAAGCTACTAAAGACAGGCCGGGCTGAGGGATGAAGCGGATTCCCACAGGGAGATGTTGGCAGTATTGTCCCAGCGGGAGAGCACTCAGATTCTGCAAGGAGTGCCCGCACAGCCAAAGCTGTAAGCATGGAGCTCTTGGCAACACTGGATAGCCAGAGGGAGGGGAAGAGGCAGAGTTGTGGAGGAGGAGACAGGGCAAATCACTGGGGGCTATAGAGGAGAGGAAAAGGTACCGGAGGAATGTGAGCAGAGCTGATAATGGTGAGATGAAAGGGCTGAATGCTGCAGGGTACCAGGACATGGAGCTCTAGGGTCTGTCTACACAGGCAGAGGGGCATTTCACTGCCCCCCTATCCTGGCGCTAGCCCTGCCTAAGGCCTGGGGCACACTTGCCTCCACATTATTTCCACCTGCAAAATGCGAGCAGGCAAGTGGAAATTTTGAGACCTGAACTAACAGATACCTCCATCCACGCTAACAGCCTGGATGTACAAATTTTGCCTGACTGGCTACTGCATTCTGACAGATGCCTGTGGCGGTCAGAATACCTTTTCAGCCGGCAATTTTCCGCATGGCTCAGTGGTGGATAGGGATCTGGGGTGTTCTGGTACATCATAGACTTAATAATCACAATAGGTAACGCCAAGGAGGGTGGGGGGGGGAATTAGAGGGAGGAGAGAGGCGAGAGAAGAGAGACGGGGGGAGGGAGACAGATCGCACTTAAATATGCAGTTTAGTTTTGGGCACCAGTTCACAAAAAGGCTATTGTAGAACTGGAGAAAGTGGAAAGAATTGCAGCCAAACTGATAACAGGCTTTGAGGAGTTCAGCTATGAAGAAACTGGAAATTAGTTTCTCTTAAGAAGAGGAGATTAAAGGAGGATATGATCACCATGTATAAATACATAAGTTGTCCATATAGTGAACTCAGTGTAGAGTTACTCACTTTAAAGACATTACAAAGGACAAGGAGGCACGCTTTACGTTTGGAGAAACAGAGATATACCCACCTATATGAAAAAGCTTCTTCACAGTAAGAGCTGTGAAAATGTGAAACATGCTCCTTCAAGAACTAGTTCTGGCCAGCTCAGTAGATTCGTTTCGTTTTTTTGTTTTTTTTTTTAAAACAGAGTTGGATGCTTTCCTAAATGTACAAAACATAACTGGATATTAACATTTATAGGCAACACCGCCAGAGATTGCCGATTCAGGGAATATTCAGTTGCCTTCTGGGGGATCAGGGAATATTTTTGACCATATTTGGATCATGCTTTATTGTTTTTTTGCCTTCATCTGGAACAGAGGGTATAGCATTCTGTAGAGGGATATTTGATTTTTATTCTATTTATTTTTTTCTATGGGTTGAACTTAGATTTTGATGTGTTTCTTCAACCTGTGTAACCTACATCTCTTACTTTTTTTTTTTCTTTTAAGGGCACCATAGCGCAAAGATGGTTCACAGCTGCGCATTGTGATGAGCTAATATGCAAGTCTTTTACGGTGTGTTGAGGATTTGCTTTTGAGTCCCAAAAGCAAACCTTCAATATATCACAACGGACCAGCATATTAGCACATCACAACTCTGTTGTAAACAATCTGTGTTTTGTAGAATGTATACTGCATACATTTCTACATTGAATTTCAATTGCCTCTAGTCCATTTCTATTAATCCAGTGACAAATATTAATTTTGCCCTATGAATATGCAGTGCTGTACCACACATTTCACAGAGCCTGCCTTCTGAACTACAGAGGTTGCTGAGAGGAGGCGTTTCAGAGGCACAGTCACCACAGGAAACATGCCACATCATCACTGTTTGCAGGCAGCAATGTACCATAGGATATATCGTCCTTAGACATTGAAAGTAAACCAAAGGAATGAGCGAAGGAAAAGCCACAAAGAATGCAGGGAATCCAAGAAGTTGTGGTAAGTGATCGCCAGCAAACAGGCAGCATGACCATGGGGGGACAGGTTGTTTTACTGTCTGTGGCTGCACAACAGCATGACTGAGATCACTTACCATTTTACTGCATCTTGAATCTATTACCAGTGTTTTACAGTATTCAATTGTAATTTTAAAATTCAGTTAGGGTAACTCTGTAGCTCACAGTTAAGATGGAAAAAATACACTATACCTAATATTATATGCGTTTCTTTGAAATTTCTATTTTGACTGGGGGAAAATGTTTTAATCTACATACATACATATGCATACGCTCATTATGATTGTAGGTGTATACATCACAATGCACAGAAAATATTGCAACCCTGTTAGGACTGAGACCTTTTTAGTACAGCCTTTTCCTCATGCCACCAGAGCTACTCAAGCAGATAGTAAGATTGACTAATGAATCAATTCACTGATCTCCTTAGATTAACAAACCGTCCGAATATATAATGGCTTTGCAGGTAATGAAGTGAAATTGACAACTGGCTTCACCTTATGTACAGTACTTATATTGATAGATGTGCTGTATACCTCACAGTGCAGACTATTGATTAGATAAGGGCTATAATCTTACGTGTCACTGAGTTGATTATCACCCAATTGGCATTCATTGTTATTACAAAGGCTCTATTATTACCTACAAACTAAGCAATCAAGCATAGATCTTGAAAAAAAAACCCAGCAATGTACAGTATTAGCATACTGAAAAAAAGCAGCGATAAAGCTGCTGTATTCAGTCAATTTCTTGGATGTGTACTGAGGAGCGGGTGTTACAAAAGTTCATCTCACTTGAATGTTTTTTGATATTTAATGCTTTTGGGGGGAAAAGTCTCCCCATTTTTCAGAGCTTAAGCATTCGTTGATAATAAAATCACACCGAATGCAATAGGGGACTTCTGTTAAGGCTTGATGAAGACTTAAATAAGAATTCCAGGAATTCTTTCTCCATGAAGTGGAGCTGTGCCAGCACTGCATGGGTTAACTGCTCGTTTTTGTCTAGGGGTGAGGAGAGCAGATGATCTGCCAATCTGAGCGCAAAAACGAGTCTGTGTCGCTTATGCACACACCCCCACCTCCCCGGGGTCTAGACGTCTTGTTCATTGGACTGTCCTTGACGTCATCACACCCATTGACCGACTCCGGACATGAAGATGGTAGAAACAGTCTACCTCTGAGGATCAAAGGATCAGGTGAGTATAGCCTTTCTGTGCACCCCTTGACAAAAAGAGCAGTTAACCCATGCAGTGCAAGAACAAGCAAACTGCAAGGCAAAAAAAAAAAATTCTGCTTTGAACTGGCCAATCGATGGATTGAACATTGCCAAGGTTAGTAGGGACCGGCCCAGATTTTATCCATCTATGGGCAGGCTGATGATACCCAAGTCAACCCATGGACCGACTTGGGTACAACCAGCGTGTCAGAATTTTAGCATTACAATTATTGCCAGTGGCTATAGCCGCTAGCAATAATTATTGTGTTCTCCCAGGAAGGATGGCTCCCGGCACTCCTCTGCAAAGTGAACACAATAGCTTTGCAGGAGGGATGCCCCCATCAACACAGTCAGTATTGCAGGAAAGAAAATCACATAATCTATCGCCTGTCTTACATCTCTAGTTTGCACTGAAGGTAGCCTTCTGAGTCTTTTTTCCCCCTAAAATGTGTTAACTGTATTTGATTCCTTTAACCATTAAATGTTCAAAAAGTCCTTCAAGTGAGATGGACTTTTGTATTTGCTTCTTTGAAGTTAAAATCTCTTTACAGTAGATCCATCGGAACCAGCTTTCACTTCTGTTACTCCAGCGCTATCATATATACATCAGGCTATATTCAGTCAGTAAGTTTAAAGGATAAGTCCACCATTAAAAAAAATAAAATAAATAAATTCACATTTTTTTGCAGGTAAAAAAATGTGCATTTGTTATTTTTTTCTTAGGAGCCTGTAAAGCATTGAATCGCAATCAGCAGATTGCAGGTGTAATATCAGGATCCTGCAGACTTAGAGCTGTTTGCCCGTACTTATGGGCAGGCAGTTACTGAAGTCCAGGAAGATTAATGAACTACGAGAGCGCAAACCAGCACCCTTGTAGTTAATTGAGAAGTACAAGCTGTCTGACGCAATGGCTGATGGTAATTATAGGTGTGGGTGGAGTCCTGCACAGCCTCACAGTTTTTGAATTGTGACAGCGGGGGTGGGAAGAAGATACCCCACCCGCTGTCACAATAGAGAATGGATCAGGGTGGTGGCAGATAATTTAGTAATATTTTGCATATTACATCCTAACAATGGGTGTAATATGTAACATGTTACTGAAGGTGAATGTATCCTTAAAACCTGAGGTAAGCGGCAGCATTGGAAGGTGATGGTTCACTGTGGTGGAGCACATCAGCAACTTTATATTGAGCACGCATGACATATGCATGTCAAAAAGCACAATATTTTGAAGAACGAAATTTCTCACTCAATATTTTGGGACTTTTATGTATTTGTTTATGTTAGTTTAATCTGTATGAGTTTACATGCCTTTTTTACAGTATATATGAAGTTTATAAGAGGAATATGAATTATTAGGCTCTATATATACAAGAAAGGTTGGGATTCACTGCACTTTATTAATATAATCAGTTATATTACTAATTGTATATTAAAAATTTACTTGTGAGCCAGTAAGGTGTATAATAAACAGCTTCTATCAATAAGATCGCAGGCTATTTTGCTCACCCTCATAAATGTGAGTTATCAGTGCATACAAATGAAGAAAATATAGATGCCGCGCTCTATCAAGACCTATTACCTGTATATAGTATAAAAACTGTATTTGCATTGAATCTCTAATAGCTGCATGATCTTTTATGTGTAATACCAATAAATACCCAAACGTGTTGATAATAATGAATAAATGAATTAGAAAAATATATATCAAAATTGGTGATAATTAAAAAAAAAAGAACAAAATAAAAGTCTGTGCAAAATTATTCAAACTTGTGTCCTTCGATGATTAAATAAATATTCAATTAAGAAATAAATATCAAAAATAAAAATTGAAAAATATAGAAAATAAATAAAAGGTAAAAATTCAATGAATTTTGTGCAAAAACGCAAAACAAACTTGGTGCAGAGTTCAGCAGGGATGAAATATCTGTGTGCTCTCCTTCCAATCAATTGTATTTTATGCATTTTTTTAATTTGTTTGCACATTTATATTGGGTTATTTATTGCACTTTATCTATTCATATCATCAGTTATATCACTAATTGTGTTCATGTGTTTACTTGCGCTTGTAATTTTCATTAAAAACATTTTTTTTGCACATTTATATTGGATTATACACATTTTAGTTGCGCTAAACTTTTTCATACTAATTTCTATTGGTGATGTATGCACAACAGTGAGCTGCAATATAATATATATGTTTTTTGATATACATTTGTTTTTTTGAGAATATATTAACCACTTCCCGCCCGCCCGTCAGTAACAGGCATCATCCTAGTATTGTTTTCTCAGCATGCGATTCCTTACAATGTAAAAGCCATCTTAGCGGCTAATTAACCACTTGCACTCCAGAAGATTTACCCCCCTTCCTGACCAGGCCATTTTTTGCTATACTGCGCTGCATTACTTTAACTGACAAATGCGCGGTCATGCAACGCTGTAAGTAAATTTAATTTTTCTCATTTGTCTCCCACAAATACAGATTTCTTTCGGTGGTAATTAATCACCTCTGCATTTTTTATTGTTTGTGCTATAAACAAAAAAATACAGACAATTTTGAAAAAAAAAAGTTTTTATTGAATTTTTGCTATAAAATATATCCAAATAAAAAAAAAAATCACATTTCTTCATAAATTTAGGCCAAAATGTATTCTACTACGTCTTTGCTAAAAAAAAAAAATACCAATAATTGTATATTAATTGGTTTGCAGGAAAGGTATAGTGTCTACAAATGGCGGTATATATATTGGAATAAAAAATTTTTTTATACTACAGTAGAAATGGCGGCAATCAGTGACTTATAGCGGGACTGCGTCAGGCATTCTGACACTGGGTGGGAACTGATTAACTGTCACTGACATCCTCAGTGACACTAATACAGTGATCAGTGCTAATAAAAAACACCAACACTGTACTATCAACACTGGGCATGAAGGCGTTAACATCTGGGGCGATCAAAGGGTAAAGTGTGTGCTGTGTTCTGTTTTACTTTGGAGAAATGCTTTGCATCTCTCTGCTGTGCAGAGAGATACAAACCAGCATGTCCATGCTGACAGGAGAGAGACCTGTGTTGTTTACACCGATCACCGAGTGCTGGCTGGGAATTGCCGGCCGGATTTGGTGACTGACATCCCCAGCCGCCAATAGCAGCGCGGGTAGGGTGATGCGCGCCCCCTATATAGGGTGGATGGCAAGTGGTAATGTCTGGATTACTTTTACAGGCGGGAGGGGTCACCCCCCCCCCTCCTGCTACCCTCCGATGCCTCTCCCGTGTGATCGGGGAGCCTGGCACTGAAGTCGGATCTTCCCCGACAATCTCTATGGTATTACAAACCTAACGCGATGAGTATTTTGTCACTTCTGGTTTCGGTCTTCTGTTTACCAGCCATTGCAAGCTAGTAAAAGCATAAGATCAGAACTGATCTGATACTGTTAAGGGCAAAGGAGACATCTGGGGTCTAATAAACTCTAGATGTCTCAGTAAAGAGGACCTTTCTCTGCTGATTGTTGTAAAAAAAAAAAAAACAAATAAAAAAAATTTAACCAGTTGACCTCATATATTATATATGAAAGCAGAGGACCTAGAGAATAAAATTGTAGGTTTTGAAAATTTTTATGTTACACAGTATTTGCGCAGCGAGTTTTCAAATGCAATTTATTTGGGAAAAATACCGTTTTTTATTTTAATGCAAAAAAACACAATACATTACCCAATTTAATCAAAAAAGCAATATAAAATATAAAAGATGATTTTACATCAAGTAAATAGATACCAAGCTTGTCATGCTCTAAAATTGCACACACCTGTGCACCAGTGAAAATGGTGTAAATTTTCGTCCATAGTCAACACATTTAAAAATCCTTTACAGGTTACCACTTCAGTTTTGCAGAGGAGGTCTGGTACTAGAATTACTGCCCATGATCTGACATTTGCGGTGATACCTCACATGTGGGATGATCGATGTTCGCGTGCGTGACTGATGTGTGTCGTTGCCTTTGCGCAGAAACACAGGGGCACTTTACATTTTTTTAAAATTATTAATTTAATTTATTTTTTTTTTATTATCACACTGTTGCTTTAAATTTTTTTTATTGCTGACACAAGGAATGTAAACATCCCTTGTGACAGCAATAGGCATGTGACAGGTACTCTTTATGAAAGGATCTGAGGTCCATAGTCAACACATTTAAAAATCCTTTACAGGTTACCACTTCAGTTTTGCAGAGGAGGTCTGGTACTAGAATTACTGCCCATGATCTGACATTTGCGGTGATACCTCACATGTGGGATGATCGATGTTCGCGTGCGTGACTGATGTGTGTCGTTGCCTTTGCGCAGAAACACAGGGGCACTTTACATTTTTTTAAAATTATTAATTTAATTTATTTTTTTTTTATTATCACACTGTTGCTTTAAATTTTTTTTATTGCTGACACAAGGAATGTAAACATCCCTTGTGACAGCAATAGGCATGTGACAGGTACTCTTTATGAAAGGATCTGAGGTCTATAAAACTCAAAATCCCTCCTCTGCACTTAAAAGCATTCAAAACGGCAAGATTGGTGTTTTTGAATGCTTTCACTTTTTAAAAAATGGCGCCATTTAGTGCTGCATAAACTGGAATGGATGTCTGGTCATCGCTTCTGGGTTACTATAACAGAAAGCCGATCAAAGCCGATTCCAGCTTTGTGTGGCCAGCCAGCATACATGCTGGATGGTCGCTTGGGTCTACCGGTGGGATAGCACTCTGTACCTAGCGTACTCATAAACTTTACATTCTGGTTGTAGTGTACCCCTGAACTCTGCACTCTGTACACAGTGTACTCCTAAACTCAGCACTCTGGATGTAATACACTCCTGGTATTTAATGCCCCCTCATGACCCTCCACTGTTAGTGAAATTTGGCCACACCTACTATTTGATGCTGCTTGCCAAGTGCGCGTGTGGTGGGAGGGGAAAAAAGCCCTATACATATAATGGTTGGGGGTTCTGAGTAATTTTCTAGCAAAAAAAAATATAAAGATTTTGGAGAGAAGTTTCAGAATTGGCCTGGTAGGCAAGGGGTTAAATATTTAAATATAATACTAACACCTAGTAACTGAACTACTAATCACAGTATAATATATGAGAAAGGTAATTGCACCGATGTCTGTATGCTACAACATTCTAAGTACCCCCTCTCAACAAATACTCACATAAGTTCCATCCTCTTTCAGAGTTCCTCAAACCTTGCCTTTGAGAGTGCTTTATGCATAAAAGTGCTCACAATGCTTGTCTGTACTGTCCCTTGTTGGGTAGAAGAGCTTATTCTCCTTCGGACATTAGGTAAATTGTTTCAGTTATACCCTTGCATTTCAGCTTTCATCTTTTCATTTGCAGCTTTAATTCACATTTGCTTCTCATGAACAGGTAGTATTTGCATTTCCTTCAGGATGCTTGCTCAAGCTGTGTGTCAGCGATTGCGGCGTCCTGCCGGCCCGCGCATGCGCGCTGGCGACGGCTCACGCCGGGACACAGGCACTAGGTCCCGGCGAGCCGTGGATGACAGGGTGCCGCGCATGCGCAGTGGGACCCGCGGGCGCGCCTCGGGCGGCCAATGACAGCCCGGGGGCGCGTTCCGAGCGGCCAATGACAGTGCAGGGCGCAATATTTAAAGATGCCCTGCACTGTCAGTAATCGCCGCAAGGTCTATCTGAGTTCCTGAGTCCTGTACCTGTGTTTTTGACCCTGATTGACCCTGACTACGCTGCCTACTCCTGTGTTGACCCGGATTGTCCTGACTACTCTGCCTTCTCCCATCCTGACCCCCGGCTTGTTTTGACCTCTCTACGGACTGACTTATCCTGCTGACTCTGCGTGTGACCTGCCGATTCTCCGCCTGCCGATTCTGTACCTCGCCTACCCCACGGGACCCCCGCTCGTGATCCATCCTGCTAGGTCCTGCCGTCCTCCTCACATCTGGCTCTCCCGGTACCAATACATCCCCGGAGGTTGCCCCTGCCACTGGTGGGCCTGCTCGGAGGTCGTGACCTGGTCCTGGTCTGTTTCAAGTCCATTCCCACCATCAGGGGCCCTGGTGAAAGCACAGACCGGGACTTAGACTCCACGCTTTGGGTAGGTCTGTCAAGTGGGCAGCCAGGGGCACCACCTGGCGGGTCCTAACACTGTGGCTCTGTAAGCAGGGGTGGACTGACAACTCATGGGGCCCCCAGGCAATAGGGGATCATGGGGCCCCTGTGTCCTTGCCCAAACTCAAAAAAGCCTATGAAAAAGGTACCAGGGGCGTCTCATGGGGCCCCCTACTGACCCCGGGCCCTCGGGCAGTGCCGGAGTTTCCAAACGGTCAGTCCGCCCCGTCTGTAAGCATCATATACTGTATGACACACATCTAATGGGATACTCTTATTAGATCTCACATATTTTTTAATGAGGTTGTGGACAGTTCAGCTTCCTACTTTTCAGAGTAGGACAACAATACCAATTTCAAATTCAGGGATTTTCTGTTCCTTTTCCTGAAGTACTGGTGGGACTTTTTGCTCAGGCTATTGCTAAGACAATGCAGACAATTTGATGGGGCTTTCGACACATAAATATTTCATTATTAATTACATTTCTACTGATTGTTACCTTATTGATGTCTAGATGCAGAATTAAACCTTTTTAGGACTCGTTGCAGCCAACAAATAAACATATATCAAAATTTGTGGTGTAGCATCAGAACGCAATCCAAATAAATCAAAACACAAATCTGAGAAAGTTAATGAATTATAATTAACTGTTCAACAAATTTTTATTTTTTGCCAGTTTTGGAAACAAAAGGATCCATTTCTTAATGAATTTCACATTCTGAGTTCAAATATAACAATGAAATTTGTCAATTGGCTCTAGTTTTTCTGTAAACGGAAAGTTTTCTACTATAGGCGTAATGACTACATAATGCACAATAATTATATAGATAGATGTCTTTCCACAAATATAAAGCAAGTGATATTGACTACATAACAAAGCCTAAATGGCATAATATATTGCATAGGATTACCAAGAAAAATTATAGCCATAAGCTAAGTTGAATAATTTTAATACTTAGGATTCTCACTAGTTTTGTCTTCAGTTTGTGTCGGTTTTGCTTCTCTTGGCTTTTCTCTTGTATTCGAGGAAAGGGCTATCTCTTACAACTGCACGTGACTACACGCTTCAGGTTCTTCCTCACTTGACTCAACCACGAAGGATTCTGGTGCTTTAGGAATTGGTAGCCCCTCTCCATGAGGAACTGGACGTATTGCCGATGGAATATTTGGATAGTGCACAGATAACTTTTTCTTCTTATTTAGCCCTTTTACAATTGGAGGCACCATACAAAAGTAACAATTACTAACATGATCTGTTGGCTCTCTCCAAATCATTGGCACAGCGAAAGGCATAGATGCCTTTTTTCCATTCAACCATTGCTCCAGTGTCGTCCCACAAGAATTGCAGCATATATGTGGTGCCCAGCTCTTGTCCTGGTCTCCTATCTTGCAGCCAAAATACAAGTTGTAGGCTTTCTTAATCATTCCTGCTATCCTCCTTTTTTGTGAGATAAAAGTTATTTCACCGCAGATATAGCAGAAATTATCTGCTTTATTCACACAAGTTCAAGGCATTACTGAGTAGCCTATATAAGCATAAAACGAAATGTAAAGACGCTGTCGAACTACAATCAGCTACAGATACTGCAGCTTTTATGCAGTGAAGTGATGCAATTAAAGGCTAATATTGCATCATCTCAGTATACATGCAATTTTCTATTGGTCACCAGTATCAATTGCGCAATATGCAGCTGAAGTTGCATCATAATTTTGAATGGCTTACGTCATCATATGGGTGAATATATCATGGAAACTAGAGCCAATCAACATTTTTTAGGGTCATTTTCATTTTCAGCACCCCAAAATTATGTAAGATTAGCTAATTTTATGCCCAAAACTTTTTACCTGTTGAACAGTGTTATTAACCAAATCTGGCAATGAGAAAACTCAAATTAAATTATATGGAAAGAACAAACCCCTACAAAATGAGATGTTTCAACCAATCCAATACCACTATTTGCACCAAATATATTGCTTTAATTATTACATTTTACCTTAGCATTACAAACGAAAACAAACATTTATTTAAAATCAACTAAAGAAACGATATCAGCGGAGACACCTTATCAGAAAACATACAGTGAAGAAATAAGTATTGGCAATGGGCGTACCCCTGAGGACGTGTATGCGCGCGAAACGCGTCGGGTGGAGCCTACATTGTTGACGTCACGCCGCCGAAGGATGGAGCGGTGGCTATCTTGGTATTTGTTTTTAATATACTCCACATGGAATTTTATATGTATGTGACACATTTTCATGGATAAATACTACACTATATTAGCATTTCTGGCTCCTGTGGTTGAGCTATCTGCCTAGGACAAGGGACATCCCTTCCATCTGTATCCGGATGAAGCAGTAGGAAGCTGCCTCTTCACCTCCAGATGTGACAGGTTACAATAGAAGCCTATTAATATTTATTCCCTGGTGAGTGTACATCCGTCCAAGGTGGTGGATTCCCTTTGTGAATACTTGCACGCTTGCACTTGGCAACATTGCACTTGATCAACATAAGGACGTTTACCGATTATTATTCGCTGGATGTTATTAGATACCATATTGAATTACGGACATTTTTTGATACACTATACTGCACTGAATAGCACTTTACCTTGCGGAATCCTTTTCTTATATCTTTATATACAAAGATGTTATATATATATATATGCTGTATTTTACTATTTCACCTTTTATCAATAAGATTGTGCGTTTATAGCACTGCACTTATATATTTTATCCCCTGCTGATTTTGAATGTTTGCCCACTCACAAAGAAATGATCAGTCTAAAAATCGAATGGTAGGTGTATTGTAACACTGAGAGACAGAAAAAATTCAAAAGAAATGCATGTCTAACAAATTATGCACTGATTTGCATGTTCATGAGGGAAATAAGTATTTGATCCCCTTCACAAAACATGACTCAGTACTTGGTGGTAAATCCATTGTTGGCAATCACAGAGGTCAGACGTTACCTGTAGTTGACCACCAGGTTTTCATACATCTCAGGAGGGATTTTGACCCACTTCTCTTGGCAGATCCTTTCCAACTACGGTTTGGTGGCTGACGTTTGGCAACTCGAACTTTCAGCTCCCTTCACAGATTTTCAATCGGATTAACATCTGGAGACTGGCTAGGCCACTTCAGGACCTTTGTGTGCTTCTTCTTGAGCCACTCCTTTGTTGCCTTGGCCATCTGTTTTGGGTCATTGTCATGCTGGAACACCCATCCACAACCCATTTTCAATGCCCTGGCTGAGGGAAGAAGGTTCTCACCCAAGATTTGATGGTACATTGCCCCATCCATCATCCCTTTGATGCGGTGCAGTTGTCCTGTCCCCTTAGCAGAAAAACACCCCCAAAGCAGAATTTTTTCCACCACCATGTTTGACAGTTGGGATGGTGTTCTTGGGGTCATAGGCAGCATTGCTCCTACTCCAAAGACGGCGAGTTGAGTTGATGCCAAAGAGCTCGATTTTGGTCTCATCAGACCACAACACTTTCAACCAGTCCTCCTCTGCATCATTTCGATGTTCAGTGGCAAACTTCAGACAGGCCTGGACATGTGCTTTCTTGACCTTGCGGGCACTGCAGGATTTCAATCCTTGCTGGCGTAGTGTGTTATGAATTGTTTTCTTGGTAACTGTGGTCCCAGCTGCCTGGAGATCATTGACAAGATCCTCATGTGTAGTTCTGGGATGATTTCTCACTGTTCTCATGATCATTGACACTCCACAAGCTGAGATCCTGCATGGTGCACCAGACCTAGGGAGACTGACAGTTGTTTTGTGTTTCTTCCACTTGTGAATGATTGCACCAACTGTTGTCACCTTCTCACCAAGCTGCTTGGCCATAGTTTGGTAGCCCAGTCCAACCTTGTGTAGGTCTACAATCTTGTCCTGGACATCCTTGAACAGCTCTTTGGTCTTTGCCATGGTGGAGAGTTTGGAATCTGATTGTTTGATTGCTCCTGTGGTCAGGTGTCTTTTATACAGGTAACAAAATGAGATTAGCAACACTCCCTTTAGGAGACTGCTTCTAATCTCAGCTTGTTACCTGTATGAAAGACACCTGGTAGCCAGAAATCCTGCTGAATGATAGGGGATCAAATACTTATTTCACTCATGAACATGCAAATCAGTGCATCATTTGTTAGACATACATTTCTTTTGAATTTTAGGTTGCTATTCTGTCTCTGTGTTACAATACACCTACCATTCGATTTTTCGACTGATCATTTCTTTGTGAGTGGGCAAACATTCAAAATCATCATGGGATCAAATACTTATTTCCTTCACTGTATGCCTGTATGGTTGATATCAATGTATAATACCAAGAGGATTGCCAGTAGCAGTATCCTTTAAAGCACAGAACCTGTAGCATACGGTAACATAATCATCCCTTACCACAAGTAGTGCAACAACCAAGTGCCTGTGTGCAAACTACATAAACCATTATGGTGTTAAGAGATAAATCACTAGGGATCCATAGTTCCATAAATATGGTCCATAATCAAGTACAGCAATGCTACACAACAGATTTTCATCTGTATTGCATGGGTTGTGTAAACCCAAAATGTGTAATCATATATACCCCATTTACTTTACTAGACTAACGGACAACTGGAAATGATATCTGATAGTGTATGGCTTCAGAGTGGAGACTGCTGGTAGTAAAAGAACCCATCCAAATGTTGCAGGCGTTCTATGTCAATATGACATATGCTGGTATGCACATATACGGCATTGCTTTCTGATCTGTAGAAGATGCCTTAATGCAGCCTACATGGTCTCACCAAACCCCTCTGTGCAACATAGATGTACTATCCAGATGATCTAGATACATTTCCCGTCTGATGCTGGTCAGCAAAATACCAACAAACGCTGTAACATCTAAAGGCAGTATGGTGTGGATAGGCTCCACTTAAAGCAGCTGTAGCATTTACACTAGGTATGTAAGCATGCATATGATACAATCACAGAAAAACAAACAGTGAGCTCAGCTGGGGAAAACCACAGGCCAGCATGCCATACCATAAACAAATACACCTTCCTTAGCACAAGGTTCCCATCTTATACACTTTTCTATGGGAACATGTACATATGTTTTGCTTTCCAAATGATACATACATGTTTCATGTGACAATTTATAGTGTTTCAGGTCAAACCACTTGCCATTCCATAGATCATATTGAGTTTTTTCTGTTGCTTTTAGAGGTAAATCTGAAAAAGATGCAGTCTAGACAGGAGCATATGCTGCTCTAAAACGTATCTCTCAGCACTGACAGTACCTTTCCAGATGTGAAAGGTGCCCATTCCATAAGCACTAATACACCCCTATACCATTAGAGATGCAGGCTTTTGAACTGAGCACTGATAACAAGCCAGAAGATCCCTCTCCTCTTTAGTCAAGAGGATGGGTGCAAAAAAAAAAAAGAAAAAATTTTGATTCATCTGGCCACAGAACAGTTTTCCACTTTGCAAAAGAGCATTTTAAATGTGTTTTGGCCCAAAGAAGGCGGCAGCATTTCTGAACCATTTTCAGATATGGATTCTTTGCATGATAGAGTTTTACCCCTAATTTTTGGATGGCATGGTGAATGGTGTTTACAGACAGCAGTCTTTAAAATTATTCCTGAGCCCATGCTGTAACGTCCATCACAGAATCATGCCTGCTTTTAATACAGTGCTGTGTGAAAACCCGAAGATCACGGGCATCCAATATTGCCTTTTGGACAGAGATTTTTCCAGATGTATTATAAATTATATTATTTAAAGTCTTTGCAATTTTACATTGATGAACATTAGCCTGACATTTTTCAACAATTTTTACATGTAGCTTTTCACATATGATTGGTGAACCTTTGCCCATCTTTCCTTCTGAGACATTCTGACTCTGTAAGATCGTCTTTTCATACCCAATCATGTTATTGACCTATTGCCAATTAACCTAATTAGTTGCAAAGTGTTCTTCCAGCTTTTCTTTGTTAGGACCATTTATTTGTCAGCTTTTTGTTGCACTGTCCCAACTTTTTGAGACATGTTGTTGCCATCATTTTCAAAGTTTCTTAAATTTTTCTTAAAATTGTACATTTTCTCCGTTTGAACATTTGATATGTTTTCTATTTTCTATTGTTAATAAATATAGGTTTATTTGATTTGCAAATCATCACATTCGGTTTTCATGTGGATTTTACAGAGTCCCAACTTTTTTGGAATTGGAGTTGTAGATAACTTTCCCCTATGCCTTCTGATACCATATACTGCCCATTAGCTGCTGAAATTCATTCTGTCTTGCTTTGATCAACCCCGAGTAAAGACATTTTTGTGTCATATGACTTGTACCTCCAGAGTCAATGCACCAGGTGAAAACAAAGAAAGGCACAACTCAGTACCTGATACATCTTTTATTTCTTCTTTACATATTTGCCTTTCGTTGTTTAACTTGTCTCTTTTCTAGCTTTTCAAATTTTGCAGGTTGCTTTTAAGTGACCTGTCTTTTTGCACACAAAATATTCGCTATTACCATCACTGGCTCTTAGTACACTCACTTTTCTCTTATATTCACTCACAAGCTCACCTTCAAGATATCATAGGGTAAGCTCGTCACCTGGATGAGCATCAAGCGATAAAACCAGTGTCTCTCAGCTGTCTGCTATATATAGGTCATTTTGTTCTTTCTCTATAGCTCGCAGGTGTTCCACCATTTCGTAGCTGCATTGTATTTAGTCCGAATGTGCTGGGCTTTCACCAGCTTAGTATAGCTTTCTAATTAAGTACAGTTTATTGCTAAGATTTTCACTCTCATATTGTCTGTAGCTCTTTCCACTTGCGTATGTGCATTGTGTATGTGGGGCTATCGTACTTTGATCAAACATGGTAAATTTAACTGATCTGCGACGCAATGCCTTTTTTTCAATTAATTCACTTTTGGCACTAAAAACAGTACATAGGATAAGCTTTTGCAGCAATACCCTTCTCTGATGTGCCTCCAACAATCAATACCCAACCCCCAACTCAGAGATTCACTGCTACCATTTACTGCTAGTTGGCTGATCATCTGTGCTGAATGCTGCTGAACACTTCCTGTATGTCTAAGGTGTCATGGACCAACTCTTGGGGGTGAGTTATCACAATGCTCTGGGATTACAGATCTGCTTAAAGAATGGTACTCACACATTATTAATTGCTGCTCTGTACTGGAGTAATGACAAACCACAGCAGAATTGAAAGCAGGAGCACCCTGCGCATCATGAAACCCAAAAGAGGTACCAAATGGATAAAGAGCATGTATACAAAAAAGCAAAAAAGTGCTTGCGTGTGTATTATTATTATGATACAGAATTTACAGTCATGGCCGAAATTGTTGGCACCCTTGATATTTTTCCTGAAAATCAAGTATTTCACACAAAAAAGGTATTGCATTAACACATGTTTTGCTATACACATGTTTATTCCCTTTGTATGTATTGGAACAAATATAAAACAGAGGCAGAAAAGCAAATATGACATAATGTCACACAAAACCCCAAAAATGGGCTGGACAAAAGTATTGGCACCCTTAACTTAATATTTGGTTGCACACCCTTTGGAAAACATAACTGAAATCAGTCGCTTCCTATAACCATCAATAAGCTTCTGACACCTCTCACCCGGAATTTTGGACCACTCTTCCTTTGCAAACAGCTCCAGGTCTCTCTTATTGGAAGGACACCTTTTCCCAACAGCAATTTTAAGATCTCTCCACAGGTGTTCAATGGGATTTAGATCTGGGCTCATTGCTGGCCACTTCAGAACTCTCCAGCGCTTCTTTGCCATCCATTTCTGAGTGCTTTTTGACGTATGTTTGGGGTCATTGTCCTGCTGGAAGACCCAGGATCTTGGACGCAAACCCAGCTTTCTGACACTGGGCCCTACAGTGCGACCCAAAATCCTTTGGTAATCCTCAGATTTCATGATGCCTTGCACACAGTCAAGGCACCCAGTGCCAGAGGCAGCAAAACAACCCCAAAACATCATTGAACCTCCACCATATTTTACCGTAGGTACTGTGTTTTGTTCTTTGTAGGCCTCATTCCGTTTTCGGTAAACAGTAGAATGATGTGCTTTACCGAAAAGCTCTATCTTGGTCTCATCTGTCCACAAGACGTTTTCCCAGAAGGCTTTTGGCTTACTCAAGTACATTTTGGCAAACTGTAGTCTTGCTTTTTTATGTCTCTGTGTCAGCAGTGGGGTCCTCCTGGGTCTCCTGCCATAGCGTTTCATTTCATTTAAATGTCGACGGATAGTTCGCGCTGACACTGATGCTCCCTGAGCCTGCAGGACAGCTTGAATGTCTTTGGAACATGTTTGGGGCTGCTTATCCACCATCCGGACTATTCTGCGTTGCAATCTTTCATCAATTTTCCTCATCCGTCCACGACCAGGGAGATTAGCTACAGTGCCATGGGTTGCAAACTTCTTGATAATGTTGCGCACTGTGGACAAAGGCAAATCTAGTTCTCTGGAGATGGACTTGTAACCTTGAGATTGTTGATATTTTGCCACAATTTTGGTTCTCAGGTCCTCAGACAGTTCTCGTCTCCTCTTTCTGTTGTCCATGCTTAGTGTGGCACAGACAGACACACAATGCAAAGGTTAAGTGAACGTCTCTCCTTTTTATCTGCTTTCAGGTGTGATTTCTATATTGCCCACACCTGTTACTTGCCCCAGGTGAGTTTACAGGAGCATCACATGCTTGTAACATTCTTATTTATCCGCAGTTGTGAAAGGGTGCCAATACTTTTGTCCAGCCCATTTTTGGAGGTTTGTGTGACATTATGTCGAATTTGCTTTCTTTCCTCCCTTTTTTTGTTTTGTCCCAATACACACAAAGGGAATAAACATGTGTATAGCAAAACATGTGTTAATGCAATACGTTTCGTGAGAAATACATGATTTCCTGGAGAAATATCAAGGGTGCCAACAATTTCGACCATGACTGTATATAGCGCCAACAGTTTTTGCTGCACTTTACAAAATGAAAGTAGACATTACAGTTACAATACAATTTGGTCAAGAGGAAACAGAGGGCCCTGCTCGTTAAAGTTTACAATCTAGGAGGAAGGATTGAGTGAAACAAAAGGTAATACCGGTAGTTGTGGGGGATACGTTTATGGAGGAAATAAAAGGCAGTTTACTAGTTAGAAGCAGAATAGGCTTCTTTAAAGAGAAAGGTTTTCAAGGATCATCTAAAGGTGGATAGATTAGGAGAAAGCTGGACAGATTGGGGTAAGGAGTTCGATAGGATGGGTGAAGCTCGGGAGAAATCCTGGAAGAGAGAATGGGAGGAGGTGACATGGGAACTAGAGAGCAGAAGGTCTTGGGAGGATTGAGCGCGATTTGGTTGATATTTTGAGACCAGGTTGGTGATGTAGCTGGGGCATGTGTATATAAAAAAGGATACATTTCTACAGATATATATTTAAAGATATAGGTAAACTGATTTTTTTCTTTTACACTAATATATAATTTGTCTAACCAAAATGTTATGGTACCAGAGATGTCTGTAATGCCCCCTATAAACGGGTACCACAGGTTGCAGGAAATAAAGTGCTTGATTCCCTCATCAACACAATCAGTGTTAATGGGGGAATCCCTCTTGTAGAGCTATTCTGTTCTCCCGGCAGGAGGGCAGTCCTTGCAGGGAGAATACAATGATTACTGCTAGTGGCTATAATAGACGCTGGAAATAATTGCATTAAAAATCCGACATGCTGGCTGTACCCAAGTCATACAACAAATCGGCATGAGTACAATCAGCCTGCCCATAGATAGTCCCAATCCTGCCCAGTCTAATGAACTGACCGTGATTTGAACCATCTATGTCAGACTTATAGCTACAGAGCTATATCAAAGATCACTGAGGGTGATACCATACACTACTGACATAGTGCATTTATTAAGACCAAGCTGCAATAAAAGAGAACAGGCATATGGCTGAATAGGCTCTTTGTTACAAAGTCAATAAATGTTTAGTGAATAAATGTCTATGAAATGAATCTTGCTAATGCTTGTTTGTTTTACACAACACGCAACAAATGGAACATTTTTTTCTTGTTTATGTCCTTTTTTTATTTTCATGGAAGGAAAGAGTGATTGTGCTGCAGTCAGCAAAACTGCATTTAATTAAGTCAAAAGGTTAATATGTAAACACACTGAGATAACATACTTGTATGAACCTAACACTCAGCAGCTAATTTGGAAACATTTAGCTCAACTGTTTAATGTTCTGTAGGTTATACAACAGAATTTGGCAAAGCTAGATTTTGCATAGCGTGAACTACTCCATACGCATATTGGAATAGCTGTGGGATATAGTCTGGGTAATGAAAAGTGTTCTTATAGGGAAAAGAATGATGCAGCTAAATCTCAAGGGGAGGATTCCTTTTTTTTATAACTCATTCCCAGTTAATGTGCACACGTTGTGTCTTTGCTGGACATGATTTAATTATATACCAGCTTAAGTACTGGTGTGCCGTGCAGCAGCTCTGGACATTATGCAGCTTTATTATAAACCAAACCCTTAACCCAATTTACATTTTAATTTATCCTGCCTAATACCAGTCTCTAAACAGGTATAGGATCAATTATTCACTAGCTTATTATCCTTAAAGTTTTCAGAATTAGAAAAGAAGAAAAAAGTAAACAATTCAGAGGAAGCTACAGAGACTTTCTGCTAAACGGAAAAAGACTGAAGAATAATACTAAGGCCAACCTAAAAACATGAATTTCTCTGACTCTGAACAGTCCTTCGGGGTCATTTCCACTGCAAACACTAAGTTGTTATTGTGTTTTACTGTAAAATGATGTGGGACACTGTGGTGAAGAGAATCACACTGAATCCAGTGTTCCTCCAATTCTTTTTCTGATAGGTCTTTTTGTTCGGCCTATGTGTACAAACCCACACGGACATGTAAGGCCATAAATTATATGGTCAGTGAAACAGGTAATAAATTGACTGTTCAATTACATCTGCCCTCTATTATCTTTAAAAGAAATCTGATCATGTTGTATGAATTAACCTGTAAGGAATGTCCCACTAGTTTACTTGGAGCTATTATATTCTTTATGTTTTGGGCTTTTCTGAAGATAATTTTGGGTTGTTTCAGTAATACAGGTCCATGTTTGGGATCCTGCAACAGAATGGAGTCAGTTCTTATCAACTGCCCTTTTGGTGGCTATATGATTACAATTATGTTGGGTGATGAACTGAATATTGTAGGATTCCCTCTCCCTGCGCTTCTCTTTTTCACTTTTCTCTGTGATGATGTGTTCAAGTAATGATGAAAGGCTTAATTAATCAACTAACTGGGATATTATTTTCTCTCTAAATATTTTTATTAGTGTGTTACTTTGACTGATATAATCAAATTTGTCATTACAATTCCTTTCCAACTTGCAAATCTGTTCTATTAGAATATTGCTTTTCCATAGCAGGTGATGGCAGCATTTGTAATGGAGATACGAACTGACTCCAGTAGGTTTAAAATGGGTTTTAGTACTAATCATATTCCCTTCATAAGTCCAAGATCCAAAAAGATTACTATCTACTATTTGTGAAATGGCTACGTCCAAGGTTTTCCTATTGCAACATTCCACAAAATGTATTAAGCTTCCTTGAGACCACTCCAAATGATGAGAACACCATCTATATAGCATCTGTAAAAACTTAATATGGGGCATAGGGATTATTGTTCCAAATACACTTCTCCCAAAACCCCATTGTCAAATTGACATAGCTAGCTGCATAATTAGCCCCATAGCTATGCCACAGGCTTTTTGCCAACTGGACTACTACAAACTACTAGACTTGGAAACTCCCCAGCTAGGCCTATAGACTGCCAAAACATTTTAACTTCCAGACACAACAGATCAATTGCTTAGTGCAAGAAGGAGGTGTCCTTGAAAAGCATTTTAATATGTTAACATTTAAGACAGGATCTTACAACATCCATATTTTGATCACTGTCAATTCAGCATCACTCTATTAATGACATACGATCCCACAAACCTTTTCCACCCTTTACAGGACAATTGCTGAAGTAGGCAAACATTAACATTTTAAAGTTTGTCTACTGCAGAAATAACTTCACAGTCACCACTGATTGTAGCCAATGGAAAATGTTTGGATGTTTTGCCATGATGGCACCGCAGAAAGAATTGTGACTACAATTGTGCCCAAGCAATTCTTAACTCAGTAGATATACCTATGTAAATAGTATCCACAGTACTAGAAAGCTGAGTTTGCTCAAAAAATCTTGGACAGAATGTCAAAAGAATTTACAGGCATGCAGAAACTAGATTATAATAAACTGCAAAGTTAACTTTACCATGACTTAAGCTGGCCATAGCCACTGTCAGAGATCACTAAGCAGTGGGTGCAGCTGCTGACTGACAAATGTTTTCCAGCATGTCTCAATCAGTGTGTGGCTGTCCCTGCTTGACAGAAATAAATTGAAAAGAATAGGCACTGTGGAAAATGCTTTTGGTCACGCACCTTAATGAAGGTGCATCTTTATTCAGTGAGACAAAGTAGCAAATATAATAAAATTTGACCAGCCTGAAGTGAACAGTGTGACTCCAACAGATGGCTCGTCCGCTCTGAAGGGAGCTGAAATCAGGGAACGCTCCTGTCGGCTACGAACCACGTGGTGTCAGCGTTCCGGCATCCTGGGTGGTGTCAAGCAACCCAGCAAGCAAAGGGCGGAAGGCAGTGTCCGGCGTCGGCTTCAGCTGGAAGCGTATGCAGTGTTACCAAGACTACATGTTTTGCGCAGTTGCGCTTTGTCAAGGCTCTGAGGAAGAGGCTGAATCTTTGAAATGCGTAAGCCAGTTGGTCATCTAGGTTTCCATCGTTGTGGACTCAGATGCTATATGGATTGAACACTTTTGTTCATTGTGATGTGCCTGTGTTTTATTTGTCCATTGTGAGTATGATACCTACTTTTTTATTCTTTCATTAAATAATTTAAACGATAATGCACTAGGCCGTTGCGCCCTCTTTTTGTTTTTCTTTTGCATTCCCTGGGAATGGTATATCTGCCATTGCCTAACCCTGAATCGGGGGAGATGCATCCAAAAACAATACACTACAGAAAAACCCACAAAGAAAGATACAGAACCTCAAAGGCTACCGCGGCAGTGTTTATTATAGATGTAATATGTGTAAAAAATATACATATCATACCATATACAGTATATTCAACCCATGTACCCCAACCCCCAACTTCAGAGCTATGCCATGAAGAAGCCCTAGTCAGTGGGAGAGGTGAAACATGTAGGTAGACGGGATCACGTCCTCCTAACCTGTGAGGTCCCTCTGTAAGAGGAGACCTCTGACAGCGGACTGCATGCCGGCTCTCCACCCCAGTCTGAATAGCATGTATCGATTTGAATATACTAATGGACACAGCTACAAACTTGCAAATGGACACTGGAAATCCTGGCCACTGAGCTTTTCGATGAACATATACCTGTTGTTTCATATGTGGGAAGACCAATTTATATCTACAATTTATTGTGCTGGTACAAAAGGAATCATATTGCGGTGTACAGACTGCACAGAGTCAAACAGCTACCTTCACCTGCAGAGGTCGGTAGGCTGGATCTGTTTGGCGCCTGTCAGGTGGCCAGCTTGGAAGGTCTCGGACACCATTGAGGTTTGGAGAGCATAGCTGCACATCAAACATTAGCACATAAAACTGCATTGACTCACACTTGGTGGGGTTGTAGCTGCCCCCTCCCTCCGCTCCTTCCTCGTTTAGTAGGGCAATATCCAGCGTATCCACATTGGGACTCATTGCTCTAATGCATACAAGAGCAGGGCCAAATATCCACATTGTATTGCATCTTTTACAATTGGCACTGCTACAGAGGGACTTTCGGGGGACCTTGTTCTATCCTCGCTGGACAGGGGGACTTAGGAACATAAGGGGAGGGGTGGGTGGGGGAGCTTAGTGAATTCAAGCATGGTACCGTGATAGGTTGCCACCTGTGCAATAGGTCCATTTGTGAAATTTCCTTGCTACTAAATCTTCCAATAATATAACAAAGTGGGAACAACAGCAACTCAGCCACAAAGTGGAAGACCAAGTAAAATGACAGAGCAGGGTCAGCGCATGCTGAAGTGCACAGTGTGCAGAAGTCGCCAACTGTCTGCAGAGTCAATAGCTAAAGACCTCCAAACTTCGTGTGGCCTTCAGATTAGCACAACAGTACGTAGAGAGCTTCATAGAATGGGGTTCCATGACAGAGCAGCTGCATCCAAGCCATATGCCACCAAGTGCAATGCAAAGCGTTGAATGCAGTGGTGTAAAGCATGCCACCACTGGACTCTGGAGCAGTGTTCTCTGGAGTGCCGAATCATGCTTCTCTGTCTGGCAATCCGATGGATGTGTCTGGGTTTGGCGGTTGCCAGGACAACAGTACTTGCCTGACTGCATTGTGCCAAATGTAGTTTGATGGAGGGGGGATTATGGGGTTGTTTTTCAGGGGTCCCTTAGTTCCAGTGAAGAGAACTTAGCTCCCATTGCCACCCCTTTCTTTTTAATTTTTTTGGGGGGAGCTAAATTTGCACCTAGTCTTGCAAATATCTTTATGTCAAGGTGGGAACATGAAGCAATCTTAGGAAAAAATGGGAGGGGCTGAAATTATGGAAGAGATTCATAGACAATGTTTTTTTGATTTGTGAGGGAGATATGGATTCTTTGAATGATTTATTTGCACATATAGAAGCTAATCCCTGTGGTCTAGGATTCTCTAAGTCAATAGACACTTGCTCAGTGAATTTTCTAGATTTGAACATTTTCTGTGAGGAAGAAAGATTAAGGAAGATAAAACTTACTTCAAAACCATTGATCATAATGGATATAGTTCTACTTCGAGTTGTCATCACCCCCTTTGGATCAGTGGTGTCCCAAAGGGACAATTTGTAGAATTAGGAGAAGTTGTTCAAAACTGGAAGATTATATAGCACAGTCAGAAATGATTAAAGCACGTTTTATTGAGAAAGGTTATGATCCTGATAAAAAGTTAAATTTGAAGCAAGTAAAGGATATGTAGGAGGTAAGAGCGAGAATAAGAAAGCTAAGACTAAGCATAATGTTGATAAAAATCTACAGCATGCATTAATTTCTGATTACAGCGGTCAATACAAGGATATGGAAGCTATTGTTAAAAAGTACTGGCCCATTATTAGAAGGGATAGGATTTTGGGACCTTTGGTTCCCAATAACTTCAATTTATCTATAATAAGGCATATAATTTACGTAATAAAGCAGTTAAAAGCATTATTTCACCACCCAGAAAAAATAAAAAGATGTTCGATCTGAAAGGATTTTTCCCTTGTAGGAAATGCAATATTTGCAAAACTACCGGAACGAAAATTAGGAAAATAGACAAATTTGCATCCCAGACTACAACAAAAGAATATTAGGTTAAGGGAGCATGTTGCCAATATTAGGAAAGGCAAAAAAGATCATAGTCTATCTAAACATTTTAGAGAGGCCCATAACTGTGACCCATCCTTGTTAAAATTTTGTGGGATAGATAAGGTTGATGACCATTGGAGGGGTAGCAATCGAACAAGAGAAATCTCAAAAAACAAGACCTTTTGGATTTATGAATTAGATACTATGAAACCCAAGGGGTTAAATGTGGAACTAGACCTTAACTGTTTTATTTCAAATGTATAATTCTAATAAGACTTAACGTATGATTATATTGGGATAACAATAATATCAGTGATTCTATTTTAGGGGCATCTATTATTTCCTCAGGTTTATCTTCACATTCATCTTACATTTATTCCCTCCCCTTGAGCGTAGATCATTGCAGAGTCCCAGATTATATCAATTGGTCACTTATTTAGAGTATACATTTGCTATATACATAATATAAAGTGTGGTTGATAGTTGAGAACTTGTGAGTCACTCCCCTCTACTATTTTGGGTGGTATTAGAGTTTATCTTGACCCTGGGTATTTGCATATGGGATGTTGTTGCTTTATGTATATTAGTCATATGTTATGGGGTGTTTATAGGTGACCTAGTGATGATTTCACCACTAGGGGATAATATGGCAGTAGTTAGATTAGGCAGTTATACATATATTTACTCATCCAAGTATCCAGGTGAATTTTGGTTCATATGGTGCGTGTAGGTACGCAAATTAATCCGTATAGGTGGTCTTGGAGTGTCTTTTACATCCTGGGAATATCGCAATGGGAGGGTGTTGTGTTATGTATTGAGATATATGTGGAAGCTGTGTGTTTGTGATCATAGATCGGTATGTTTATAGATTTACCACTACGGGGGTATATGGCATAGTATGTTTTGGCATTTATGCACATATATAATTATCCATGTATCTATGGGATTTTTGTCCAATATGGGATCTTTAGGATTGCACTTATTATGTAAGAGTTTGTAATAGATTTTAATGTAGAAGTACCAGATACAATCCAGTTTTGTAGTAATCCCTTTATTAAGATGGCAGATTAGCATCCTATGTGGGAGGAAGTTCACTATATAAGAGCCAGCCGCATGTCTGACGTGTACATCCTTTGACAAAGTAGAGGTCCAATGAAGGTGTTGTATGCTGGTGTATTATACATATTGTAAGCAGTTTTTTTTAAGAATAAACCAGTTTGTTTTATTTGGTCTGCCTGTTTGATTTGATTACATATGGGCAGCATGCGGTGGAACAACGGTATTAGAGCAGATCTTGGAGGCATAGTAGTTCACTATGAGATTCCATGCTTCGGACCTAAAAGGATCTGGTAAGGTGCAGGAACCGTGAGGTGGTGGGTAACCTTAGGTGGATTGAGCACTGGTTAGTGATCACAGAGATTGCAGGAGTGCGGGCACAGTGGCACTATTATTTTCTATTGAATTGAAAATACTACACTAAATGATATTACCTCTTTTTGGGGAGTAATTGATTATGAAGGAAAAGAATGAAAATTAAGTAATTTTCAAGATTCCTCCCTCTCTAATAAAGCGAGTATTTCTAATTGGAGGGTGAGAGTAGGAATTACGGATATTGATTGATGTCACATCAATCAATATGGAGGTGGAGAATTGGCACAATATTAGCACTTTTTGTGTAATATATATTTTATTTATTATATTTAAAAAGATAATGCACTGTGTTTTATATTTGTTTGCATTTTATATTTTTTTTGCATGAGAAGCTGACAGTTTTTATGAAAGGAGGAAGAGGAGCCCACGAAAAAAAAATTTGCACATGAATTGAACACTTACAAATGAACGTTGAGAACCTTTGGAGGATTGAAGAATTTATAGTATGAATATCCTACGTGACTGTGAAAAAGAACCTTTTTGATGTATGATGGATTTTGATGCTGGATTCTAGTTTATAATTTATACCAGATGATGATTTATCAATATTTGTATGTTGGTCTGGAAGCTGCATACCATTAGGGTAGCATAATACTAGTATATCTACCTATTTACTGTGGTTTTAAACTTTTAGGATGAATTAAAATGTACCTTTTATATGTGGATTTAAATAATGTTTTAACAAATTAGTTTATGACTGATGCCTAAAAAGTCCATTTTCTTTTGTTTTCCTCTATTGAGTATTTCAGTAAATATTGGACGTGGCGTTGTTTATTCTAATATAGATGCCCATAGTACCACCTTGTGGGGACAATATACATATATATTTTGCACTGTTTTATATTGGCGGAAAATAGGGTTATCTGCATTTTGCGGATAGAAAAAAAAATAATGATAATTAACTTCAATGTAAAATCGGGTCCCATTGACTTCAATAGTATTTTTTAAATTCATTATAATTAAAAAGTTGAATACAATACAATTATATATAAAAACATATGTCCATCTCAGTTTTGGTTTTCAGCCAAGTGCATACTGAATTCTCGGTTTCAGTTTCGGTCCAGAATTTTCATTTCATGCACCAAATATTAATTTAAATATACTGGTCAGTTAAGTAGCAGAAGGGGTTGTTAATCAGTTTCAGCTGCTGTGGTGTCAATGAAATTAACAACAAGTGCAGTAGATGGGCAACAATGAGACAACCCCCAAAACAGGAACGATTTTACAGATTGAGGCCACTGACATTTTTTTCCCTAGTCAGCTTTTCTGACTGTTTTTCACTAGTTTTGCATTTGGCTAGGGTCAGTGTCACTACTGCTGGCATGAGGCGATACCTGGACTCTACAGAGGTTGCACAGACAGTCCAAATCCTCCAGCATGGCACATCAATACGTGCCATTGCCAGAAGGTTTGCTGTGTCTCTCAGCACAGTCTCAAGAGCATGGAGGAGATTCCAGGAGACAGGCAGTTACTCTAGGAGAGCTGGACAGGGCCATAGAAGGTCCTTAACTCATCAGCAGGACAGGTATCTGCTCCTTTGTGCAAGGAGGAACAGGATGAGCACTGCCAGAGGCCTACAAGATGACCCCTAACAGGCCACTGGTGTGAATGTCTCTGACCAATCAGAAACAGACTTCATGAGGGTGGCCTGAAATCCTCTAGTGGGCCCTGTGCTCACTGCCCAGAACCAGAGCTCAATTGGCATTTGCCATTGAACACCAGAAATGGCAGGTTCACCACTGGCACCCTGTGATTTTCACAGATGAGAGCAGGTTCACCCTGAACACGTGACAGACGTGAAAGAACGTGAAAGAGAAGCCGTGGAGAACGTTATGCTGCCTCTAACATCGTTCAGCATGACCATTTTGGTGGTGGGTCAGTGATGGTCTGGGGAGGCACATCCATGGAAGGATGCACAGACCTCTACAGGCTAGACCAGGGGTGGGCAACTGTGACCCTCCAGCTGTTGGTGAACTACAAGTCCCATCTTGCCTCTGCCTTTGGGAGTCATGCTTGTAACTGTCAGTTTTGCAATGCCTCATGGGACTTGTAGTTCTACAACAGCTGGAGGGCCACAGTTGCCCACCCCTGGGCTAGACAATGGCACCCTGACTGCCATTAGGTATCATGATGAAATCCTTGGACCCATTGTCAGACCTTATGCTGGTGCAGTGGGTCCTGGGTTCCTCCTGGTGCACGACAATGCCCGGCCTCACGTAGCAAAAGTATGCAGGCAGTTCCTGGAGGATGAAAAAAATATATACCATTGAATGGCCCCCACGCTCTCCTGACCCAAATCCAATAGAATACCTCTGGGATATCATGTTTCGGTCCATCCGACTCCGCCAGGTTGCACCTCAGACTGTCCAGCTCAGTGATGCCCTGGTTCAGATCTGGGAGGAAATACCCCAGGACATCATCCATCTGCTCATTAGGAGCATGCCCCGACATTGTCAGGCATGCATACAAGCAAGAGGGGGCCATACAAACTACTGAGTACCATTTTGAGTTGCTGCATGCAATGAAATTTCAGCAAAATAAACTAGCCTGCTGCATCATTTTTCACTTTGATTTTCGGGGCATCTTTGAATTCAGTCCTCTGTAGGTTGATTGTTTTAATTTCCATCAAATGATGGGACATCCTTACATTCCTAACACATTACCCAGTCCATATCAGTATAGATATCCAGCATGATATTTTTCCTCATTGAGATCTGATGCGTTTTCAAAATGTTCCTTTAATTTTTTTGAGCAGTGTATTTATACACATATACTTATACACACACACACATTAATCCTCAGATTTCAACAATGTTGTCAGATGATCTGGATGACAATGACATTCACTATTCAAGCACCAAATGCTCACATTAGTGAACACAATATCATTCCAATTATTTCAGATTGAAAATCCGTTAAAGAGTAATTTTTGCCAATTTGTTGATTATTTTACACAATATGTTATGTAGCAAGAGTGATCAGGGTCCCTCTCAGGTAGGCCGTATAGGGCACAATGATTTCTAATGGTGCTCTGTCAGATCATGCCTGCATATCCAACCACTATACACATCTAGTTCTGCAGTCTAAAATCATAAAGGAGGAGAATACTGCATAGGGATGTGTCAGGTAAATAGTATTAACCTCCCTAGCGGTCTGATTATGTCAGTATTTCTGTGCTCAAAGTGGTACATTTTTTTGCATGGAAATATGTTTTTTTATTGTAGGCCTATAAATTTTAGGAATAACTCACTGAAATCTGTCCGAACAAGAGTCTAGTAAATATCCCGGGTATGATAATATTTGAAACACGAAATCATAAATTATAATTTAATAAATAATCATAAAAAATAATAATATAATAATAATAAATGTAATTCAATAATATAATCAAACCAAAAACACTGAAATTTGAAACAGCGCGCCAAGTTTGCACATCACTAAGCAAAGTCGCAGAATCGTTTTCAGTGTCTGATGACGAATTTCCCCACGAATCATTATCACTCAATTCTGCAAGTGGTTCTAATTTACTATTGCTGTTCTCTAGCTGGTCTAAAACCGCTTTTGACCTGAAGGGACGCTTTTTTGGACGCCATGGACATTTCTCAGTTTCCAGGCAGAAAGAACAGTAAAAATGCAGGCAGGGCACAGGACAAAGCACTCAGGACAAAATGTATGTGAAATGGTTTGATACAGTAATGTTTTACTATGTGATTTTAGTGAATGTCACTTTTTGTCATCTTCAAATTCCCTGCCGTTCCGTCCCCCCGTACGTCCCGACGCTCGCAGGGGACGGAACCTAGATGACAGATGCTGGCATCCGCCGGAGGACATTGCTGGGGGACACTGCAGGAGGGACATCGCGGGAGCGCAGGACAAGGTAAGTGAAGAAGAGATCCCGGAGCAGCACTGCAGGGTATTCCCGAGTCTAGCTCGGGGTTACCGCTTGTGGTACTGAAACTTTACCCCAAGCTACACTCGGGAATACCGCCAGGGAGGTTAAGAGGATTCAAATAACATTTTATTTGCATTAACCACACCAGATACACAAGAAAGCATCTCTAGTCTAGATATGTAACTATTCATCTAGACACACATAACGAAAGTAATTTATTTCAGCCATTTTTTTTTACGTTAACCTTTTTTTAAAGTGACATCCTTTTTTCTTTACTGAACACTTGTAGTGCATGTCATAGTCATTATTTGTAAAGGAAACGGGGCAAAAGATACTGCAGGCATTTTAAGCATTTATTCTATTTCATTGCAGCTGTGGGCTGAAGACTGCAAAGGTAATTACATACAGTCAATTACACAAATCTTTACTTGATGTTTAAGTGTCCATTTAAACCTAAGTGCTTAATAACAGGTTTTCATGTTCTTACCTTAACTTTGCAGTTTCTCTATGGGAAAGCAGCATACTGCACAGGTTGCTTCTAATCACATTGTTATTGTTCAAATTTGCATCTGGAAAGGGCAATTATTTTCTCCATGCTGTTTCTATGCATTCTAAAAATCCTGAAGTAAAGTCTATGTGGATACTGTGGTTAGTTTGGCCAGGTGGTATGGAGATATAGAGGTAAAATGCACTAGACCCTATGTTATATTACAGCAGGGTTAACCAACTCCAATGCTAAATAAGTCCTTCTTGCAATTAAACTAAAGGAGAAATAGGGCTAAAGCTCCTTTGGCCCTACTTCTTCTGTAGGTCACGGGGGTGCACTGTTGACTGATGACACTGAGCATGTCCAGGCTGTGAAGAGATCCCGACTTTAAAGTTGGGATCCACCCAGGTTCCTGACTGGCAGCTGGCTCAGCCTCTCATTGTGACACTGAGCCTATCCAACTACTCCCACCCCTTCACAGCCTAGCCCTCCAGAGCAGAGAGCTTGTGACTGACAGTCACTGGCTTTCTGCTCCCTGAAGAATGATAACTGAGCGATCAGTGATCTTTGATCTCTCAGTTCTTGGTCCGTAGAGGCAGCTGGGGACAAATGCAGCATCCACCTAGGTGAGTATGTTTTTTTTCCCCCAAACCTCTCTTTTGATACTTACCTGTCCAGCCACCCATGCGGCAAATCTTTGCTCTCTTTAGGAGGCTTGTTGAAAAATCTTCTGCATCCAACACTTCAGGGAGTGTTGGAATCCTGTTCCACCTCTGTGCTCTGTGGTTCCTTAAAGGGGCCCGCATGTCTCAACATATATAGCATTCATGTAGAAACTAGAGGAAGGAACCACAGCACACAGTAAAGGAACAGGCATCTGACACTTTCAGAAGTAAGTCGGATGCTTAAGATTCTTCAGCAAGCTTAGCCCTTTAAGAGAGTAGTGGGGGGGGGGGGGGTTGGGGGCAGGACAGGTATGTATTAATTCTTCTTTTTGCATAGTTTTAAAGTTATTTTATGTAGCAAAATAGTTGCTTTAAACGACGCACTGTTAAACTGCAATGAAATCCAAAGTGGTTTTTTTGGGCAGCATTAAATTTTATTGATGTCTGCATTGCTATTGTGAAAATGTATCTCATTACTCCCTGTGCTGAAGACAGAAAAGGATGTTAAGGTAAGTCTTTCCATAAGGGCACAGAGCAATAACAATCTCTGAATGAGGTTGTAATCATTACCAATCCCACTAAATAAAAAAGCATTTTTGGGTTAGTTTATTTTACAGACAATTTAGATATACTACATTTGTATTTTAGTCACTTACTACCACAATATTTCTTCTAAACGGTTAGTAATATTACAAAGGAATATCAAAAGGCTGTCTTTAAACCCTGAACACTTAGAAAAAAATCTTGTCCTCTTGAATTTGCACTTAAATAATTGAGTGATTTACATTCAGTGAACAAATCCATTATGTACTGTAAACTGTTATAAAGGGCTGCCCCTCTGTACGAATTGCTCAATTACTGTAAAAGTGTTTACCATGCTCAGAAAATCCAATAATCACTAAAGTGGTTTTTTATAAGGTGACAGTTTAGTTAGGCGACTGATACAGGAGGAAAGCTTGGTGTAACAGATTACAGAATGCATTATTTAAAAAGTGTATTTATTTCCCACTGAATGCGGATGAACAGGAGAATACCTGCATAGCAATGTACTGATGCATAGTATAGTACTAAACATGTAACTTAGTCACTGTGAATGATTCTCATTCACACAGCCAAAATTATTTCTATAAATAAAACATGGGGAAAGGGTAACCAAATATTTTGTGAACCTATCAGCTAAAAAAAAGTGAAAATGATAAAACTTTCGACCAAATGGCAGGCACCTTATTTGCCTCAGCACAATAAAATACACTGCTTCAAAAAATTAAAAGAACACTTTTCAGAGTATAGCATCGGGTCAATTAAAATCCAGGGATATTGATCTGGTCATTTAAGTAGCAGAGGGGGTTGTTAATCAGTTTCAGCTGCTTTGGTGTTAATGAAACTAACAACAGGTGCACTAGATGGGCAACAATGAAATGACCCCCAAAACAGGAATGGTTCTACAGGTGGAGGTCACTGATATTTTGTTTCCCTACTCAGCTTTTCTGTTTTTCACTAGTTTTGCATTTGGCTAGGGTCAGTGTCACTACTGGTAGCATGAGGTGATACCTGGACTCTACAGAGGTTGCACATCAATACGTGCCATTGCCAGAAGGTTTGCTGTGTCTCCCAGCACAGTCTCAAGAGCATGGAGGAGATTCCAGGAGACAGGCAGTTACTCTAGGAGAGCTGAACAGGGCATAGAAGGTCCTTAACCCATCAGCAGGACTGGTATCTGCTCCTTTGTGTGAGGAGAAACAGGATGAGCACTGCCAGAGCCCTACAAAATGACCTCCAGCAGGCCACTGGTGTGAATGTCTCTGACCAAACAATCAGAAACAGACTTCATGAGGGTGGCCTGAGGGCCCGACATCCCCTAGTGGGCCCTGTGCTCTCACTATAGAGTTTGTTTGGCATTTGCACCCGAGAGTCCTCAAAGAACTTATCCAGGTCATTGCTAGACTTTTATTGCTAATCTTTATAGAATGTTTACTGACAGGAATGGTACCAGCAGATTGAGAAAAGCTAACATGGTACCAATATTCAAGAATGGGCCGAGACACACACCTGGATGCTTCAGGCCAGTCAGCCTAACATCAACAGTCTGTTAACTACTGGAGAGGATGATAAGGGACCATATCCATGAATTTGCTGATAAGAATAGTAGCATTAGTAGTAACCAGCATGGATTTGAGAAAGATCATTCTTGCAAGACCAACCTATTAACATTCTATGAGGAAGTGATCTGTAATCTGGATAAAGGAAAGCCTGTGAATGTAATGTATCTAGACATCGCCAAAGCATTTGACATGGCACCCCATAAATTCTTAATCCACAAATTGAGGTCTGTTGGTGTGGATGATAGTAAATGTACCTGGATAGAAAGCTGGTTACAGGGATGCATCCAGAGGGTGGCCATAAATAGCGTATCTTCTGAATGGTCTAGAATTATAAGTGTGGTACCCCATGGCTCCATCCCGGGACAAATACAATTTAATTTGTTCATAAATTATATAAAGGTTGGAATAAATAGTTCAATTTCAGTGTTTGCTGATGATACAAAGCTAAGCAGAGCAATAACTTCATAACAGGATATAGCAACTTTACGGGAAGACCTCGAAAAGAGGGGTGAGAAAACACATGGCAAATGAGGTTCAATGTACTCAAATGTAAAGTAATGCAATTGGGGGCTAAAAATATTAATGAAAGCTACATGCTAGGAGGAGAACCTCTGGGGGAATCAAGGATGGAAAAAAATCTGGTGGTCCTAGTTGATGACAGACTCAACAATAGCATGCAATGTTAAGCTGCAGCAAGCAAGCCCAGCAGACTATTAAAAAGCTTATTTACTCAAGAGATAAAACAATAATTCTGCCACTTTACAAAACTCTAATTTAGCCACATCTTGAGTATGCCATCCAATTCTGGTCACCAGACCTCAGGAAGGATGTGCTAGAAATGAAGAGAATCCCGAGAAGGGCAAAAAAACTAAGAAGGGGACTGGAGGTCCTCAGTTATTAGGAACGATTACAAACGTTAAACTTATTCTCCCTGGAGAACAGACGCACAATGGTGATTCTAACATTGAGAGGAAAACTATTCAGTCTCAGGTCACTCAATAAGACACATGGCCACTCAATGAAGTTGGGGCAGCATCCTTTGTAATAACAATCTCTGTGTTCATCTCAACCAGAATAGTATTTTTATATTGTGGTATGCAATGTATACTGCTTTCTGTTCTCTGTACTTCAAAAAGCTCAATAAAAATTGATACAAAAAAAAAAAAAAGAAGTTGGGTGAGAAGTAGTTTAACCTTAAACTGCGTAAGGGGTTCTTTTACTGTTAGAGCAATAAGGATGTGGAACTCCCTTCCACAATCGGTGATTTCAGTGGGAAGTGTAACTAATTTCAAATCTTATTGAACACAATATACAGGAATATGGGAAGTGATAGAGACATAAATACGCACACCCACACAGGCTGAACTGTATGAACTGGTGTCTTTATTCAACCTTATTGAAACTATGAAATTCAAAGTCCTGTGGTCTGCTGGCTTAATCCATAAACTGAGTCCCTAAACACTTAAAGTACTTGTAAATCCTCACCTTGTAAAACAACCCATTCAGTTTAAAATAATAAATTTTTCTTATGTAATCACATGTCCACTGTTCTCAGCTGCATAAGGGGCTTAGACAGACAGGTGGAGACTTCTTGTAATGATGAAGGCGGGGGTCTTGCAGACAGAAACATACTATGACTAGCTTTGTAGGCAGGGGTGTGTCAGCAGAGGCAGAAAACCAGTAGTTCACTGATCTTTCCAGTGAGGAGTCAGGCAGAGGTATGTGTCAGTAGGAGGCCGAGGGAAAGCAGTACACTGATCTTCCTAGTGAAGAGCTGTTCATGTGGCGTGTCAGCAGAACCACAGGGCTAACCCCCAAGTAGAATGAAAAGAAGCAAAAAGTGTCCATGCTGAGGTGTATGCCCAGAATGGTCAGTTTAGGAAAGTAGGGGGACTGGCAGAATAACCAGGAATTTCACACAAAGGAAGAAATGCAAAGAGAACTAAATAGTTTTTATACAAGTACTATCAGAAATATAAAATGCTGGGGTAACAAATTTTAATTATTTACCCCAACTCCTAAATGACCTTTAACACTTAATACCACAACACCTAACCTGTAAATAGGCCCTCAAACACTTAATCTTTCCCATAACAATTTACCCTTAAACAATTATCTCCTAAGCCTAACACTAAGGGCCCATTCACACAAGAAACTGCACATTTACTAAATTTTTTGCATGTGCAGTGGTTTGCATTTGACATGTGTTTGTTACACACATTTGCATGCATCTGCAGTGCATTTTTCTTAAGCTTTTATTTCCTTTGAAGTCACTATTGTATTTCTTCTGTGGAGTTTTATGTGCACTGCACTACATTGCATTTTCATGCATTTGCCTATGTTGCTGTGCATTTGCAGTGCAGAAAAATGCAGCTTGCTTTACTTTTTGCACTGCACTAATGTGAACTATGCCCATAGGACAACCTGGATTTTGGACTGTCTATGCAGTTGGAGTGTAGTCAAAAATGCATACCACTGCATCAGGTATGTCTGTGCCATTAGCGAGCCTCCCACACCAAGAGTATGCAAGGCCAACATCTTGACATCAAAATTAACTAATCTGTGAAATTCTACATACCGTATTTGCCGGCGTATAAGACGACTGGGCGTATAAGACGACCCCCCTACTTTTCCTGCTAAAATGTAGTGTTTGGGCTATACTCGCCGTATAAGACTACCCCTCTTCCAATGCACACCAGTGGGAGGAATAGTGCCCCATCATTGGCATCAGTGGGAGGAATAGTGCCCCATCATTGGCATCAGTGGGAGGAATAGTGCCCCATCATTGGTATCAGTGGGGGGAATAGGTGCCCCATCATTGGTATCAGTGGGAGGAATAGTGCCCCATCATTGGTATCAGTGGGAGGAATAGTGCCCCATCATTGGTATCAGTGGCAGGAATAGTGCCCCATCATTGGTGTCAGTGGGAGGAATGGTGTCCCATCATTGGTGTCAGTGAGGGGTGGAATAGTGCCCCATCATTGGTGTCAGTGGGGGGGGGAACAGTGCCCCATCGTTGGTGTCAGTGGGGGGGGAATAGTGCCCCATCGTTGGTGTCAGTGGGGGGGAGGAATAGTGCCCCATCGTTGGTGTCAGTGGGAGGAATAGTGCCCCATCGTTGGTATCAGTGGGAGGAATAGTGCCCCATCATTGGTATCAGTGACACCAATGATGGGGCACTATTCCTCCCACTGAGACTTGCTGACCCTGTTCTCGTATGGTGCTGCTGCAGCCAGCATATGTGGTTGCAGCAGCACCTCTACACAGAGCACTTACCTGCTGCTCCGGCACTCAATTTTCGCGGGGCCGCTCGGCTCCGCCCCCTCGCCGGTGATTGGCCGCCTGTGTGCCTTTCCTGAGCTACAGTTCTGGCGGCCAATCACCGGTGAGGAGGCGGAGCCGCGCAGCCGCACGAACATCCAGTGGCCGAACTGAAGGAGACGCCGCGCTTCCTGGACCGGATCGTCGTGGGACTGGATCCAGGTAAGAGACGTCAGCCCCTGCAAACCCCTGTACTTAATGCCGCACCCCCCCTAACATGTGTACCGGCGTATAAGACGACCCCCGACTTTTGAGAAGATTTTCAAGGGTCAAAAAGTCGTCTTATACGCCGGCAAATACGGTACTATCCTAATCTTCACATATTAATGCACAACCTATCTGACTGAATTCTGACAGCATGATCAGCACACCATAGGATAGAACTGGGCCATGGAACAAGACAAAACTATGAAAAGGTGGATTAAAGGTAAGCTCCTAATATAATTACTTTCTGTGTGTTCTGTTTGATAAAGCACGCACGTACTGAATTACATACATTTTGTGAGAGGTACCCAAACTAACAGTGAATAATGTGAATAGATCAATATACTATATGCTACAGACTACAGCTAAACTCATGTACCCATGAGTGTATAACTCATGGCATATGTGGAGGAAAAAATATGATAAATTCTAAGGCTCTCAGCATCCAACCCATCTATGCACAAATAAAGCTTTGAATATGGAAAGCATATTTGTTTCCAACTATTTCAAGCTGTTGCTTTAAATGTAAGTTCTGTAAATGCAACACATTTTTACCTTCAGAGAACACATTCCATGCATATGATAATTTTCTACTGTCTGACGTCCACTGAACCGCAGGTCGAATGTGGCATCCCTGCCTAAGGGTGGTTTGAATGTATTAGATTGCCATATGGACAAAGCTGCCTGCATACAAATTCCCTTAATAAAAAGCCTCTCCAAGCATTAACAGCCGCAATAGTTTAGGGTAAAAGAAAGCTAGATAAGTGTAAAATGAAAATCCAGAACATCTTTGTTAACCTAATTCTTGAAGTAACACATTTAATTTTATTCAGAACTAAATTCTGGGGACCAAGAAGAGCATTCTTTAAAATTCCCAACACCCACTAAGCATACTGCAAGTAATACAAATGGAAAAAATTCTCAATGTAAAATCCAACTCTCATGAGCAACAAAAGCCCTGAACATCCCCAAACATGCTAGGAAAGAATGAATATGCAGTCAAGGTGTCACAATACACTGACATAAATCAACAAATAACCAGCAAACACAAATGCTTCTGCGCTTGGGGATGGACTCGATGCTACAACCACATTAAGAATGTCCTGGAACATGCACACCTTGCTGCCCTCAAATGGACCGGGGGAATCCAAATATACAGAATGGGGAAAGAACAAAAAGAGGGCGCACAGGCCTAGTGCATTACCATAAAAAATGTTTAATAAAAAATAAAGTAGGTGTTGTACTCACAAACGACAATATAGTCAAGGCACATCATAAAAGAACAGCTGGATCAACACCGCGCTGAGTAACAGTCCGCAATAGGGAGTTTAGACATCCAAAAGGCTGACGCGTTTCGAGGACTTGCCTCTTCCTCAGAGCCAACTGACCAAATGTCTGCTCCCTCTTTTATATGCTCACTACTAGTTAAACCAAAGGTCACATGGGCCGTCCTGGGCACTCCCCTGTGCAGGTGGAGGAGTCACAGGGGCAATCAACATAGTGTAAGTAAACACAAAAGGTCTATAAAATATATATATATATATATATATATATATATATATATGTGTATAAATAAAACCATTGAAACTAGTGACAATCATAAAATCATATGAACCATAAGAAGTGTGCACAGTGAAAAATGAATAAATAAATGGAAAGTTACACATATATAAAAAATAATAAAAATCCTTCCCTGGTGATGCACTGCACTGCTCGCCTTTAAATAAATGGATGGATGGATGAGCAACGCTACGAAGCTGCCTAGTGCTCTGCTTGCCATAGACAACCATGGGACATGGATTTAATATAGAGAGTAGATCTGAAACCCAGCAGAGACACTTATTAATTCATAGAGATGCAGCCTACAGGGTGTGTGCCTCTCATTCTAGTATAGTCATATGATGAGACGTAGGCATGTGTGGCAATGTAGTGCACCATGGATGGATATGCATATGCAATACTATATACAAGAACAAAGGAGATAAATCACTAGTAAAACATACAGTAAATGTTGATATAAAACGTTACAAAAAACTTCTTAATATGGCTCACAAAGTTTAAATAAAATAAAATTAAATAAGTATTGTTACTAGAGATGAGCAAAGTATTCAAAAATTCGATTCGACTGATTCGGCGAATTCGTGGAAAATATTCGATTCGAGTCGAATATATTCGCTGTGAATTTAACTTAAAAAAGGGTGTTTCTAGGCTTCAGAGAGACTTAATATTAGTGCAGAACACTGTACCTTTAAATTAAATGCCCTTGGAGTCTGCTGAGGAAGAGAAATAATACTGTCAGTCAGTATGACATGCAGATGAGTGCCGTCGATCTTAGAATCACCGCACACTTCACTCATTTGGCCAGTCACGGGGCCAAAACCAGTGTTTGGAGCCACAGTGTGGCGGTGGAGGCAGCAGCAATGGGAGGCCATACAGCAACCTATGACAAAATGGAAACCAGCAGGAGTGTGAGGAGACCTCAAAGTGGCACATGGCAGAGTGGGAGCAATGGGAGGCGGTACAGGGACCCATGTCACACTGTGGACCCAGCAGCAGCGTGACGAGGCGGTACGGGGGCCCATGGCAGATTTGGGGCCTGGCAGCACCTATGGGAGGCCTGTAATCTGCCAGCAACCTATGACAAAATGGAAACCAGCAGGAGTGTGAGGAGACCTGAAAGTGGCACATGGCAGAGTGGGAGCAATGGGAGGCGGTACAGGGACCCATGTCACACTGTGGACCCAGCAGCAGCGTGACCAGGCGGTACGGGGGCCCATGGCAGATTACAGGCCTGGCAGCAGCAATGGGAGGCCCGTAATCTGCCAGCACCCTATGACAAAAAATGGAACACACCAGCAGTGTGTGAGGAGACCTGAAAGTGGCACATGGCAGAGTGTGGCGATGGAGACAGCAGCAATGGGAGGCCGTACAGGGACCCATGAGAGACTGTGGACCTGGCAGCAGCATGAGGAGGCGGTATAGGGGCCCATGGCAGATTAGGGGCCTGGCAGCAGCTATAGGAGGCCCGTAATCTGCCAGAACCCTATGACAAAAAATTGAACACACCAGCAGTGTGTGAGGAGACCTGAAAGTGGCACATGGCAGAGTGTGGCGATGGAGACAGCAGCAATGGGAGGCCGTACAGGGACCCATGAGAGACTCTGGACCTGGCAGCAGCATGAGGAGGCGGTATAGGGGCCCATGGCAGATTAGGGGCCTGGCAGCAGCTATAGGAGGCCCGTAATCTGCCAGCACCCTATGACAAAAAATTGAACACACCAGCAGTGTGAGGAGACCTGAAAGTGGCACATGGCAGAGTGTGGCGATGGAGACAGCAGCAATGGGAGGCCGTACAGGGACCCATGAGAGACTCTGGACCTGGCAGCAGCATGAGGCGGTATAGGGGCCCATGGCAGATTAGGGGCCTGGCAGCAGCTATGGGAGGCCCGTAATCTGCCAGCACCCTATGACAAAAAATTGAACACACCAGCAGTGTGAGGAGACCTGAAAGTGGCACATGGCAGAGTGTGGCGATGGAGACAGCAGCAATGGGAGGCCGTACAGGGACCCATGAGAGACTCTGGACTTGGCAGCAGCATGAGGAGGCGGTATAGGGGCCCATGGCAGATTAGGGGCCTGGCAGCAGCTATGGGAGGCCCGTAATCTGCCAGCACCCTATGACAAAAAATGGAACACACCAGCAGTGTGAGGAGACCTGAAAGTGGCACATGTTTGGGGCATGATTCATGGCGGATTTAGTCAGTTGTGTCAGGAACTGGTGGTTTGAAATCCAGACTAATCCACGCCTGATTCATTTTCACAAACGTGAGTCTCTCCACACTTTGGGTGGACAGTTGTGTCCTCCGCGGAGTTGCAATACCTCCTGCCGCACTAAACACGCGCTCCGATGCCACGCTACTGGCCGGGCATGACAGCCTTTCAAGGGCAAATTCAGCTAGTTGGGGCCAAAGGTCAAGTTTCGTTGCCCAGTAGTCAAGGGGATTGTCTTCCTCGGTTGGCAGGGTGCTGTCCAAGTAGGCCTAAGCCTGTTGTTTGAGGTCCTGCTCCAGGTCCACCTGATGCTGCTGCTGCTGCGGCTGGTTATTAGTTTCCTCACTGCGCTGGTGAAGAAAGCTACTCATCATCGACTGCAGACTGAGGCAGCTGCTGCTGGTGGAGCTGCCACTGCTCCTACCACCCCACCCCTCCCCTGCTGCCATGGCAGCGTAACGCGAGCGCACAGGGCACACAGTGTCTGAGGATGGACGTTGGCGCAGACAGGCAGAGACCAGCTGACTACATAGGTGGTTTTTATAGTACGTTATTTTGGCCTCCCTCTCAGCAGGTGTGAAAAAGGCCACCATTTTTGAACGGTAGCGAGGGTCCAACAAGGTGGACAGCCAAAAGTCATCCCTCTGTCTGATGGTTATTATTCGGCTGTCGGTACGCAAGCAAGCGAGCATGCTATGGGCCATTTGTGCCAAGGAATGCGAGGGACTCCCTGCCTCCATCTCCACAGCATACTGCCACGGTGCGTCTGGGTGCTCTGTCTCCTCTTCCTCCTCCTCTACCAGATGCTCCTGCTCCTCCACTCCTGTCCGCTGAGTGGAAAAACCACCCATTTCACTCAATAATTCCTGAGCACCAATGTCCTCCTCTACCTCCTCCTCTTCTTCCTGTCCTGCCCCCACAGGGGTCATGTGGCGTTGAGATCTGTGCGCCACGTCTACCGCACCCTGACCAGCCATTATTAACAGCATTTGTTCCAGGACGTGCAACAGAGGAATGACGTCGTTCATCCCATAGTCCTGCCGACTCACGAATAGCGTGGCCTCCTCAAAGGGCCTGAGCAAGCGCAGGTGTCACGCATGAGCTGCCAATGGCTGACATCTAAGTTACACAGGGAATACCTTTATCCGCTTTTAACATCAGGAAATCTGTGATGGCCTTTTGCTGTTCGTAAAGGCGGTCTAACATATGTAGGGTTGAATTCCACCTTGTTGCAACGTCACAGCATGAGGAGTCGGTACGGGGGCCCATGGCAGATTACGGGCCTGGCAGCAGCAATGGGAGGCCCGTAATCTGCCAGCACCCTATGTCAAAAAATTGAACACACCAGCAGTGTTTGAGGAGATCTGAAAGTGGCACATGGCAGAGTGTGGCGATGGAGACAGCAGCAATGGGAGGCCGTACAGGGACCCATGAGAGACTCTGGACTTGGCAGCAGCATGAGGAGGCGGTATATAGGGGCCCATGGCAGATTAGGGGCCTGGCAGCAGCTATGGGAGGCCCGTAATCTGCCAGCACCCTATGACAAAAAATTGAACACACCAGCAGTGTGTGAGGAGACCTGAAAGTGGCACATGGCAGAGTGTGGCGATGGAGACAGCAGCAATGGGAGGCCGTACAGGGACCCATGAGAGACACTGGACTTGGCAGCAGCATGAGGAGGCGGTATAGGGGCCCATGGCAGATTAGGGGCCTGGCAGCAGCTATAGGAGGCCCGTAATCTGCCAGCACCCTATGTCAAAAAATTAAACACACCAGCAGTGTGAGGAGACCTGAAAGTGGCACATGGCATGAGACACTGTGGACCTGGCAGCAGCATGAGGAGGCGGTACAGGGGCCCATGGCAGATTAGGGGCCTGGCAGCAGCTATGGGAGGCCCGTAATCTGCCAGCACCCTATGTCAAAAAATTCAACACACCAGCAGTGTGAGGAGACCTGAAAGTGGCACATGGCAGAGTGTGGCGATGGAGACAGCAGCAATGGGAGGCCGTACAGGGACCCATGAGAGACTCTGGACCTGGCAGCAGCATGAGGAGGCGGTATATAGGGGCCCATGGCAGATTAGGGGCCTGGCAGCAGCTATGGGAGGCCCGTAATCTGCCAGCACCCTATGTCAAAAAATTCAACACACCAGCAGTGTGTGAGGAGACCTGAAAGTGGCACATGGCAGAGTGTGGCGATGGAGACAGCAGCAATGGGAGGCCGTACAGGGACCCATGAGAGACTCTGGACCTGGCAGCAGCATGAGGAGGCGGTATATAGGGGCCCATGGCAGATTAGGGGCCTGGCAGCAGCTATAGGAGGCCCGTAATCTGCCAGCACCCTATGTCAAAAAATTCAACACACCAGCAGTGTGTGAGGAGACCTGAAAGTGGCACATGGCAGAGTGTGGCGATGGAGACAGCAGCAATGGGAGGCCGTACAGGGACCCATGAGAGACTCTGGACCTGGCAGCAGCATGAGGAGGCGGTATATAGGGGCCCATGGCAGATTAGGGGCCTGGCAGCAGCTATGGGAGGCCCGTAATCTGCCAGCACCCTATGTCAAAAAATTCAACACACCGGCAGTGTGTGAGGAGACCTGAAAGTGGCACATGGCAAAGTGTGGCGATGGAGACAGCAGCAATGGGAGGCCGTACAGGGACCCATGATAGACTCTGGACCTGGCAGCAGCATGAGGAGGCGGTATATAGGGGCCCATGGCAGATTAGGGGCCTGGCAGCAGCTATAGGAGGCCCGTAATCTGCCAGCACCCTATGTCAAAAAATTGAACACACCAGCAGTGTGTGAGGAGACCTGAAAGTGGCACATGGCAGAGTGTGGCGATGGAGACAGCAGCAATGGGAGGCCGTACAGGGACCCATGAGAGACTCTGGACTTGGCAGCAGCATGAGGAGGCGGTATAGGGGCCCATGGCAGATTAGGGGCCTGGCAGCAGCTATGGGAGGCCCGTAATCTGCCAGCACCCTATGTCAAAAAATTCAACACACCAGCAGTGTGAGGAGACCTGAAAGTGGCACATGTTTGGGGCATGATTCATGGCGGATTTAGTTAGTTGTGTCAGGAACTGGTGGTTTGAAATCCAGACTAATCCACGCCTGATTCATTTTCACAAACGTGAGTCTCTCCACACTTTGGGTGGACAGTCGTGTCCTCCGCGGAGTTACAATACCTCCTGCCGCACTAAACACGCGCTCCGATGCCACGCTACTGGCCGGGCATGACAGCCTTTCAAGGGCAAATTCAGCTAGTTGGGGCCAAAGGTCAAGTTTCATTGCCCAGTAGTCAAGGGGATTGTCTACCTCGGTTGGCAGGGTGCTGTCCAAGTAGGCCCAAGCCTGTTGTTTGAGGTCCTGCTCCAGGTCCACCTGATGCTGCTGCTGCTGCGGCTGGTTAGTAGTTTCCTCACTGCGCTGGTGAAGAAAGCTACTCATCATCGACTGCAGACTGAGGCAGCCACTGCTGGTGGAGCTGCCACTGCTCCTACCACCCCACCCCTCCCCTGCTGCCATGGCAGCGGAACGCGAGCGCACAGGGCCCACAGTGTCTGAGGATGGACGTTGACGCACAAAGGCAGAGACCAACTGACTACATAGGTGGTTTTTATAGTACGTTATTTTGGCCTCCCTCTCAGCAGGTGTGAAAAAGGCCACCATTTTTGAACGGTAGCGAGGGTCCAACAAGGTGGACAGCCAAAAGTCATCCCTCTGTCTGATGGTTATTATTCGGCTGTCGCTACGCAAGCAACCGAGCATGCTATGGGCCATTTGTGCCAAGGAATGCGAGGGACTCCCTGCCTCCATCTCCACAGCATACTGCCACGGTGCGTCTGGGTCCTCTGTCTCCTCCTCCTCCTCCTCTACCAGATGCTCCTGCTCCTCCACTCCTGTCCGCTGAGTGGAAAAACCACCCATTTCACTCAATAATTCCTGAGCACCAATGTCCCCCTCTACCTCCTCCTCTTCTTCCTGTCCTGCCCCCACAGGGGTCATGTGGCGTTGAGATCTGTGCGCCACGTCTACCGCACCCTGACCAGCCATTGTTAACAGCATTTGTTCCAGGACGTGCAACAGAGGAATGACGTCGTTCATCCCATAGTCCTGCCGACTCACGAATAGCGTGGCCTCCTCAAAGGGCCTGAGCAAGCGGCAGGTGTCACGCATGAGCTGCCAATGGCTGACATCAAAGTTACACAGGGGAGTACCTTTATCCGCTTGTAACATCAGGAAATCGGTGATGGCCTTTCGCTGTTCGTAAAGGCGGTCTAACATGTGTAGGGTTGAATTCCACCTTGTTGCAACGTCACAGATCAGGCGATGCTGTGCAATTCCGTTCTGCCGATGCAGCTCAAGGAGGGTGTGCTTTGCGGTGTAGGAATGGCTGAAATGCATGCAAAGTTTACGTGACATTTTAAGGATGTCTTGCAGTGGGATGGTGGATTTTAGGAACCGCTTGACAACCAGATTGAACACGTGAGCCATGCATGGCGCATGGCACAACCTTCCTTGACGCAGAGCAGACACCATGTTCTTTCCGTTGTCGGTCAACATGGTTCCAATTTTCAGTTTGCGCGGAGACAGCCATCTGTCGATTTCTCTGTTCATTACACTGAGAAGTTCCTCCCCTGTGTGACTACGTTCGCCAAGGCATACCAGGTGCAGCACAGCGTGACACCGTTGCGCCCTGCACATGTGATATGCCGGTCGGGTAATGGGACTTGGCACGGGGGTGGCGGCTGAGGACACGAAGGAAGAAGAGGTGGTAGAGGCGGACATCTTTTGTGGACCAAGGACGTGCAAACGTGGAGGCAAAAGCGGCGTAACCTGTCCAAGTTGCTGGTGCGGCTGTGACGGCACCACGTTCACCCAGTGGGCCGTAAATGACATGTACTGTCCCTGACCGTAGTTACAGCTCCACACGTCGGCGCTGCCGTGCACTTTGGCAGAGACCGACATGCTCAAAGACTGGCCCACCATCTCTTCTACATGTGAATGCAGGGCTGCCACTGCCTTTTTGGCAAAGAAATGACGGCTTGGCACTCTCCACCGCGGCGCGGCACAAGCCATCATTTCTCGGAAAGGTGCTGAGTCCACCACTTGGAAAGGGAGGGACTGCAGCACCAGCAACTTGGACAGGAGGACGTTCAGCTTTTGCCCCGTCGGGTGCGTGCTCGCAAACTGTTGTCTCTTGGAAACGGATTCCAAGAAAGACTGCTGACGGAATCCGTGAAGAGGAGTAGCAGGAGAAGGAGCATCTGAACGAGCGGAAGATGCCAACGAGCGACAACTCCCCTCAGCAGAGGTGTTGGAGCCTTGACTGGCTGATGGAGGGCGATTGACGTCGGGTGACGGAGCAAGTAACGGAGCGGGTGATGGAGCGGGGGCTGGGGCGGGCAGAACCGCCGTATCTTTATCACGGTTTTCCCAGGCCACCAAATGGCGATGCTGCATATGCTGCCGCAACGCTGTAGTCCCAACATGGGCCCCCTGGCCACGCTTGACTTTCTGGCCACATAGTCGACATACGGCTACGTTTACTTCCTCAGGCGGCTTGACGAAAAATTGCCACACCGACGAGTAGGAAACTTTGCCCCCGATACTCCTCACTGGCTGACTGCTGCGTCCTCCGTGCACACCGGCACCACTACTGGCCGTGGTGGTAGGCTGCAGTGGAGCTGGTGCTCTACTCCGTGGCCGTTTGGCTCCACTGACACTGCTGCGACCCTGCTGCCTCCTGGGCAACCCACCGACTGTTTCGCTCGCTGCCAAGCTGCCACCCTCTTCTCCTGATGATGCGGAAGAAATTGCCTGATGACGACGAGGCTGCCAAGTGCGATCAACCTCCTCATCATCAAGTAGGGTCTCCGCCTCACTACTAGCCCCCTCGGCTGCGTCTGGGTCAGGAGACAGACCTGTCTCTAGACCGGCTACCGAGCCATTCTCCTCGCCAGTACTTCTTCGCCTGGCTGCTGAAAAGGCGGATGTCTCCCCCCGTTCCTGACCGCCCTCTGTTAGCTCTTCCTCACTGTACAGTGGGGCTGAGCCCACAGCATGCGATACTTCGCTTGGTGAGGGAACACCAAAGGACAGGGGCAGGTAGAGGACACGTGATTTCAGTGGGCTTGGTCCCGGGCCATGCCAACTAACGGTTGTGTCTGACGTACCCACCGACCGTTGGCTGTAGGTGTCAGAGGTGACCTGGGAAGAGGAAGACGACCGAGCCAACCAATCGATGACGGCAGGGTTGTCGGTGGAGACACGACCGCTGGATGACACCGGGAGCACTGGCCTCTGGCTGCGAATAGTGCTGCCTCGACCCCTTCCTCTGCTGCCACGTCTGCTCGCTCCTAAAACATTGCCTCCTCTGCCACTCCTCTGCATGTTGTCTGACATACTCTTTAATTCAACGATTCTGTGTCCCTGAGTAACAATTCTGTGTCCCTGAGTAACAATTCTGTGTCCCTCTGTAACAATTCTGTGTCTGTCCCTGAGTAACAATTCTGTGGCCCTGAGTAACAATTCTGTGTCCCTCTGTAACAATTCTGTGTCTGTCCCTGAGTAACAATTCTGTGGCCCTAAGTAACGGTTCTGTGGCCCTCAGTAACAATTCTGTGTCCCTGAGTAACAATTCTGTGGCCCTAAGTAACGGTTCTGTGGCCCTCAGTAACAATTCTGTGTCCCTCAGTAACAATTCTGTGTCTGTCCCTGAGTAACAATTCTGTGGCCCTAAGTAACGGTTCTGTGGCCCTCAGTAACAATTCTGTGTCCCTGAGTAACAATTCTGTGGCCCTAAGTAACGGTTCTGTGGCCCTCAATAACAATCCTGTGTCCCTCAGTAACAATTCTGTGTCTGTCCCTGAGTAACAATTCTGTGGCCCTAAGTAACAATTCTGTGTCTGTCCCTGAGTAACAATTCTGTGGCCCTAAGTAACGGTTCTGTGGCACTCAGTAACAATTCTGTGGCCCTCAGTAACAATTCTGTGGCCCTAAGTAACGGTTCTGTGGCCCTCAATAACAATCCTGTGTCCCTCAGTAACAATTCTGTGTCTGTCCCTGAGTAACAATTCTGTGTCCCTCAGTAACAATTCTGTGTCTGTCCCTGAGTAACAATTCTGTGGCCCTAAGTAACGGTTCTGTGGCCCTCAGTAACAATTCTGTGGCCCTCAGTAACAATTCTGTGCCTGTCCCTGAGTAACAATTCTGTGGCCCTAAGTAACAGTTCTGTGGCCCTCAGTAACAATTCTGTGTCCCTGAGTAACGTTTCTGTGGCCCTAAGTAACGGTTCTGTGGCCCTCAGTAACAATTCTGTGGCCCTCAGTAACAATTCTGTGTCTGTCCCTGAGTAACAATTCTGTGGCCCTAACTAACGTTTCTGTGGCCCTAAGTAACAGTTCTGTGGCCCTCAGTAACAATTCTGTGTGCCTGAGTAACGGTTCTGTGGCCCTAAGTAACGGTTCTGTGGCCCTCAGTAACAATTCTGTGGCCCTCAGTAACAATTCTGTGTCTGTCCCTGAGTAACAATTCTGTGGCCCTAACTAACGTTTCTGTGGCCCTAAGTAACGGTTCTGTGGCCCTCAGTAACAATTCTGTGTCCCTGAGTAACGTTTCTGTGGCCCTAAGTAACGGTTCTGTGGCCCTCAGTAACAATTCTGTGGCCCTCAGTAACAATTCTGTGTCTGTCCCTAAGTAACAATTCTGTGGCCCTAAGTAACGGTTCTGTGGCCCTCAGTAACAATTCTGTGTCCCTGAGTAACAATTCTGTGGCCCTAAGTAATGGTTCTGTGGCCCTCAGTAACAATTCTGTGGCCCTCAGTAACAATTCTGTGTCTGTCCCTGAGTAACAACTCTGTGGCCCTAACTAACGTTTCTGTGGCCCTAAGTAACGGTTCTGTGGCCCTCAGTAACAATTCTGTGTCCCTGAGTAACGTTTCTGTGGCCCTAAGTAATGGTTCTGTGGCCCTCAGTAACAATTCTGTGGCCCTCAGTAACAATTCTGTGTCTGTCCCTGAGTAACAATTCTGTGGCCCTAAGTAACGGTTCTGTGGCCCTCAGTAACAATTCTGTGTCCCTGAGTAACAATTCTGTGGCCCTAAGTAACGGTTCTGTGGCCCTCAGTAACAATTCTGTGGCCCTCAGTAACAAATCCACTGACTCCCCGTTATGCATAGGTACCTTCTGCTGAGCTGCACATGTTCCCTAGAATCCTACTCTCATCCTTTTTGTCTCTCTCCCAAACCCCCTCCTTTTTTTTTTTTTTCCTCTCTCCCCCCCCCCCCTCTTTAGTGCTAGTTCCATCATTTCCCTTGTGACCTATAGTGGGTACACCATCCACTACAGATGTATGCTTTAGATATATTCATTTTCATCAGCTATGATTACTATAGTATCATCAGTATAGCTACCATTACCCTGCATCCTTACACATTAGGTTGCTCACTTCATATTTATTGTGTCACCCTTAGGCGCTAGCGTATGACCGCATTCCCATGCGCTTGTGTCTATGGGTCATTCATTGGTCACCCATTTTTTCATTCAGTTTCCATATGTGTGTGTGGGTTTATGTATGTATGTATAGACATGTTTTTTTACTAAAAAGCAGTTGCTCATGTGGATGTGATGTGCACACATGTGCGCACGCATGTTGTCCAGTGAGCTCTCTTCGAGCACTGCTTTCTCATCCTGCAAGTGCTTGTTCCATAGCGCCTTTGACATTTTTATATAGTTCTTATACATAACACATATATACATCTTTTGTACATATAATTATTAATTTTATTATTTTTTTTTTTATTATAATTTTTTTTTTTCTCTTTTCCTATATATTTATAGTTCTTATGCTTCCATGTCTATGCATACACACATATACCATACACTATACCAATTTTACCAGATATTATACTATATTGTAACAATACTTATTTAATTTTATTTTATTTAAACTTTGTGAGCCATATTAAGAAGTTTTTTGTAATGTTTTATATCAACATTTATGTTTTACTAGTGATTTATCTCCTTTGTTCTTGTATATAGTATTGCATATGCATATCCATCCATGGTGCACTACATTGCCACACATGCCTACGTCTCATCATATGACTATACTAGAATGAGAGGCACACACCCTGTAGGCTGCATCTCTATGAATTAATAAGTGTCTCTGCTGGGTTTCAGATCTACTCTCTATATTAAATCCATGTCCCATGGTTGTCTATGGCAAGCAGAGCACTAGGCAGCTTCGTAGCGTTGCTCATCCATCCATCCATTTATTTAAAGGCGAGCAGTGCAGTGCATCACCAGGGAAGGATTTTTATTATTTTTTATATATGTGTAACTTTCCATTTGTTTATTCATTTTTCACTGTGCACACTTCTTATGGTTCATATGATTTTATGATTGTCACTAGTTTCAATGGTTTTATTTATACACATATATATATATATATATATTTTATAGACCTTTCGTGTTTACTTACACTATGTTGATTGCCCCTGTGACTCCTCCACCTGCACAGGGGAGTGTCCAGGACGGCCCATGTGACCTTTGGTTTAACTAGTAGTGAGCATATAAAAGAGGGAGCAGACATTTGGTCAGTTGGCTCTGAGGAAGAGGCAAGTCCTCGAAACGCGTCAGCATTTTGGATGTCTAAACTCCCTATTGCGGACTGTTACTCAGCGCGGTGTTGACCCAGCTGTTCTTTTATGATGTGCCTTGACTATATTGTCGTTTGTGAGTACAACACCTACTTTATTTTTTATTAAACATTTTTTATGGTAATGCACTAGGCCTGTGCGCCCTCTTTTTGTTCTTTCCCCATAAATGAACAAATGTCACCAAACCTGGACAACAAATCTCTAGATTTAGTGTGGAGACACCATGTTGAGTGAGATGTTTGCGTGCGTGTAATTAGACACTGTACTATTCTGTGGAGGCAGTGTCTTAGCACTAAGTCCTCATGCAGGATGTTTTTACAGCGGCTGTTTTTGCCTTTTGGTATTTTTTCCTACAGCCAGTAAACTCCCCATATTATCCTATGTGTCCATGCACATAGGCGTTCATCAGCATTTTTTGGCAGGGGTGTTTTTTGCCTGGAAAAAAAAAACAGAACTAGTGGGTTTCTAGAGGAGTTTTTTTAGCTGTAAAAACGCTCTAACGCTGGTAAACATGGAAAAACGCGGCAAACCGGCGGTTCTTGGTCTTAAAGCTGACATGGGACAGCAGCAGCATCACACAGATGCTGCAACATAGAGGTGGATATGAATACTTTGTTTTATAAATCCCATACTTTAATACATCATTAAAATATTTTTAAAGTGCAAGCAGTGTAAGTACTTGAATCAGGGCTGTGAGAGGAAGAATCAGTGCAAGAAGCCAATCAGTTCATGTGCTGCCAAGAAGCATGCTTATAGGAAAATAAAGAAGAGTGACAGAGAGATGAGCTCATCACAGCTGCTTCTCTTTGCACCTGTCCAATCACATTCTGGGGTAAGTCCAGACCAACCCCTGATTACTACTTCCTGCTGGGCCTATAGCAAATTGACGGCCAGGTGAAATTTTGATCTGGGTGGATGGTCATGACGTCCTCCCGAAACGAGCATCGCGTACAGGCTGTGCTGCAGGCGTGATCTGTCACCGGCTGTGTTCACCGGACACAACCAATGACTGTTGAATGTACCGGCCTGCTGCCAATACCATTGATCGCTGTTACCAATCACAGCAAGTCACATCACATATGTAAACAATGAATGGCTGTCATTGGTCACAATGATTACATGGAAGAGACAGGGCCAATCACATCTGTACCATGTGATTCACTGTGGCGAATCACAGCTAATCACAACAAAAGAAACTGATTGCATCAATTTCATTCAGTAAAACGTTTGCTTATAGCAGTGAAAATCCACTGCTATAAGCAATCCTAATGTGTGCAAAAAAAAGAAAAAAAAAACCCGATCACTTCCATAGAGTAGCACAATGTTAGTATGGTAACGCTATATTGCTCTGGTCACAGTATGTTAAAACAAAAAAAAAATTTTTTAATTTTTTTTCATTTCTTCATTTTCCAAAAACGTATGACAAAAAAATTACTACTTCAAAAAGCTCACCATGCCACTTACTAAATACCTTCACTGTTAGTATGGTGTTTTTGGGGTGATGTGCAGTACCATTTGACCTCCAAACATGGAATTCTATTATGGCATCCAAAGAGTTCAAATTTAGTCTCATCTGGCCAGACTATTTTCTCCCAATATTTCACAGGCTTGGCTAAATATTGTGCAGCAAACTTTACACGAGCTTCAACATGCTTTTGCTTCATCAATAGAGTCTTGCATGGTGAGCGTGCATACAGGCAATGGCGGCTGAGTGCATTACTTATTGTTGTCTTTGAAACAATTGAACCTACTAATTCCAGGTGTTTCTGAAGCTCTCCACAAGTGGTCCTTGGTTCTTAGACAACTCTTCAAATAATTCTTTTCACTGCTCTTTCAGAAATCGTGAGGATTATGGCCCCAACAGTGCTCACTGGAACATTCAGAAGTTTAGAAATCCTTCTGTATCCAATGCCATCAGTATGTTTTGCAACAATAAGGTTGCAAAGGTCTTGAGAGAGCTCTTTGCTTTTACCCATCTTGAGATGAGATGTTTCTTGTGTGACACCTTGGTAATGAGACACCTTTTTATAGGCCATCAGTTGAGACTGAACCAGCTGATAGTAATTTGCACTGACAAGGGGCAGGATTGGTTTCTAATTACTTATAGACTTGGCTTTCCATGCCTTTTTGCACCTACCCTTTCTTCATGTGTTCAATACTTTTTTCCTGTGTCAATCCAATTTATTACACATAACTTAATTTCTGAACTTGTTTTGGTATATTTGTATGTATGTATTACAGGGGTTGTTACCGACACCTGATGAAAGTTTCATGTCAATAGCACCTTTAGAAATATATTTACTGAGAAAAATGGTGATGTGTTGGCATCAATGAACACAAGACAGAAATGGGAGTTCTTCAAAAAGACTGTAAATGAACACTCTACAAAATATATTCCCATGGGCAACAAGTTTAAAAGGCTAAAAATCAAACCTATGTGGCTTATGGCCAAAGTTAAAAAAGCTATGAATAATAATAAAAGAGCTTTTATTAAATATAAAAATGAAGGAACGCTATCATCATTTAAACATTACAAAGAATATAACAGAATTTGTAAAAAAGAAAAAGATACAAACCCCCAAAAATTCTTCAAATATATTAATAGTAAAAAGGTCTGGTCCAAGCATGTAGGTCCTTTACAAAATAATCTAGAGTGGGTGACTGGGGACAAAGAGAAGGCAAATTTATTAAATACCTTCTTCAGCTCTGTGTATACAAAAGGAGCATGGGGAAGTTCTTGTCCATAATGGGCAAAAATCATCACATACGGGACTTTGTCCCGTATGTAATGAAAAAAAAGTTAAAAATGTTAGATCTTTTTTGTTTATATCACAAAACAATAAAAAACCCAGTGGTGATCAAATATCACCAAAAGAAAGCTCTATTGTATATTGTATGAAAAAAGGACATACATTTCATTTGGGTACAGCATTGTATGTCTGTGCAATTACCAGTTGAAATAGCGAAGGGGTAAATTGCAAAAAAATGGCCTGGTCATTAAGGGAGGTAAATTTTCTGGAGGAAAAGTGTTTAATGGCCTTTGAAAGCCTAAATGGGGTTTGTGAATTCTGCCCCTACCCCCAAGTGGCTAGCAAGATACGACACACACACACACCATAGTTTGTAGACTCTATGGAGTTGATTTACTAAAAGCAAATAGACTGTGCATTTGCACTCTGTAAGGGCATTTGTACCAGAGTTTAGTAAATGAAAGGAAGCTCTCAAATTCAAGCAAAAATGTTTTTTTTTTAATTTTCCTTGCATGTGTTTGTATATTTTTGCAAAGTTTATTCATTTACTAAGCTCTAGAATAAATTCCCTTGCAGAGTGCAACTGCACAGTCTATTTGCCTTTTTTTTTTCTTTGTATTGTTTTTATAAAGGTGTATAAAACACTACAATACAAACAACAATAACATACATTGTTGTACAACAGTGCCAGTGGCCAGCATAGCCCAAGTAAAAATATAAGGATGATTCCAAAGCAGGAAAAGACATTATATCCACATAGAAGCATATAAAATTGTCAGTACCAGTCTTCATATTACAACCTTGGTATCAAGAAAGATATTACGGACAGAACTCCCACTGGGTGCAATAAGACACTTTTCCCCATAGATTGATAGGAGGGGTGTGCAAATGGAGCACGCACAGTCTATTTGCCTTTAGTAAATCAACCCCTATAGCTTTCACGGTCTTAAAACTATAAACTTATTTGTTTTTTATCAAAATAAATGTGGCAGAATATATTTTGGTCTAAATGTATGAAGAGATATTAATAATTTTATACATTTTATAGCAGAAAGTAAGGGAAACTGTTGTCTTCCAAAATTGTCCTTTTTCCTTTGTATAGTAAAAACTAAGTGATTATTAACCCCTTCAAGCTGACATCACACAAATATGCGGCTTCGCAGAACTGGGCTTTTTTTCTGTGGGGCCACATATTTGCATACCTGTCTTTCTGCTGAGAGCACACTGCACAGCGCCTCTCCCAGTACAAAGATTAAGGTGTCACTGAGAGCCCTAGGTCCTGTTCTAACGATCAGGACCCCCGATTCTGGGTCACATGATCGTTGTGATAGCGCAGATTGGCTATCACAGTGATTAGTTACTGTATAGCTTGTCCCCCTTGGTTTTTTTTCTTTATGAATGGAGGAGAGAGATACATTGTATCTCTCTAACTCCTTGCATAGAGAAAAAAAAATCTTTGTTAAAAAAAACAAAACGAAATACATATATATTAAAAAATAAAATAAAAAAAGTAAAGAAAAAATACCTAGATCAAGGCTTGATCTAGTTCAGTGCCAGGGTTAGTGTTTGTGTCAAGCTCAGGGTCAAAGGTCAGTGTTTTGTTTTTTTGTTTTTTTTAAATTGGTATCAGTTAGTGTCAGTGTGTTTTAGGTTAAAAAAAAAAAAAAAACCCTAAAAAATCAAAAACAAAATGCACTATTGTTTCTGTACTATGGGTACAAACAACAAATAACATACACATATATGGTATTGCTGCAATCGTCAAGAGCTGAAAAATGTATTTTGGGTTGTTCTTTGGTGGTAGGTTACGGTAGTAACAAGAAACACACAGCTAAATTAAAAATCTAGCTCTTGAAAGCTGTAAACAGTCACCAATAAACACTGATTCTTTCATTACTTTGTAAAATATAAGGCAGCTGTCCATACAATGTGAGGCTCTGCCACTGTGGAAATGGTCAGGAAAAGGACAGAAGATTTTCATGTTTGCTGAGTGTAGGACTACGAATCATTTATTTTGAGAGGAAAAACTGGCTTTTGCAGATTTTTCTGGATTTTGGTATTTCCAGATGGGACTCCTTAGTCTGGAGATTTCAAAGTGCCTTGGGAGGGAAGAAATCTCCAACCCAGTGTCTGGGTGTTGTGGACAACCAGCAGGGTGTGTGCCTAGGTGCACGTAGCCCTTATAATGATGGTCTGGTGTAAGTTGCAAGTGGAGTTGGGAGTGGGAATTGGAGTTGCAGTTAGTGCCGTGTGAAAACAGACCCGTCAGCAGAATTGGTAGGTACTGTATCCCTTGTGTGGGGGACTTCTTGCCAAATGACTGAGAAAGCCTTGACAGTTACACGGGCTTGGGAGACCGAGAAAAGGTCTGGGAAGCCAAGAAAACTGAGGTGGTTAGCTGTTCCAGGAAGGCCAGGGGTATCTGAGAAAGTGAGTGAACCCAGGGGGCTGGAGAATCCTGTTGAGGCCACGGGTTGGCCCGTGCAGCAAAGTGCTGCAAACTGAGGCTAAGTGAGCCAGGAAAGGCCAAAGTACTAGCAGCTGCCAAAGCGTAGCCAGGTGGCTTGGCATTTTTTGTTACTGTCATTATTTGTATTGTGCTGCGTGGGGGCAATCTGTTTTCTGTTGGACTTTTGCTTCATTTTGCCTTTTAATAAAAGTGGGCTACCAAGCCCTTAAATAAAGTACACACTGACCTGAACTCACTTGGAAAACACATCTACCACTAGAGTTAAACATCCCCCAGATGACAATATTTTAGGTAAACTGTCAGTTTCACTTTTATGATAATATGACCAACCACTTGGGTAAAGCTTGCTACCTGGACCTGGAAATTATTATGCAGTGGAGCCAAGATTGAGTCTAAAACGTTATTTGAAGGATGAATAAACAAAGCATACCGTAATGTAAATTGGCATATTAAGCTTTCCCTTACAGGCTCCTAATGTATAAATTAAGATCTAATAGTTTAGATAATGTAATTTAAATTTGACAAGCTTACACCAAGGGCTTTTAAAATGAACAAAGTATGAAGGACGCCAGTTATGAAGACATATTAATAGGGTAAACTTAAAGGGGAACTAAACTCATCAATTTCCTAAAACATTTACATTCAAAGCAAGTCATGAATGAGAACTGCCACAGTTTGTCCTCTGAACTGAACTGTCAAGCCAATAAATTTAATTAAAAAGCAACAGTGCTCTAATCTTAGTGCTCCTCGGTAGCACATGATGTCTGTCACTTGATAAGGTACAGCCCTCAAAAGATCGGGGCGCATTCTCCTCGTGCATTACCATGATTCAAATTTATTAAAAGATAGGTCACAAATGAATACTCATAAGCAGACCAAAAAAACGGACATATCTTTCAGTCCCAGACAATGGGGTCCTGTCCCAAAAACTGCCCGGTTGGAAACAACTGATGCATTTCGGGAGAAGCACTCCCTTCCTCATAATGATTTAATTTGGGGTAATGCACAAGGAGAGTACGTGTGTTTTCTCTTGACAGTTCCTGAACTGTGAAGCCATCAAAAGGCTGGTGTCATAAGCTGATCAAATGTGGAGCACCATGGCAACTGCAGATTGAAAAAACTCTGAGGTCAATTTATAAAATGGTAAAAAGTCTGTTTGTTTTGCAAGTGCAGTTGCTCTTTGCAAGGAAATTTCCTCCAGAGCTTATTAAATGAGAGGGATCGTTGCTAACTTCCATCATCCAATTATGTGCAAGCAATAATGCCATTTTTTTAATTTTTGCATGTGATTGGGTATTGTTTACAAAGTGAAGCTTCATCTCATTTACTAAGCTAGCAAATTCCCTTGAAGAGTGCAACTGCACTTGCAAAGTGAACAGTCTGTTTGACTTTAATAAAACAACTAGTGGTGCACAAAAATGAAAATTCTTGGACCGAAACCAAAAATTCAGGATGCAGTTGGCGGAAAACCGAAATGGACAGTTTTTTAAAAAATGTATTGTATTTTATTTGACTAATTAATTAATATAATGAATTTAAATGATTAATTTATTTTCAGCACCTCTCGTCCAATAGGCTGCTTTCACACTATGCAGTTTTTTGCAGCACTTTTGCGTTAAAAAAAATGTGTTCTTTAGGGCTACACTAGTGCTACGCACTACAGTCCATTTAGCATAGTTTCCTATGGGACACGCTCACATCTATGCTTTTTTTTGAGCTGCTGCGTTTCTGGAAAGGGTCAAGGACTTTTTTAAAAGCAATACGCTGTGTTTTTGACAAGTTTTTACACGCTTGCCACATTTATGATGCATTTTTAGTTTTTATTCTGCTCAGCAACAATGCAAAATGCATAAAAAAATGCATCAAAAACATGCTTGCATCCATATTTGATGTTTTGCCGTTTTAATCTGCCCAGCAACAAGTTGGTAAAAAAAAAGAAAATTCAAGAAATGCAAAACACATAAAAAAGTGTCAAAAAACCAAAATCGCAAGTTTTTGGCAGCCATTATCGGCACCTTATTTCTTTTGGCAAAATGCTGATAACACTATTTTTGGCTAATACATTTCGACCGCCGAAATATGGGTGCATTCTTAAAAACAACCCGTGTGTAAAAAAAATATATAAAAGATTCTTTTTATCAGAAAAGATTATTACATATTGACAATCTCATTGCACTTTGTCTTGATTTAGTGTACATTTCTGTTAAAACGGAACCCACACAAACTGCTAAATACACAATTGAAATAAACATATAGGAGCGGTTGTATCTGTCAAACAATTTTGAGAGATGTGTAAGGCACTGACAGATTATACAGCCACACTGGTGACATTACTGCAGTTAAAGATGAAGTTTAATGTGATATTAAACCCTCGGGTTTTTTTTCCAAGCACTTTCAGAAGATAATTTAATCACTTAATGAGTATGCAGCTTATTTATCTTTTAATCCTTGCCCAGTTCTGGTTAAAGCTGATGCCATGATTGCTGACACAGGTTTCCTGTTTCAGGGCAGCTCCTTTCTCTTGAAGCAACCTACAGATCCACCCTTGCATGCATGGGATAGAATTATGTCTCACACAGTCCCATAACCAAGGATGGCAAGGCATTCCTCTGCTCCTCCTCTTCTGCCCTCCCTTCTGCAAGCTCATAGATAGAAACTGCCCTGTTTACTGGGGAATGTTTATTTTACTGTGCTCAACAAACACCGAAGGTCCTGCATTACCTCCAATTTCAACGTCCCTGGCCCCGGCCCCCCAGTCCAGATGAACCCTTGCGGTAGGAATCCGGTAATCTGCTTATATTTTGCCCTCATCCTCCCATCATCATATTAACAAAATTTTTATATACAATTTGTTTTCATTACATATCTATTTTAGAACCAGTGACACCATCACCAAGTCTTTGTTCTTCCCTGCAATGCAGGCAGATCATGGCTAGTGGGAGAAAAGAGGCAGGCTCTATCTGAGATGCTGCAGCTTTTAATGCACAGTGTGAGAAGCTCAGAGAGTGCAGTGAAACCAGAATAATACCTAGTACACACAATGAGAAAATTGGACAAAAACACTTTCGGAGAGATCGTCTAATAATCTGATCATTAGTACACAGCTTTCGAGAGCAGGTCATGACAGTTCGTGTGAAAATATTTGAAGGGGCAAGCACGAAACAGTAAAGTATTTGTAAGGAAAATAATCAAGTGACCAAGACCACACATTTGCAAACTAAAGGACACATTACAATACAATATTATTATACAGGATTTCTATAGCGCCAACAGTTTGTGCAGCACTTGAGAAAATGAAGGTAGACATTACAGTTACAACACAAATTGGTACAAGAGGAAACAGAGGGCCCTGTTACATTACTTCCAAAGTTGTATTCTGTCTTACAAGAATTTTCATAACTTTTGTAACCTCTTCATTTTCAATATGAGACTAGCATGCAAAAACAAAAAAAGGATGATCATTTGTCCGATATTCTCATTGTGTACAAGGCTAAGGGATTTCAGTACTTTAAGCAATACAGCTAGGTCACCTCCCTGTACCCAGTGTGTTACTGGACACTGAAGGAGCAACAGCAGTTTACCTTCACCCCTCTGCATACTCCTACTGTCAATTATTCATTGTGTAAGCCCATGTGCATGAAGCATACCTGATTTTCTCCTACTGCTTCCCCTTCCTCTGCCAGATTGAGCACTGCTCTACTGGCAATTAGAAAAGGCAAAAACCAAGGCTTAGCTATAAATATGGTGGAAAAGCAAAAGCTGTGAAACCACAGCAAAGTCTTCCAAAGGAACCAGTCTCCTTTACTCTGTATATTTTGTCAGGGATATAGCTAATAATTTTTCAAACATATAGTATATGTAGTATAAGCATATCCCACTACTCCATGATTATTATACATCCAAGAACTTGACTGTGTGTGTATACTACATATACATTTATGGGGGCACATTTACTACACCCACCCAACCCTAGTAACTGAGGTACGACACTGCACCCAGTGATAATACTGTTGACCATCCCCTCCTTCTAAAAAAAACTCCAATCAATGGCCTCCAAGACTCTGCTCTCTCCTGGTTCTTACCTATCTAAATGCTCCTTCAGTGTTACCTATAACTGCTTTCCACTCCCTCTTTCTGTAGGGGTTCCCCAAGGTCCTGTCCTTGGATCCCTCCTCTTCTCCATCTACACCTCCTCTCTTGGTCATTTGATAAACTCCCATGACTTCCAGTACCATCTCTATGCTGATGACACCCAAATCTCTCTCTACTCCTTACCTCTTTCAGTCTCCTCTCGCTTTACTAACTTACCAACTGACATATCTGCATGGATATCACACCACTTCTTAAAACTAAATCTTTCTAAAATTGAGCTCATATTATTCCCTCCTGCCCGTTCGACCTTCCCTGACTTTTCAGCAAGATCAGTAATACAACCATCAGTCCCTCCCCTCCCTGCCCAGGGTATTAGCTGTAATCCTGGACTCTGACCTGTCCTTTCAGCCCCAGATCCAATCACTGTCCAAATCTTGAAGACATCACCTCCGTAACATCTCCAAAATACACCCCTTTTTAACCGTTGAAACCACTAAACAATGTGTTCACTCCCTTATTATTTCTTGCCTTGACTATTGTAACTCCCTCCTCATTGGCCTACCTTTTTGTAGGCTTCAGTCTATCATGAATGTTGCTGCCAGACCCATCCACCTTACCACTCGTTCAGTGTCCCTCTGCCAATCCCTGCACTGGCTTCCCATTGCCCAACAAATAAAATTCAAAACATTAACAATAACAAAGCCATTTACAACTCTGCCCTGAGCTACATCACCAATCTTGTTTCCAAATATCACCCAAACCGTCCTCTTCGCTCCTCTCAAGACCTCCTGCTCTCTAGCTCACTTGTCTCCTCCTCCTGCCATGCTCATCTCAAAGATTTCTCCAGAGCCTCTCCCATCCTCTAGAACTCCATACCTCAAATTGTCCGGCTATCTCCTACTCTGTCCACTTTTAGGTGATCCCTGAAAACCCATCTCTTCAGGGAAGCCTATCCTGCCTTAGCTAATAACCAAATATCCTATCTCTCCCATGAGTTCATCCCTCACAGTTATTACCTTTTATTATACCAGCCCCTCCCTATTAGATTGTAAGCTCCCAGGGCCCTCCTAACCTTCTTGTATTGAATTGTATTGTTTTTATACTGTCTCCCTTTATATTGTAAAATGCTACGCAAACTGTTGGTGCTATATAAATCCTGGATAATAATATTGCTTGGAGGGGCAGTAAGGCGTGCCTAATTACGTGACCACTGTGAATGGTTGTCACAGTGGTCACAAGATCATGGTTCAGTCCTACTGGCTCCAGATCACTTCTAGAAACCAGCAGCAGCATGTGGGCATTAAAGCCTATCCTCTTTGAAGCCATACCTATGCCTTAGGGCCCATTCACACTTGCCCGCATACTAAACCAGAGTGGTTTACCATGAAGGCAGCAGTCTGTTTTGGACTGCAGAGAGGTGCAGCGTGGGGCTTTGTGATGTACATTTTATCTTCCTGTTTGTTTTTTTTGTCTGAATATTATGTGAAATGGACAAAGTGACACTTCATTCATTTCACTGCCATCCAGAGAGGTGCAAAATTATGCAAACATGTTGCATAATATTCCTAATTAAAAGGTATGCGCTAATAACAAACTTATACAAAGGTGTATATCATCATCCAAAAAAAAAAACATTTAGTGTTTTAAATAAATAATTATAGTGACCAAACATAAATTAGTGTCCAAAAAAATATATATTAGTGTCCAAAAAAAAAAAAAAAAAAATATATATATATCTTCAGTGACTTGAACCAATTGTGAAAAATCCACCACCAAAGGAGATTAAATGAACTCACCAGAGCTAATGGCTGGTCAAATTATAAACCAGCAACAGCGCTTGTGCTCTGGGAGCAATGAACCCGATGTCCAAATAGATATGGTGATGTTTCAGACACTTCCGGATAATATTAATCACAGACAAACAACTTTGCAGCCCAAGTTCTTATGATGAACTTCTCCACTCTTTCTCATACCTCCATGAGAGCATACAGTACACTCAGGGACAAAAAAAGAGACCATAATGGTGCAATACGTTTTTTTTCATTTATCTCTTTAATACACTTTTGCACCATTATGTTCTCTTTTTTGTCCCTGAGTGTACTGAGTGTAGCTGAAAATTGGCCTGGGCAGGAAGGGGGTGAAAGTGCCTTGTAGGCAAGTGGTTAAGATGCACAAATATACTGATTCTCACTTTACCGCCAGCCCATGCCCAGCTTGTGGGGCTAAATGTGAAAAATGTACCTGTGCATGGCTAGTCTAAGTGAAATAAGTCATGCCTTACACAAGGTTCTCACTACCCTGTAACTTATTACTTCAATTACTATTAGGAAATACTGTACCAACAATCTTTCCTGTTAAGAAAACCATAAAAACAGGGCATTGATGATCACAAAAAAATTTACATCAGCAGCCAAGAATGACAGAATCTCCAGATCTTTAATTTTAATTGCTTATTTACAGTTCTGCATGCCTTCAATTGTTACCGTTTTGCAAAAAGTCCCAAGTAAAAATTTACAAATATTTGTCATTTTTTACTCTTAATACAGCTGAGCACAAGGCATTCTCAGAATGGATGAGGTGGAGATTGTGACAACAGCGCCCCTCCTCCCCCCCTCATCCAATCAAAGAGTGCTTTGCAAACATAGAAAAAATACAAGGTGTTCTCTGAATGGCACAGTACAATGAAGATCATGGCTATCACTGTAGTAACGCCAAATACTACAGTGAGGCTGGGTTTACATTGATGCGGTGCGGAATTTGCAGCGTTTTCTGTGCGAATTCCGCACTGCATCAGAATCGCACCCCGTACATGCAAACCGATGCGGGTGTGTATGTTAACACCACCCCAAAATTGGTCCGCAAAATGCAGTGTGAGGTGCAGAATCGGATCACATAGCTGTGAATACCCATCCGATTTTAGTGCGGACCAAAAAAAGGGTCCTGCACCTTTTTGGTGTGGGTGCGGTGAGATTTGAGACATACATAATTGGCTCCAATCGCACCTCACACAAATCGCATGTGATTTGCACCAGAATGCGGTGTGGTTCCTGTGCGAATCACATGCGATATACTGCACCGCATTAGTGTGAACCTAGCCTGATTATCACCTTCTCCAGTGACCCCTAGGGTATTGGTTATGCATACTTACATAGATCCAATGTAAGTAGGTATATTTCATCACCATTATATCATCACCATATGATAGAATGGTGATGAGAAAACAGGTGTAATGCTCATATTAATGTATTGTTCTTCTCCTCCAACTAAGTATGCTGTAACTATTTACAAAAAGAATAATACTTCTGTGTACTTACTCCTGCATGCCCAACCACCTTCTAATGACAGCTTATGTCTGCTTACACTAATTAAAACATAGGAAGAAGTTAACACATATCTAAACCCAAAACCAAAATATTACCGTATTATATATTTCAGCTTAACCATCCTCAGGCCTCATGCACATGGGTGTTTACATGTTGAAAAGTCTTCTACAGGGTGTCCCTAAACTCTGGACACATAGGAAATATCACTAACGATATGTTTTTTTCTCAATATGCATTTTACACTATGACGTTAGTGTACGCTGTAGTGCAAACTTTCTGGCACTTTCCTGCACCTAAGGAGATGCAGGTGCCGTGTACTGCCAGCCACACAAGTGATTGGCTGTATTTGACAGTGCGTGTAAACACTTTTGGCTCCTGCATCAGTTGTTATACATCATATATAATTTTTTTTTATACAATGTCCACCACCCATCTTTTTAATAAGATATACACCCCCACATAATCCTTATAGACATAGTCCCGCTTTGTCTAGTTTTGTCTTTTGATTCTCCACTCTCTTCAGTGCCCCCAACTGTTTCCTATCTTGTCACTCCTTATAGTACTCTCCGTATCCACAACACTTTTGGTCTTTGTTCCCACAGACTGCCCCTTCCTGCCCCTTTACCCTATTTAATTGACTCTTCCTTACCTTGGACATCAGTCTTGAAGAAGGAGCTCTGCGCATGCTCCAAAACGCATCACTGCTCCATGCTCATGTCACTTCCAGTCCGTGGATAGTGTGCGCTCCAGCTGTCCGGAACAAGTGGTGGCCATCTTTGACATCTCCTCTCAAGCTCCCCCTGCAGCTGCTGGCTGGCACAGCGGCTCCATTGCTTAGAGGATACAGCCCCGCAATCGACGGATTACTTAGAGCCTGTTTATACTGCTACACTGTAAGTGTTTAACAGCTTTAATTAAAGTTGACCTTGGAATACTGCACTTAGAAGCGCCTTCCTGTCTTACGTACCTGTTTATCTACAACAGTCTTTCCCCTACATTCAAAGTGCAGAATTAACACAGGATCTCTTAACTCTGGGTTACATCCGTGAGTAGAGCTCACTTGAGGGAAGGGACACACCACCCTTCACACAGTTCATAGCAACAGAGCTGAGGCTGTCAATCTGCTGGAGGTCCCCCCCCCCCCCCCCGGTCACCATCTTTCTCTTAAGCTGGGCATAAATTATACAATTTTCTTATTCAATCTCCTAGATTTACCTTCTACTATGTAGTGCAAGGGCTTGCCTGATTACATACAAACTGAAAATTGTAAGGTTTAACTCATATTTGTATGGTTTGGGGAAATCTAAAGGAAAATTGTACAAGAAAATTGTATAATGTGGCCAGCTTTATTGTCAGGAAAATTTGTCAGAAGTAACTCATGATTATAGCAGAGGAGCAAGACAGTGGAAAGAAATGACACATAGCCTGGGTTCACACTGGATCTGACTTTGAAATCGTGCGACTTCACTTGAACTCTGACTGAGTTGCACCGATTTGAAGGGTTCCATTGCCGACAGTAGGGTGAGACTTGTCATGTGATTTTAAACTGTCGAATTGCATGACAAGTCGCACCAGTGTGAACCAGGCCTTAGTCCTCTGGATTAAGACAAGCACACTATACCGGCATATGCTTTGTTCATATTTCATGTCTGAGGTTTACAAACACAAACCTTTGTGACAGGCAGCAAGTGGCCAGCTTTGCCAGGACTATTGCTATTGCATGTATCTAATATTATTGTCACTAGGACATTAGGCTGCTATTAGAGATATAATCATAATATGTAGGAAGATGTGAAAAATTGCTAAAGTGACCATATGCACCGTGACTAAGCTTTTATATTTATTGATTGTTAATGTGACATGTGGATGCTTATTTGGATTATTATTATAGCTTATCATAAACTACATTAATAAATCCAAATAAATAACATGTTCAAACTAGCAAAAAAATAAAAAAAGCACAGTCACAGTACATATGGTCACTTTAGCAATTTTTCACATACATATTACAATCATAGTATAACATCTCCCTTAGCAACCTAATGTCCTAATGACACTAAGGGGTTTATTTACTAAAGCTTGAGAGTACAATATCAGGTTCACTTCTGCATAGAAACCAATCAGCTTCCAGGTTTTTTGTCAAAGATTAACTGAACACGCTGAGGTTAGAAGCTGATTGGCTACCATGCACAGCTGCACCAGATTCTGAGTGCACCAGTTTTAGTAAATCCCCCACTAATAGTCACTGAAATCTGCAACCTTCATCACTGACAACAGTTTTACACTTCACTACTATTTACTGATACATAAATGTTCACATGACATCAAAAGGAAGAGTTCCAATTCTTGATGATATCACGGGACATACAGAAATAGACTGAATACATCATCTATATAGTATGTCTCAGTCTGTTAGGCTGACGCTGCAGTCATCTCTCATTTTCTTCTGACGTTCCTACAGTTCAGACGTAGTTCTGAAGCGTGTGTTGAAAATATTTAGAAAAGTGATTCTACTGCTATTTCTCAGCCTTTTCATATCAGAGGCGAGTGCAGCACCTGTCCCCCTTCGGTACAGGGGGAGACTGGAGGACAGAACACAATTAGACATGGAAAATCTTAAGAATGAGAAATGCCTAATGAAGGAGGGCTTAGATGAGAAAGGAATCCAGGAGACAAACCTGAAGAATGAGAAGGGATTAGAAAAGGAAGGAGTGATGGAGAAAGCTATGGAGGAAAAGGACTCAGAAGAGGGGGGCTGGAAGGAGAGGAACATGAAAGAGCCCGGCATGGAAGATTGCAGCATGAAAGAGCCTGGCATGGAAGTTGTGTATCCATCATAAAATAATGTAAAGCTTGGTACACACGTTCATTTTTTTTCATTCAACCCAGTGGGCTGAACAAAAATAACTGACATTGCTGTACTGACAAGCAATGTTGGTGCAGCGATCTCCCCCACTGTGCTATTGTGTTCTCACAGTGGGACTGACTCCCCCCTCCACACCAGAAAGCGCTGATCAGCGCTCACAGCCATTGGCTATCAGTGCTGATCGGATGCTGGTTTTCCAGCATGCCGGTTTGACAGACGCCGGTCATGAGACCAGCTTCTGTCAGACAGAGATGTACACACAGGCCTGTTCCTGCCAAACCAAATGTTTTTGGCCCATGTGTACCCAGTGTAAGATCAGTATGCAGGAAAGTTAAAGTGGCTGTAAACAACAGTCATGAAGTCTGAAGTCTGAACACAGCACATATTTATCTAGTGTTTAGTTGCCTCTCTATAAAGCTCCGAGTGTCATTTTGGTGCCTCATTCCTAAGTTTTCAACATCAGTCACTTCTGACAAGTTTTCCCGACACCAGAGATAAGATGGGGATGGGGGAGCCCAGCACACAGCCTGTCTATTCACAGCACAGCTCTGCATCATTCCTTCAATCCTGTGTAGTGTGTGAATGGAGGGGGGGGGTCCCTTTCTTCCAATCAGCTCTCACACACTGTACAAGAGCTCTAACTGCAGCTCCCCGCTCCGGCTCTTTGCTACTGAGAGCTAGAGACAAATTTTATCAAAATTCTTTTATCAAAATTGCTTCATCTCTGGGTATCATCTGAGGCTAGTCATTTCACTGAGAGGGTTTACAACAGGTCTGTGTCTGCTCCACGTATGTGGACACAGCTGTCACCCCATCCACCAGACATATAGGGAACAGATCACCATTCGTCTGTTTGTAGCAAACAGGATTGGATTGGATGCAGGCGGGTGTAAAAGGACACATGCCCATTTATATCCACCGCTCCACAGAGAGAAATGGAGCGTCCAATCAGGTCCGCTTGAAAAATGGACAGGTGGACCTTATTGGCCCGCTTGTGTGAAAGGAAACCTGAGCTTTCACAAAATACCTGGAAGCTTATTGACTTTTATTCAGAGCTGCAACAGATTTTGCACTCTCCAGTGTTAGTAAATCAACCCCATTGTATTCTGACAGCAGGTACTTTCCACTATCAGAATACACCGACCAGTATTTGCAGCCGGCTGATCAAGAAAAACATTCCTGTTTGGCATTAGTCAATTGTTAGATCTACTTTTGATGAGTGGAAGTGGCCACACATGGATTAAAATTCGGCTGTTTCCTGCTGCACTGGCCAATTTTTGATCCATATATAGCCAGCTTATAGCAGGTTGATTGAAAAAAAAAGTAAACGGATTTCCCATCCACACAAACAAGGTGGATGGAGGAATCCATCTCGCTGTGTTACTGTATTCTGACAACAGGACTCCTCCACTGTCAGAATACACTGATCAGCAGTTGCAGCTGACTGGCAAAAAATTTACAGGATTCCCATTCCACAGAAGTCGATTGTTAGGCCCCTTTCACACTTGCGGACCGTTCTTCTTATCAGTTCAGTCATATTTTTTCAAAGAAAAAACATCAGTTTACATCAGTTTTTTTAAATCCACTTAACCACTTGAGTCCCAGAGCCATTTTTGTAGGCCTAGAGATTTCTTAAAACCCCCAAATATTATATTATTTCTGAAAGCAAACACCCTAGAGAATACATTTGTTGTAGTTCCAGTTTTTTATGTCACACGATCTTAGCGCAACAGATAATAAAATGCAAAATTTCAGTAAAAAATACATTAAAGTTAATTTTAGGGCACACAAACACAAGAATGTATCCATTTTTTTGTAAAATATAAAAGATGAAGTTGCACCGAGTAAATAGATACCCAACATGTCAAGCACTAAAATTGTGTGCACCTGCGAAAAAGCGAAAACATTTTTTAATACCCTATATTTTCCATAGGTGATGGTTTAAAAGCCCCTACGGGTCACCAGTTTAGCGTTATCCATGAGATTTGGTGCAAAAATGATTGATCTCACTCTAGCATGTGCAGTGATATGTAACGTGTAGCACAAATGCCATTTATTGTGTAGACGCCCCAACAATTGCATTTTTTATGCATGCCTGCGTATGTGGGGGGGGGACTTTTTTTCCTTTTTTTACATTTTCATGTGTCTTTTTTTAACTTAGGATTTTATTGCTATCACATAGGGGACCAATAGTTCATCAGGTCATCTTTGTGGGGGGAAGCTGTAATTTACCCCGGTGCTAAAGTAAACAAAGGAGCGGGGTCACCCATTGACATCCCAGTGACCCCTCCCCTTCATTTACTTCAGCCCCCAACCACCATCACCCACAGTCTGTTTTTTATTTTTTAACTTTCTGCTGTTAGCAGGAATCCTACTGACAGCAGAGATGAGTCGCTGGTTATTAGGATGCCGGTGGGTGCCAACCTACGTAAAAACGAATGCAAAACGGATCATTTATCCATTTACATCTGTTTTTTGTCCTTTCTGGTTTTGACAGACCAAAAATAGGTTGATAATTGATCCGTACAAAAAAACGGATGTTGATGAAGTTGACATAAGCGGATTTAAACGGAAGATGATCCTTTTTACATAGAGATGCATTACTGTCCATTTTTCATCCATCAACGGATAGATGAAAACCAGACAAATGGTCCACAAGTGTGAAAGTGGCCTTAAGATAAACTCTACAGCAGGGCTTTTTAAATAGACTTGGACTACCAACTGCTTTGACTGTCTCAGAATGCAAATCTTCAGCCTGCATATCTAACACAATAGATAATCATTATGACATACTGTTTCAACAAAAAATAAGTATACAGTACTATATCACAGAAGATAATCTGTTTGATATACTCTTATAAATGGCGATGCAAGCAGTAAGCCTGTCATCAGAGGATACATACATCAATTTATTTCCAATTTTTCTTCTGGCAAACACAGTATGGACTTGTCAAAACAGCAGTTTGGTAGTCATCAATTTACATCCTCTCTGGATTTCATATAATGGATCTGTTTTAGTCTAGCATAGCCATTCATAGAGAGCATAATAGCTCTTTAATATGAGGTCTCAGCAAAGATTACTAAGAAACAAAAAAGCAATGAACCAAATTCCCCAAAATGGAATCAAACAAAAATACTGTTTATTATACCTATATCTATACCACTGGATGTCTAGTGTTATTTTATGACTGCTACAATAAAATAATTTTAAATCTGTTAAATCATTTAATTTGTTTGATAATAACACTACAATTACAGCTTTGGCCCGACTTCCCCTTTAGTGACAATTCAGACTATTGCCGTGCAGAAAACCGCATGTGACTCGCACAGGAATCGCACCGCATTCCTTTTCAAATCACACGTGATTCTTTGCAGTGCGATTTGAACAATTCATTTTGTATGGCTCAAATTGCAGTGCTCCTGCAGGAAAGGTGCTTTTTTTCCCCCACACTGGAATCATGTGAACACCCATGCGATCCAATTCATCCAATCTCACTGCATTCTGCAAACCTTTTTGGGGTGTCGCTAACATAGACATCTGCAGCAGTTCGCATGAACGGAGTGCGATTCTGATTCGCTGTGAATCCTGCACCACATCAGTGTGAACCGGCATGTAAACTTTAGTAAGTGTTTAGCATAATTAGTTCACTTGACCATGTGATTGCAAAATCTTGCATACAGCAGTTCAAATGTGCCATCTCTATATTGCAGTGATAGACATTCTCCAATGGAAAAAATAATGGGTGTGGTAACAAGAAGTGCCATCATCCCTATCAACGCATATATGGAAAGACCCTCTTTTTTGTGCGACTTTAAAAGGCACAGACAAAACCAATGAATTCATAGAAAAAAAATAAAACCTTGATAGACCATGTTTAATTTATACAAAATGTTAAAAAGAACATGTAGGCACAGAATGTGGAGGTAATACATAATATGACTGTCACAATGAATACATAGATGAGAAAAACGCAGAGTGAATCATGCATGCACTTGCCGCGTTTTGAGACAGACAATAATCTCTTCTTCAGAAGTGCTTAGAACGCATGACACCTATAATGAATATATAATTATTATCACATCTTCATATATCTCCAAAAAGAGAGTTACAATCTCAAGTGCGTAAATTTCACTTACATAGCCCCACGTAAGGGCGGAAATATGAGAGAAAACCGCTAACTGACTAAAACCATAAATAGAGTAGATGTGGTCGATATCTCCAAGGTCCTCCCAGGCAAATGAAGAAATAAAGAAAGGAGGAAGAGGAAAAAAAGAAGGTGTCCCACTCGCCTTCAAGAGAAACCCCTTCACGGCCCCAAAGGGGTGACCATTAGGGATTCCCAATTCCAAATGATGACTTCTATGGAAATATATAACTGAGCAATAAAAAAAAAATACAAAATCGGACAGGAAATAATGGTGCACATAAACATGAGAAAAGCCAACGTCACTATTACAGAGACAGAAAAGAAATGCTTACTGAGAATGGAAATGTGGCAGATCATGCTCAATATTAGATAATAGTATATTATCAAAGTCCTAATAGGATGGTAGAGTTCTCTGATCTAGCTGAATCTATAAAAAATACAAATGCTTCATTTAAAAAATGGTGTATTAACATGACACTTGAAAAAATTCCCAAACATATCCAAAGGGTGTGACCTACCAAGTCAGAGGAGATGATGTATAACTTATCCATTGGCTGCACATTCAATTTACAGACCCACAAAATGGTGATTATATAACATATGGATAACTTAAAATTGCACCAATCAGCGTCCATAATGAGTAAGCTTGTTAGGGGCAGCCTATCGCCACATGGAGGCCTACGGCGGTCACTCACTGGCCGCAAGGCATCACCTCGCACAACGTCGTCACGATGACGTCACGCCGCCGCACAAAATGGACCCAGAGAGGTGAGTAGCCGGAGAGAGTACAATCAAGCCTCTACCTGATGGAAACCAATGTCGCACTAACCCCTGGGTCATAAAGGCTGCCCAAACCAGGACACCTGGGAATAGCGGCCCCTGCGTGCTGGGGAGACAGAAGGGCAGCAATATAACAAAACAAAAAAATGAATGGGAACAAAGAAACAATAAAAAGAAAAAAAAAAAGAGGGGGGAGGGGGAACTGGAAATACGGCAATCACATCCACATAATGACATATAAAATAAACATGGTCTATCAAGTTTTTATCTTTTCTATGAAGTCATTGGTTTTGTCTGTGCCTCTAAAGTCCCACAAAAAGAGGGTCTTTCCATATATGACATTCTCCAATGGTGTCCTTTTTAGGACAGAAAATCTATATTTCAATGCTGCAAGTCTTTTTAGCCCACAATTTTCAGTGAAAAGGTGTTACCCAGCCCCACAGCACACCCATTTATGACAGAGAAAGTGTGCTAAGATAATTAGCCAGCATGTGTGATACTGCCTGTTTTTAATGTCATTTTACTTCTGCATAGAGGCATAGTAGCAGACAAACAAAAGTCAGACTAGAAAACCTCTACTGCGGCAGCACAGAACAGCTTTGTTAAATATGTTAGCTAAAAAGTAATTACAAGTTTAGGATAAAATATATGTAAATGCTTTTTTTTTTAGTTTTGAATAGAGTAGGGAAGGGTTAGATCCTTGTCAAGTGTTTATTGTGGTCTGTGTCCCCTAAGTGGGAGATTCACCCATCAATTTGTCCTGGTGACCATCACATAAGACAGACTGTTAAACGAGATCTAAACATTTTGACTTGTCATCAAAGTAAAAGATGAAGAAATATCCTCCAGCGGGGACACCTGATTCTGTGGCAATCCTCTAAAATGTGAGATCTCTTAACCTTGGAGAAATTTCCTCTAATTTCATGTTGCGACTCCAGGATAGGAAGTGAGTAGAAATCTCCCCAGAACGACAGAGATGGCAAAACATAACTTGAAAGCTTTAACCCTTTCTTACACTACCTAATACAAGTTTTGGCTTTAAATACAGTTTAAAAAACTATTTTTCAAAATGAAATGTTAGTCAATGTGTTTATTCTGAATTTCATTTATCTGTAAAAGTTTAAATTAAACTTTTACTGTCCCAGACATTAAGAAAAAACTTTGCACCCTAAAAGATGTCAATACACATGAATCCTTTTGTTATAACTTCATGAATTTCCATTTCATAATGTGCAACATAACTAGCAAATCAGCGAAGTATAGGATTCTAAATGGACTGATCCAAGCAGGGAAGAAAACTTATTATGTGTTACTGCACCTTCTTCAGTTGAAAAAGGGAATTTCTGCTTTGTAAATGCCAATTTGTCAGAACTTTGACATTCTAATATATTTCTCTGGAAGGAATTTATAATCTATATGGATATATAAGTTTTTTTTTTCTGAAAGCTAGCATGTTCCAGTAAGAAGAAAATGTTCCAATTCACATTGTAGCAAAATTTAAAAGTGATAAGAGCAAAGCGCCTCTGGCTTGCTGTGCATTTTCATATTAATAGGGTGATGCACTCACCTATGTATACATTTTACTTTTACAACAGAAAGCATTAAAGAATGAGTGAAGGATGACTAAGACTGAATGTGACCAGAAGTTCCCATTGTTCCTCACAAATATGAATTATATAAGGTAGCGCTCTTCTGAAAGTCCACACTGACAAAAGCGCAAGTATTTAAACACTTTCAGCACTTTTCCCTTTAGACGCTGCCTCTCAAAGCGTAATCCCCACATAAGGAGAATAAAATGTTCCAATTTGCATGATAAAAAATTCTGGCATAATATTAAGTAAGTGTAAATCACAAAACCTAGGACTCACATAAACAAGTGCTAGATCAACTTAATCTATTTTGCTGAATTTATAGCAATAGATCATACACATAATGAATATTTAAAAGGAAATGCACTCTATTAACCTGTTTACTATATGCACTGAAACACATAAGCCAAGTGTATTGTGATTATTCATTTGCCTTTCACTAATACATATGCCTGCACATAATATGGGTACTAGTCACAGTCTACATAATAGTTTGTTTGGGTGCTACAGTCTAAAAACTACTGATTAAACTGGGTTACTATGTAGGGAGAATTAGCTTACTCATTTTACATTGTTTGTACACTAGGGGTATATTTATAAAACCAAACATTAAATGCAGGGGAATCTTCAGTGAACTTTTTAAATGACAGTAATTCACCACCAGAGAATGTTTGATGAAAGTCACATTTACTAAAACTGGAAAATACTAAATCTGGTGCAGCTCTGCATGGTAGCGAATCAGTTTCTAACTTCAGCTTGTTCAATTAAAGGATAAGTTCACCCTTTGACAAAAAATAATAAATGTACATTTTATTTGCAAATAAAAAAATTTACATTTATTATTTTTTGCTGCAGAAGCCTGTAAATGATTGAACCAGCAATCAGCAGATCGCAATTGCCATACAGGTCCTCCTACAGATCTTTCAGTATATCTGCTTGCCTGTACAGGATGTACAGGCAAGTAGATATACTGACCGGAAGAATCAATTAACTGCCAGCTCCACAACGCTATGGTATTTCACTGAGAACTACAAGCAGACAGCCGCTAAGGCTGTCAGGACTTGTAGCTTCTCATTCACAGAGGACTGTGAATGAGTGATGTGGCTAGACAGGCAAAGCCCAACACTGCCACTTCTTAAAAAAAACTGTCAGCTAGCGGGGTGAAGAAGATCCTCCGCTAGCTGTCAAAGTGGGGGAGGCGGTGTATTCATAACAAGTACACGCTGAAAGTGGGTTTAACATATACCATGTTATGAAAGGTGAACTTATCCTTTAAGCTTTGACAAAAAAAAACCCTGCAAACTGATTGATCTCTATAAAATGGACAAATCCAAATCATAGACTGACAAGTATGGATTACAACCTAGTAATTCTCTTTGGGCTCAAGCTGAGTTTGGTTTCTTATTATAAGGCTGTGGAACACAATATGCTCTCCATTTTGGGTTTATATGGTGATTGGTCTCTATATAAAGTTGCACTAAATTTTGCACTCTCCAGTTTTAGTAAATCAACCCCAATGTTTTGTAACCAAACACTATGCAATCTGGCAAAACACCAAGGTTTTCTAAGCATGGTAACACAAAAGATGGCCAATTTCTCCTTGCAGAACTGCAGTTAGTGGTTGAATTCCCACCAGAACCAACATAGGATTTGTAGGCAAGTCAACTATAACAAGTTGTATTAGATTATATTATTGGAATAAACACACCATATACTGTATGCTGCATATCTTATTACAGCATTGTACTGAATATGTTGAAAAGCATTAGCTAGAGGAGTCTTTTGGCACAAAGACAAATATAAAAAGGTGTAATATTTTTTGAATATGCAGTACAATAAGGTAACAAATCTAAGGAAAAAAAGGGATAAAAATAATAATTTTTGCCAGGTCGCATATTGCAAATATGAGTTCTAAGGAAGAAACCTCAGGTATCAGTATTTACCCTGTTCTTGAATAAGCATGCTAAAAATGTGGTCTTGAAAAGCTTGTTGCAGAATTTACATCAGTTGAATGTTATTTTGTGTAACATAGCCTGTTCTTTGGAATGCTAACAAATTAGAATGGGATCAGACTCTCTATTCTACTGCTTGTTTCCTGAAAACATTGCACATTCAAGTTAAAGAAAAACTGTTATGTTGTATCTGGCTTCTTCTTAACCTCATGTAGTCCTAAAATAATTATGTCTATAGTCTCTCTCTCCCCTAAAGACAGCAGGTGTTGGCAGCTGTAGAGGTAATCAAAAGGAAATCCTAAGGGAGACAGAGGACAGGCAAACAGGCACTGGTAATGCCTGTTGAATTTTTTACAATTGAACACTGCTCTGCTGGAACACTTTTCTACTTGATTTATAGCTAAAAATGTGATAGCTTCCCATTTTGGATGTTATGTATTTTACAGCATGTTTTAATAGCAGTGTCATAATGTCTCTATACGTTTTATGAAAGAGATAGACTGCCATCATTTTCGTTTAACTGAACAGGAGGAAATTTACCACAATCCTTTGAATGTACTAAATGTAACTCTGAATAGTAGTCTTGTGCCTGATGACGTGCAGACAGCTTTATTATTCACCCGACATGGAATTGCAATTGGCAGAAAGCTGAGGCATTGGGCTCAGAAGACAGCTGAAGAAAGGAAACATGTCTATTTCTGGAAGTCTCTTGATTTTTGTGAATGCAGGGCCTATAAAAAGTGTTCACATTTTCAGAAATATTCTTGTTTTAATGTACATTGAAGTATTAGGTGATGCATCTTTGGCAACAATTGGAAAGGTCTCTATGAAAAAAAAAGAACAGATTCCTCCATCCACACAAATGCGGGTGGTTTATCTCAAACGACATACTGTTTGAAATTTGGCCAGCCCCTGCTGAACTGGATGAATTTCGATCAATCTATGGACAGCTTAAGAGATGCACTTTTGGACACTGCACTTTTCCCCCAATCCTCTTTGCAAACCTGCTCCAGCTCTGTCAGTTTGCATGAGGATCATTATTGAAAAGCCTTTTTCAAGTCCTGTCACAGATTTTCTATTGAATTGAGATCTGCACCCTGACAAGGCCATTCTTGCACACTAAAACAAACCTGTCACATTCTCCTTTTTCTTTTTCAATCAAGGGCATACCTGTTGAGAAGAGCCAGAATGCTTACCTTTTCTGCCACCAACACAGCTGAATGCTGCTCCCATCACTAGAACTGATTTGCTGAAGTCTGCTGGAAAACCAACACTCCCAAGAGTTGCAATCTCCACAGCTCTCACTGACCTGATGTCAGTAACATAAGGTCAGAAGGAGGGGTAGGTATTCAGGCTCTTATTCATGGCTTTAGTAATGGTTTAAAATACAGGACTATTTCACATGGCCTCTGTTCTTTTAAGCTATTATTATACAGGATTTATACAACAGTTTGCGCAGCGCTTTACAAAATGAGAGTAGACATTACAGTTACAATACAATTTGGTACAAGAGGAAACAGAGGGCCCTGCTCGTTAATGCTTACAGTCTATTATTTTTAATTCAGGGCTTTAAGCATGGAGACATTATTTTGCTGGAAAACAAATCTCCCTAAGCTCTGGTTTCTTGAAGATTGCATCTGATATTCTTCTGAGATTTTGCAGTATGCACTCTACTCTATACCCTCACAAGCCTTCTCGGGCCTGCTGTAGACAAACTTCCATACAGTATGGTGCTTCCACTACAATGCTTCATATGCTGTCAAACAAAACAGTTTAGTTTGATAGCTAGACTAACACTCAGCCCACTGAATCTTCTTTAAGTTTCCCTCATAAAGCTGTGACTAATGAAGAATGTGGAAAACATTGTATATAAATGTATCCCCAGTCTTAACCACTAAGCCTGTAACTCATCCAGAGTCATCATAGGTATGTTGGTGGTCTACCCCACTAGTCTCCTCCTTATATGTCACACATATTTTTGTGGACAGTCTGTTCTTTTCAGATTTACAGCTATACCACACCACATTCTCTCTTTTTCATAACTGTAAGGGCTAATTTATACATCATCATCTGAATACGTCAAGTAAAATGTTAGGCAGATGTCAGGTAAATATATAAAATAAGCAGTTTTTTCCGCAGCATGAAAAGTTTTCCACTGGAGTTTGTGCTAGTCATTTTATAAAACTAGAAAGTATTTCATACGCCCAAAGGTAAAATGTAACTCAGGTGTCATCAAATTGTTCATAATCCCTAAACTACCTTGCTTTGTCAAGCAAACCACAGGGGTAATGTCTGTGTATAGTTTAATTGTTAGCTTACCTCCATTAAAAGCTATGGCAGAACTCTCGTCTTACTGCTGTACATAATGCATTTGCAGTCCAGTGGTTCATTTCCAGCTATATATCTTTAAAATTACATTTAGTTGAAATTATGATGCAAAAGATGCCCACTAATGTTTTGCTCTTCTTCCATCAAGAACAATTGAGTACTGTCTATTAAACTTGTTTTTATTTGCACTAATATTCACATTTTCAAGACAATCTTTCTGGGAGTTCCCCCTTCTTCAAGGTCCAAGCAGTATGAAGGGACAGCTGGGTTTTAAACCACTCTAGGGTAGCTTTGACTGCATTTTTAGGGTCACTGTCTTGCTAGAAGATTTGGGAGTTTTGTTGTTTTCTGTTAGGGAAGAATTACTTTTCCTCCTGTTATCTCCTTTATGAATTTTTCAAGTATGTCACAAAAGAGTAGTCCTCCTTCAAAAAGTGAGGTGTCTTTTAAAAGGCAGCTTTAGCTATCCAGTCTTTTAGTCATTGGATTTTGTGTATATGGACAGAAGTGAGAGCCATTCTGGAAATTTGTGTAATGACTAGTGTAATGGAATTGACACAGCCCCAGATGATCCACATTGGTTCACAACTGATATGATCCAGAAATATTTAGACAGAATAAAGGTGAATAAAGCACCTGGACTGAATGGCATAAACCCACGGGTCCTTAAAGAATTGAGCTCTGTCATTTCATAGCCATTGTTTCTAATTTTTAGGGACTCTTTAATAACTGGCATAGTACCACTGGATTGGCATAAGGCCAATGTGGTGCCTATATGTAAAAATGGATAAAAATCTTTACCAAGTAATTATAGACCTGTTAGTATAACATCTATAGTTGGGAAGATACTGGAGAGTTTAATAAAAAAACACATAGATGAGTTCTTGCTGGAAAAAAATATTTTAAGCAACAGACAGCATGGACTCATGAAAGACAGATGTTGTCAAACAAATCTGATTTCTTTTTATGAGGAGGTGAGCAACACCTGGGACAGAGGGGTGGCGGTGGACGTGGTATACCTGGATTTTGCAAAAGCGTTTGCAAAAATTCCCCACACATGGCTAATATGTAAGGTAAAGTCTGCGGGCTTGGAAACTTACTTTTTAATATATTTATAAATGATATAGGGTCTGGGATTAAAAATACCGTTTCAGTTTTTTCAGATGACATCAAGGTTTGCAGTGGAATAAACGTCCTTACAGGATGTCTCCAACTTACCAGCCAACCTCAATGCACTGTTTAATTGGGCAACTATGTGGCAAATGAGGTTTAATGTTGATAAATGTAAGGTTATGCACTTAGGGGCTAAGAATATGCATGCATTATACATACGTACAACTGGGGAAATCGATGATGGAGAAGGAGTTCCGGTAGATCATAAGCTTAATAATGGCACGCAATGCCAAGCTGTGGTTTCTAAAGCGAGCAAAATCCTCTCTTGTTTTAAAAGAGGTATAGACTCCAGCGAGAGAGATATCATTTTACCCCCTGTACAAATCATTCATAAAACCTCTTCTGGAATATGCAGTTCAGTTTTGGGCACCAATTCACAAAAAGAATATTGGGGAACTGGAGAAAGTACAGAGAAGGGCAATCAAACTGATAAGAGGCATGGAGGAGCTCAGTTATGAGGAAAGATTAGAGGAACTGAATTTATTCTCTCGAGAAGAGAAGATTAAGGGGGATATGATCAACATGTATAAATACATAAGTGGTTCATATAGTGAACTTGGTGTAGTTATTCACCCTGAGGTCATCACAGAGGACAAGGGGGCGCTCTTTATGTCTGGAGAAAAATAGATTTAAACTCCAAACACGGAAAGGTTTCTTCACAGTAAGATCTGTGAAAATGTGGAATAGACTCCCTCAAGAGTTGGTTCTGGCCAGCTCAGTGGATTGCTTTAAAAATGGCCTGGATTCTTTCCCAGATACACAGAATATAACTGGATACTAACATTTATAGGCAAAGTTGATCCAGGGAATATCCAATTGCCTCTCGGGATCAGGAAGGAATTTTTCCCCTGCAGGAGCAAATTGGATCATGTGTCACTATATGACTTGTTCTAGGACATCAACACTCAAATGTTGGGTTGAAGGCAATCTTTGTAAATGTTCTGCCAAAACGTGGCCCTGGGGTACAAGATTCTATTGATTATCCATTGCCCTGGTCCAATTAGATTCTGTTTGAGAAGCAGAAATTGTAGCAACAGCCAGTTGCAAAGCTGGACCTGCAAGAGTAAAGAGAGCCCTTTAAAAGTGTCTCAAATTTTCTGTATGCAGAATCCTTGAATGAAGGGATATATTCTATGAGGATAGTGAGATATTTATTTAAGACTGAAAAAGCACAGAAGTACCGAATCTGTCCACTTTTTGTGAATTCTGTTTCCACTGGATATAGCTTGCCAATGATTCTCAAAGGAGAGAAAACCTTTTCAGTAGTACCCCAGTCATAAATGGCCCTTTCTATTTGTCCATGAATGGAGAATGTATTTTTGGAATTTGGGGGTCTCATAGTACCTAGAGGGGCAAGGCAAGACAGAGGATAATCAAGTGCAACTATGCCAAGGCTTTTGCGTACAGCAAATGTAACCATGTCTACATCGCCAAGTATTTTGCATGAGCCATAACGTCTGGTGTACTGTATAGAAGCCTGGGGGTGAGAAATCTTCTCTGGTCTAGCACCTCGTCTGGGTCCTTTTCATTCTGCTCTATTTCCACCACTTCTAGGGCAGGTTGATACACTTCTGGCTCAGGTAGAGAAGGTAGAATTGGAGAAGAAGCCTAGAGCTTTTGAGCTTTGAATAGTAATGGCTATATTATGACAGTTAGCTATCCAAGAAAGGCTGTCATAATTGCAGAAAAATCTGCCTTGGTCAGATAGGCTGGGTTTGAGTGCTTTGCAACCTTTCGGCAGAGCAAGTGTTTGCCTGAGTTTTTGCGGCAGTTACCTTGGGTCTGCTTTCTTGCTAAAATGAGGGTGTTCCCCTGTGGAATGCTCACAAAGTACAGTGAGGAAATGGGGTAAGTATGTCCACAAAAGGATACACAGCAACCCAAGTGTACCTTATAAGGGCTCTACTACCAGTCAACCTTTAAAGCTGATAGTTCAGTACTTTTAGGGTTCTCACAGATTACATATATATAAATATAAACATCCTGGATGATGAATGGTAAACATTTTCATTCATTCCTCCCTCTCCTCTGTGACGAATGAAGCTGGAAGTGACAAGGATTTCGTCACTTCCAGTTTCAGTTATTTGTTTACTGGCTGTTACCGACTAATGAAGCAGCCAATCAAGCCAATGTCAGTTTGATTGGCTAATCTGGAGAGCAGAAGAAGGATAAGGAGTCTAATAGAACCCAGATCTTTCCATAAAGAGGACCAAGTGTTATATTCTCAGTCATACATTTAGTGGAGAAAAGTGGACTGTTCTGCTCACATTTAAAATAAAAAGATTTTATGGAAACAAAAGTAAAGATGTATTACCAGTTGTGTTTATAATTTGAAGTAAAGCAAATCCCGCAAAAAAACAAAACAAAAAAAAAAACAACTGCATTATCTTTGTATAAAAGGTCCGCTGTCTAATGTTTAATATTCTACACACATTGTTCAGGGTTTCTAACTGCGTGGGTTGATGGCCAAGCTGTGTGGTAAGTAAGCAAATAACTGTTTGAAAATAAATTATATACAGGGCTGGTTTTCATGCTGTGAACCAGTCAGCATTCTCGAAAATATGTGCAGCTCTACAATCTAAGCCGCACCAACACCGCTGATTTTTACCTCAGTTAAAACCATTCATCTTTCATTGTGATTTATATCTACAAGGGGTTATTTCTAAGCAAACCACCAGAAATGAGCAAACAAATATTATAACTGCTGTTCATGAAAACATGCCAGTCTTGATTTCTAAGACACCTCAATCATGGCAAAAATATGAAATATAATAGTAGTAGTATTATACAGTAAGAGTACTACACTGAAAATGAAACCTATCAGTAAACTTACATCCTAGATTGCAAGCTCGGAAGAGCAGGGCCCTCGAACCCCTCGTGTATCGCATTGTATTGCTATTGTACTGTCGCATGTTCTGTCCCCCTTTGTAATGTACAGCGCTGAGCGAACTGTTGGCGCTTTATAAATACTGTATAATAATAATAATAATAATAATAATGAGAGCAAGTTGATGATGTCCATTTTTTTTTTTTTTTACAAACTCCACCTCCTGTACAAATCCCTTCCATTCCTCCTCTACAATTTATTTCGCTTGTCAGTTCTCACTTGTCTTCCTCATATGTATGCCTTTCTTCTCCCCTGAACCGGTTTCCTCGTCAACCTCGCTCATTCCTCTCATGAGTCTGAGTCACCCAGTCTCTGTTACTCATTAGTTACCATTTTCACATATTCTTGTTCTAACTCCAAACCTTGGTTCCCCATTCATCAACTTCCTCCCAGGTTTTCCACACTCCTTTTCAAACTTTCACACCTTGGCTGCTTGTTAGAGGGAAGGATGAGTGAACCACATTGGGTCCAGTTCGCAAGGTTCAGCAAACCAAGTGGGAAATTTGCAAACCCCAAAGTCTATAATAGCCAAATATTGTATTTTTCTGGCCTTCTTAAAAGGCTAATAAGCAATCAATTGCTGAAAATCGGCATGGGGAGCTCAAGACTGCCATAGGGAACACATATCAATGCAAAACTTTGTAAAAAATATAATTTTTTGGTTTGAAGGTCTTTTCATGCAACTCAAAGGGAAACATTGAAATTACACACATTTTTTTAAAAACATGCTCGAGGTGCTCTAAAGCTACATATAACCTAAAATTCGAACCAGACCTTTATCCAGGCATGCAGCCTGAATGACCAAGAAAGGCAGGACAGAATGCATGCCATAGCCCCTTTCTTTTCCATAACCGGTCACATGCCTCTCCACACTGGGAGAATGAGACCATGCTGGGGAGAGCTGCCAGACCCACTTACAAGGTACCTTGTTCCAGTGTTAAAGGAAAAGGGCTTCTTCCCCACATCCTGTCCCCAAAATACGGAAGAGGGACTTATATGAATCTGGAAGTACCCTTTAGAATAAGTGGGCCTCCAGCTATTCACCACCATAAATACAGGGATATATTAGCACCTCGTATTACTCATTCTAAAAGGAATTGAAAAAAAGACACTGTAAAAAATTACATTTAAAAAAAATGCAAGCAATTTCACCCCAGTGTAAATTCAATGTCAATCATGTCATCCAGCAATGCAGATACACCAGGCTTGTCCGCTGCTAAATGACAGAGCATCCGTTGTTAGTAGCCTCCTTAGCCATCAGTCAAACCTTGGTCATTTGCTTTCTATTGCCATGGTAGAAATAATATGCAAAACATATAAAATAAAAAAAACTCCAGTCCTAAATGCTAACAGTCTGATAAAGGATATAAGAATGCAGTCTACCTACCAATACAGCCAGGGCAAACAATGCGCAACAGGAAGCAGATAACTCTTCCTCAAGTGCAGTATATGGTACATAGTTCAAAGATGATAGTATGAATTTAATACTACCTGTGCTTAGGGGATTATATTGGGTAATACTCAACAACTCTTGCACTGTGTGCAACGAAGAACAGGGAACCAACAGGAAAAGAAGAAACACAGGACATGGCTAGGTGTTTTGCCAAACTACTTTAATTAAAAACCTAGAGTCTAAACATATTTCTTATCTATTTATAATACGTTTGTTTCTGACTTTATCGGCTACTGATCAGGTGACCAAATACTGAAATAATGCAGGTATGATCTTAGTGGAAAGGAGAGGAACAGTGATAAAACTTCTGTCTAAACGAAAATATAAAGCTAACGGAAGCAGGTTTGTAAAGGCATAAACTTGTGAACATATACCTGATGTGTAGAAATTCTCATCTCAGTGCTGCCTGGAGACTTACAGTAGACTTGCATGAAACAATACTTTTGTATCAGCAGACAGGTGTTGTATTGTAGGGTTAACAGAAATTAAATTGCCTAATCGCCACTCCATAAAGTGAGGACAACATTGTAGGTTCCATGTACTGTTGAGGGCCCCTTCAAGCTTATCCATATATAGTTTAAATCCTCCTATCCTTTACAGCTGAGGAAGCTGCCATCTTAGTCTTTGATCTGCAATTGCCATGGTGCTGCACATGTGATCAGTTATGACACCAGCCATTTGATGGCTTGACAGTTCACTTGAGAACACCACAGAACACCACTCCTCATCAGGTTCCCCGCATCAGAGAACCACTCACATCAGAAACTCCACATCAGAACCCCCACATAAGTTTTCCCCTCATCAAAGAATCCTCATCAGGGACCCCCGCCATCAGTGACCCCTTATCTGTTCCCCCCTTATCTGTCCCCCACCATCAGCACCCCCCTTATCTGTCCCTTGCCATCAGTGCCCCCTAATCTGTCCCTTGTCATCAATGCCCCTTATTTGTCCCCTGCCATCAGTGTCACTCACCCTCAGTGTCCCTCTCATCTGTTTTCCATTAGTAACCATTCATTTGTCCCCCACCATTATTGCCCCCTTAACTGCCCTCTGCCATCAGCGACCCCCTCATCTGTCCCCCACCATCAGTGCTCCCTCATCTGTCCCCCACCATCAGTGTTCTCCACCCTTAGTGTTCCCCTCATCTGTCCCCCATCATCAGTGTCCCCCACAATAAATGCCTACTTATCTGTCCCTCACCATCAGTGACCCCTCATCTGTCCTCCATTAGTGCCCCCTTATCTGTCCCCCACCAACAGCGTCCTTTTTCATCTGTCCCTCATCATCAGTGTCCTTTCATCTGTCCCCACCATCAGTGCCCTTTCACATGCCCCCCCTACATCAGCTTCCTTTCATCTGTCCCCTGCCATCGGTGTCCTTTTCAAAGACCAGAGTGGCAGCATGATCCCAACTGGCATCCAACAGAATACGGACAGTACAGACACAGAACCATGCATGGGGTGAATGTGCAGGGCAAGAGCTGTGAGGTAATCCTGCAGAGCTCCATTCTAGACATCACACCTGCATTATGGTGTGAACAAGACAAGGGGTGTACTTTTTTTTACACAATTTGCTTATAGCAAAGAATGACTTTGCTATAAGCAAGCATTTACCTGAATGACACTGATTCATTCAGGGTTTTTTTTTTTTTTTAATTTTGTGCTTAGCTGTGATTTGGCCACGGCTAATCACATGACACAGCTGGGCTGTGATTGGCCCAGCTTGTGCATGTGATCGCTGTGACCATTCACAGCTAGACACACTAGTATACAATGGATGGCATGAATGAAGCCATCCATTGTATACAACTGTCATGTGACCTGCTGTGGTTGGTCACAGCAGGTCGTGGTACCGGTAATGGGGCCAGTACTCAGATCTGTCATCAGCCTTGTCCGAGGTACAGGGCCAGTGACAGATCGCGCCGCTGTGCGGCTTTGCAGGCACGCAAACTGCGCATGCCCAAAAGGACGCCATTTGGCGTCCACCCGGAAAGGTAAGAGTTTTTGCCGGCCGCCAATAGGCCATAGGCCGGGCGGCAAGTGGTTAAGTAATTCAGTGCTCTTAGCAAAAATTAACTAGTGTTATAGGGGGTTATATTATATTATTATAATTATAGTGGATATTCATGAACAGTCTGCTGGAACCAGTATGTATGGATTTCATTTTTAATTACCTATTTTTTAAATAGAATTTGATTCCCCATCAACTTCTGTGTCGGTGACAAGGATCACCAGGACAAATACAGAGGATGATCTTCCCCAGGCCTCATGGAGGTTTTCTATACATTATTCAACATTTAAAAAAAGCTTTTTTGTTTTGGATAGAGTGGAGATGGATTAGAACAGTGGTCGGCAAGCCGCGGCTCGCGAGCCACATGCGGCTCTTTACACATTTTAATGCGGCTCTTCTGTGTGCCGGGCGCCCGCTCCCCTCCCTCCTCTCGGGCGGCCGCCCCAAAAGTCAGGACTCTGCAGCTAGCCCAGCAATGGGCAAACTACGGCCCAGCGGACCTTTTAATCCGGCCCGCGGAGCGTGGCAAACATTGGCTGTCAGGATGTAGGCGGGGCAGCGTGACGAACTCCTCTCCTCTCACAGTCCGCCCTGAAGACCGGAACGGCGCGGGAACACGGCGAGAGGAACGTGCGGAGCAAAGGTAAGTGAATTGACACAATATGGGGGATGAATTACTATAGGGGGGATGAATTACTATATGGGGGATGAATTACTATAGGGGGGATTAATTACTATATGGGGGATGAATTACTATATGGGGGATGAATTTCTATATGGGGGATTAATTACTATATGGGGGATGAATTACTATATGGGGGATGAATTACTATGGGGGATGAATTACTATATGGGGGATGAATTACTATATGGGGGATGAATTACTATGGGGGATGAATTACTATATGGGGGATGAATTACTATATGGGGGATGAATTACTATATGAGGGATGAATTACTATGGGGGATGAATTACTATGTGGGGGATGAATTACTATGGGGGATGAATTACTCTATGGGGGATGAATTACTCTATGGGGGATGAATTACTATATGGGGGATGAATTACTATATGGGGGATGAATTACTATATGGGGGATGAATTACTATATGGGGGATGAATTACTATATGGGGGACGAATTACTAAGGGGGATGAATTACTATATGGGGGATGAATTACTATATGGGGGATGAATTACTATATGGGGGGTGAATTACTATGGGGGGTGAATTACTATGGGGGGTGAATTACTATATGGGGGATGTGTTTTCAGTTTTAAAAATGTGGCTCTCAAAATAAATTTCAATCGTGGTTTTGGCGAGATTTGGCTCAGTTGAAAAAAAAAGGTTGCCCACCACTGGATTAGAACATGTGTTTTTTTTATTGCTGTCTGTGCCCGTTAGGGAGATTCATCCCCATTATTTGTCCTGTTTACCATTATCGTCGAAAGTGAAAGTAAAAGAAACCGCAAATTATGGGTTGTCCACAGAACAGTAATAGAGGGGAAATTTTCCAGTGGGGACACTAGTTCTGGTGATCTGGGGGTCCCCTTGGAACTCCCTTAATTTTCAGAGATTTTCTCAATTCCTGTTTTGGCTATGGGACAGGAAGTGAAGGTAAATCTACCCAATGGGACACAGATGGCAAAACACAATATGACAGGAGTTATAACCCTCCCTTACTCTATCCAGAATGAAAAAAAAAAGTTTTGCCTATACTTCTACTTTAAGTATGACACTGATGGCAATTCAAAATGTGAGAATTTACAAGGATATTTAATACATTCCTTTTGTAGCATTTCATTTAAAAATTCTTCATTGAGGCAATAGCAAGCATCTTTAGTATGGACATGTATTCCTATTTTCCTTATAAAAATCTTGGATATATTTTTTGCATATGCACCAAATACAATGGCATGGTGTAAAGTAGGTTAACCACAAGAATTTTGATGTACCAGATCAGACCATTGTTCATCAGAATCATGCAGGATTATATGTTCCATGCTTGTAATAGTCAATTATTAAAAAGACACAGAACAGATAAATCGGTGGCAAAAAAATTGTTGATAAAAGCCCTACTTCTCTTTTAAGGGGGCATTTTTTCCTACTGTCTATCAATATATGGGACATACCTCCTACCAAGTACCAATTTATTGTGGCATTTCTTCCACTGGTCAAAAAGGACAATGTTTCTCCCAATGACCACTAATGTAAGGTGTCATTGGCCTATGGGGCTTTTCTACTACTGATAACCAAAGCAAGGGAGCATTTCTCTATTGAACAGCAATTTTATTGGGCCTTTTTCTCACTGATCACCAATGTAAGGGGGCCCTTTCACTGACCACCAATGCAAGGGGGCATTTTTACACTGACCACCAATGTAAACGGAACACTTCTCCACTGACTACAACTGTTAGAGGTGCAACAGTTTTTACTGTCTGTTTTTATTTTTTGAAGAGAAAATAATGCAAAAGCACTGGGTTAAGGGTAGCTGTGGATATGTACATTCCTCCAGGGTAAATAGGTTGAGAAAGGTTGCTCTAGGATAACACCACAACGTCATTACTAGAAAATTGGAAAATAATTAAATAGCTTAATGAAAAGGTTTCACCACAAACAAATTTTCTTCACTATGTCTCCCAGGGGACAAAGTGCCTGTAGCACCACTTTATTGGTTGTTTAGGATCCAGAACTAGCATGGCTGACACCAATGGCACTAATGCCTGACCATGCAACTCTGTAGGAGATGAATAACTAGGATTTACTGACATTGCTCATCTCTGGCAGCAGGAACATGGTCGACTCAGAGCACAACAAAAAAAGACTTAAAATAGCAAAACATCAGATAGCACTGGTGGTGCTAGCAAGAGTTGAATCAGGACAGACAATGAGTGTAAAGTGAGAATTTGAGATGGCGTGCTGGCTTTAGTGCTTTGCTGTAGCTCTCAAATGCAATGTCCACAAATAGGGCTTCAGCCTGGGGTGAAGCTGACAGCTAGTAAAAACAGACATAAAGAGGTATCCTTCAGCATGGATCAGAAGAGAACCATGTGTTCTTAATCATCAGGGGTATGCAGCAAAGATTTTTAAGTTGTGGTAGATGTACTTCTCTAAAAATTACAAATTTTATAAATGTAATACCTGTCCTGGTATGAGAATGCTGAAATCAAGACCACATGTAAATTCTGTATGATGCTCTACAGTTTCAAGGAGTGGTGATGGTTTGGAGAAATCCCAGAATCTGAGGAAACACAAAAAGAAAATACCACACATTTTAATACAAACTAGTAAACACAGCAGTAATAAGACCAACTGTTTATTGCCTACTACATATATTTGTAATTTTCAAAACAGAAATAAAAATACAATGTAAAAAAGAGAACACAATCCTACGCTTTTAGCTAAAGATTTATCAATGAAGTGAAACATGCCAATGTTATTCAAAATATAACACCTCACCAAAAAATACAGCCAATCACTACATGAAACACATACATAACTATGTTGAAACAAAATAATAAACACGTAACTAGAGGAAATAGCAAGTTTGTAATATAATCAGCTCAGATAAAACTATTTACATTTGTGTAATATAAGAGATCCTTATGGTTGTATTATAGTTGTATTAATATTTTGTCATCAGCATTGAGGCTAGGTTAAACCTGTATGGGTGATTGCCACTGTGAGATTGCACCTTGTTCCCACAGCTGCAACCACCTGCACAGAAAACCACAGGAGATTAATCCTAATGGCACCTGCACACACTGGAAATCGCAGCAGCCGCTTCTGGCACTGGGAACTGTAGATCACTTGCAGTTTCCGTCCAGGCTGAAATTTAAAAAACGATGCCGGGACTTTTTCCATGCGCTTTCAGGAGCATGGCAGCCCATTCAAATGAATGGTCTGCCATGTCCCTGCAAAATGCATCTTGCATAGTGTGAACCTAACCTAAAAGGAAACCTTCTGAAGTAAAATGAAGTACAGTGGATTAGAAAGAGAAAAAAAAAACTGATTTATTCCTCATAAAATAGAAAGCAGCTGCCACTGTCGACCTTTCCTTCTGAAAATACTTATTGTCTGGCAGTTGTGCTGATCCAATGGCTTTAAAACTGTCTGTCCCTAACCTGAAACAAGTATGCAGATAAGGATTTCTGACTTTTATTCAGTTTCTGTGATCTTGATATTTTTCTGAGCTAGTGCCTCAGAAAATATTTTGCAGTAATTTATAAGAACATGATCCTCATTCTTTCCCACATTTTCCCCTTTGTTGTGTGCTGCTGTATGCTTTTTACTTTGATTTCATTTTTGTTTATACAGATTCATAGAAGTTTACAATTTAATGTCAAAATGAAAAATCGATCTCTGCAAATTGATAACAGTACTTACAGTAAAAAGACTGCATAATTATCCACCACGTTTAATTTAATGCACCTAATCCATCACTGGTACAATAAACTATTTGTTAAAGTGAGAATAATAAACAACTCAAAATTTACAAATAAACATTTCTGACATTTGAAAGTAAAAAAAAATCAGTGACCAATAAAGCCACCTTTCTTTTCAATAACAGTCATAAGCCTTCCATTCATGGAGTCTGTCAGTTTCTTGATCTGTTGACTATCAACTTTTTGTGCAGCAGCAACCACAGTCACCCAGACACTGTTCAGAGAGGAATTAGAATAGTTACATAATGTCAAAATGAATAAACCAAGTAAAAGTGTAGTTTGTGAAACCAAAAATCCCTATATAAAAGTACCTCAAATTTGGTACTTGCCTCGCAGTGCATGAACCAAATCAGGTAACTCTATACAATTGCAAACCAATATTAACAATATATAACATATATAGGTGAATGGTGAAAAATGTCCATATATAGAGTGACACAATCTTTGCAGCTTCTTATATCTGTCCCAAATCAAAACAGAAACCAGTATTTCACAGGCTTGTCTAAATATTGTGTAGCAAACTTAAACAAGCTTCAACATGCTTTTTCTTCAGCAATGGAGTCTTGCTTAGTGAGCGTACATACAGGCCATGGCGTTTGAGTGCATTACTTGTTTTCTTTAAAACAATTGTACCTGCTTATTCCAGGTCTTTCTGAAGCTCTCCACAAGTGGTCCTTGGATCTTGGACAACTCTCCTGGTAATTCTTTTCACTCCTCTGTCAGAAATCTTGCGAGGAGCACCTGGTTGTGGCCGGTTTATGGTGAAATGATGTTCTTTCCATTTCTGGATTATGACCCCAACAATGTTCACTGGACCTTTCAGAAGTTTAGAAATCCTTCTGTAACCAATGTCATCATTTGCAACAATAAGGTCTTGAGAGAGCTCTTTGCTTTTACCCATCATGAGATATTTCTTGAGTGAGACCTTGGTAATGAGACACCTTTTTGTAGGCCATCAGTTGAAACTGAACCAGCTGATATTAATTTACACTAACAAGGGGCAGAATTCCTTTCTAATTACTGATAGATTTCAGTTGGTGTCTTGGCTTTCCATGCCTTTTTTGCATTTCCCTTCCTTCATGTGTTCAATACTTTTGCTCTGTGTCATTCCATTTTATTACACATAACTTGCTTTCTGAACTTATTTGTTTTGGTTTCTTTCTATGCATGGATTGCATGGGTTGTTACTGTCGTGGTTACAATTTCATGTCAATTGTGCCTTTAGAAAAATATTTTACTGAGAAAAATGGTGACGTGTTCAATACATATTTTACCCGCTGTACCTAGGATAAGGTCAGCCTCCATACTATGAATGTCAGTGTCCATTCTCCTCGAGGTGGCAGTACAGTTGAGCTCAAAAGTTTGCATACTCTTGGAGAATTGGTGATTCTATGTACCATTTTTAAAGAAAACATTAGTGAGCAGGCAAAACACATTTCTTTTATTTAACTGTAGGTCATAACAGAATTGCCCAATCATAAAACAAAACATGGCAACAAGCAAACTAATGAACTGACCCCTCTTCAAAAGTCTGAATACCCTTAGTTCTTAATATTGTGTATTGCCCCCTTTAGCATCAATAACAGCATGCAGTCTTTTATTATAGTTGTCTATGAGGCCATAAATTCTTGCGGGTGGTATAGCTGTTCATTTGTCTTGGAAAAATGCCTCCCGGTCATGCAAAGTCTTTGATTGTTTTGCATGATGTCTATGAGGCCATAAATTCTTGCGGGTGGTATAGCTGTTCATTTGTCTTGGAAAAATGCCTCCCGGTCATGCAAAGTCTTTGATTGTTTTGCATGAACCGCATGTTTGAGATCTCCCCAGAGTGGCTTGATGATATTAAGGTCAGGAGACTGTGATGGCCACTCCAGAACCTTTTTCTGCTGTAACCACTGGAGGGTCAACTTGTCCTTGTGCTTACATTCATTGTCGTGCTAGGAAGTCCAAGAGCATCCCATACGTAGCTTTCAGGCAGAGGAATGCAAATTGTATGCCAGTATTTTCAGATAACATGCTGCATTCATCTTGCCATCATTTCACAAGATTCCCAGTACCTTTAGAGCTCACACACATGCACTAGTATCAGTAACCAGATAACAAACACAGAGTTGAACCAGTTGCCAACAGCATACTGTAGCTTTCATGCTACAGTGCGGGCCGGCTGTGCAAAATCACGTATATATACATGATTTTGCTTTTCTGAGTAGGGAGCGCTTGCGCACGTCTGCCTACCCACGCTGCCATTGGCTCTCAAACATGCCGTTCATCGAGTTCCGGACAGTGTTTCAAGGCCAGGACCCAACGATCATCGGACCTAGCTTCAGGAGAGAGATCTGTGTTGGTAAACAACACAGATCTCTCTACTGACAGCAGGAATGTGACAGTTTTTGTCTTCCCACTTCGCAGGGATGCTTTGTCACATCCCCTAGTAAAAAAGCTAACTGTCAACACATTACACACAGTTAGGCACTCATTTAACCCTTTGATTTCCACAGATGTTAACCCCTTCCTGCCTACTGTCATTAGTACAGTGTCAGTGCATTTTTTTTAGCAATGATCACTGTATTAGTGTAACTGGTAATGTAAGTTGCAGTTAGTATAAAAATTCCCGCCATATTATCACAGTCTCACTATAAGTCGCTGATCGCTGCCATGACTAGTATTATATATATAAAAAAAAATTCCAGTACATATACTGTCATTTGTAGATGCTATAATTTTCACGCAACAAATTAATAAACACTTATTGTGATTTTTTTTTTTTTACCAAAGACATGTAGCAGAATACTAAATCTGGCCTAAAGTTATAAAGAATTTTAATTTTTCCATCACAATTTTCACAGAAAATGTGTTTATAGCACAAAAAATAAAAAATCCAGTGTGTCACAAGTTAGCCTGCAGTTTCTTGCCTGTGTATTCTTATCTGTTTGCTGCAGTGCTTTTCCAATGTGTGGTTTGGCTGTGGGCTTTGCCTGCTATTCTGGGGGTTTTATTTCCATCCCTTTAATCACTTCCTGGTCAGCCTCCTAGTTTGCTTGCCTTTTTAAGGGCTCATTCACACTTGACTGTTTTACCAACTCTTGCCAAACGCCCCTATAGCGTTTGGCAAGCGTTGGTCCGGCGTTTGAGGAGCGTTTTTTAACGGCAAACGCTGCATGCGCGGTTCAGCGGCGGTTGCTAGGCATTTGCCGAGTGTTAAAAACGCCCTACAAACGCCTATAATGAAGTTTGAATGCTGTTAACGCTCCGCAACTGCGTCGCAACCGCCGGCGTTTGCGGAGCGGCACCATAGACTAGAATAGGAGGCTTCAACGCCTCCTGACTCGACCAGAGGCGTCCGTTTTGCCGAGCCGCGACAATAACACTCCCGTTAGAACAGCGCCATGTGCTGCAATGTGCAGAGTTGTCCGAGGCATTTGGGAAGAGGTAAAAACGCTTCCCAAACGCCTTTCTGCCGCCTGCACACAACGCTAGTGTGAACGTAGCCTAAGACATACATTTTTTTTTAAGTCTAATTCACATTGCCTGAGCTCCTTCACAGTTCTCTGAGCTCCTGATTGTTTGTTTGTGTACCCTGTGCCTGACTGCCTGTGTACCGATCCTGGCTTCGTCCACTGTCTGTGCTTGTTTGCCGCCTGTCCTGACCTCAGCTTGTCTACTGGATTTTCTGTTGTCTCCTGCTTCGTCCAACCCAGAGTTGGTGATCTAAATGGGCTCACTACAACAGACGCTTGTGAAAAAATTATATAAAATTAATTTGTGTACAGTGTTGAATTTTTTTGCATTTACATTACTTGTCAGTTAAAGTAGCACAACAATGTATAGCAAAAAATGGCCTGGTCAGAAAAGGGGGTGGGGGGGGGGGGGGAATCTTCCGGAGGGCAAGTGGTTAAATAAGCAACATTGCCCAAGCACAAACCTCCGCCAACAGATTACCTACAATCTGTTAATATACATCCAAAACAATTAGTGAATAATACATAAGTGCTACACAAAACACTAAAGTAAGGAGCTGATGCCAAAGGTAACTGGAGCAAAACCACCATTCCAGTACTACACAGATGACTATATGAAGCTCATAATAGAGTGCTATGCATGCATGGCTATGGTAATCTTTCTTCTCCTACTCCAGCTCACAACATGGGGGTCAAAAATAGAAAGTGGATCAGTGTCCAGCCATAAATATAACAAAAATCAAAATTGAATAGGTCTAGATGCAACTTTATCCCAATAAAAGTCAGAGGGACACGTCAAAGATTTTCCAACACATTTCAGGGGTCCAAGAACACCTCCTTCATCAGAGCCTGATTGAAAACAATGTGAATGGACTAGTATTAAACTGGACCTTTAATGTTATTTCTTCCAGTGTGATTACAAGTACAGACCTTGTCAGCAGCAGATTTGGCAACCAACTTTAATTAGAATAAAATGTATCTGGACCTTTATTGTTGTGGCACTTTAATTCCCATTTTAGTCACATCACACTACAAGTCAAAGAGATAGTGGAGACTCATTGGGCTGTGGAAGCTGCCTGCCTGGGAACCAGATTATTTACATCAACATCAATACTTTAACCCAGGGGTGGGCAACTATGGCCCTCCAGCTGTTGTAGAAGTACAAGTCCCATGAGGCATTGCAAAACTGACAGGTACAAGCATGACTCCCAAAGGCAGAAGGCATGATGGGAGTTATAGTTCACCAACAGCTGGAGGGCCACAGTTGCCCACCACTGCATTAACCCTTGCTGCTGACTGTACACAAATACCTGACCTCACTAAACTGGGTCTTCTTCTGTGAGGTCGCATATGTGTATATGTGTTTGTGTTCTAAGCACAGAGAACAGGCTCTCAGGGAAAGCCTTGGGTCTCCTACTAAGGATTGGGACAGGGATTCCTGGTTCGCGAGCAGCTGACTGCAGTGGTAGCCTATGACTGGTTAGCACAGTGATCAGTCACTGTGCAGCTTACCCTTTTGTTTTTTCTTCTCTGAATGGAGAGAAATCTACATTGTATCTTTTTCTCCTTGCCAGAGAAGAAAATTGTAAACAAACAAAAGTGTGTGTAAGACTCGGTTCACATTTGTGCTGGTGACTATTGCTGCGAGAACATACCTGTTCCCAAAGCTGCAAATGCTCTCACAGTGTACAGGTTCCAATAATGATAATGGCATGCTGCACTAGCTGGAAATCATTCCCAAACTGGGAACAATACTGCACTTGCGGTTCCAGTGCAGGCTGTCATTTCTGAAATGCTGCAAGGCCTTTTCCCCTACATTTCAGGAGGTAGGGCAGGTCATTTAAATTCGTGCCTGTGCAAACTGCAGCTTGCAGAGCTGCACATATGTGTGCTTAACCTCTTGCCAACCAGCCACTGCATTAAAACTGTGGCAGGGTGGCATGGCTGCGCAAACCACGTTTTTAAACGTGCTCCGCGCTCCCGAGGTTTTTGCGGGCAGGGGGGGTGCGCGTGTGCCCCTTCCGACCTGCGGCTGTCACCATTTGATCCCCGGGGAATCAATCATTCGGTTTCAACCAGTGATGTCCGGCTGAAATCGGATGATCGGTCCCTGTCCTATCCTGTTCTGTGTTGACAGTTACACAGGACAGGATATGATGTCATTCTTCTCTGCCTGGGCACATTCCGTCCCAGAGAGAGAAGAAGACATACAAATCGTGAGTAAAACAGCACATACCCACAGTTAGAACACACCTAGGTCACATTTAATCGCCCCCCCAGTTAACCCCTTCACTGCCCTGTCACCAGTGTCATTGATCAGTGAACAGATTTTTACTGATCAGTGTATTAGTGTCACTGGTGACTTCCGATAGTGTTAGCGTCAGTTAGCGTCCCTCCCAGATAGCATCAGATTGCCCCTAGTGCACAACTAATCACATTTGACCCCTTGATTGCCAGAAATACGCTCACTTGCACGCTAAACCTCCATTGCTAGTATAGTGTCTGATTGGATCAATATCTTTGATCAGATCAGCACTATACCAGCGTTCACATTACTATAGTATCCCCAAAAACACAGCGTTAGCGGGATCAGCCCTGACACCTGCCAACACCTGCGTTTAACCCCTACGCCCCCCCCCCCCCCTCTCCCCCAGCAAGTGCAGTGTCAGTAGATAACTGTCACTTGATACATTACACACAAAACCGCAGTGTTCATAGAATCAGGCCTAAACTCTATAAAAAGCGCACAGGTGATCAAATACCACCAAAAGAAAGCTCTATTTGTGTGAAAAAAAGGACATAAATTTCATTTATGTACAGCATTGCATGACCGCACAATTGTCAATTAAACTAATGCAGCGCTGTATAGGAAAAAATGGCATAAATTACTGTATCTATACCATAGTTTGTAAACACTATAACTTTCGCACAAAGCAATCAATATACACTTATTGGGATTTTTTACCAAAAACATGTAGCAGAATACATTTTGGCTTAAATTTATGACTAACTTTGAGTTTACTATATATTTTTTATAGCCGAAAGTAGAAAATATTGGGGTTTTTTTCAAAATTTTCGTGGTTTTTTGTTTATAGCGTAAAAAATAAAAAGCGCACAGGTGATCAAATACCACCAAAAGAAAGCTCTATTTGTGTGAAAGAAAGGACATAAATTTCATTTATGTACAGCATTGCATGACTGCACAATTGTAAGTTAAACTAATGCAGAGCTGTATACCAAAAAATGGCATAAATTACAGTATCTATACCATAGTTTGTAGACACTATAACTTTCACACAAAGCAATCAATATACACTTATTGGGATTTTTTTTTACCAAAGACATGTAGTAGTATACATTTTGGCCTAAATTTATGACTAACTTTGAGTTTACTATATATTTTTTATAGCCAAAAGTAAAATACAGTTTTTTTTCAAAATGTTCATTTTTTTTTGTTTATAGCGCAAAAAATAAAAAGCGCACAGGTGATCAAATACCACCAAAAGAAAGCTCTATTTGTGTGAAAAAAGGACGTAAATTTCATTTATGTACAGCATTGCATGACCGCGGAATTGTCAGTTAAACTAGTGCAATGCTGTATAGCAAAAAAAGGCATAAATTACAGTATCTATACCATAGTTTGTAGACGCTATAAATTTCACACAAAGCAATCAATATACACTTATTGGGATTTTATTTTGGCTTAAATTTATGACTAACTGAGTTTACGATATATTTTTTATAGCTGAAAGTAGAAAATATAGTTTTTTTTCAAAATGTTTGTGTTTTTTTATGTTTATAGCGCAAAAAATAAAAAGCGCACAGGTGATAAAATACCACCAAAGCTCTATTTGTGTGAAATAAAGGACGTAAACTTCATTTGGGTACAGCATTGCATGACCGCGCAATTATCAGTTGAATTAGTGCAGCGCCAAACAGCAAAAAAAGGCCTGGTTATTAAGGGGGTAAATTCTCAGGAGTGCAAGTGGCTAGCTTTAAAAAAAATTAAGAAAAAATATTTAGATCGGAGATTCATCTAGGTCAGCGTCAAGGTCAGGATCGTATTTTAGGTAGGATAAAAAAATGTTTTTAATTAGTAACAGTGTCAGTTACTGTCAATGTGTTTTACACAGGATAACAAAAAGCAAAATGCACTCTGGGCCCTACTATGGGTACAAACAGCAAATAACATATGTGGTATAGCTGCAATTGTCAGGAGCAGGAGAATTTATTTTAGGTTGTCTTTTGGTTATGGTAATAGCAAGAATGAATGCCCAATTTATCCTGAAACAACAAGGTATAATTAACCCCTTCCCGCCGACGCCTCCCGGCCCTTTAAGAGATTCAGACGCCGGGAGGCGGGGCGGTTGGGGCGTGGTTTAGGAATCATGTGACCGCCGTGATGACGCGTCACGGCGGTCACATGATCGGGAAAGGTCCCGTTCGAAAGAGCGGACCGGGACCTTTCCGTGAGTACCACACATGTGCTGGGAGCGCGCAGGGCGCGCGCTCTCAGCACATATGTATTTAGTTACATGGACGCAAATGTGCGGCCGCTCGGCGTCTAGGCCCAGACGCCGGGAGGCCACACATTTGTGTGCGGCCGGCGCAAAGGGGTTAACCTTGCTACACTAAGTTGTTGCAATGATATGTATAGTTTTACTAATACTTGTCAAAGTTGAAAAATTGTGTCCAGATATTAGGATTTATTTTACCCTTCATCATTAAGGGGTTAATATGGCAATACCAATAAGATAACCTTACAGGTCCAGCGCTATTTCGCTACTTTCCCCAGGTGCTGCAGTATAGTCGATCTGGCTGAAGAGAACTAGACTGATCAGACGACGTTTTCATACTTGGCATTTAAAGAAGTATGCAACTGTCAGAAGAAATAGTTGTGTAAGGAAATAAATGACAATGACCATGTAAGGCCTACCCTTGCTGTGAAAACACCTAAGCACAGCAATGCATTTGGGCATGTTCATCAAAAGTTACAGTGAATGTTAACCCGAACAATTAACCTCATTTGTGTCCTTTTAGTTGTTAAAAATACTACTGAAAGTGCTTTGTTAAATCTGTTTGATAGGTTCAAAACAACACGTTTATCCTGCCAGAAATCAAGATTATTAGTATTTTCCTGAACTCTCTGCCTTACTGTTATCAGTTATTCTTACCAGGTCTTTCTGTGAACTACAGAACACTTCTACCCATGTTATGATGATGAATAGAAGAGGGGATGTTATGTGGTCTTGACACAATTCCTTTCCCATCGCGACAAAGCTGCTCTTCCATTAATACAGTATAGTGAGCCACCCTAGGAGGAAGTAAAAACAAAGGAGGGGAAAAATGCCTGACAAAAAAAAGTAATGCAGCCATTACATTTATAGACTGCTCCGCTGCATTTTTTTTTTCTTGGATTTAACTATGGTTTAGAGGTTAATTTCACTGTTTACATAAACTGACCTGAAAAGTTTAAAATACATTGTTCCATTTATAATGCACATGCCATACCAGTAAGCCTTTTCTTTCACCTATGAAGCCTGGCTTATTCCCAGGGCATGGTAGTTGTTGGGCGCTCACCCCTAGTATTGCAGGACAAAGCATGCTTCATGGTTCAGAAGCTACATGTGTGCAGTGTTTTTTCTCCCATCATGGCAAAGGCTGTCCAGCAGCACATCCCCACCAGGTTTCACAAGCCACTGTAGCACATATCATACTATGGGATGCAACAAAATGGCAACTGAGCATCCTTCTTTGAGGACAACTAAAAAGATTAGCACTTTAGCGGACCTCAGAGAAAAAAGCTCAGCACCCATTTTGCTGTAGCCCATGTTCTAGAAATAAACTAGATGGTAGCAATGTGAATTTTAGGAGCATTTCAACCAGAAAATGCCTACAGGTATGGCATTTGAAATAAACAAAATATTTACAAACAGCACTGTGTATTTTAAGCACTTGCCCTCCAGAGGATTCCCCCCCCCCCCCCCCCTCCTGACCAGGCCATTCTTTGCGTTATGGCGCTGCATTACTTTAACTGACAATTGCGTGGTCATGAAATGCTGCACCCAAATTCAATTTGCGTCCTTTTTTCCCCACGAATTGAGCTTTCTTTCGGTGGTATTTGATCGCCTGTGCGGTTTTTATTTTTTGTGCTATAGGAAAAAAAACAATATTTTTGACTTTTTGCTATTAAACATTTCCAGTAAAAAAAAAAAAAAATTTCATCATAAATTTATGCCAAAATGTATCCTGCTACATGTCTTTGCTAAAACAAATCCCAGTACATGTACATTAAATGGTTTACGTGAAAGTTTTAGCGTTTACAAATGGCAGTATAGATACTGGAATGTTTTTATTATTATTATCTTTACTAGTGATGGCAGCAATCAGCGACTTATAGCATGACTGCAGCGGACATTCTGACACTGGGGGGAACTGACTTGGTGTCACTGACATCTTCAGTGACACCAATAGAGTGATCAGTGCTAAAAAAAAAAGCACTGACACTGTACTAATGGCACTGGACAGGAAGGGGTTAACATGAGGGGCGATCAGTGTGTTTACTGTGCACTGTTTTACTTGTGTTTGTGTGTCTGTGCTTTATTGTAATCACACTGCTTTGGATGGCTGTTCTGTGAACAGCCATCCAAAGCAGTGTGCACGAGCTGACAAGGAGGAGAACTGTATTGTTTACATGCAGTTCTCCTCCCCATTGGAGATTCTTGGCAATCACCGGGTGACCCCCTACCCGGAAATGCTAAATCACGTATATATACACGTGATGCTGTGCACCCGTGCCCTGTAGCAGTGTATCTGCTATAGGACAGTCGGGAAGCGGTTAAACTACTGGGGTTCTTTGTCTGCATGGACCAGTTTATATAAAAGGTAAACAGCCATTAAATGATATAAAGCAATCTTTCTCAACAAGAGGTTGTTAGGACTTACTTGAGCAGTGGTGGATGGATTTTCTACCTGGCAATGGCTGCATAGCTGCAGCACTGATGTCATATATGAAAGCTAATAGCATGGGTCCAGTAAAGCTATGTCTCAGGTAAGCAATCAGAAGCACGAATGATCTTTATAGGTGCCTGCAAAATGGGCATTCTTCCCACTGACCATAAATGTGATGGGGCCTTTCCCCTAATAATCGTCAATGTAACGTAGCACTTTTCCACAAACCTCCAATGTGAGGAGGCATTTCTCCAATAACCACCAATATAAGGGTGCAGTTTATCTTTAGGTCACAAAGATTTTTTTTAATTTTTTTAAGCAAAGTACAGTGAACTGACAAACGAGCGTACAAATGGTTACATCGAAAGGGAACGCGACAGGTTTTTTTTCCTGGAGATTAATGTAAAGAGGGACTGCACTAACCACCAATGTAAAGTGGTACTAAAATGCATATCAATGTAAAGGGGCACACTGACTACCAATGTACGCAGGCTTATCTAAACTGACCACCATCATAAAGGGATCCTATAATTTTCACTGAGTTTCTTTTCTGCCCATTAAGGCTTCATGCACACTAGACATTCTAAACATGTCCTAAGCGTTAGCAGTAGAATGCTGTGTTAAAAATGTGAATTTTGTTTTTTTTAGCTTATTAAGGGTTTTTCAGAATTTGCCTTTTTTTTTTTTTTTTTTTTGTAGAGTTTTTGGCAAAATCATACTCCCCCAAAATCTTGAGGCTCAAAAATTCTCATAAACGCTGGATAGCTGCAATTTTCAGTGTTAGAGCATTCCTCTTTTTCAAACACAGTAGTTCAGGTTTTTTTTTTTTCCAGCCTGAAAACGCCCCCTGCTAAAGACGCTGATAAAAGCCTATGTGTGCATGGACACATAGGAAACATGCTGGGGAGTTTACTAGCTTTAGAAAAAAACCCGCCTGATGCCGAAAACAGCAGCTGTAAAAACTCCCAATGCGCATGAGGACTTATTCATTCAATTTCATGGTTATATATCAGTGCAATTTGTAACAATACATAAAACTCAAATGCAAGCCCAATGCTTGCTCAACTCAAAGAATGCTGCATCACCCCTTCTACACAAGCCCATGTTAAAGTGTAATATAAGGTGAAAATACTAAATAGTAACATTTATAAAACATCACCATTAGTACTAAGTAACGATGGCCAACACTAATTAGAAGTAGAAAAATTGTATATTTAGCTATTCCATCCATAACTGTAATTCCTAGTACAAAGAAAGGTTTCTAGGCAATCCTAAAGTATCAAAGTCTAATGATTTACAATCTTTTGACAAAAATTAATTATAAACCAGGGGATAGGAATACTGTACTTCCTTAAATAAATGCTCCAGCTTTGAACCTGCCTACTCATTAGATAATAGTATAAAGTGAACTTGCCATATGTGCTGATGAATATAATTTTCCTTTTTTCATCTTGTCAATAGTTTACCAGTTATACTACAGATAATATTTAAAATGACTATTGTATGCAATGTGTGATTATTACTTGCTGTGTTTGGCAATTGCAGAGCTTAGCTTAGATATCAGATGTCTTTTTCTAAAGATCTGTAATTACATGTGTATAAAGTCTCACAGAATCACCTCGGTAAAACACAATACCCAGTATAGGTTAACTAAACATTATAGGCATGAGTGAAAATTTGCTTTGTGAGTCAGTATAAACAAGAATAAGTAAGTGCTGGGTGAATGGGGAAAAGTCCCATCATTTTTTTTTTAAAAAAGCTCATTGTTAATGAGTATAATATTTATTACAAATGTACTACATAAATGAGGATTTCTAAGAAAGAATACTTCTGAAGAAAACTAACCTTTATTTTCAAGCTTGAGGATTTAAAGTGTTCCAACTTTACAGTTAAATTTGGCAAACCCCCTCTATAATATTTGCTAGGTGTTCCCATTCACAAAACATACCTAAAATATTTATTACCTTTCTAGTTGTTTCTTTAGAGCAGATGTCTACATAGCACTGGACATTTGGGTCTGCTTAGAATAGATGACAATGTGAAGATAAAGTGACAGTTTTTTTTTTAAACTGCATTAACATACAAATCAGGACCCGAAAGCTTGAGATCATTAATTAACCTTGTGTTCAGATCTAGTTTACAACTGATAAAGAGTTCTGGCAGCTCAGTACAGTCAGGACTAATTATGTTATACGTTGCTCCACAGCCCCTTTTTAAACAATACAAAACAAGGGTAAGCTAGGTAGAATTTCAAACAAGTACAACACACTTAAAAAGGTAAGCAGCAGTTGTTAAATCTTTTATTTAAGTTACGCTATTTTACTGGGCAAATATAATGTAGGTGTTATCTCAATTTGGCCACAGAAGCAGAAATAAACTTGAAATTCCTTTCAGTATACATTGGTTGGGCTGTAGGATACAGTCGGGACAAAGCACATAACGTAAAGTAGTATTAAGCCCAAAAGCAAACATTTATTTTACTGCAGCTTACCAATTCTTATATCTGATGGCTGCAGGGGCGGACTGACCATTTGGAAACTTGGGCACTGCCCGAGGGCCCGGGGTCAGTAGGAGGCCCCATGAGATGCCCCTGGTACCTTTTTCATAGGCTTTTTTGAGTTTAGGCAAAGACACAGGGGCCCCATGATCCTCTATTGCCCGGGGGCCCCATGAGTTGTCAGTCCGCCCCTGGATGGCTGCATTAATTTTCTTTTTTTAGGCTTTTATAATCACCTGGTGATCCTGCCAGTAAGTCTGTTGTTTTTCAACAGAACAAGTTATCCTGAGGATGTAGCAGTTAGTGGGTTGAGACAAACCATTAAACACTGACAACAAGAGTGATCAGCTTTTATTTCTGTAAAACATTTATCCCAAAAGAAAAAAAAACTGTTGCTGTAACTGCTTAAAAAATGTTAGCTGAAGTTTGGCATCAATTTCTAGGGCATCTAAATTTGCTAGTACATCTAACACTACCTGTAAATGCTTACAAAATGTTAGCTGAAGTTTGGCTTCGATTTCTTATGGCATCTAAATCTGCTAGTACATCTTACACTAAAAGGGGCAGACTGACAACTTATGGGGCCCCGGGCAATAGGGGATCATGGGGCCCCTGTGTCCTTGCCCAAACTCAAAAAAGCCTATGAAAAAAGTACCAGGGGCATCTCATGGGGCCCCCTACTGACCCCGGGCCGTCGGGCAGTGCCCGAGTTTCCAAATGGTCAGTCCGCCCCTGAACACTACCCTCCCCTCAGACTGACAATGCTGATGTCCAAAGGTGTCTCTGTCCTCCTTGCAGACACCAGAATGCAGACACCCTAGGACAGGAATGGGGAGATTTACTAACCCCTGGTTCACATCTGTGCGGTCGTGTGGGCTGCGATTTGCACGGGCACGAGAGCCCATTCATTTGAATGGACTCCCGTGCCCCGGGACACGCAGAGAAGTAGTCCCTGCACTACCTGGAAAATTGCAGCCCGCATGAGAGCCGAGGTTACCAGTACAGTTGTGATTTCCAGTGTGGGCGGCGTGCCAATAGAATTAATGGCACCCACCTGCAGGTCCCGCATTCCTCTGTGTGAGTGGGGTGGCTGCAGGTATTTGTGTGGGTCCCGCAGTGGCACCACCCGCACAGATGTTAACCAGGGGTAATACTGATACACTCAATCTTGTGCAGCTGTGCAGAGAAACCAATGAGCTTCTAACTTCAGCTTGTTCAATTAAGCTTTGACAATAAAACCTGGAAGCTAATTGGTTTCTATGCAGAGCTGCACCAGATTTTGCATGCTCCGATTTTAGCAAATTTTCCCCACTGTGTTATTGGCTAGATGACCAGGTAAAATAAAGGAAAAAAGCCAAAAAAAGAAAACTAATGCAGCTATCACACCTAATGAAGATGATTTTTGGTTTGGGGTTTAATACCGCTATAAAACTACTACAATTGTTTTTTTCTTCAAGATAACATTTCTTCTCTACTCAGATACAGTAGAAAAAAGATTAAAACCCCTGTCAGTTTGTTTATTTGCAGTCTGTGTTGTTTCTGGCAGATTTCCCTTCACTTCCTATTCAGGAGATGAAACTGGAAGTGAAAAGAACTCTGGAGATGCACCACTTCTTAATCAGTGCCCATGGTAACATGATCACACCTATGATGTTGCCATGTCACGTCTGTGGAATTCACAGACATTACTGTGTGTGGCTAGGCTTTCTATGATCCTTGATCTCTGCAAGGGTCATTGAAGCTTGTGCATTACCTATGTGGACACACAAGACTTGCAAATCCACAACCCACCCAGAAACTGTATCATCTTTACGCCCATAACCATTTCAACAATCATGCATGCAGCAACAAGCAAAACAGCTCTAATATTAGCCTAATTTTGCTGCTATACTTTTTGCTTTTATTAAATATAAAGTAATCTATGAAATTACATGAATATAATGGGGAAGGGTGGTTTTCTTTGGTATCTTTGACTCTAGGGCAAGAAGTGAGGGGAAATCCCTCCAGTGGGAGCAAAGTAATAAAAACGAACAAATGTTCTGACAAAGCACCACTCTATGTAAGGGCAGTGGTACAGATCTCAGGAGTCCAACTTGCCCATGAACAGTGCTCCAATTCAGAGTAAACCTCAGTCAAATCGCTAAATACACAGATAAAATGTGTAAAAGGGAGTTGTACTACATGTCAAAGGATCTGCATTTCTGTCCAGCCAGTCCTGAGGTTTACACAGCTCTGATACAGCAAAACCCTGTCTGGCAGGGCAGGAGACTGGCATTTTGCTCCCATTCAGGCACACTTACAGGCCTTTTTTCCTTCACCAGCCTGTGACCTGACAGTGGAAGGAGAAGCAGCACACTGATGAGCTTATCGCTGTCACTCTGCTATTTTCTCCTATACTTGCTGCACTGCAGCGCAGCTGAATTACTCCTTGTGCTGCTTTTCCCTCCTTCATTCTGATCTCTGCTGTACAGGAACCAAAAGAGGCTCATACCAGCTTACATTGCTTTAATTTATCAGAAAGCTTAACCGTTTCCATATCGGGCACTTTTACCCCTTCCTGCCCAGGCCATTTTTCAGGTTTCAGCGCTCTCACACTTTGAATGACAATTGCGCAGTCATACAACATTGTACCCAAACTAAAATTTTATCATTTTCTTCACACAACTAGAGCTTTCTTTTGGTGGTATTTATCACTGCTGGGATTTTTATTTTTTGCTAAATTAACAAAAAAAGCAGAACATTTTGGGGGAAAAAACACGTTTTTGTTTGTTTCTGATATAAACGTTTGCAAATAAATAATTGTTCTTCATAAATTTAGGCCGAGATGTATTCTACTACATGTCTTTGGTGAAAATAACCCAAATTAGGATGTATTATTTAGTTTGTAGGAAAGTTATAGAGTTCACAAACTATGGGATAGATCTGAATATTGATCAGTCCTGAAGTACTGACGACCAATCTAATTTCTTGAGGTCCAAGAATGTCAGAACAGTACAGATATCCCCCAAATGACCCCTTTTTGCAAAGTAGACAGTCCAACGTACTTCATAAGAGGCATGGCGAGTTTTTTGAAGTTGAATGAAAAAATTAAAACAATTATTTTTCACTATTTTTTTTTATATAACTGGCATGGCGGTGATCAGGGAAACTGACTGGTGACAGTATGAAAAAAATACATATAATTTTTTTTTTTATTATTATTTTAAATTTTTTATTACATTTGTTTCTTTTTTTTACAATTTTTTTTTCATATTTCACTATGACCAAAGTAGTACAATGTTACCATAGTAACATTGTACTACTTTGGGGAAGTGATCAGTATTTTTTTTTTTTTACACAGTTTGCTTATAGCAAAGAATTACTTTGCTATAAGCAAGCATTTACCTGAATGACATCGATTCATTCAGGGTTTTTTTTTTTGTGCTTAGCTGTGATTTGGCCACAGCTAATCACATGACACAGCTGGGCTGTGATTAGCCCAGCTTGTGCATGTGATCGCTGTGACCAATCACAACTACACACACTAGTATAAAATGGATGGCATGAATGAAGCCATCCATTGTATACAACTGTCATGTGACCTGCTGTGATTGGTCACAGCAGGTCACATGGTATCAGCAACGGGGCCGGTACTCAGATCTGTCATCGGCCGTGTCCGAAGTACACGGCCAGTGACAGATCGCGCCGCTGCGCAGCTCTGCAGGCGCGCAAACTGCACATACCCAGGAGGACGCCATATGGCGTCCACCAGGAACGCTGATGGATTTTGCACACCGCCATTCGGCCACTGGCCGGGCAGCTAATGGTTAAAGGATGTATTAATGAATATATAACTGTATTAATTTTATCTACATGGAGGTCAGCTTTAATAATTCTGCTCATGTAGCATGAGCATTGTTGATTAGAGTACAGTATTTGTGGTATGTTGGAATGTTGAGATCCAGACCACTGCTCTTACATGAACTCTAGGTCTCTAGCTTGCTGCCAGGGACGAGCTGCTAGAAATGGGTTTGCAGCAGTATTACAAAAAAGAAATACATAGTTGAATAGTTATTATTTATGCAACTTCACTTGATATGAATATTTAAAGGGAAACAAAGCTGTATCTGAACAACATGAACTGAAAACGCTACTTTTTTCATTTTTATTATTCTAAACTCACTCATCCATCCATGTCTCCATTCTTTATTTTGCGGAGAAACTACATTGAACCCCCCCCCCAGCTTTCTTGACATGGCCATCTTGAGTAAGGGCAGGTGATTCTTGAAGCATCTACTTCCTATTTTTCAACTGCCCTTAGCTCAGGCATGGAGGCAGGAGGTTGTGCTCAGCTGACAGAGCCCTCCTCCAAATGAAAGAAAACAAATTCCCATGAAGACTTGTGGGATGTAGGACATCATTTTGGCCTAGGTAAACCAGGTAGCAACTGAAGAAATGTTAAAAAAAAAATAAGTTTAAATCAAATATAATACACCTTCCTATCTATTTACTAATGTTAGCAGCATAAGGAATAAAAGTAAAGTAGAATTAAAGGCATAACGTTTAATTCATTTTGGACAGAGTAAAGGGCTGTTATAACCCCTCTCAGTTGTTTTTTTTTGTTTTTTTTTTTTTGCAATTTGCATCCCATTGGGGAGATTTCGCTTCACTTCCTGTCCCATAGCCAAAACAGGAAGAGAGAGGCAATCCCTCCAAAGTGAGGGAACCTCTGATTTTCACCAGAACTAATGTCCTCATTGGAGGTTTTCCCCTCTATTACTGATCTGGGAACAACCGAAAAGTTGGGAATTTCTTTTACTTTCACTTTTGATAATGGTAAACATGAGAAATAGAGTGGGGAGATTTTCATAAATGTGACCAAGACAACAATAATAACCTGACAGGTGTTCTAATCCCTTCCAAACTAGACAAAAAGTGTTAAGGGTCCTTTCACATGTGCATTCCATTTTTTTTTATATCAGCTCAGTCACGTTATTATCAGTTTACATCAATTTTTCATAAGTTTTTACATCCACTTAACCACTTTAGTCCCAGAGCCATTTTTTTCAATTTTTTTTACATTTTTAATTTACATGATTAAAAAATAATTTTAGGCCTGAAGATTACGTAAAGCCCCCAAGCAATACTGTATATAAGGTAAAGTTCCACGGAGTAAATAGATACCCAATATATCAAGTATTAAAAATTGCATGCATCCATGAAACAGCAAAAAAGATCAATACTCTATATTTTCCATAGGTGATGCTTTAAAAGCCCCTACAGGTCATCAGTTCAGTGCTACCCATGAGCTCTGGTACTAAAATTATTGATCTCACACTAGCGTGCACGGTGATATGTAACATGTGTAGCACAATTGCTGTTTTTTTACATAGGTGCCCCAACGATCGCATATTGTTATGTATGCCAGTGTATGTGGGGGTGGGAATGCTCCATTTTTTTTTCTGTTGGTATTTTTTTTTTTACTTTTCATGTGTCTTTTTTTAAGTGTTTATTTTTTTTAAGTTATGATTTTATTGCCATCACATAGGGTACAGATCCTCTTTGTGGGGGGGGGGGGGGGGGGGGCAGTGTATACAGTAAGGAAGCAGTGTAATTGCCAGCTTTTTTTTTTTTTTACTTTATATTATCAAGAAGAAGCTGTCATTTGCCCCACTGCTAAAGTAAACAAAGGGGCAGGGTCACCCAGTGATATCACCTGGTGTCCCCACCCCCTTGTTTACTTCAGTGGAGAAGCTGAATGCAGTTCCTTCTCAGAGCTATAAAGCAATGAAAAAAAAGCCGACAAATACTTTTAAAGTGGGCAATGACAGTTAGTGCCGGCAAGTGAGGGAGCCTGCCTGCATAAACTGCACCGTACATACTACTCCTCTCCTGCCTTTCTCCGCTCAACACCCCCACCTTCATATCTGCAGTACACACAGTGCCCCAACCCCCCAACCTGCATTCATTCAGCTTTTTTTTTTTGCTTACTTTTTGCTGTCAGCGGGAACACCCACTGACAGCAGAGATGAATCACTGGTTGTGTTGTTATGACACCAGTGGGTCCCGGCTCCTAACAACCAATGCAAAAATGAACCGTTAGTCCGTTTACATCCGTTTATCCTCCATTCTGTTTTTTTTTAACAGTACAAAAATAGGGGTTTACTACATCTAAAAAAACAGATGTGGACGGATGCGGATATAAATAGATGATCATCCGTTTAGGCCTCTTTCACATGGACGCTCCGATCGGGTCCGCCTGCCTGTTTTTCAGGAGGACCTGATCGGAACCTCCATTCTCCTTAATGGTGCGGCGGGTGTAAATGGATGTGTTCATTTATACCCGCTGACATCCAATCCGATCCAACCCACAAAAAAAAGGGACAGCTGGGGATCAAATTCCCTTTTTGTCCATCGGATCGAGTCGGATGGACACGGACAGGCGGTCCGTTTTCATCCGACTGCTCATTGAGGAGAGCAAGCTGCTCTGTGTATGCTCTGCAGCAGTGGAACGGACACAGAGCTGTCATCCGCTTGCTAGCAGGAATCAGCAGAGAGATCCCCCGCTCAGCAAGCGGATCCACTAAGCAAGTCTGCCCATGTGAAAGGACCCTTACATCTGTTTTACCACAGAGATGCATTGATGTCCATTTTTCATCCATCAACAGATGGATGAAAAACGGACAAACAGAACCTCCGTGTGAAAGAGGTTTTAGTTATACTGTAAAGTTGATTGAGAGAGTTTAATTCTGCTTAAAAAATCTACGTCTATGCTATTAGCTTATTAATAAACTTAGTTAATTCTTCTCAGTATTGTCACTAAATTCTAAAATTGCTAATATGATAATACCCTATGGTAATGCACTGCAATACTGTATTCTGTTCAAAAAACAATCTAAATCACCACATGAGAGAGTGACACAAATCAAATTATTAACACAGACTACATTGTGCTGTTATAGCATAAAACCCATTATAAAGGAACAAAGCCAGGGAAACGTGACAATGGACATGCTGCAACAGTGTGACACAGTTAGAGAACAGAGCATGTCACCCTGATTCCTGGATTTAAGAATGACAAGAAAGTAAGTGAGGTAGCATTAGCAGAAAAAAATAATCACACACAAAATACTGTAGAATGATGATTTTTTTGTTTAAAGGCTTTGAGAAAAAGAAAAAGACACGGTTATATCCAAAGTTATTTCAGGACATGAGCTGGTTTATAATAATATATCCAAGTTAGGTAGGTATCATATGCATAAGAACTTCTACACTAACAGAGACTGGTAATACCCTGTGATATATTTAATTTATATTGTATTAATTTCCTTATGGGTGAATGGACTGTCCACCAGGAATTGACTGAACGAAATAGAGGGGAGAGAAGAGGGAAAGGAAAGGGGGGGTGATGGAAGATTATTGAAGGATGGGTATAATAGAAATTGACAGAATTGGACCCAGGGTGTATCTACAGGAAACCACTGACCACAGTACACCCAATCAGGGCACAAGATAAACAGAGAACAGGGAACTGATGGAATCAAGAGCCCTCAAATCAGTAAAGAATCTATGTGGAAAAAGGAAGGCATATAGGCTTGAATCCATAGAGTCCAGATTTGATTTGATTTAGCCATGAGGGGGAGTGTCACTAGTTTGAATTAATTAGCTGTACAGACTTCAGGGTTTTTTTTGCTGAGGTCAGTCTTATAGTGCAGGGGTCCTTTCAGAATGAGACACCAATTACCAGCATAGATGATAAACTCTAATCCAGTACCATTTTCAGTTTTGGTCTTTTTCACCAGATATGCAAGAAAGGTCTCTCCAACTGGCAGTCACAAAACCAAAGGCCTAAATAGCCAGGAACAGAACAGGAGATCCTCAAGGGGACTAAATACCAATGCAACAAAAGATTGTAGCTGTCTTCGGCTAAGATCAAGTGTAGTATCTGTTCTTATCAGTGTCCAGTGGGGGTGCTCCCGACCATTCTAGCTTTGCGGGGATGGTTGTTGTATAGTACCCTCACTGGAATGATGGGGGTCCGGAAGGCTAGTACCGGAGGGACAGAAACCGGGGAGCGCCACGAGTTAAGCTGGGGCCCCGGGAGTAATTCCTCTGGGAAGACTGGAAAGACCCAGTACCTCCTGATTTGGACGGATCTACCTTGGTCTGGCCAGGGGCTGGGGACGCAAAAAGTCCGCAAACTCAGTGCCCCCTGGGGAAGACGCTCTCAGGGGTGTCACTAGTAACACTTGGGTGTGGGACCCCATGGTGTGAAGATGACACATGGCCACTGTTTTTCACCTCTTTTTGCACAGCGCCCTAAGGACCAGGCCTTTTGGCTAAGTTCAGGGCAATTTTTGCTACGGGCCTCAGGGCCTGGTCTGTGCACAATTCGGCACGGTACCACTTTTTTATTTTTTCTTTCTCTTATTTATTATGCACTTACCCACGTTTGTCACTTTTTCTTTGCCTTATGTGTGTGTTTTTTCACGGATGGAGGGTGTGGGTCCTCGGGCCTACCCTGAAGTCTAGGGGGAGGATGTGTGGCCATACGGTAACTTCCTCCCCTGATCCCTAGGAGGCTCTTCTTCGGGAGAGCCTCCTTGCCTAGTACTGGATGTCCGGCTTCGGCTGGGCATAGGGAACGGTGGTCCACCAGGCCTTTTGGCCAAGAGGACCAATTGGGAACCTTGTCCCCGTCAGGAGCTTCGTGCCCCGGGGGATCAGGGTAAGCGGTCCAAGCCCCTTTAGGGGTAGGACACAGCACACCCCTAAGTGCACTTTTTCGTGTGGTGTTTTGCACTTGCACTTTTTTTGTGAACACTTACGGGTTTTTTCGTTATAGTTGCACGTTTGCGGACTTAAAAAAGCTGTCTTCAACCACTAGAATAGCAGAATTATGAGCAGTAGAGATCTAGATTTGCTGATAATCTGCTACATCCAAGGACCCTGTAGACTTCTGTCCCACTTCCTTCGTTATGTAAGCAACTCATCCTACAGGTGGGCAAGAAGCACACTGCAAAGAAATGAGACAAGACCCTGCAAGTTATCCAGAAGCCGGTTTTTGAATGATGTTAGAAGAATCCTCTGCAAGAGATATGACTTTGAAGAAAGTGTTTAATCTGTATATAGTGAAAAACAGCCACTTGTTGTAAGCAGTGGGCAAATTAAAGTGTTCAGAAAAGTAACAGAGCACTGAAAGAGTGTTGGATCAAAAAAAAAAGCCACTATGTAAAAGTCACTGCTGAAAGTGTGTTGGGCCTCATAACCAGGCAATAATAAAGGATTAATGAGAATAACATGAGAGGGGAGAGAGGAGAGATTGCAGTCCATAGATAGGGACTGCCATAGGTAAAACACAGGTGTAAGAAATACATTTTGGCAGAAACATTATTTCATTGCAGTGACTCTGCCCAGTCAAGAAATATGGTATTTTCCCAAGACGTTAGTAGATAACATAAGTGGTGCAATAATTTTGAGTATTTGGCTTATTAAAGGGTTTCATTTGAAGGGTTCGAGTGAATTCCCAAACAGTACTGGACCCAAGTAAACATGAAAAACGTGTGCAGGAATTCTAGGACAGATGGAGATAGAGATATGTTCAAGGCCTTGAATTTAGTCTCATGATTCTGGAGCCCTGAGGGTGCCAAACCAGGGGAGAAGTGGCATTAAAGTGTTACTAAACCCATGACCCTGCATTCACTATGTCTGGTCTCCCACAGTATACACAACATAGAAATTAAATTATTTTAATAAATATGAACTGCTAAATAACTTTTCTCATCAACAGTTAGAGCAGTATTATAACTTCTATCAATGTCAAGCAAAGCATTGTTTAAAGCTTGTAGGAGGAGTTTTCATTCTCCTCTAGGAGGATGCAGAACCCCTGACCTCTATCTGGACAGTGCTGATTGGCCCTGTGCTGATCACATCTATTCTCCCAAGAAAAAAAATACCTCTCTAGCAATAAACACCAAACAGCATGTGCACAGTGACTCCAAAAATCTGATTTATCAGGAGATATTTAGGGGACAATGGAAGAAGGGGAGGATCAAAACATTATTTTTACATGCTGTGGAGAATTAACCCCTTAGGTTCCACAGTGAGTATAACAAGCATGCTTTACTGCATATGCAGACTGATTTTACTGTTTTGGGTTTAGTAACACTAAGTTTGTCAAAGAGATCAGTGGCTTAATCGGAAACAAAACATCATCTGCAAAAAAAAGCAGAAAGTATTGTGATAACTAGCCTCTTCAGTTCCCATAACATTGGATATTTGACAGGAGTCACATGGAAATCCAGAATACTAGATGTAAGCCCTGGGAGAGGCATACAGGGCCTTAATTGTTGAAATTGGGGGTGAAAACCCCATCATTATAAAAAGGTAGTCACAGATGAGGGAGGCAAATGCTTTTCATATATCTAAGGACAAATGCATGAGCAGGGTATGTCTTTTGGTGCGCTAAGTGCAGGAGAAGAGAGATCCTTTGAATAGTGTCCCCTGCCTGCCTGGGGTGAAACCCACTTGATCTTTTCATATTGAATCCATCAACACACTATTAATTCTAGCCAGCAAGATTTGGCCTAATAATTTCTTGTCAGTTTTGATCAATGATACTGGACTGAAGTTTTTCCAGGAATTGTGGTCTGTATGTATTCAGTACAACACAGATAGCTGAGAGGAGGGGACAATGTGTAGGTGAGGCACCCTCGCTCAACTAATTGAAGAGTTTGACTGGGGGGGGGGATCCAAAATGTCCTAAAATAAACAGCAGGGAAGCCATTCGGTCACAGCTTTTTCCCATATTTTAACATTTTGAAAGTCTGCTTAACCTCTAGTTCAAATATTTCCCTATCAACTTCTTTATGGAAGTTTGAGCAGCTAGGGCAATTGTGGGATATAACAGGGTTCAAAAAGGTATCAAGGTATCAGCGCAAACAAAGTTCATGTACCTACTTTTTGGTAGAACTGGGTTAAGCGAAATTATTTGAATATCTTTAATATCTATTATATCTGTAGAAAGGTGCCCCTGCTCTGTGTTCCAAGTTTAGTGAAATATGGTAGTTTTCCTTTTTTTCCAACAAACTGGGCCCCAAAAAAACAGTCCTATCAACAGTGTGTTAAAAAAAAAGTAGCTATAGTAACTGTGAAGGCTGTTAATGGCACTTCTAATGAACTGTGGTCTGAGAATGATGACAATGACAAGAGTTAGATTAGTCACAAAGGTCTGGCCACTGCTGCAATATGTCAACTCAAGATGATGATAAAGACCTAGATTTAAAAATGGTAAAAAAATTAATCTAACAAGGAAACAGAAGCTCTAAACAGCACTAGTAATGTTCTGAGACAGAATTTTTAGGGAAGCTTTGGGGAAACGTTTGCCCCATTTTTCCTAAATAACAAGCACCTCCAGCTGCCTGAACATTATTTTTGATATCCTGTAGACTGCCCAGACACAGTGAAACCCAGGCCACTCCATATTTGTTTCTATTGGTTAGGGGGCCCCCCCGAACACAGTGATAGCTCAACATTAGAACCAATGAGGTTGAACCAGATGAGAAACAACAGAAAACATACGCTACAGAGGGTTTTGGGGTGCCTAGATGCTCTATATCAGTGTTTCTCAAGCTTTTTGTTAGTCAGAGCAGCCTGTGAAAGTATGCAAAATCTCAAGGCTCCCAGTCTCAAATAGAGCCCCCCCTTTAGAATCTCCCCTTTACATCCTCATTCTTTGCCATATTTTCACATCACAGTCCTCATTCCACCCCATATTTTCACATCACACTTTTTTTTTCTCTTTCAGAAGAAAATTCTTCTTTACAATAATCACTACAGCATAGCTGTAGCAGCATGGTGCCACGCAGGTGGCTGAGAAGGTTTAGAAGGAGATGGTTTTTTGTGCCCTTCTAAATGCTGGAGATGCCATGAATGCTGCCCAAGCTGGATTAGTATCGTGCATTTCCATGGTGCTGGTGGCCAGCCTGCCTACACCACGGCACTGACATTGTGCAAAAATATCAGAAGCATTGCAGCACCTCTGACAACTCTAGAAGGCACCCTGGTTGAGAAATGCTGCTCTATAGAGCTGAAGCCTGCTGGAGCGGTCTGTTCAGGGTCAGTAGGACTTTGTTTTTCCAATAGGTTTGCTTTAAAAAACCCACAATATGTATGACAGTGAGGATACATAAGATTTGTGTAGTATTTATCTGTTTTGGAGATTGGTAGAAATAAGGATTAAAAAAAAAAAAAGTCTTTAAACTTTAAAAAAAAAAGACAAGCATACCCCAAACCAAAGCTGCCTAATATTTATTTAAAACATATTTTCCTACCTTCCCAAATACACCTTTAAACAATGAGGTAATGTGTATGTTGACTCAAATAGTAAATTCTCATACAATCTTTAACGTGTTAATATAATTTATAAATTCATGTTCAGTACTTTTAAATCTGCATATTTTTTTGTGATGTTGTGATGATACTGCAATGAAGGTCTTTCTTCAGGCACTCCCTGTTATAGGGTGACATTGCTCTTTATCCCAGTCCAAGTTGTACTCTTGCACTGTCACTCGGGCTTCTGATGCAGGCTACACAAGTCGTCATTTCAGCACACATTATGCAGACATACCTGGTGATATTTCAATTAAGTCCAAGGAATTCCTGTTATAGGATGACTATGCTCTGTCCCTGTGTTCTATTTATATTTCTGAGTTGTCATCCTGTCATACAAGCTTCAGATGGGGGCTGCAAATATACACGCTTTACAGATGTGGTCCACTGTTGTCACCAGCTTAGGAAAACTTATCCACAGAAATGCAAAGCAGACACTGGACTGTACACATTCAAGGAGGCTGCACTGGGATGCATCAATAGTCAAAAAAAGGTGAAAAACAAAGACTCAACAAGAAAATTATATAGCTTCATTATAAAATTAGCAAACTAAGTCACATATTTATTTATTTTTATCATCGTTCTTATAGTGGCGGAAAGCTCACACATATACTCAGTGAACTGAATAGCCTCAGATGATACACAGAGATTAACCACTTGCCCTGTTGAGGATTTACCCCCCTTCATGACCAGGCCATTTTTTGCGCTACGTTATTTTAACTGACAATTGCACGGTCATGCAATGTGCATCCAAATGAAATTTACGTCCTTTTTTCCCATGAATTGAGCTTTCTTTCAGTGGCATTTGATTGCCTGTGCGTTTATTTTCTGCGCTATAGAAGAAAAAAGTCCGACAATTTTGAGAAAAAAACCAATATTTTTTAACTTTTTGCTATTAAACATGTCCAGTAAAAAAAAATGTAAAAAAATAAAATTTAGGCCAAAATGTATTCTGCTAAATGTCTTTGCTAAAACAAATCCCAGTAAGTGTAAATTAAAAGATATATGTGAAAGTTTTAGTGTTTAAAAATGGCGATATAGATACTGGAATTTTTTTTTAATGGCAGCGATCAGCGAGTTATAGCATGACTGCGGCAGGCATTCTGACACTAGGGGGAACTGACTTGATGTCACTGACATCCCCAGTGACACCAATACAGTGATCAGTGCTACAAAAAAAAAAAAAAAAAGCACTGACACTGTACTAATGGCACTGGGCAGGAAGGGGTTAACATGAGTGGTGATCAAAGGGTTAACTGTGTGCTGTTTTACTTGTGTCTGTGCTTCATTGTGATCACACTGCTTTGGATGGCTGTGCTGTACACAACTATCCAAAGCAGTGTGCACATGCTGACAGGGAAGAGAGCTGTATTGTTTACATACAGTACTCCTCCCCGTCAGAGATACTCAGCAATCACCGTGCACCGACGAGTAATCACCAGCCATGACTCGGTGATTGACATCAGCGGCTGCGAATGGCAGTGCGGGTAGGGTGCGCGCACCCTCTACCCGGAAATGCAAAGTCACATATATATACGTGATTTTGCGCACCCATGCCGCCCTGTAGCTGTATATCTGCTATAGGGTGGTCGGGAAGCGGTTAAACAAATCCTGCTACATAAGTTATACCTACTTTTCTGTAGCCCTCTCTTCTCTACAGCCATTAAAAGTGCAGAATTTTTACAGCTTCTCTGACCTTTCAGAGAGCAGGGGACAGGGAGCAAAGTCTCACACTACAAAAGCTCAGTGAGGAGAGCTCTGAGCCCTGATTGGAGGGAAGTGTCACACACCCCTCTTCACAGAACACAAGGAACATGCACAGCTGTGGCTATCAATCACCGGCTCTATGTGGGAGCTTTCTTCTCCATTATCAATTAAGTGATGAGGCATCACAGAGAAATCACATTCGGTGCTTTGATAGAGACAAGTACAGAGTATAGAAGGATGTTCTTTGTTCATATTTAATGTCTGGAGTTTACAACTGCTTTAAGTTGGAAAAGCTGTACATAAAAACTGCTTATTTTGGAGACATTGCTGTCCTTTAAAGCATATAATGGCCCACTAAACACTGCTGTGCAATTAAAGCCCAACTCTGGGAAAACTAAATGTTGTCCCTTGCAGTGGGGCTGCACCCTAACTGCAAATGTTAACTTCTCATTTCTGTCTACAGGACAGGAAAAGCACTTTTACTTACTGATCTGCTGATCCCCTGGCAGACCGTGCTCAGGCAGTAGATTGTTATTATGTGTCTTCATGTCGAGTGCAAAGCTGCTGGCCTGCATTGGTCTTTATGACATCAGAGGACTAAGAACTAGTCACTAGTTTTGCCCGTGGTCTTATTGTAGCTGTTCCTTCCCCGCTATTGACATACTATACCTTGTTTTACACTGGGTTGCTATATGGAGGCAGCCATGCTGGTAGGGGCTGGACTTTGCTTCCTCATGTCAAAGCCTCCAGTAAGCAGAACAGAGAGAGTAGTTACATCATCAAATTTCACTTCAGATCTGGTGAGACTAGCAGTCAGAGGCAGCAGCCTGAGATCTCACACTAAAACATACAACAAAGAGGCTGCAGACACAGAAGCGCCTAGGCACCCTCACATTCCAGGAAATGCACAGCTTTTTTTCAGGAGGAATCGCAGATAAAAATGGTATATTTCCCAAGAGGAATCACAGACAAAAAAGGTATATTTCCCAATGTACTATGCAGACAAAAATACATGTAAAGTTCCACTTTAAAAGTATCAGTGAATTTATCCTGTGAAATAGCATTGTTTTAATAATTTTGGAAAAATTCCTTGTACCTCTGCCAGGAGATTTTAATATTTATACGGCCAAGTTATATCACTCAAGCAGTATTGATATCCCTTGGGGTTGTTATATTACTGCATTATTGTTACCGCATTATCTACTTAAGGCCCAAAAATATGACAAATACATGAGGAAACAGAGTAACGGTCTGCGTTACCAATTATCTGTATAATAAACAGCCTATGAACAGTCTGTAGCCATTTTACATGCAAGTAAACGCTAAAAAACTGATGTGTACTCATACAAAAATGAAAAAGACTAATAAGAGGTTTAAATAAGAGGACCACATTTCAATCCAGCAGCCAAAAGTTTAAAGAGGAACTTCACCCAAAGGCTTGCGCATGCGCAGTGGGCACGGGGCTGCAAAGCTACAAGGCGTCACAGTCATTTGCCCAGAGATAAGATACCAGCGCCTGGACCCGAAGGCAAGACAAGAAGCTGGGTTGGGTGAGGACATCGTTGGATCCAGGGTTAGGCAAGTGTGCTAAAAGTCAGCAGATACAGTAATAGTAGCTGCTGATTTTTACACTTCTTTTTTCTTTTCTTTCTTTTACCAATAGCAGAATATCCATTTGTCAGTAAAACTATAACACGTGTTACAAATTTTACATGTATTCCTATAGCTCATACAGTAACAATTGCTGAAAACATGAAATTTATAAATATCAGTCTTATTTGAATTATGCTGATGAAATGTCAGCAGCTAGAACTACAACTGCAATGCATGGGATACAGAAAACAATAATAACCACCACAAGAATTGACTGCAACAAATTCATCACCATGTTTGCAAAAATGTAGATGGAAAATAATAAATGTAAGCAATAATAAACTGAAATTAAGCATGGAGAACAGAGCATACAACATGGGCAAAATAAATTACCTAATAAATCAAAAAGTAAATGATAAATGAATCACAGAATAAATGGTAAACTGTACAGTTTGGAATAGTTTAAAGGTTATACATACATGAGCATCGGCAACTGCCAATGGATCATCTTTAGATGCTGGATGACTTTACCACCAAAGTTGATCTCATTCTCTCTATCACATTTCATAAAATCACTGAATGTTAAAACCTCAGGAGCTACAACCATGTAGTATTAATGTGTAAAAAACTCATCAGGTATAATATATATAGGTTTTAATATGTACAGTTGTGTTCAAAATAATAGCAGTCAGACATCACTAACCTGATCAATCACTGTTTTTGGTAGAAATTATATTTCTACAAGGCAAATAATTTACTAGCAGGTGTAGTAGAGTAATAGAAATCCAACAGACCCAACAGTCATGACATGCATGCTGCTGATTCTGTGTAATTGAATCGCTAATTGAAAGGGGCATGTTCAAAATAATAGCAGTGTGGAGTTCTATTAGTGAGGTCATTTCATTCATTCTTTGAAAAACAGGTGGCAATTATTGCCCTTATTAAAGGAAGGAAGGCAGCAAATGTACATGCTGGTTACAGTGCATTTCTCTCTGAAATTCTGAGGAAAATGGGTCGTTCCAGACATTGTTCACAAGAACAGCGTACCTCTTGATTAAAAACTTGATTGGAGAAGGGAAAACATATAAAGAAGTGCAGAAAATGATAGCCTGCTCAGCTAAAATGATCACAAATGCTTTAAAATGGAAACCAAAACCTGAAAGACGTGGAAGAAAGTGAAAAACTACCATTCGAATGGATAGAAGAATAGCCAAAATGGCAAGGACTCAGCCAACAATCAGCTCCAGGAAGATTAAAGAAGGTCTAAAGTTACCTGTGAGTACTGTTACAATTAGAAGACGCCTATGTGAAGCCAAGCTATCTGCAAGAAGCCGCCGCAAAGTCCCACTGTTGAAAAAAAGACATGTGCTGAAGAGGTTACAATTTGCCAAAGAGCACACTGACTGGCCTAAAGAGAAATGGCGCAACATTTTGTGGACTGATGAAAGTAAGATTGTTCTTTTTGGGTCTAGTGGCCGGAGACAGTTTGTCAGACGACCCCCAAACACTGAATTCAAGCCACAGTACACTGTGAAGACAGTGAAGCATGGTTGCGCAAGCATCATGATATGGGGATGTTTCTCATACTACGGTGTTGGGCCTATTTATCGCATACCAGGGATCATGGATCACTTTGAATACATCAGAATACTTGAAGAGGTCATGCTGCCTTATGCTGAGGAGGAAATGCCCTTGAAATGGGTGTTCCAACAAGACAACGACCCCAAACACACCAGTAAACGTGCAACATCTTGGTTCCAGACCAACAAGATTGACGTTATGGAGTGGCCAGCCCAATCCCTGGATCTTAATCCAATAGAAAACTTGTGGGGTGACATCAAAAATGCCGTTTCTGAGGCAAAATCAAGAAATAGAGAAGAACTGTGGAATGTAGTCCAATCATCCTAGGCTGGAATACCTGTTCACGGGTGCTAGAAGTTGGTTGACTCCATGCAACACAGATGTACAGCAGTTCTCAAAAACAGTGCTTATACAACTAAATATTAATTAAGTGATTCAAAGGAAAGCAAAATCTTCAAACATTTTTCAGTTTATATAGTGAATGTTTGAGTTTGTAAAGAAGAATACAAACACTGCTATTTTTTTGAACAGTCTAATATTCACTTTTCTTCAATTTTTTTAGAGGAACAACACAAATTTGATATATTTTTCTTCATGTTTTGATTTGGAATAGAATGTGTAGTGTTCCCAATGCATTTGTGTGTATGGAAAAAAAAGCTATTAGAAGGATTTTAAGCTTTATTCACTTTTTTCAACGCACTGCTATTATTTTGAACACAACTGTATGTCAAATCCAGTTCCAGGAAAAACCCAGATATTATTGTTTGTGGTATAAGGCAATCTGTATCAAAACCAAAAAGAACAAACACTTAAAAACTTGTCCATTGCTTTCTTCACATACTAATGCATGAGACACTAATAATAAGATATGTCACTTTCCTGCCAGAGCCATTCTTTCATGTGGGCTCCAGAAAAAAAGACTACAGCTCTACTTAGAAATGTTTCCATCACCAAAACGCACAGGCAGCTTGTGGACAGCAAATAGAATGTACAGCCCTCCTCCACCTACAATGAAAGTGATTCACAGTGGCTCCCGAGGATGTCCTTTTTGGAAACCTGTGCGTGTTAGTGCAGGCAGCATTCGCACATAAGCTAATGGGGCACCGATGCGCAATGGCACTATGACTGATCAGACATGTACCACTGAGTACAGTAATCTTGTGACTTTGATTTTCTGTTGAGTGACCGTAAGTCTAGGAAAGCAGCGCACTGAGAGCAGGACACAAATGGATGAGACTGTAATATAAAGAAAATGTAAGTGATTGTGCTGTTATTTAACATAAATCCTTCACTGGACTCTATCAAATATATCTGTTAGGACAGGGGTAGACAACCTTTGAGAGATAGAGATCTACCTGAACAACATGAAAGAGATCAGAAATCACCAGAGTACTTTTTTAAGCAATTAACTATCAAGACTTAACTAAATAGTAAGGAAAACTTAGAAAAATGTATTTATTTCAGGTACTTATATAGCGCAGTCACTTTACATATTATTATTATTATTACATCGAGTTTATATAGCGCCAAAGGGTTTGCTCAGCGCTGTACAATAGGGGGGACAATACATGGCACAGTACAACAAAAACAGACAGTGTACGAGGGGTAAGAGGGCCCTACTCTTTCAAGCTTAAAATCTACATATATATATTGTACATTCACATCAGTCCTTAACCCTCAAGGGGCGTACAATCTAAGGTCTCTAACTTACATTCATACATACACATACTAGGGCCAATTTAGACAGGATCCAATTCACCTACCAGCATGTCTTTGGAGTGTAGCAGGAATCCGGAATACCCGGAGGAAACCCACACAGGCACAGGGAGAATATGCAAACTCCAGGCAGGTGGTGCCATGGGTGGGATTTGAACCAATGACCCTAGTACTGCCAGGCGGAAGTGCCAACCATTTAGCCATTGTGCTGCCCCATATAATAAAACAAACATCACTGTAAAAATATAAAACTTAGCCTACCTTAACCCCTTCACGCATAAGGGTAAAACAAATCTAAATGCCTAAGCACAATTCTGCAAAGTTGACATGTGATAGTAAAACCGTACATATCATCACAACTACTTTATACATCCAGGTGGATTATACCTTGATTTTTTCAGGACAAATTGAGCTTTCATTTGGTGGTAAATGGTAATGGATAGATCCTGATTTTTTTTTATTATCAAAGGAAAACTGGCCCAAAATAGTAAAAAAAAAAATCATTTTTTTTTATTTAGCTGTGTGTTTCTTGTTACAACCATAATCTACCACCAAAGAACAACCCAAAATAAATTCTCCAGCTCTTGACGATCGCAGCGATACCATATTTGTGTATGTTATTTGTTGTTTGCACCCGTAGTACAGCCCAGAAACAATAGTGCGCATTTTGTTTTTGTTTTTTTTTTTTTAAACTAAAACACACTGACATTAACACTAACTGACACTGATACCAATTTTGTTTAAATCCTGACCTTTGACCCTGACCCAAACACTAACCCTGGCACTGAACTAGATCAAACTTTGATCTAGGTATTTTTCTTTATTTTTTTTTATTTTTTAATATTTATCTTTTTTTACAAACTTTTTTTTTTCTCTGTATGCCAGGAGTTAGAGAAATACAATGTATCTCTCTTCTCCATTCATAGAGAGAGAAAAAAACAAGGGGGCTGGGCTGTGCTGTGACTGATCACTGTGATAGCCAATCAGAGGCTATCACAGCGATCATGTGACCCGGAATTGGTAGTCCCGGGTCCCAATCGTTAGAACGTGACCTGGGGCTCTCAGTGACACAGCGGTCTCTGTGCTGGGAGCGCGCCGAGCTCCCAGCACAAAGACAGGTACGCAAATATGCAGCCCCACGGAAAAAAGCCCAGTTCTGTGAGGCCGCATATTTGTGTGACGTCGGCGTCAAGGGGTTAACCACTTCCAGTCCAGACACTTTCATCCCCTTCCAGTCCAGGCCAATTTTCAGCTTTCAGCACTATCACACTTTGAATGACAATTGCGCATTTTTTTATGACAACTTTATTTTGGTGGTACTTAATCACCACTGGGATTTCTATCTTTCTTCATAAATCTTGGCCAAAATGTATTCATCTATCTTTTTAGTAAAAAAAAAAAAAAACCCAAATAACCAAATATTATAATTTTTACTTTTTTTTAAATATTATTTATGTTTTTCTAACATACTGTCACCCTAGCAATACAGTGTCATAGTGGGGGGACCCATAAAGGTTGTAAAATCAATCATCTCTCCTTCTCTCTGGCTGCATTCCTGCAGACATTGAGAAATACTGTGTGAGCTGTGATTGGTCACAGCTTGTCGCGTGGTACAAGGATGTTGTGAATAGCCTTGTACCATGTGACCTCTGTGATCACTCACAGATTTCACAAGTAGTAGGCAATGATGTCAGGAAGTGACTTCTTGTTTACTACTATTCATGTGATCACTGATAGAAGAGTGGATGGTGTCAGAGAAGCAGTAGACAGTGTTAGTCTGTAGAGCAGTGGACAGTGTTAGTAGTTTTTTATTTGTATTATTTTATTTTGTTTATTACTTTCTACAATATTTAAAAAAAAATTTTTACAGCTTTTTTTTTTTAGGAGCCCTGTTGGGTGGCCTTGGTTGGCCTTGGTTAAATATCAGGGGTCCAAGCAGACCCCTGATGTCTCATATTTGACTTAAAGAAAGAGACCGAGAACTGATTCCCCAGTCCCTTTCTCTGCAGCCTCAGGTGCACTGGATAGTGAATGAATGGGCAGTGGTCTGTGCTGAGCGGCTTCCTGTTTATTCACAAACTGAAGCACAGCAAACAGTTTATTATGCTTCAGTTGTGAATGGACACAGTCAATGATCACTACCGATCACTGACTGTGTTCATTCAGAAAAGAAAGGGTCCGGTAAATGACATAGTTACTGGCCCCTTCCCTGCTCTACATCCTGACACATCACCCATGGCAGCTGGTGGGAGAGGTGAGAAGGGGAATCCGGCAGTACTGCGGGTGGCCAAGGAAGTACACAGGGGCCTAGGCAACACATGGAAGAGAAACTTAGAGAGGAGGAGCAGTGGGAGGCTGCATTTAGTGGAACCGATGGGCTGTATTTTACTCCCCGCAGCAGCTGAATGCCGGTGGGAGGGAGAGGAGAAGAAGCGGGCATTTGCCGGAATTCAGCTGCTGCAGGGAGTAAAATACAGCCAATTGGTTCCACTAAATGCAGCCTTCACAGCCCTCCTCTCCAGTTCCAGGGTCGGCAACCAGGGAGTGTGATCTACCTGTTACCTGCCCACAATCAACAAGTAGATCGTGATTGATGGGTTGCCATGTTAGGACATGTGGCTAAAAAAAAGGGAAGGCTTTAGTACTAATTTAAAGGATAAGTTCACCTTAAAAAAAATAAATGCACATTTTGCAGGTATTTTTGGACCCTAGAATGCATTGCACCAGCAATCAGCAGATCACTGGTGCTATGTGGGACTTCTGAAAACTGTCAGTGTAAACTGTCTGCCCGTACATTGCAGGCAGTTTCACATTGACAGAAAGGATCAATGAACTATCAAAGCACTCAACAGCGCTGTGGTAGTTTATTGAGAAATATAAGCTGACATCCACAAAGGATGTTGATACTTGTAGTTGATTTGTTCATAAAACTCTGAATGCCTGAATGACACAACTGTGTGGGCAGAGCCCTGCACAACTGCTCTCTTTTCAAAAAAGCACAGCTGGTACAAGGAACTTCTCTCCATACTGCTGTTACACAGTGGTCTCAGAGCACCAAGCCACTGCACAAGCGGGAACATGTTAAATGTTCTACCCTAAAAACCGAAACATGTAACATTTTCCCAAAGGTGAATGTGAATGTATTGGTCATCCAGACTGGATGATTCACATCTTTAGCCATGTGTCAGGGCTGGGCTCCTGCTACTTAATGAGCAGCTCTTTTCTTTCAGTGCTCAGAAGCTGCTCAGCTGTTGGTTAATTACCAGCCACCTGTTGTCTCCACAATGATTCACCTGGATACCATTACCTGTATCACTAGTCCAGCCCAAAGCCAGCCCTTTTTGCTACTTTAGCAGCTTAGCTCATTCCTTCTTGCCCTTGTGTGTTCTATGATCTCCACTGTGTTCCTGCATACAACTCGGTCTGGCTGACTTCTCTTTCGATTCCTGTTCCTGGTTTTTGCTCCTGGCTATGCTGACTTCTGGTTTCCTGACCCTGGCTTGTCTGAGTACCCACTCTGGCATTCAAACCCTGGCTTCTGTTTTTGACTACGTTCCTGGACTGTGTTATTTTTGCTATTTCATTAAAGCTGTGATTTTACCTGCACTTTGTCTCCGCCTGGTTTATGGTTCCTGACACCATGTGACAAACAATTGACACATGCAGCAAAGACGTCTGCCTTAACACATTTCATGACACAATGGTGACTAGATTAAGGTGATTAAATTACCCATGTGGGTATAAATGTTGGAATATGTTTCCTTCACTCATTTGAACTAATCAAGCCACTCTTTTACATTGCAGGACAAATGCAGCTGAATTTGATATGGCCTATTCTAGGCTGGGTTTGGGCTCAATATTATTAAATGAGTAGGCATGTTTTGTTTCAAGCATTCTGCTACAATTGCTAGGCAGCTATTCTCTTGCTATTGTACTTTTAGAACTGGCACAAGCTCTAGTGGGTTGGCCCTATGCTTATGTGACTACAATAAAGGAGGACAAAAAAGTGTGTATATCCCTAATCTGGTAATCTCCTGTGTATACAAGACTACAGAAAGTCAGCTTTAAAGCGGTGGTACACCGCATTAAAAATTAAAAAAAAACATTCCTTGCAAGGCAATGGCAATATGTGCTAGTATGCATCGCATACTAGTTCATTATGTAAAACTCACCTTAAAAACGAAGTCCTCCAGTGGAGTGCTATCACTGCTATCATGGCTTACATCTTCACGCAGTTCTCCTTCCGGGTCCGCAAGCTCTATAATTTGGGGGTCCTATGATCCAGTAAGCTGCTTGTCTTTACCACTGTGGTGTCATGTTTGAATATTTCTGCACTCTTGGGACCTTTTCCTTCCCCCTGGAGGAAATTATCTACATATTATATGGACTGTTTTTATTATTAAGTTTGTTAAGCGCCGCAGGTGTATATGACCATATACATGTATGTGACCAGAGGGGTTGTTGTATAAAATGCAGAAAATGACAGAATTGGTGATGTCTGTGTTCAGATGAGAATGATATAGAAGGACAGAAAGCATACAACTTACCTATCACGTACCTGGTGATGGAGGCCAATAGAGAGAGGGCTTCCCTTTCGGCTAAGTTCCGGACTCCCCTGAGAGTGGGACAGAGGGAGTCAGGCCCAAAGTTGCACAGGTCGCCTGTAGGAGTGCTGGCTGGTGGTCCACTCAGAAGCACAGCTGGTGCACGGAGATAGGTCTGCAGACAGGAGGTGCCTGTGCTTGGTATGCAAGCCCTTCCGGGATTTGGATGTTTACTGGGTAGTCGGTTCAAGCCAAGGTCAGGTACCAGGTGGGAATCAGAGCGGACGTAGTCAGATGGGAAAGCCGAGGTCATTCACAGAGGACCGAGAGAGAGTATCCGTAAGCCAAGCTGAGGTCAGATCAGGGGTAAATCAGAGTAGACAGGTCAGGAGCAAGCCGAGTCGGTAACAGGAAATCACAAGTCAGAAACACAGGACACAGGAAACAGGAACCAGGAACAGGGCACGGGGAGCTAGAGATCATCCAGCAACCAGAGGAAGTGATGAGCCTCCTTATAAAGGCCGTCTGGCACCAGACTGAGGCTGATGTGTACTTCTGTGGTCATGTAGACTATTGGCAGAAATGCCAGATCTTCCAGAACTCCTGCCGTGAACAGGACCCTGATATTACCAATGCATAAGGGAATAATATGAAGGTAAAAGAAATAAATTGTAGTATAAAAAAAGAGTGAAGCAGAAGGAGAATTCTTTTGTGTGGAGAAGGTAACTAAAGGAGTAGGGGTCCTTGCATTTGATAGGCGAAAGACTTTTCTATTCAGGCTGTTGTTGCGTTTTAAAGGACAAAATTGCAACACTTTGAAGACTTTTTGTTGTGATTCATCATGAATACAGTATATTAAGCCGATTTAAACTGAACATTCAGTTGGGTTTTATTCCGCTTAAGACTTTGATCTTGATATGAACATTTGTTATTATATGTAGTTAAAGAAAATTATTTATGACATGTATGCACCAATAAAGAATAAAAGAAAGCTGTCTGACAGCTCTAAGTTGTCTGAGGGAATGGACAAATGTGTTCTTGCCCTGTTCAAACACTTGACCATTCAACCCAAAGCTTTATCCCAAAGCACTAACCCAAGTCCTTTATGTTCCTTGCTAATTTCCCTTTCTAAAAGACATGAAAAGATCAAAATATTCTATAAAACATATCCTCACCAAGTGGCAGCTGTAGGAAGGCTATAACAAGTCTCCATATATTTCAAATATAATTATGGAACAAACTATACAAAGGTATATGTAAGACTTGCACAGTTACTGATTACACTGTTCAACAAATTTTTATTTTTTGCCAGTTTTGGAAACAAAAGGATCCATTTCTTAATGAATTTCACATTCTGAGTTCAAATATAACAATGAAATTTGTCAATTGGCTCTAGTTTTTCTGTAAACGGAAAGTTTTCTACTATAGGCGTAATGACTACATAATGCACAATAATTATATAGATAGATGTCTTTCCACAAATATAAAGCAAGTGATATTGACTACATAACAAAGCCTAAATGGCATAATATATTGCATAGGATTACCAAGAAAAATTATAGCCATAAGCTAAGTTGAATCATTTTAATACTTAGGATTCTCACTAGTTTTATCTTCAGTTTGTGTCGGTTTTGCTTCTCTTGGCTTTTCTCTTGTATTCGAGGAAAGGGCTATCTCTTACAACTGCACGTGACTACACGCTTCAGGTTCTTCCTCACTTGACTCAACCACAAAGGATTCTGGTGCTTTAGGAATTGGTAGCCCCTCTCCATGAGGAACTGGACGTATTGCTGATGGAATATTTGGATAGTGCACAGATAACTTTTTCTTCTTATTTAGCCCTTTTACAATTGGAGGCACCATACAAAAGTAACAATTACTAACATGATCTGTTGGCTCTCTCCAAATCATTGGCACAGCGAAAGGCATAGATGCCTTTTTTCCATTCAACCATTGCTCCAGTGCCGTCCCACAAGAATTGCAGCATATATGTGGTGCCCAGCTCTTGTCCTGGTCTCCTATCTTGCAGCCAAAATACAAGTTGTAGGCTTTCTTAATCATTCCTGTTATCCTCCTTTTTTGTGAGATAAAAGTTATTTCACTGCAGATATAGCAGAAATTATCTGCTTTATTCACACAAGTTCGAGGCATTACTGAGTAGCCTATATAAGCATAAAACGAAATGTAAAGACGCTGTCGAACTACAATCAGCTACAGATACTGCAGCTTTTATGCAGTGAAGTGATGCAATTAAAGGCTAATATTGCATCATCTCAGTATACATGCAATTTTCTATTGGTCACCAGTATCAATTGCGCAATATGCAGCTGAAGTTGCATCATAATTTTGAATGGCTTACGTCATTAGATGGGTGAATATATCATGAAAACTAGAGCCAATCAACATTTTTTAGGGTCATTTTCGTTTTCAGCACCCCAAAATTATGTAAGATTAGCTAATTTTATGCCCAAAACTTTTTACCTGTTGAACAGTGTTATTTTACGGTTGGCAAGTTTTAGCCATATTTGTAAAATGTTCTGGTTGGTAAGGCCGTGATAACAAGCTTTCACTGAAGAAAAAACTATGCAACAGAAATCCTCCAGAGCTCATTCCAACGCTGTTGTCAACAGTGTGCAATAGATTCTGCATAATTGCCTTTATCACAGGTTTGCAGGGCTTTACACAATCTTCAACCTGTATTCCCATTCTTCATTTTACATACGTACATTCATTCACAGCAGTCTTGTGGTAAGCACACAAACAAGCAATGATAAATTGTATTAAGCTATTAGGCTGGTACGGAGCCAGTTCACAAATCTTTTTTTATAGGCAAAAGGGAGTCTGGACACCCAAAAAAAATTAACAACGCCCTGAACCAAGCGGGAAGTCACCAGATCAGAACATATAAATAATAATAAGTACACAGCAGAATTACAGACTACTTTATCATCTGCATGGATAAAATATACTTAGGAGAACATTTTTGGAAAATAGTTGAACATTATGACAAAGGTTTTACCTAATTCTTAACAGCCTTCCATCCCATTTTAACTTATTGTAACTGATAAAAAGCATACAGTTGTTACAAAAGTGTACATTCTTACCATAACAAACCTACCTTTCTGCAATGTCAAACATACATTTGTGTATTTATGTAAATCTTGTTACATGTCAGGGAATGCACATACCTATGTGCAGGCACAGAATCCTTGTGAGCCCTGTTCGTGGCCGATTAGCAGGTGCACATGCGTAATCGCTCACACATGTCTGCATGCACGATGGCGCATTGGTGCCAGGTGGGCTATTTAGGCTGCATTAGTGCCTTGTATCACTGCCGTTTGGTATACTACATTCTAGCATCCATGCATTTTGTTCCTGAGTTATCTTCTGTTGCCAACCTGACCTGACCGCTGTCTGTACCCACCCCTGGCCTGCCTTTTGACTATTCTTCTGCTTGCTTGTTTATGATTGATCTGCCTGCTAGTTACCAACCCAGACTGTCTGCCCTTGCCTTTACACTGCCTCCTGCACCTAAACCAGCTGATCCCTGCTGGCATCCAGTTCCTGCACCTCTGCCAGTGTGCAATCTGCCAGCTGCTCCTAAACCACTACCAGTGGGCCATTTGCCAACTGCTGCTGCACTTCTGCCTGCGTGCAATCTGCTCCTGCACTTCTGCCAGAGTGCCATCTGCTCCTGCACTTCTACCAGTGTTCCACCAGCCAGCTACTCCTGCATCCCAGAAACACATCACCATCCATCAGCAGAATACCCCTCTGTGCTTCTGAGCCAGAGCTGTAAGAGAGACATTCCTCTGCACTTCAGGTTCCACCACCAGTTATGTTACAGTACATTTATTAAAGTGATTGTAAAGGATTCATTGTTTTAAATAATATAGAGCAGCCCCAATCCTTCTTTTCTCGGTTCCCCCTCCAGCGTTCCTGGCTCCTTCCCCCTGCCAAGTGCAAGCAGTATGCTATTGTGGTTCTAAAGGCATTCTATGCATTAAGGTGAAAAAAACTTCTACATGCAGCCCCCCTTTATGTACCAGAGCCTTCCTCCGCTCTCCCCTCCTCATTGGTTCAGAGACAGCAACAGGAGCCGTTGGCACCAGCTGCTGTTAATTACAGCCAGTGAGGAGGGAGCAGGGGTGGGGCCAAGCTATACTCTATGTGTCTATGGACAGCTCAGTGAGCGTGTAAGCACTTGGAGAGGGGTAAGAACCAGGAACGCTGGTGGGGGACTCCAGAAGAGAATGATCAGGGATGCTCTGTGCCAAAAAATTGCAAAGAGCAGGTAAGTATAATATGTTTGTTATTTAAAAAAAAAAATATTCCTTTACAATCACTTTAAGCTTCCTATGAGATCTACTAAAGTGTACATTTCTAAACAGCGCTTCCTTTACAGCTATAATTTCATGCCTGATCTATCATAAAGTTAAAATAAATTTTTAGGCCTGTTGGTATCCTTAAGGATGCCATTGCAAAAAGAAAAAAACCCTATAAATATTTACTGCTGTCCAGGAACAGGGTTTCCTGCAGTCACAGTGGCACTGTCTTACTTGCTGTTCCCATTGCAAGAGGGATACATTTTATGGGTTTAATGGACCCACAGTCTAACAGCCAGTGTCGACTGGCCTAGGTCAAGCGCATACATTTGACTTCAGTTTGAGAAGATTCTGTGATCAGAATTCACGAATAGGTGCATTTGACCTACCAAATGCAGGTCCTTCTGAACTGTATTTGAACTGCTTCAAGGGATTTTGCATTCCCATTGAAGTAAGCAAAAGCCCATTAACACAGGCCTTACTTTTGACTGCGGCTCCAAGTTCAGTGCTTAGAAATGTTTATAGTATTATTTTCTTCTGGAAGATGTCAAAGCAATGTGCCCTCATCTAATGTTTTTTTTCATTTATTTATTTTGATGTTTATATTATTTATTTGTACATGAATTATGGGACTTCATTTTCATTTACTATTAATTTGTTCAGTGCATATCATATTTAAAGGGACAACGCACTGCTTATTTTATATTGAGATTGATTCTAGATTGATCCTAGTATTCAGAAATTTTAGTTGCAGCAGTCTGCACTTGTGATGTGCCTTTAAGTGACAATCCTTTTGCTAGGCTTCTTACATGTACAAGTTGGTGTCTGGTGTAATACAGTGTTATAGACATCCATTTGGCAAAATCCCACAGAATACTACTATAGGATAAAATATAATTTCATTTGCTTCATTGGGAAAGATACATACTTTACTATACAGTCTTGTCTGAAATCTTAAAGCTAGATGCTTCTTTATTCCAATATCCTTGCCTAAATTTCACCTCTAGAACCAACTGGTTCAGATTTAGGTTGAATCTGGGATATTTTGATTACATGAGCTGCTTATATATAGACAGCACAGTTTGATTGCCATTGATCTTTATGACCCTACTGGATACAATAAAACAAAAAGACTTCACCAGTACTGCTACCATACGCAATTTGTTCCTCATTGATGCTGGGTTGGTGCCACTAATAGTAGTTCTGAATATTATCCTATATATATGTGTATATACTGTATATATATATATATATATAACTAAATCAAATCAATATTTGGTGTGATCACCCTTTGCCTTCAAAGCAAAAATTCTTCTAGGTACACTAGAACCCATGCTGCCATTTTTCTCTACCCCAGTTCCTATGTTTTTGTGCATACTTGAGTCACTTGTTTCAAAAACATAGGAACTGGGGTGCAGAAAAATGGCAGCAGGGGCTCTGGACTGAGTCAAAATTTGAAATATTTGGCTGTGGCAAGAGGCAGCTTGTTCACAAAGGGCTGGAGAGCGGCTCAATAATGAGAGTCTGCAGGCAACAGTGAAGCATGGTGGAAGTTCCTTGCAAGTTTGGGGCTGCATTTCTGCAACTGGGTTTGGAGATTTGGTCAGGATCAATGGTGTCCTCATTGGTAAGAGATACAGGCAGATACTTATCCATCATGCCATACCATCAAGGAGGTGTGTGATTGGCCCCAAATTTATTCTGCAGAAGGACAACAATCGCAACATACAGACAATGCCATTAAGAGCCATCTTCCGTGTAAAGAACAAGGAGTCCTGGAAGTGATGGTTTGGCTCCAACAGAGCCCTGATCTCAACATCATCAAGTCTGCCTGGGGTTACATTAAGAGACAGAAGGATCTGAGGCAGCCTATATCCACATAAGATCTGTGGTTAGATATCCAAGATGTTTGGAACAACCTACCTGCCAAGTTCCTTAAAAAACTGGGTGCAAGTCTATCTAGAAGAATTGATGCTATTTTGAACATGGATCACACCAAATATTGATTTGATTTAGATTCCTCTTCTATTCATTTACTTTACATTTTGTAAATTGATAACAAAAACTGTTAACACTTCTATTTCTGAAAGCATTCTTAATTTCCAGCATTTTTTCACAACTGCCTATAACTTTTGCACATGTGTGATTCTGACTCACACATTTTGAGTGTCAGACCATGGTAATATGTCCTTCAATATCTTAAAACACAGCACTGATTCACTGTTACTGGCATTTTATATAAGTCAGACAAAGATCATTTTAGAAAGTCTGCCGATTTAGTATTTTAATGTGCAGGGAAATGAGTGTCTTCTTAATATTGCTGTGAGCAGGCACTAAAGCAGCATTAAGTAGGATCTCATAAATAAAACGCCCTCTTGTAAGAACATGTTTTAGATATAAGGAAAAATTAAACAATTTATTGCAGACAGTAAGAGACAAGCTGAGTCAGCATTGGCAGAGGTTAAGGCAAGCATTGTGCAGCACTTAAACAGACACAGTTGGGCTTCTGGCTTTTTCTACCTGAAAGGAGCAATTAGCAAAGTGATAGCTCTTTCCAGTTCACCAGCATGAGCAATAGCAATGAGATTTAAATGTAGAAGGCTTGAGGAAATTGTCAATCACAATACTTAGCACATGAAATGGTGAATCAATATGAAGGAGCAGACTAAAACACCAATCCTCTTCGGAGTCTTTGTACACACCATTTTATTGTCTTCAAAAAGGAAAGATAGCTAATTTATGTAAGCATACAATATTAAAAAAGAAAACAGAAATAGAGTACTGACCACTAGAACAGCCATGGAGAGACAGGGCTTATGAATATCCCAATGCAAACAACAGCTAGCAGCTGTTCAGCATCAAGAGCTTAAATAATAAAAAGTGAATGGATGTGCCACAATCAATCATGTGCCATGCACTGAATGGATGTGCCACAATCAATAAAACAAATAGACCTTTTGCAGCAGTCCCTACTTGTGTGCAAAAAATCACAATAAATTAATAAAGAAAACAATTGGGCCGCGCTTAGTCAAAAAACATGTGCATATATCCAACATATCAAAAAACAGTCCCAAATTAGTGAACCAAGTGCTTGTACTTGTGCTCAGCTGTTTCGATATCTTGGTAAAGGAATGATCTCCAAAAAAAAAAGTGCTTCACCGTGCTTGACAAATGTGTCCCACATGGACTAACACCCCTATCCGATGACCATCAACCTCTAGAATGGTCCTTCATGCTTTAAGGATATTCTGAAGAGGCTGGTTGTCTCCAGATCCTGAGCCTATAACCATCTATCCCCAGCGTGGGCCGTATTGCTTAGCGGGACAATTTCCAAAGGGTCAGTGGTCTCCAAGCCCACATAGATGCAAAAAAAAAAAAAAGTATATTTATTTATTTATTTTTGTCACCGTATAAAAGGGGAGGAAGGGACATCCCATAGTGTAAGACAGTATAGTATATTTATTGTGGGTAAATGTGTAAAATACACTCACAAGAGAAGTGCCTAGGCCTGGCACCTGGTGTATTCAGCTTTGTTACTCTTAGATGGAAGCCGCTATATGGGCGCTCCTCGGAGCAGCGTGCGTTCCACACAGCGGATGTGACATCGGCGGAAGTTGCGTCATCAAACTTCAACACATTTCAATGCAAGATCGTCTTCAGGAAGTGCAAGAGCTTGACAGGGGCTCATTTTCTCATTAGCTCATTTTGTACTTTTCCTAGTGTAAGTAGGCACAATCAGGGGAATTCAAAACAGCCCTAAAAAACGTTTCTGATGGTAGTTCCCTTAGGAACTATCTGTGTCTAATTCAGACAAGCATTTGCACCAGTATCATTAACATTAGTGACATGTGCGGCAAATTCAGGTAATTCTTACTACTACCACTTTAAAAAACTGTCATTATGGCAGCGACAAATTCATAAAGAATCACCAGTTCTCTGTTTAGGAATCTGGCGGTAATAAAGACCAGTGAATCCCCAAGATCCTGCTTCCCTTAAACCTTGCCAAATATAAATAATATTATTATTAGTGTAAATATGGAGCTGCTCATTGATGAGTTTAAAAACATCAAAACATGTAAACAATATATACTGCCCTCCTTGAATACTGCGAATCAAAATAAACACAAATTATTGCCTGTATAACTCGTGTAAAATCAAATAGCAATGTGAATGCTTTCATATAATAGAAAAATTCCATTTTGATGAAGCTTCAAATCCGACTTACATTCCAGTGCGCAAAGATGAAATCACCCAAGAAATAAGTGCTCCTCCTCTCTTCCCAAATAAAAGTAACTCACCGCACTCACCAGAGATATATGACCTCTTCTTTCAAAGGAGATCATAAACGATTGATGTGCCACAAATAGATCTTATCTTCTTGCTTTAGCTGACTTGCATATATGGACCACACCAGATATTCCCAAAAGTAATATACAGCAAGAGACTCTAGATAAAAAAAAAATCTACCTCATAGACAGAAAGATATAGAGGGCCTCCTCATAGTGTAGTAAAGGTTATTTAATAAAAAAAAAAAGCTATATAATTGCGCTTACATTAGTTTAAACCAATCAGGCATATAAATCACCAAAAAGGAACGCCAGTTTGTGGTCCACCTGGTGGATAGCTGAGAGGATGAGCCAGATGCCGGTCCAGGCTTTTCAGGGCCTGGACTAGCTGAGTGACATCAGTTGACAGCGGACTTTAGCCCACTCTTGGCTGAAAATGTGTCACAGGAAACCTACAAGAGAAGTACAGATGAAATAGCTTAGGCTATACTTTTCCTTTAATAATTAACAGCAATGTCACACTAGCTATTCTGTTACTGGCATCAATTTACCAACAACAGGATTACCAAGAGAGTATACTCACTTGCTCCTATGGTGTCTCTGCCCAATTGCCTAAATTGTCAAGTTATTACTTAAATGCTGGAGAGCACTGGAAGACTACAAGATGTGGTCTCCAGGGCACCTATCCACATCCCCATCGGTTCACCTACATCTAGATGATTAATGAACAATCAAACCCACGTTATATGGATCTTAACCCTTTAACTCTGTGAGTTGCAATTTACATACTGTAGCTTGCTTTTCATTCACCTATTGCTACACTAATGCAAGCCATAGATGGGTCAAAAATCGGCCGATTTTTTGCCGGAAAAAACCGTTAATTGGTCGGCCATTTTTCTGGATTTTGTCAGATATTTTTGATCGGTAAAGCTGGAAAAAAATCGGCCAATTTTCGCGGCAATGATGGGCAAAAAGGCCGATCTTTTTACCGATACAAAATCTGCGCATGAGCGGTGACCTGCAAGAAAAAAAATAAAAAGAAGAAAAAGAAGATGAAGAAGAGGAATAAGAAAAAAAATAAGAAGAAGAGAAAGAAGAAGAAGAAGAGGAAGAAGAAGAGAAAGAAGAGGAAGAAGAAGAGAAAGAAGAGGAAGTAGAAGAAGAGAAAGAAGCGGAAGAGAAAGAAGAGGAAGAGAAAGAAGAGGAAGAGGAAGAAGAGGAAGAGAAAGAAGAGGAAGAGAAAGAAGAGGAAGAGAAAGAAGAAGAAGGGAAAGAAGAAGAAGGGAAAGAAGAAGAAGAAGAGAAAGAAGTAGAAGAAGAGAAATAAGAAGAAGAGGAGAAAGAAGAAGAGAAAGAAGAAGAATTCCAGTCCGCTATTATATTTGACATGAAAAAGTATTGCGGTTGCAACAATGTATCTATTTGTATCCGAAAAAAACCATCTGTATCCGAAATGGATACAAATAGATACAATGTTGCAACCGCAATAGTTTTTAATGTCAAATATAATAGCGGGGCTCTCTGCAGGGACAGAATTAAATGCCGGCCGTAGATGGGAAGAAAATCGGCAGATTTTTTTTACTGTTGGTGGTAATGTCGGCCTATTGAACGACCGATTTTTCCTTGTTAAAAAAAACGGCTGTTTTTTTCCCCGTCTATGGCCTGCATTAGTCTGCTGCCCCTGGTGCTGTCTCCTTTGCATTACAGCTACAGGTGTTGCAATCACCCCCAAGGAAGCTCATCCTGTTCTGTGAAGGTCTGTCCCTGGAAGCTGACCCTGAATTACGTTTATATATATATGCGCCTGATATCACAACATTGTCTTGCAAGTTGCCAACTGTTGTGTCAAATATGTTTTTATACTGCTAAACTCAGATGCACCCTCTGCTGTCCTTATAATTCTGATATGTGCCTGTGTTACCATGTGCTTGCATTAAAAAGTATCTTCTTTTCATTGTTTTTTTTGTGTGAAATACCTGGTGATCCTGCAAGTCACACTGCTTTTCTATTTCAAACCGATCAGGTCATGGTAGCACATCCATCCCAGTGTGGTTTATTTGCTTCTTTGCAATCTACTCGAAAGCACAATCTGCCTGTAATACAGTGGTCAGACTTGTGCTGACACATCCCCCTTCATAAGACTATTTTCTTTGCCTCCTGCTGAAATGCCTTCCTGCCCAGTCCCTAACAGTGTATCTCTGTCTCTGCATTTTACATTGGACTGTGTCTGTGCTACATGCAAGGTGCTGCTGCCAGCACCCCACCCATATATATATATATATATATATATATATATATATACATATATATATATATACACACACATATGTATATATACACACAAACACACACAATATTGCAAAAGTACTGGAACACCCCTCCAAATCATGGATTCAGGTGTTCCAATGATCTCCATGGCCACAGGTGTATAAAGTGCATTTGTGCAATTTCCTTGCTACTAAATGCTTCCATTTAATTACACATAACTTAATTTCTGAACTTATTTGTTTTGGTTTCTATGTATGTATGGATTGCAACTAGAGATGAGCGAAGTATTCAAAAATTCGATTCGGCTGATTCGGCAAATTCGAGGAATAAATTTGATTCGATGCGAATATATTCGCTGCGAATTTAACTTATAAAAAGGGTTTCTAGGCTTCAGAGAGCCTTTATATTAGTGCAGAACACTGTACCTTTAATTTAAATGCCCTTGGAGTCTGCTGGGGAAGAGAAATAATACTGTCAGTCAGTATGACATGCAGATGAGTGCCGTCGATCTTAGAATCACCGCACACTTCACTCATTTGGGCAGTCACGGGCCAAAACCAGAGTGTGGAGCCACAGTGTGGCGGTGGAGGCCATACAGCACCCTATGACAAAAATGGAACCCACCAGCAGTGTGAGGAGACCTGAAAGTGGCACATGGCAGAGTGTGGCGATGGAGACAGCAGCAATGGGAGGCCGTACAGGGACCCATGAGACACTCTGGACCTGGCAGCAGCATGAGGAGGCGGTACGGGGGCCCATGGCAGATTACGGGCCTGGCAGCAGCAATGGGAGGCCCGTAATCTGCCAGCACCCTATGACAAAATGGAACCCACCAGCAGTGTGAGGAGACCTGAAAGTGGCACATGGCAGAGTGTGGCGATGGAGACAGCAGCAATGGGAGGCCGTACAGGGACCCATGACACACTCTGGACCTGGCAACAGCATGAGGAGGCGGTACGGGGGCCCATGGCAGATTACGGGCCTGGCAGCAGCAATGGGAGGCCCGTAATCTGCCAGCACCCTATGACAAAATGGAACCCACCAACAGTGTAAGGAGACCTGAAAGTGGCACATGGCAGAGTCTGGCGATGAAGTCAGCAGCAATGGGAGGCCGTACAGGGACCCATGACACACTCTGGACCTGGCAGCAGCAAGAGGAGGCGGTACAGGGGCCCATGGCAGAGTGGCGAAGCGTAAGCAGCTTAAATTGAAGGCCATACAGAAGCCTATGTTAAAAATAATAACATGTATGGGGCATGATTCATGGCGGATTTAGTCAGTTGTGTCAGGAACTGGTGGTTTGAAATCCAGACTAATCCACGCCTGATTCATTTTCACAAACGTGAGTCTCTCCACACTTTGGGTGGACAGTCGTGTCCTCTGCGGAGTTACAATACCTCCTGCCGCACTAAACACGCGCTCCGATGCCACGCTACTGGCCGGGCATGACAGCCTTTCAAGGGCAAATTCAGCTAGTTGGGGCCAAAGGTCAAGTTTCGTTGCCCAGTAGTCAAGGGGATTGTCTACCTCGGTTGGCAGGGTGCTGTCCAAGTAGGCCCGAGCCTGTTGTTTGAGGTCCTGCTCCAGGTCCACCTGATGCTGCTGCTGCTGCGGCTGGTTAGTAGTTTCCTCACTGCGCTGGTGAAGAAAGCTACTCATCATCGACTGCAGACTGAGGCAGCTACTGCAGGTGGAGCTGCCACTGCTCCTACCACCCCACCCCTCCCCTGCTGCCATGGCAGCGGAACGCGAGCGCACAGGGCCCACAGTGTCTGAGGATGGACGTTGGCGCAGAAAGGCAGAGACCAACTGACTACATAGGTGTTTTTTATAGTACGTTATTTTGGCCTCCCTCTCAGCAGGTGTGAAAAAGGCCACCATTTTTGAACGGTAGCGAGGGTCCAACAAGGTGGACAGCCAAAAGTCATCCCTCTGTCTGATGGTTATTATTTGGCTGTCGCTACGCAAGCAACCGAGCATGCTAAGGGCCATTTTTGCCAAGGAATGCGAGGGACTCCCTGCCTCCATCTCCACAGCATACTGCCACGGTGCGTCTGGGTCCTCTGTCTCCTCCTCCTCCTCTACCAGATGCTCCTGCTCCTCCACTCCTGTCCGCTGAGTGGAAAAACCACCCATTTCACTCAATAATTCCTGAGCACCAATGTCCTCCTCTACCTCCTCCTCTTCTTCCTGTCCTGCCCCCACAGGGGTCATGTGGCGTTGAGATCTGTGCGCCACGTCTACCGCACCCTGACCAGCCATTATTAACAGCATTTTTTCCAGGACGTGCAACAGAGGAATGACGTCGTTCATCCCATAGTCCTGCCGACTCACGAATAGCGTGGCCTCCTCAAAGGGCCTGAGCAAGCGGCAGGTGTCACGCATGAGCTGCCAATGGCTGACATCGAAGTTACACAGGGGAGTACCTTTATCCGCTTGTAACATCAGGAAATTGGTGATGGCCTTTCGCTGTTCGTAAAGGCGGTCTAACATGTGTAGGGTTGAATTCCACCTTGTTGCAACGTCGCAGATCAGGCGATGCTGTGGAATTCCGTTCTGCCGCTGCAGCTCAAGGGGGGTGTGCTATGCGGTGTAGGAATGGCTGAAATGCATGCAAAGTTTACGTGACATTTTAAGGATGTCTTGCAGTGGGATGGTGGATTTTAGGAACCGCTTGACAACCAGATTGAACACGTGAGCCATGCATGGCGCATGGCACAACCTTCCTTGACGCAGAGCAGATACCATGTTCTTTCCGTTGTCGGTCAACATGGTTCCGATTTTCAGTTTGCGCGGAGACAGCCATCTGTCGATTTCTCTGTTCATTACACTCAGAAGTTCCTCCCCTGTGTTACTACGTTCGCCAAGGCATACCAGGTGCAGCACAGCGTGACACCGTTGCGCCCTGCACATGTGATATGCCGGTCGGGTAATGGGACTTGGCACGGGGGTGGCGGCTGAGGACACGGCGGAAGAAGAGGTGGTAGAGGCGGACATCTTTGCCGGACCAAGAACGTGCAAACGTGGAGGCAAAAGCGGCGTGACCTGTCCAAGCTGCTGGTGCGGTTGTGCCGGCACCACGTTCACCCAGTGGGCCGTAAATGACATGTACTGTCCCTGACCGTAGTTACAGCTCCACACGTCGGCGCTGCCGTGCACTTTGGCAGAGACCGACATGCTCAAAGACTGGCCCACCATCTCTTCTACATGTGAATGCAGGGCTGGCACTGCCTTTTTGGCGAAGAAATGCCGGCTTGGCACTCTCCACCGCGGCGCGGCACAAGCCATCATTTCTCGGAAAGGTGCTGAGTCCACCACTTGGAAAGGGAGGGACTGCAGCACCAGCAACTTGGACAGGAGGACGTTCAGCTTCTGCACCGTCGGGTGCGTGCTCGCAAACTGTTGTCTCTTGGAAACGGATTCCAAGAAAGACTGCTGACGGAATCCGTGAAGAGGAGTAGCAGGAGAAGGAGCATCTGAACGAGCGGAAGATGCCAACGAGCGACAACTCCCCTCAGCAGAGGTGTTGGAGCCTTGACTGGCTGATAGAGGGCGATTGACGTCGGGTGACGGAGCAAGTAACGGAGCGGGTGATGGAGCGGGGGGGCTGGGGCAGGCAGAACCGCCGTATCTTTATCACGGTTTTCCCAGGCCACCAAATGGCGACGCTGCATATGCTGCCGCAACGCTGTAGACCCAACATGGGCCCCCTGGCCACGCTTGACTTTCTGGCCACATAGTCGACATACGGCTACGTTTACTTCCTCGGGCGGCTTGACGAAAAATTGCCACACCGCCGAGAAGGAAACTTTGCCCCCGCTACTCCTCACTGGCTGACTGCTACTTCCTCCGTGCACACCGGCACCACTACTGGCCGTGGTGGTAGGCTGCAGTGGAGCTGGTGCTCTACTCCGTGGCCGTTTGCCTCCACTGACACTGCTGAGACCCTGCTGCCTCCTGGGCAACCCACCGACTGTTTTGCTCGCTGCCAAGCTGCCACCCTCTTCTCCTGATGATGCGGAAGCAATAGCCTGATGACGACGAGGCTGCCAAGTGCGATCAGCCTCATCATCATCAATTAGGGTCTCCGCCTCACTACTAGCCCCCTCGGCTGCGTGTGGGTCAGGAGACAGACCTGTCTCTAGACCGGCTACCGAGCCACTCTCCTCGCCACTACTTCTTCGCCTGGCTGCTGAAGAGGCGGATGTCTCCCCCCATTCCTGACCGCCCTCTGTTAGCTCTTCCTCACTGTACAGTGGGGCTGAGCCCACAGCATGCAATACTTCGCTTGGTGAGGGAACACCAAAGGACAGGGGCAGGTAGAGGACGCGTGATTTCAGTGGGCTTGCTCCCGGGCCATGCCAACTAACGGTTGTGTCTGACGTACCCACCGACCGTTGGCTGTAGGTGTCAGAGGTGACCTGGGAAGAGGAAGACGACCGAGCCAACCAATCGATGACGGCAGGGTTGTCGGTGGAGACACAACCGCTGGATGACACCGGGAGCACTGGCCTCTGGCTGCGACTAGTGCTGCCTCGACCCCTTCCTCTGCTGCCACGTCTGCTCGCTCCTAAAACATTGCCTCCTCTGCCACTCCTCTGCATGTTGTCTGACATACTCTTTAATTCAACGATTCTGTGTCCCTGAGTAACAATTCTGTGTCCCTTAGTAACAATTCTGTGTCTGTCCTTGAGTAACAATTCTGTGTCCCTGAGTAACAATTCTGTGTCCCTGAGTAACAATTCTGTGTCCCTGAGTAACAATTCTGTCCCTCAGTAACAATTCTGTGTCCCTGAGTAACAATTCTGTGTCCCTGAGTAACAATTGTGTGTCCCTCAGTAACAATTCTGTGTCCCTCAGTAACAATTCTGTGTCCCTCAGTAACAATTCTGTGTCTGTCCCTGAGTAACAATTCTGTGTCCCTCAGTAACAATTCTGTGTCTGTCCCTGAGTAACAATTCTGTGTCCCTGAGTAACAATTCTGTGTCCCTGAGTAACAATTCTGTGTCCCTGAGTAACAATTCTGTGTCCCTCAGTAACAATTCTGTGTCCCTGAGTAACAATTCTGTGTCCCTGAGTAACAATTCTGTGTCCCTGAGTAACAATTCTGTGTCCCTCAGTAACAATTCTGTGTCCCTCAGTAACAATTCTGTGTCCCTCAGTAACAATTCTGTGTCTGTCCCTGAGTAACAATTCTGTGTCTGTCCCTGAGTAACAATTCTGTGTCCCTGAGTAACAATTCTGTGTCCCTGAGTAACAATTCTGTGTCCCTCAGTAACAATTCTGTGTCCCTCAGTAACAATTCTGTGTCTGTCCCTGAGTAACAATTCTGTGTCCCTCAGTAACAATTCTGTGTCCCTGAGTAACAATTCTGTGTCCCTCAGTAACAATTCTGTGTCCCTCAGTAACAATTCTGTGTCTGTCCCTGAGTAACAATTCTGTGTCCCTCAGTAACAATTCTGTGTCCCTCAGTAACAATTCTGTGTCTGTCCCTGAGTAACAATTCTGTGTCCCTGAGTAATAATTCTGTGTCCCTGAGTAACAATTCTGTGTCCCTCAGTAACAATTCTGTGTCCCTGAGTATCAATTCTGTGTCCCTGAGTAACAATTCTGTGTCCCTGAGTAACAATTCTGTGTCCCTCAGTAACAATTCTGTGTCCCTCAGTAACAATTCTGTGTCCCTCAGTAACAATTCTGTGTCTGTCCCTGAGTAACAATTCTGTGTCTGTCCCTGAGTAACAATTCTGTGTCTGTCCCTGAGTAACAATTCTGTGTCCCTCAGTAACAATTCTGTGTCCCTCAGTAACAATTCTGTGTCTGTCCCTGAGTAACAATTCTGTGTCTGTCCCTGAGTAACAATTCTGTGTCCCTAAGTAACGGTTCTGTGTCCCTAAGTAACGGTTCGGTTCTGCTAATTAGTAACGATTGTGTGTCCCTAAGTAACGGTTCTGTGTCCCTAAGTAACGGTTCTGTGTCCCTAAGTAACGGTTCTGTGTTCCTAAGTAACAATTCTGTGTCCCTCAGTAACAATTCTGTGTCCCTGAGTATCAATTCTGTGTCCCTGAGTAACAATTCTGTGTCCCTCAGTAACAATTCTGTGTCCCTCAGTAACAATTCTGTGTCCCTCAGTAACAATTCTGTGTCTGTCCCTGAGTAACAATTCTGTGTCTGTCCCTGAGTAACAATTCTGTGTCTGTCCCTGAGTAACAATTCTGTGTCTGTCCCTGAGTAACAATTCTGTGTCCCTCAGTAACAATTCTGTGTCCCTCAGTAACAATTCTGTGTCCCTCAGTAACAATTCTGTGTCTGTCCCTGAGTAACAATTCTGTGTCTGTCCCTGAGTAACAATTCTGTGTCTGTCCCTGAGTAACAATTCTGTGCCCCTAAGTAATGGTTCTGTGTCCCTAAGTAACGGTTCTGTGTCCCTAAGTAACGGTTCTGTGTCCCTAAGTAACGATTCTGTGTCCCTAAGTAACGGTTCTGTGTCCCTAAGTAACGGTTCTGTGTCCCTAAGTAACGGTTCTGTGTCCCTAATACAGAGAGATCTGTCTCTCTTGAATGACCAGAGGCAAATGGAGAATTGTAAGATGGGAGCAATTTATAGCTCCACCATTACACAGTGCTGGCTGGCTGCTGATTGGCTAATGCGATCACATGTCATGAATGAATGCATTATGGGTCAGCGCGCCTTCCCAGAGATCCCTGCTCCGTCGCCGCACATGTTGCCGCCATTTTTGGAAAAATTTCGATTTGCGCCGAATCCGAAAATTAGCAGACTTCGGATGCGCGAATCGAAATTTTTCCAAAAATGGCGGCGACATGTGAAATTTTTCTAATATTCGAAACGAATTCCACTTCGCCGAGTTCGATTCGCTCATCTCTAATTGCAACCATGGTGAAAATTTCATGTCAATAGCACCTTCAGAAATATATTCACTGAGAAAAATGGTGCTGTGTTCAATACTTATTTTACCCGCTGTATATAACACACACTTTAATACTTAGGGGTCAATTACACTGAAGAGGGACTCATGGTGGATTGCTTTTCAGAGGGCATTTGAAGGGCAGTGAGGAGGTATTATGTCCCCTCCTCACCACCTATTTTAACCTCTAAAAGTGAGCACCATAACCACGTGTAATTCCCCCCCCCTTCGTCAAATTCAAGTATAAACTAGGCCTTAAATTGTTGCTGTGCGCCCTGGGATCCCTCTAATTCCAGTTGCATGTTTAGCCTCTACTTCCACTTGGAATTAAGCCCCTTCTCTAGTAATGGTAAATTTGCAACATTGTTACCTTATATACCTGAAGGACGGCAACAGGGGGTGATATGCATCAGACATTTGTGATTACTGCCAGGACCTGCATAGGCACCAGGAATTATATGATGGTATCATCTCCAGCATCAGCAGCTAGCATCTTAATCCAGAAAGTGCTGACCCTAAATGATGCCTGTACAAAGATGGCTACATTCTCCTGGAAAGGAAAACAGCGCCTTCAATTTTTTCAGCACTGCAGCTAAAAAACAAACATTGATTTTACCCCACTAATGATTCAAAGGTTGAAGAAACATTTTGGAAATGGAAGTCCTTGTACAAAATTCTTCTAGCGTGTGGCCAGCTTTACAAGTGAATATTACTTATCATGCACACACTTAACATCAAAAATATATCTGATGCTAGGTGTACTTTAAAATGTAAATGGCTTTTGATAAGGATAGGAAAGTACATAATACAGAAAAAAGATATATTGTTTATCAGTTTTAGGAACTCCCTGCTTCAGAGGTACCAGACAAGAAGCTTTCTGCAGAAGAGCGAGTACCAGAGGGGAGTACAGTGCAATGCACACAAGTCGATGCTTAACAACTTAATTGTTTTAATGGAGGTATCCTGCAGTTCTAAAAAAAAACTCTAAATGACAAATGTTATTTGTGCACTTTAGCAATTAGGAAGAAATGCTGACATTCCCAGATGGAATGATCAAGTTACTCAGAGTAATTATTTTATTTAGTAGTAAATATCAACAGTGTACTAAATTAAAGCTTGAGACATATGTGACAGGCAGAAGCTGTAATTTATATGAAAAGTATTGAGATGGAAAACTGAAGGCATCCTCTCCTGCAGTGGTCTGGGAAACATACCAGGTTCTAGGTTATTACGCATAATAATTTCTTCTACCTATAATTTCTAAAATGCTTGGGTACAATTTTGCAATACAAAGGAAGCATAACGGGAAAGCACTGAAGCCTTGCTAATTTGGGATCTTGCATTCAGCTCTCACCAAGGATACTATTTACAGAGGTCATATGTAACGGTTGTCACCAAGACTGGACTTGCATGTGTGTGTTTGTGATATCAAAAAGAAAGCTTGTGAGGTTGGGACTGAAATACATGGCTCAATGGTCGATCAAATGCTTGCACACTCTATTTTATTGCTTAAGCCCCTGTTCACATCAAGCCCGACTTAGAAATCGTGCAACTTACAGTAAAGTCGCACAATTTCAAAGTTGGGGGACCCGCCGATTTCAGCTGCGATTTGCAAGACGTAGGATACAGATGTCTATGCAAATCGACTCAAAAGTAGTACATGTACTACTTTTGAAATCGGTGCGGCACCGACCAAGTCGGAACCGCACCAATATGACCACTCCAATTGCGGACAATAGGGTGCGACTTGGCATGCGATTTGCAAGTCGCAGGGCATGCAAATTGCACCGATGTGAACGGGGTGTCAAGCCCAATTGAAACTTTAGTTCAAATCATTGAAATACATTTCAGGTGCATCAAAACAAAAGCTGTTCAAGTCTTACAATGTGTTTTCTCTCTAAAGCCACAGTCTGAGTAGAAAAGCCCATCTCTCATTAGCATGCTGCAGAGAGACGTCTTTTCCTTTGATGCACCGGGAATACTTAGTATAAGTTCATGTTTAGTAATTTTTTACAAAAAGCCCCATATGAAATTCCAAATCCCCTCAATAGTATATACCAATGCTCCTCATATTTAAATGCTGCTCCTGATTGCCATTGCATATGCAGCCATGATGAGGAAGGAAGGGAGGCTCTACTCAGAAACTCCTGGCCCCTCAATCCATCTCTGCAAACAACAGGATGGGCTGTATGCCACAAGTTACTACAAGTGTGCACCTCTCAGAGGCTGCTCCAGCCTGCTCAAACTGTACACATGTGCTCAGCTGCTGTAAACCAAAGGAATTAGCAGAGGAGTAGCTACAATGCAGCAGATCCAGTAACTTGCAGAAAGCGATAGCCAGAAGACGCGTTGCGTCACGGTCCACAGACTTGAAGTTACGTGGACCGTGACGCAACGCGTCGGAACGCACTGACAGCACTTCCGGGAATGCGGTGACGTCGTTTCCGGCATGGACGCCATCTTTGGAGTTATTGTGGAGCGAGTGGAGCCGCATGTTTTCACTCAGCATCAGAACCACGAGTATACACCCATGATATGGGAATAAGGCTTTTGTGTTTTATTAAGAATGTGAGTGGGCATTTGGCTTTGTTTTTTATATATAATAAAAGCAGGATTACACTATGGAGGATTTTGTTCTGTTTTTATTATTATCCTGCAATGGGCAGGTGTTTTTGAGCATCCCTGAAATAGAAGATCCAGAAGTACTGAGGTCGTTCTTTCAAGTGGTCCAGCCCTGACGATATCCATTTTGAATATTTGTGGTTACCCACACAGTGTGCTGGCCCTGTGGGTCATATTAAGGAGGTGAGAAGCCACTTTGGCCATTTAAGGATTTTTTGCACATTGTGTGGTACTGTGATCACCTCACGTTGTTTGCTGTGTCGTGTGTACAGGCCACCAAGTTTGGAATATCTACTACGGACTGTCATATAACATGTACTGTATTTGCAATGTTTTAGGAGCACGTGCACTGTAATATTGCATTATATATATTCAATTCACTTGAGTGGTTATACATTTGTTATATTGATCTTTTTATTTGTTACCCACTGCATTATATCATAGTATGCATGCCCTAAAGGTAGTTGTTATTTTGAGCGCTTCACTATTTTTTTCTTTTATGTACATACACCATGTGATCACTGTCACCAATCACAGCAGATCACATGACAATTGTACACAATGGATGGCTTTCATTCATGCCATCCATTGTGTACTATTATGTTGCTCACTGTGATTGGTCACAGTGATCTCATGATACAGACAGGGCCAATAACAGCCCAGCTGTACCATGTGGTTAGCTGTGGCTGATCACAACAAAATACACTGAACGAATCAATTTCATTCAGTATAAATTATTGTTTACAACGGTGGATTTCACTATTATAAGCAATCATAACGTAAAAAAAAACAAAAAACTTTATCACCTACCCAGAGTAGTACAATGTTACCATGGTAACACTGTGTTGCTGTGGTCACAGTAAAAAAAATAAATAGTTAAAAACAAACAAAAAAAATGTAATAGAAAAATATTACTAAAAATGTTTTTATTTTTTTTTTTACATACTGTCACCACTTAGTGTTCCTGATCACAGCCACACCAGTTAGATGATGACGCTGTACTGTGTTGGTGACAGTATGTAAAGATAAAAAAAAAAATTGTGACAAAAATTACAACTTCAAAAAACTCGCCATGCCTCTTACTAAATACCTTGGACGGTCTACTTTCCAAAAAGGAGTAACCTAGGGCAGGGGTGGGCAACTGTGGCCCTCCCGTCCAGACTACAAGTCCCATGAGGCATTGCAAAACTGACAGTTGCAAGCATGACTCCCAAAGGCAGAGGCATGATGGGACTTGTAGTTCACCAACAGCTGGAGGGCCTGATCTAGGGGAATTTGTACTGTTCTGGCGTTTTTGGGCCTTGAGAAATGTGATCAGTCGTCAGTATATCAGGACTGATCGATTTTCAGATATACACTATAATGTTAAAAATATTGGGACACCCCTCCAAAGCATTGGATTTAGGTGTTCCAATCACCTTCATGGCCACAGGTGTATAAAATCAAGCACCTAGGCATGCAGACTGCTTCTACAAACATTTGTGAAAGAATGGGTCCCTCTCAGGAGCTCAGTGAATTCAAGCGTGGTACCGTGATAAGTTGCCACCTGTGCAATAAGTCCATCCGTGAAATTTTCTTGCTACTAAATATTCCACGATCAATTGGTAGTGGTAATATAACAAAGTGGAAGCAACTGGGCCATGTAAAATGACAGAGCGGAGTCACCGCATGCTGAAGCGTACAGTGCTCAGAAGTCACCAACTGTCTGCACAGTCAATAGCTAAAGACCTCCAAACCTGGTTTAGCACAACAAAAGTGTGTAGAGAACTTCATGGAATGGGTTTGAATGGCAGAGCAGCTGCATCCAAGCCTTACATCACCAACTGCAATGCAAAACATCGGATGCAGTGGTGTAACGCATGCCACCACTGGACCCTAGAGCAGTGGTTCTTAACCTTTTTGGAGGTACTGAACCCCACCAGTTTCATATGCGCATTCACCGAACCCTTCTTAATTGGAAAAATAAAATATGATTTTTAAAATTCAAAACATAGATATATATTTATACATAGGTGCACAAAATGAACAAAACCATTAAGAACAAAGAACAAAACCATTAAAACATGATTTTCACACAAAAACAAAATAATGAATATTTACCGCAAATCAGTGTGACTTCTGCTGTTGTCTTTCAGAGGCCAGTTCAGAAATGCGCGGCATTACCTTGGCAAGTGCCACTCTCATGTCATTTTCGCAACAAAGTCTGTTCCTTTTCTTCGTCTTTATGTCCAGCATCCTCGAAAAGGATTGCTCGCAAAGATATGTTGTAACAAACGGTATGAATATTCATCCCCCATAGTAATTCATCCCCCATATAGTAATTCATCCCCCATAGTAATTCATCCCCCATATAGTAATTCATCCCCCATATAGTAATTCATCCCCCATAGTAATTCATCCCTCATAGTAATTCATCCCCCATATAGTAATTCATCCCCCATATAGTAATTCATCCCCCATAGTAATTCATCCCCCCTAGTAATTCATCCCCCCTATAGTAATTCCTTCCCCATATAGTAATTCATCCCCCATATAGTAATTCATCCCCCATATAGTAATTCATCCCCCATAGTAATACATCCCCCATATAGTAATTCATCCCCCATATAGTAATTCATCCCCCATATAGTAATACATCCCCCATATAGTAATACATCCCCCATATAGTAATTCATCCCCCATATAATAATTCATCCCCCATATAGTAATTCATCCCCCCTATAGTAATTCATCCCCCATATAGTAATTCATCCCCCCTATAGTAATTCATCCCCCATATTAAGTCCCCAAGTCTCCCCTGTGTCAATTCACTTACCTTTGCTCCGCGCGTTCCTCTCGCTGTATTCCCGCGCCGTTCCGGTCTTCAGGGCGGACTGTGAGAGGAGCCTAGCTCACGTTCGTCACGCTGCCCCGCCTACACACATCCTGACAGCCAATCACTGGCTATCAGGATGTGAGTGGCAGCGAGACTGGCCAATCATTGCATTTGAGTCCCTGCCGCCCGAGAGGAGGGAGGGGAGCGGGCACCCGGCACACAAGAGCCGCGGCTTGCCGACCACTGGGCATGTCATCACAAATCATGAGTCGGGTGTGGGTCACCTCCGCCGAACCCCCGAGACTGACTCACCGAACCCCTGGGGTTCGATCGAACCCAGGTTAAGAACCACTGCCCTAGAGCAATGGAGATGTGTTCTCTGGAGTGAATCATCACACTTCTCTGTCTGGCAATCCGATGAACATGTCTGGGTTTGGAGGTTGCCAGGAGAATGGTACTTGCCTGACTGCATTGTGCCAAGTGTAAAGTTTGGTGGAGGGAGGATTATGGTGTGGGGTTGCTTTTCAGGGGTTGGGCTTGGCCCCTTAGTTCCAGTGAAGGGAACTCTTAAGGCATCAGCATACCAAGATATATTGGACAATTTCATGCTCCCTACTTTGTGGGAACAGTTTGGGGATGGTCCCTTCCTGTTCCAACATGACTGCGCACCAGTGTACAAAGCAAGGCTCATAAAGACATGGATGAGTGAGTTTGGGGTGGAGGAACTTGACTGGCCTGCAGAGAGTCCTGACCTCAACCTGATAGAACACCTTTGGGATGAATTATAGAGGAGACTACGAGAAGGCCTGGCTCGTAGTCTCCTCTATAATGAGCCAGGCCTTCTCGTCAAACATCAGCGCCTGACCTCAAAAGAATGGTCAAACATTCCCATAGACACACTCCTAAACCTTGTGACCAGCCTACCCAGAAGAGTTGAAGCTGTTATAGCTGCAAAGGATGGGCCAACTCAATATTGAACCCTACGGACTAAGACTGGGATGCCATTAAAGTTCATGTGTGTGTAAAGGCAGGCGTCCCAATACTTTTGGTAATATAGTGTATATCACAATTTGTGGACTCTCTAACTTTTCTACAGACTAAATAATATACACTGATTTCGGTTATTGTTACCAAAGAAATGTAGCAGAATACATTTTGGCCTAAATGTATGAATCACAATTACTTATTTGCAAATTTTATAACAAAAACAGAAGAAAAATATATTTTTTTAAAATTTTCTCTTTTTTTATTTATTTAGTAAAAAAATAAACCCAGTTGTTATTAAATACCGCCAAAAGAAAGCTATATTTGTGTGAACAAAATGATACCAATTTACAGTGGGGCAAAAAAGTATTTAGTCAGCCACCAATTGTGCAAGTTCTCCCACTTAAAAAGATCAGAGAGGCCTGTAATTGGCATCATAGGTAGACCTCAACTATGAGAGACAAAATGAGAAAAAAAATCCAGACAATCACATTGGCTGATTTGGAAAGAATTTGCAAATTATGGTGGAAAATAAGTATTTGGTCACCTACAAACAAGCACGATTTCTGGCTCTCACAGACCTGTACTTTCTTCTTTAAGAGGCTCCTCTGTCCTGCACTCATTACCTGTATCAATGGCACCTGTTTGAACTTGTTATCAGTATAAAAGACACCTGTCCACAACCTCAAACAGTCACACTCCAAACTCCACTATGGTGAAGACCAAACAGCTGTCGAAGTACAACAGAAACAAAACTGTAGACCTGCACCAGGCTGGGAAGACTGACTCTGCAATAGGCAAGCAGCTTGGTGTGAACAAATCAACTGTGGGAGCAATAATTAGAAAATGGAAGACATACAAGACCACTGATAATCTCCCACGATCTGGGGCTCCACACAAAATCTCACCCCGTGGGGTCAAAATGATCACAAGAACGGTGAGCAAAAATCCTAGGACCACACGGGGGAACCTAGTGAATGACCTGCAGAGAGCTGGGACCAACTTAACAAAGGCTACCATCAGTAACACACTACGTCGCCAGGGACTCAGATCCTGCAGTGCCAGACGTGACCCCCTGCTTAAGCCAGTACATGTCCGGGCCCGTCTGAAGTTTGCTAGAGAGCATTTGGATGATCCAGAAGAGGATTGGGAGAATATCATATGGTCAGATGAAACCAAAATAGAACTATTTGGTAGAAACACAACTTGTCGTGTTTGGAGGAGAGAGAATGCAGAGTTGCATCCAAAGAACACCATACATACTGTGAAGCATGGGGGTGGCAACATCATGCTTTGGGGCTGTTTCTCCGCAAAGGGACCAGGACGACTGATCCATGTACAGGACAGAATGAATGGGGCCATGTATCGTGAGATTTTGAGTCCAAACCTCCTTCCATCAGCAAGGGCATTGAAGAGGAAACGTGGCTGGGTCTTCCAACATGACAATGATCCCAAACATACCGCCCGGGCAACGAAGGAGTGGCTTCGTAAGAAGCATTTTCAAGGTCCTGGAGTGGCCTAGCCAGTCTCCAGATCTCAGCCCCATAGAAAACCTTTGAAGGGAGTTGAAAGTCCGTGTTGCCCAGCGACAGCCCCAAAACATCACTGCTCTAGAGGAGATCTGCATGGAGGAATGGGCCAACATACCAGCAACAGTGTGTGCCAACCTTGTGAAGACTTACAGGAAACGTTTGACCTCTGTCATTGACAACAAAGGATATATAACAAAGTATTGAGATGAACTTTTGATATTGACCAAATACTTATTTTCCACCATAATTTGCAAATAAATTCTTTCCAAATCAGCCAATGTGATTTTCTGGATTTTTTTTCTCATTTTGTCTCTCATAGTTGAGGTCTACCTATGATGCCAATTACAGGCCTCTCTCATCTTTTTAAGTGAGAGAACTTGCACATTTGGTGGCTGACTAAATAATTTTTTGCCCCACTGTAGTTTGGGAAGTGTTGAATGACTATGCAATTGTCATTCAAAGTGTGACAACACAGACAGCTGAAAATTGGCCTGGGCAGGGAGGGGGTGAAAGTGCCCGGCATTGAAGTGGTTAAGAGCTTATATAGCCAAAGTTTACTTACATTAGTGGACATTTAATATCTATCATGCTGAGGAAGAGGTGAGAGAGCTTTAAACATGTCTTATTGCGCATGTTCCAGGGTGGGGTCAGAGGAGGAGGGATCCAGGTCTTGCGGCCGCATGTCCTGGTTTGTTGGTGGTCCCAACCATCTCACAGTGGTGTTGGCACTCTGCTATCACTCGATCATATATGCTTTTAGCTAAGGCATGAGTGTCCTTATCAGAGGTTGTCAGCTTCCCTTCTGTGCAATGACCCAGCGGTATTTCACCATCAATCTGTCCCCTTAACCCCTATGAGTGGATTTGATTTACAACACCATGTATATTTTGTGCTGTCTTTTTTCTCTCCTAACTGGTTAAAATATAAATCCTGCAAAATTTCAGTAGCAGGGACTGGGATGATTAGCCCTTGGTCCAAGAACACAGAAAGCACCTGGTGAAGGTTGTCAAGGTTCCCACTGAGGGGAAACAGGGAGATTGGAAGTTAGTAAGCGAGGAGAGGGCAGGAAATTAAATTTGAGTTTGTAACCCTCTGGATTGTTTTGGAACCAAGCTTAGAGAGTAACGATATGGAAGTTCGTAGCAAGCAAAAAAGATTGCAAGAAATGGGGAAAACAGTTACTAAGCCCAGCACTAATAAAAATGAGAAGGTCTAAAAGTGCCACACCGCAAATTGATCATGCTGACACAAGTTTATTCTAAAACATGATAAAAGATTTTATTATAGAACCAATGCATTTTGCGGGCCAGAACGCACACCCCCATCATCAGGGGGAGCTGAGGAAACCTTTCATCTCCCTAGGACATTAACAGAAAAAACAGTTTTCTCCTTACTATGGTGATATTAAAGTCTATAGTTATTACAAGTCAATAGCTCAATAGTCAATAGTTGACATATACACACAGAAAAGAATGCATCAAAAGAGTGCACCATTCTTTATCAGAGGGTTGTATGAAATTATAATTAGTCAGCTAAAACCTGTGGTGCAATATGCTCCTGGGATGTATAGTATATTGGTATTTTATGTGTATTACATGGATGTGCTCATGAAAAATCAGTACAACATACCATGTATTACAACTCCATATATAGTATACACATACATACACATATACTGCATTCTCAATGAGCACACAAAATCTATACATTTGAAATTTAAGTTCACCTTTTCAGAAATTATGAAAAGGTGAACTAACAACGTACTCCCTCCCCAACCCCCTTGTCCCCACTGTATTTACCTCCGTGTAGCGGCTTGAGATTTGAAATCCCCACTCTTCTCCCTCCTCTTTCTGTAGGTCTTCCAGGATAGATCAGAATGATTGTTATTGGTCAACTTCGGCACAGAGCATCACTCTGATTCATCCCAAAAGCACTGCAGAAAGAAGAGGGAGAAAAGTGGGGATTTCAAATTCCTGGACCACTATACTGGCTGTCTGGGCACAGACAGCTGATCACTCACAGAGGTATGTACAAAGGGGACTGGGGGTGGAGGTTTGAGGAAAGTGTTCGTTTACCTTTTATTTTTTGTGAAAAGGTGAACTAACCCTTTAATTAAATTCATACAAACACACACAGCATTCTTACCTTTCTTGATAACCGTGCTTACCTAATTATTAATTGACAGCATGGCTGGAAGCTGAAGGACAGAAGTATAGGAGCCTGTGGTCTGTGTCATCTTTCTTCAGTGTTTGAAGGCTTAAAGCGGAGCTCCACCCAAAAGGGGAAGATCCTCTTTAAGGACTGCTCCCCCGCTCCCCATTAAGGATTGACACCTTTGGGGGGCGAGGGGGGGAGCGGGTACCCGAATTTGAAAGGTACCTGCTCCCACTTCCGGTCTGATCGCCTAGGCGATCAGAAGCGGAAGGTGTCCTCCCTCCCTGTAGTCTTTTGGGACACGTGACAGGTCCCAGAAGACTACAGGACCATTCATGAAGTGCAGCGCTACTCGCGTATGCGCAGTGGGTACCCAACTGTGAAGCTGCAAGCTATCACAGCCGGGTGCCCACACTGAAGATGCCGGCCTCCCGGAATACAGGACAGCCGGTGAAACGGGCTGCGGGGGACACACCGCGGGACCGAGGGACAGGTAAGTGGCTGTTTTTTAAAAGTCGGCAGCTACAGTTTTTCTTATAAAATTTTGCAAAGAAATAATATTTCATCATAAATCCTGGCCAAAATTTATTCCGTTATCTTTTTAGTAAAAAACTAAATAAGCCAAATTAGTTTATAACCAAAAATTATAATTTTTAAACATTTTTTTTACATTTTTATTTTATTTTTTTTATATTATTTATTTATTTTTTACATACGGTCACCCTAGCAGTACAGTGTCACCATGGTGATACTGTACTACTTGTGGGGGGTGATGAAGATTTTATTTATTTTTTTACACTGATTGCTTTTACACCCATATAGGATGTAAAAGCAATCATTTCAAACCCCTCGTGTATCACGTTGTATTGTTTTCGTACTGTCGCATGTTCTGTCTCTCTTTGTAATGTACAGCGCTGAGCAAACTGTTGGCGCTTTATAAATACTGTATAATAATAATCATAATTTCTCTCTCTGTCTGCATTCTTGCAGCCATTGAGAACTACTGAGTGAGCTGTGATTGGTCACAGCTTGTCACATAGTACAAGGCTGTTGTGAATAGCCTTGTACCATGTGACCTCTGTGATCATTCACAGATTTCACACGTAGTAAGCAATGATGTCACATGTGACATCTTGCTTACTACTTTGCATGTGATCACTGATTGGCCAATCAGTGATCACATGATCGGGACCTCGTACAGAGGTCCCGTCCGATGATCGGTGTTTCACTGTGTCCGGAAGACACAGCGGGCACCGGATCGCGGTGCTGCGCGCTCCCAGGGAGCGCGCACAAGCAGGGTGCGGGGAGGCCGTTTATAAACAGCCACCCGACCCTGCAGTGCCACCGTCCAGCCGTTTATATACAACGGCCGGACGGGAGGTGGTTAAACACAATACTGCAAATGGGGAATGTGCAGGAGATCTAATCTTTGCTGCCAGCCTAATAACTCTCTTCAGATCCAGAACTAAAATTAATGAACTACAGACTAATAAGCAATGCAGACTGGAGAACATACATAAAATTCTGCACACAACTGGGAATTTTGCTAATTTTCTACCTTACTAAACAGTAAACACATGCAGCTAAATGCTATTGACTACAAAAAGTAAACACATGTATGCCAATTTTCAGCTGTCTCCTGTGTCTGAAGTGCCAGTTTAGTCCAAAATGTGATCACATAAAAAACCATTGTTTAATGGCCAGTCCACTCAATAATAATATTTTAATTTATAAATAAAGCCAACGTCACTTTGTATATTTGCCAACTAGACCTGTGTCCACAATGGTAGGGGAGGAATATTGTTCACCATGATATAGAATGAGACCTCCCCCCCCACCCCAACAGCAGTGGATGGTGAAAGGAGAAAATAGTAGGAAGAACTAGCGGGGAATTGTTGTCTAAATAAATAATTCAGCTTACCTAATACACCAGTAACTAAAATATCCATTTTAAATGGACTTTCCATTTAATATTAGGTAATCTTTAGTAACTGAAAAAGTACTATACTGATCCCAACACAGATACAAACTGACACACAATGAGAAAAAAAGCTTTCAAAGACTTCTTTGACCATTTTGTTTACCATCAATACTATCAGGCCAGTAGTTAGTGACATCAATGACATCCTTTGTGACAGTAAACACACATTGTTACTGGTAGCAAAAACTTTGGGTGCATTCATATATGCACAAAAAATGAATACATTAATTTGAGACCTACATCTATTACCAAAAAAAAGAAAAATGTAATTTTCTACATTAATTTAAATTTACACATAGCATTTGCTATGCTATGCTAGTTATAATATGTTCATGTTGAGCGTCACCCTGTAAAACTGTGGGAAAATGTTTTTAACAGCACCTGTCAGAGGAGATTACCTTCGCAAGAGCTGTTATCATTGTGAATCCAATTAATACTGTACACAGAGAGGAGGAGTACAGAAAACACACAAGGCTCCAGGGAGCTAGTAATAACACTACAATGTGCCAGAGCTGTATGCTGAATATTAAGATTGATAAATGTTTTAATAATGAAAAAAAAGGCCTACCTCACGGTGAAATCATAGGAGCATGAAGCCAAAACACTTGGTTGAAAGGGTGAAAACTAAAGGAAAAAGACATACAATTAATTAGATAAACAAGTCAACCATTTTTTTTATCACAAGTTTATTACAAGCTGTCAATAAGACTCATTCTGAAATTTCTACTTGTCTGGCTATCAAGTCAGTAAGGTCAAAGCTCCTGACTGAAGCCAATGTGGCCTGTTTTCGCTTGGCTGATTTCATTTAACTGAAATTTCTATATCATCTCTGTAAATCTGGCTTCATGTGTCCTACATGGACTTATATTTGTCTGCAAATTAGCTTGTAAACTCTTTATATATAATTCCCACCAGAGAAGCTATAATTCTAATTTGTTGCTGAATTAGGAGAGAAGGCAAAGAACCAATGCCTTCAGTCTTCACTAATCTCCATGATGGGGTTACTTAAAGTTCAATGTCTAAATCTATGGGGTCTAAGAGTAGAATTTGCAAACCTGGAACTTGTGCTAAAATCTAGACACGTGCAAATACCCAATTCTGCATTCAAATGTTGAGTTGTTGAGCTTTCCAAAGCAGCCACTTCCTAGTTGTGCTACAGCTAGCTCACCCCATCCTACTTACTAAACTTTCAAACTGGTGAGTGTAGCAGCCCAACATAGTGATGGTCCAACAGGGAAAAGTGGAAGGCAGTAGAAGGGACCAGCTTTGACAATACCAGAAAGTATTGCAACTTTAAAGATCAGCATGGCCCCACATTTGGGTATAATGGCAGAGACATGTCGTCTGTGTAACTGCAAATATAGTTGTCTTAATTTTCTTAAGTCACTTTAAGTATTCCTCATACATGTGATTATTCCTGTATAACAGTATCCAGAACAAACATGTTCTGAAGCTAGCCTCTGAGTGTACATATTCAGATGGTAAAGCACGTAAGCACTGGAAATGCCTAAAGTAAAACATTAAAACAAAAAAAACGAAAATCTGTTAATTTACTATATTTGTCATCAGTCCATATGGCCTTTACACCATTATCTGACACAAACCTAAATTAAAAAAGTAACAATATTGACAGATGCAGTGCCCCCAAGCAGCATGTTAAATCCATTGCATGATGCTTTCCCTCTTTTACATGATTGAAAATGTGTTTACAGTGCCCTGAAAAAGTATTCATACCCCTTGAAATTTTCCAGATTTTGTCATGTTACAACCAAAAACATAAATGTATTTTATTGGGATTTTATGTAATAGACCAACACAAAGTGGCACAAAATTGTGAAGTGAAACTTTTTACAAATATCTGAAAAGTGTGGCGTGCATTTGAAGTCACATAATTAGTAGAGTCCACCTGTGTGTAATTTAATCTCAGTATAAAGGCCAATCCGGAGCCACCAAGATGACCGGAATGCCTTTGGCCTCCTTTGCAGCAGTCGGGGTAGAAGCTTGAGAGGGGGAAATGCATAGAGGAGCCGATACTGGCTCCATGACGCCACCAGAGCATCCACTGCGTCCGCAAGTGGATCCCTCATCCCGGACATGAATCTCGGCACCTTCCTGTGGAACCAAGACGCTAGAAGATTCAAGTCTGGAGTGCACCACCAGAGACAAATCTGATGAAACACGTCTGAATGCAGGGACCACTCACCTTGGTCCAACATTTGAAGGCAGACGTAGTCCGCCTGCCAATTTTCCATGCCAGGGATGTGAGAGAGCCAGTACATGATGGCTCTGCCCACCTTAGAATGCAGGAGGCCTCCAGCGACGCCACCACACTCTGTGTCCTCCCCCCTACAGCCATGGCCGGACCGGGTGCCCCTGAAGACATTCTGTCCACTGTTCCAGGGGGAGTCTGATCACCCAAAGCTCCAAGACATTGATTGGTAATTGGGACTCCTCCGGCGCCCATCAACCCTGGGCCGAGCTTGCCCCCAGCATTCCTCCCCCCATCGTGACCACCGTCCAATGCAAGGGAAGAAAATGATTTCCCCTCCTGGAGGACAGGAGACCGAAGCCACCAAAGCAGAGACGTCCTGGTCTTTTGACCCAGACAAACCTGGGTGTCCAGTCGGGAGACTTGTCCCACTTAGACAGGATTTCCCTCTGAAGTGTCCTTGTATGGAACTGAAAGTATGGAACCACCTCGAAGGCAGAGATTATAAATCCCAAGACTTGCATGCAAAAGCGCAGGGAGGGTCACCTACGGGATAGCAACCAGCAAGTGAACCACTGATTGAAGCTTACGTAGTTGTCCAGCAGAAGGAACACCTTGGTTAACGCCGTCTTGAGAGTGAGACCCAGAAACTCCAGCTTCCTAGTTGGGGTCAGAGTGGATTTCTAGATGTTCAGGATCCACCTGAACTCTTGCAAGGTGCTGATTGTGACTGCCACGTCGTCTCTTAAGGCCGAGTGAGACTCCGCCCTCAGTAGAAGGTCGTCCAGATAACCAATCATGGCAATCCCGTGTTGTCTGAGTAAGCCCAGGACCAGAGCCAGCACTTTGGTGAAAACCCTAGGAGCAGAGGCGAGACCAAAGGGCAGCACCACAAACTGATAATGCTTTTCTCACACTGCAAAGTGAAGGAAACGCTGGTGTCCGGTAGAGATAGGGATGTCTAGGTAGGCATTCTTGATGTCGATAGATGCCAAAAAAACTCCCTGATGAAGGGAGGCCACCACGGACCAAATGGAGTCAATCTTGAACTTCTGCACATGCACAAAGCAGTTCAGGGCCTTGAGATCCAAGATTGGGCAAAACCGTCCTGCTTTCTTTGGAATCATAAGCTGGTTGGAGTAGAACCCCCGAAACCATTCTGAATCCGGGACTGGAACAATCACCCCTTGACTCAGCAAATCCTGCACTTCCCCGTAAAGGCCTGCAGAAAGGCACAGGTTGGAAGGAAAAGACTGGAATTCTATTTTGTACCCACACAAATCAGCTCGTGGACCCACTTGTCAGAAATCAGGGAGGTCCATAGGGTGACAAAGCAGCGAAGAAGAACCCGTTTCCAGGAAACGGGTGGGGGCAGACCTTCATGCTGGGGAGGATTTGTCCACCGGCTTGGAAGTCCGGGGTCATTTGGTATCCCCATAGGGGGCCTTGAATGGCTTGGAACCCTTATCAGCGGATCTGGTGGGGGGGCCAAAAAAACTTTGTGTGTGCAGAAAAAGAAGGACCATGCTTGTGACATGGTTCTTTCCCACAGGACAGACTCCTGCACACAAATCAGGTATATATACGTGATACGCACTCCTACCGTGGCCGGGGGAACATGCGCCCGCTTGCTCGGCGGTGCTGTGATGCAGTACAGCACCGATCAGTTACCAGAACCAGGACAATGATTTTTGAGCCTGGACCTGCTGATCGGTTGTACCGAATCAGAGATCATCCTGTGCTTGTGCTTACAGAACACAGGCACAGGAAATGATGCAATCTTCTCTCCTGGAGCCCTTTTCGGTTCCAGTGAGAGAACAGAGCAGATCCACATGATTCAAAGCAGCACACTTTTCACTAAAATACATAGTAAGTCACATTTTAACCCCCTCATTACCCCCCAGTTAACCCTTTCACCGGTGTCATTAGTCCAGTGTACAGATTTTTTTACTGATCACTGTATTAGTGTCACGGGTGACTTCAGATAGTGTTAGCGTCCCTCATGCAGATTGCCCGCCACTACATTACCATCACATCTAACCCTTTGATTGCCAGGAACACAATATAAACTTCCATTGCAAGTATAGTGTCCGAACAGATCAACATCTTTGTTCAGATCAGAACTATACTAGCGTCCACAATAGTATAGGGTCCTCAAAAATGCAGCATTAGCAGGATCAGCCCTGACACCTGTGTTTAGCCCCTCTGCCCGTTCCCCTCCCTTCCCCAGCAAGTGCAGTGTTAGTAGATATCTGCCACTTGATACATTACACAAAAAACTGCAGTGTTAGCAAGATGAAGCCTAATCTTTGCTAACACTAGCAGGTGTATTATTTTGTAGTGTTTCAAGCAGTCCATGACAGCAAGGTGTTCTTTTTCCCCATGAGTCACACTAGGTACCTATAAATTTAGTGGCCAAAATATCCAAAGAAAGGTACACTAGTGAAGAGGCCTGTCTGATGAGAGCAAAGGGGAAGCCTCACTGAGAGAATCAGGCACAGAATACAAACCTGTAGAGAGCAATGGCACCCCCACAAATAGCTCAGGCGATGGAGAAGAGGTCCCTGCTTAGGTCAGGCATTCCTGACCCCATGCCCAGATTGCTGAGGTGTAAGCATTGCACAATGAATCTCAAATGCAGAGTTCCAGTACTAGTGCCGTACTACCTTTTGGTGAGCTGGCAAGCACCTAGTACATCCTGGTCTTTTACATACCAGCACTCCATGATTACTTGCAGTCCCATAAGTGTAGTACAAGCTGGTGCGGTGACTAGCACAAGTAGTGTCCCACAGCCACCAAGAATTCAAGACAGGCCCACAGAGCTTATAGTGTCTTTCCGGATGTGCTTGAAAGTCCTGAACGGCAGCCCACACACTCTGCAGCACCCGTACTTCCCCCAATCACTGCCCAACACAGAATTCAGGTGGAAACAGCAAATTTAACTACTTTTGATTTGGAGCTGTTTTTCACAGAAGATCTGTATGAATCGATTGTGGATCAAAACAAATTATATGCACAGCAATTTATTGCTGCTAACCCAAATTCAAACCTTGCCAGACAACTAGCATGGAAACCTAGTACAGTTCTGGAATTTAAATTTTTTTTGGGCCTAACCTTCAACATAGGCATTTCTAAAAAAAAAAAATAAAATAAAAAAAAAATGAGTCAAGGTCATATTGGTCCACAGACCCAAATCATCATATGCCCATGTTCTCTGCTGCCATGGTCAGGTATAGATATGAGAACATAATGCGAATTATGCATTTCAAAGACAATATACTCTGTCATCCTCGGGGTGACCTTGAATACGATCAGCTCCACAAAATTTGTTGCTTTATAAATCAGCTTAACCAGAAATTTGTATATGGATATATGGCCCAACAAAACATCTGTGTAGATGAGTCCCTCATTAATTTTTCTCTGCGCCTTGCAGTCAAACAGTTTCTCCCCAGCAAGCATGCCAGGCCTGAAGTCAAATGTATAAGCTCTGTTAGGGGGCAACAGGCTATACATGTCATTTTGGGATTTACGAGGGAAAAGATAGTCATGTGTAGCCCCCCAGATGCCCGGACTACACGGGAGCAGTGGCAAGATAGTTTGGGACTTGGTGTCACTCTTTTTCCTTATGGGGTACACTTTTATGTTGCCAATTTTTATACAAGCGTGCCACTTTTTAGATTTTGGAATTCGCTCATGTGGCACCATGCGACCTAACCGTCACTGGCTTGTAAATCCCTGACTTAGAAAGGGGGAGACCGCCTGCTTGAGAAATAAATAATTGCTCGCAGTAAATTGGAAGGACAAACGAGATGTTTTCGTCCTGTCTTCCATTCACGCAGACACAACAGTCAAAATTTGCACAGCAACTGGTGTTTTTGAGAAGCTCCTCTGTGTCTATGACTACAGTGGGGATCGAAAGTTTGGGCACCCCAGCTAAAAATTTGTATTAATGTGCATAAAGAAGGTAACTTGATGCCATCTGTGAAAAAGCTGAAGTTAAATAGAGGATGGCTTCTACAAATGGATAATGATCTTAAACACACCTTGAAATCTACGGGGGATTACATCAAGAGGCGTAAACTGAAGGTTTTGCCATGGCCTTCACAATCTCCTGACCTCAACATAATCTATGGATAGACCTTAAAAGAGCAGTGCGTGACAGACAGCCCAGAAATCTCAAAGAACTGGAAGACTTTTGTAAGGAAGAATGGGCAAAGATACCTCAAACAAGAATTGAAAGACTCTTGGCTGGCTACAAAAAGCGTTTACAAGCTGTGATACTTGCCAAAGGGGGCAGTACAAGATATTAACTCTGCAGGGTGCCCAAACTTTTGCAGACGCCATTTTTTTGTTTTCTTTTATTTTGAAAGTCTAAATGATGGAAATAAAATCTAACTTTTGTTGACATATTATAAGAATGTCTAATCTGTAATTTGATGCCTTTTGGAGATTTTTCCATCTTTCCTTGGCTTCTTTATGCACATTAATACAAATTTTTAGCTGGGGTGCCAAAACTTTCAATCCCCACTGTATAACCTTAACATGAGAGCGGTGAACTTCAACAACCAGATGATGAAGTTGTACTTAGTTTCCCGTAAATCCAGATGCTGGTACAAAAAAATATCTGTATATTTATTTCAATTGGCTCTGTACAACGCTTTTGTGCTTTACAAAGCAACTGGAAGAAGTGAATCCTTCCTAAAATTTTAGGAAGAGATCATCACGGCCCTTTTGTATTTAGAAGGTGCTGTGGCCCAAACCCCCAACCCAGATGCAGTGAGCCGGCTGCATTAGAGGCATTTTCCTGATGCCATTCCTAGTACCCCAACCCAAAAGTCACCCCAAAAAAGATGTTGTGTTTGTAGCAGACATGGAATTAGACGTGACACACATTTTTTTTTTTTGTCCCTCCTGCCCTGACCAACCTGGTCTCTGTCTCAAGGACTGCTTCCGTTGCTACCACACACTAGTGGAGTATTAGTACAGAGTATAGCAGTCTAAGGGTACACATTTACACAGGGCCTCCAAATATGTTAGGTAGTCAGGAAGCTGGCTAATGCATTTTGAGAGACCCTAAAATCACAGCCCGGGAAGTTTTCAATTTTTATAAGTTCCAAAAAAAAAGTAAAAAAAACCCCAAAAAACAAAGTAAAAAAAAAACAAAAAAAACATAAAAAAGCCACAAATAGTTGTCCTTTTATTGAGTTAATGTTCTGTTACTGTTTATTGTTGACCATTGTTTGATTTTCAGGAATGCTATTCAGCTGCAGCACTGATCTGTTTATTCTGATAGTAGCAGGCCGTGCTTTCAGAATACAAACGCCAGTGATTGCAGTGCTGCTGGAGAAGATTTCTCATCCGCAGTTAAAAAAAAAAAGAACATATGTGCCAAAGCATGGGGCAGTGGTTGGATCACTCCTATGCTTCGGCATATATATTTTCATATTTTCTGCACAGATTGCAATAACAAAAGTTGTTTTATTGAGTTAATGTTCTGTTGTTACTGTGTTTTATTGTTAACCATTGTTTGCTTTGCAGGAAAGCCATTCAGCTGCAGCAATGATTTTTTTTTTATTCTGACTGCAACAGAGTGTTGCGCTCAGAATATACATCAGTGCATGCAGCACTACTGTACGAGATTTCTCAACCGCATTTAAAAAAACAAAAAACAAAACGTATATGCCCATGTATGGAAGCCTGGGGTGGTCAGTGGGTGGATCGCTCCTATGCTTTTTTTGGCAGTGATTTCTTCATCCACATCTATCAATGTGCATAGAGAAATCTGTTTGGTTCTTTTATTTCATTCAGTCCATGGGCTAATGAAACAAAAAAAAAAAAGAACATTTCATGTGTGCCCAACATCAGAAGTGGGTGGATGCAGGATGGTATATTCTAATGGTGGGCATACCACACACTTTTTCTGGCAGATTCCTTCTCTCTTTTCATTCAGCCCATAAGCTGCACAAAAAAAAAAGAACATAACATATATGCCCAACAAGGACCAGCAACGTACTGGTACATCACTGGACTTTAGTTGTTATACCAGGATGATGCTTGCAGCTGCAGGCATCTTTTTTTTAGCTGGCAGTTGGCTTTCATGTAAAAGCAATCCTAGTGACTAATTAGCCGCTGGATTGCTTTTACAAGCAGTGGCGCAGGAATGTCCCCCCTCCACGGCTTTCTTGGGGCTATTCAGGGAACCCGAGAATGCAGCCAGCATATCTGCCGGCTGACCATAGAGCTGATAGGAGACCGGAACAGCTCCAATCACCTCTATAGTCTAAGAAACCAGAAGCTATGAGCATTTCATTATTCGGTTTCACCGGATATAAACAGTGCCATTTTTATATTGGGGAAGCATTTGATTACACCGATCTTGGTGTGATCAGATGCTTTAAGGGCAGAGGAGAGATATATAGCCTAATATACCCCAGATTTCTCAGAAAAGAGTACCTGTCACTGCATATTGCTATCACAGGGGATAGTTACATTTACATTACAAATGAAAGGGACAGTGTATATAAAAAAAAAGAAAACAAAATAATAACAAAAAATTAAACCACCCCCGTCCATGCACGAAAAGGTGAACACAAGCATCGGTCCCATGTTGGTATGTAAACAGCAATTGCACCATACATGTCAGGTATCACTATGAGCGCCAGATCAAGATCAGGAATTCTAGCTCTGGACTTCCTGTGTACAGCCCTGGCCAAATGTTTTGAGAATGACACAAATATTAATTTTCACAAAGTCTCCTGCTTCAGTGTTTTTAGATCTTTTTGTCAGATGTTACTATGATATACTGAAGTATAATTACAAGCATTTCATAAGTGTCAAAGGCTTTTATAGCGAATTACATTAGATTTATGCAAATAGTCAATATTTGCAGTGCCGACCCTTCTTTTTCAAGATCTCTGCAATTCACCCTGGCATGCTGTCAATCAGCTTCTGGGCCAAATCCTGACTGAAGGCAGCCTATTCTTGCATGATCAATGCTTGGACTTTGTAAGAATTTGTTTACCCACCTCTTGAGGGTTGATCACAAGTTCTCAATGGGATTGAGGTCTGGGGAGTTTCCTGGCCATGGCCCCAAAATTTTGATGTTTTGTTCTCCAAGCCACTTAGTTATCACTTTTGCCTTATGGCAAGGTGCTCCATCATGCTCGAAATGACATTGTTCGTCACAAACTGTTCTTAGATGGTTGGGAGAAGTTGCTATCGGAGGATGTTTTTTGTACCATGCTTTATTCATGGCTGTGTTATTAGGCAAAATTGTGAGTGAGCCTACTCCCTTGGCTGAAAAGAAACCCACACATGAATGGTCGCAGGATGTTTTACTGTTGGCATAACACAGGACTGATGGTAGTGCTCACCTTTTCTTTTCTGAACAAGATTTTTTCCGGATGCTTCAAACAATCGGAAAGGGGATTCATAACAGAAAATAAGTTTACCCCAGTCCTCAGCAGTCCAATCCCTGTACCTTTTGCAGAATATCAGTCTGTCCCTGATGTTTTTCCTGGACAAAAGTGGCTTCTTTGCTGCCCTTCTTCACACCAGGCCATCCTCTAAAAGTCTTTGCCTCATTGTGCGTGCAGATTCACTCACACCTGCCTGCTGCCATTCTGGAGAAAGCTCTGCACTGGTGGTTCTAATGTAATACCTGATATTTTTAGATCAACCGGATCTATACAAGTGACATTTGTGAGTGATTAGTGCAATATGAATCAAACATAAATATCCAAGTGATCATTCCAACATTAAAGTGACACACAGTGATTCCCTATATCGGGATATAGGTCACCTTGTATAGGTGGTCTATATAAGCTTTATCAGCCGTGATATTACAAATGTCCACAATAATCGGTGTTTTTCATGTATGTCAACAGCACACGCAAAATTCTTCAAAACATGCTCCTGTGCTGGTGCAAGTGGCAAGTGATAATCCTATATGGCAGGCATGCCCACTCACCTTCCCTTTGCGACCCACAGGGGCCAAACGCCTTGCGGATCACCCAGGATCCTGCATGCTCTCTCCAGGTAAAGGTTACTCCACAAGCCTCAGTGATCTCTCCTCTACCTCCAACTATTCCTTCATGGACAGGTAGCAATGTATATACCCATATATACTCATGATGTTTGGAGTCATACAATAAGAAAACAGAGATCCTCCATAGTGCAAAACTGCATGTTAGGTTTAATAAAAGTGGAAACGCCAAGTACAAACTCACATTTCAGCAGAGAAACAATTTGCTTTGTGTATCACCTCACATAGGTGTACTGAGAGCACTCTGGTGTACCAAGATGGCGCTGGACCGGAAGTGCGTCACCACGTCGCATCTACGCGTTACGCTATGCCCATCGTAGCTTCGTCAGGATAGCGTGATGGTGATTCTCACTGATATTTATAAAGGGATCCTAATGCTAATTGGTTTATTTCCTATGCAAATCATCGCGGCCATTTTGTTGGAGTCCCGATTTTATGGGACACTTTTCCGCGGCCATTTTCTTGTGGTTTCAATATATGTTGTTTATATAGTATGCAGTATTAGACCTCACGGACATTTTCTTGTGGTTTTAATGATATGTACACAGCGGTCATTGTTTTGTAGTTCCAATCTCTGTGTATTATATTGCCATATAACCGCTACTGCAAAACAATAGTATATATTTTCTTCTATGGTCCACGGTTTTCTGCATAGTACACTTTTAGTTACTAGTGTTATTATATGTGATAGTCTTGGGTTAATTTATATATATTAATAAACTTATAAAATCTAAAAACACGAAATTTATTGAAACTTTTAAAATAGGTTTAATGAAACCTTCAAATAGTAATAAAAATAAATAATAAAATCCTGAATAAATTAAAATACATGATGTTAGGGACAAAAAACCTGAGTAACCAGATTGGTGCAGTACATGCATGTAAAGTGCTTACATAATAACATATAAAACCTTATAATTAAAAATCGCTGATAAAACAGTTAAGATCAAATTCTATGTTTAACCCCTTCGGGGCTTGTGTTTGCATGGTATATATCCATTTTGACTCAATTTTGCTTAGTGTGCGGACTTTGTGACTCCCTCGCCAATGTTTCTTATAGCATTCAATGCCCCAAAATTGTAATCCTGATGGATCCTGGTTGTGGTATGTTGCAAAGTGTTTAGATACACTGTGTTTGGGGAACCCTTTATTTATATTTTGGATATGTTCACTTAATCGCTTCCACAATGGTCTTTTGGTGCGTCCGATGTACTGGAATTCGCATTTACATTGAAGGCCATACACAACCCTTTCAGTTCTGCCAAGCAATATAGGACTACAAATAGGAATTAAAAAACTATCTAAACGAGATGACATTGTTATAAGACCGGCCGATAAGGGTGGGGGTATTGTTATTCTCTGAAAGGAATATTACCTCGAAGAACTTCAGAAGCAGTTAGCTGACTCCACTACATATCTAATATTAAATAAGGATCCAACTATCAAATATAAAAAAGAACTTGAAAAAATTGTGAAAAAAGGGGTAGAATCAAACATTCTTAACAAAAAAGAAGCTAAATATCTCATCCCTGAAGCTTGCAGAATACCTATAATATATACAGTGCCAAAATACATAAGAATATATCTAACCCACCGGGAAGACCAATAATTAGTGGGATCCAATCTATTATGGCAAGAATGGGACAGTATTTAGATATCCACTTACAGCCACTGGTAAAAACACAAAATCATATCTGCGCAATACTAAACATTTAATTCAAATGCTGGAAGAATTGAAACAAGGACAGGATATTATCTTAGTAAGTGGAGAGGTCTCATCCTTGTACACAATCATCAATCATGAGGATGCCCTATCAGCAGTTAGCTGGGGCTTAAGATAATTCAGCCATATAACATGGAAACAACATAAATTCATTTTAGAAAATTTAGAATATTGTCTAACACACAATTACTTTTGGCACAGCAATGTGTTCTACAAACAGATTAAAGGTGTAGCCATGGGGGCAAGATTTGCCCCTAGTGTGGCTAATCTGTTCATGGCCCAGTGGGAAGATGAGACTATATACCAACAACCCCCTACACAACTCAAGATCTACAAGAGGTATATAGATGACGTTTTTATGATATGGGAAGGAAAAGAGTCCGGCTTATTGGAATTCCTAAATACACTTAATACTAATAACAAGAATATTAATTTTACTTGGAGTCAGAGTGCTGAATGTATTAAATTTTTAGACTTAGAAATCTTAATTAAGGAGTCCACTATCTATACACGGAATTTCTATACGGGAGTTGATCGAAATGGATACATACCTCTGGACAGTTGCCATTATCCCCCCTGGCTTCTTAATAAGGGGCAGTTTGTTAGATTAAGACGCAATTGTATATACAGAGAAGACTACCTGGAACAGGTAAAAATAATGGAAGAAAGGTTCATAGCTAAGGGATATGAAGGGAAACAAAAGAAAAAATTAAGGAAGTATATAATATGGATAGAGTAGTACTTCTAAATGACAAAGAAAAAGATCAGAATTTTACGGATGAACCTATCATTATTATGGATTTCAACACTCACTACAAAAAAGTAGAACAAATCTTTAGGAGGCATTGGCCAATTTTAAAAATGGATTTGGTTTTAGAAAACATATCACAACAACCAAAATTCGTTGACAGAAAGGCTAAGAGACAAACTTGTTAAGAATGTAGTGGATCCACCTATCAGAGATAAAAAGATCACTTTTTTAGATGCAGAAGGTTTTTATCCATGTAGAAGATGTTATGCATGCAAAGCTACCAAGGGTCAGAATAAGAAAAGGCTCACTTTTAAATCAGAAAATAGTGGAGAAGAATTAAAAATCAAGGAATTTATAACATGCAGAACTGAAGGGGTTGTGTATGGCCTTCAATGTAAATGCGGATTCCAGTACATCGGATGCACCAGAAGACCATTGTGGAAGCGATTAAGGGAACATATCCAAAATATAAATAAAGGGTTCCCCAAACACAGTGTATCTAAACACTTTGCAACATACCACAACCAGGATCCATCAGGATTACAATTTTGGGGCATTAAATGCTATAAGAAACATTGGCGAGGGAGCCACAAAGTCCGCACACTTAGCAAAATTGAGTCAAAATGGATATATACCATGCAAACACAAGCCCCGAAGGGGTTAAACATAGAATTTGATCTTAACTGTTTTATCAGCGATTTTTAATTATAAGGTTTTATATGTTATTATGTAAGCACTTTACATGTGTGTACTGCACCAATCTGGTTACTCGGGTTTTTTGTCCCTAACATCATGTATTTTAATTTATTCAGGATTTTATTATTTATTTTTATTACTATTTAAAGGTTTCATTAAACCTATTTTAAAAGTTTCAATAAATTTCGTGTTTTTAGATTTTATAAGTTTATTAATATATATATATATATTAACCCAAGACTATCACATATAATAACACTAGTAACTAAAAGTGTACTATGCAGAAAACCGTGGACCATAGAAGAAAATATATACTATTGTTTTGCAGTAGCGGTTATATGGCAATATAATACACAGAGATTGGAACTACAAAACAATGACCGCTGTGTACATATCATTAAAACCACAAGAAAATGTCCATGAGGTCTAATACTGCATACTATATAAACAACATATATTGAAACCACAAGAAAATGGCCGCGGAAAAGTGTCCCATAAAATCGGGACTCCAACAAAATGGCCGCGATGATTTGCATAGGAAATAAACCAATTAACATTAGGATCCCTTTATAAATATCAGTGAGAATCACCATCACGCTATCCTGACGAAGCTACGATGGGCATGGCGTAACGCGTAGATGCGACGTGGTGACGCACTTCCGGTCCAGCGCCATCTTGGTACACCAGAGTGCTCTCAGTACACCTATGTGAGGTGATACACAAAGCGAATTGTTTCTCTGCTGAAATGTGAGTTTGTACTTGGCGTTTCCACTTTTATTAAACCTAACATGCAGTTTTGCACTATGGAGGATCTCTGTTTTCTTATTGTATGACTCCAAACATCATGAGTATATATGGGTATATACATTGCTACCTGTCCATGAAGGAGTAGTTGGAGGTGGAGGAGAGATCACTGAGGCTTGTGGAGTAACCTTTACCTGGAGAGAGCATGCAGGATCCTGGGTGATCCGCAAGGCGTTTTGGCCCCTGTGGGTCGCAAAGGGAAGGTGAGCGGGCATGCCTGCCATATAGGATTATCACTTGCCACTTGCACCAGCACAGGAGCATGTTTTGAAGAATTTTGCGTGTGCTGTTGACATACATGAAAAACACCGATTATTGTGGACATTTGTAATATCACGGCTGATAAAGCTTATATAGACCACCTATACAAGGTGACCTATATCCCGATATAGGGAATCACTGTGTGTCACTTTAATGTTGGAATGATCACTTGGATATTTATGTTTGATTCATATTGCACTAATCACTCACAAATGTCACTTGTATAGATCCGGTTGATCTAAAAATATCAGGTATTACATTAGAAGCAATTTTGATTCATGCACTAAAAAAGGGTCACAGTATTGCCTTTATTTATAGCGCTACATCATTATTACATTAATTTTATCCATTTATCCATCCAAAGGTGAGGATTGGATGTTAGCTGCTGTTTTATTAGGTATAGCAGCGCAGGAGGATTTATCACATATATTCTGCACTGGTGGTGCTCCGATCCCACAGCTGAATCAACTTGAGGTGGCCCTGTCGCTTGCTGGATCTTCTTGGGCTCCTTGAAGCCTTCTTCACAACAACTGAACCTCTCTCTTTGAAGTTCTTGATGATCCGATAAATGGTTCATTTAAGTGTAATCTTACTAGCAGCAATATCTTTGCCTGTGAATCCCTTTTTGTACAAAGCAATGTCTGCACATTTCCTTGCAAGGTATGGCAGCTTTCTCGGCTGCACACAGAGATGACAGCTGTTAAAATGGCTGGTTGATGTTGGGAGAGGGGGCATACATGACACGTTTCCAGGGACCTCACCCTCTTTTTCAAATGCACCCCACTGATCACAGCTGCTTAGTCTTGGATGTTCCCTATCCATGCTGTTTCATGCTAACTTCAAAGTAAGTGTGCTGCTTATTTTAATAAAGTGATTTTTATCCTATACTGACCTCAGGGCCCTACTGTTCATTTTCTCCTGCATTGAGGTGATCCTACCCAGATCTTTTGCTGGAGCTGCCGAGGTTTCAGTCTCTTCTCCTGCTCAGCCACACATCCATCCATTACGCTCTCGTCCATCCAGTTGCTTCATCCTTTCTTCTACCCAGTTGATAGTTTACAGATACAGCTGAAGGTTTTAATGGACTAAGTAACTACACTTTCCATAGGAGTGCTGTATTTACTGTGTACTTGTAAACTTTTTGGATTTGGCAACACTGCTCCATCACAGATATGGTATAGTGAGTTTTTGTCACCTTAAGACATGAAGTGTGTTTCTGGTAGGAACACAAGGTGAAGATATAATAAAAAAAAGCCTTAAAAAGGAAAACTAATGTAGCAACAACATCTAAGGTCTGGTAAGCTGCAATATATTACAGTTTTGTTCTTGGATTTGGACACCCTTCAAAGCCAAGCTACACGTTTTGGATAGAATGTAAAAGTAATAAAAACTATGCAAAATATTAATTGATGGCTGTGTCCCCCTTTAGGAGAACAGTTGAGGAAAGTGGGAATAGGTGCCATAAGGGTATCTCACTGGTTGGTACTGCAATCTTAAAATATTGGATGTTGATGTAAATTATCTGGTTCCAAGGCTGGCAGCTTCTGCACCCCAGAGGAGCTGCACAGTTTTCTTGGCTTGTAGTGTCATGTAACAAAAATTTAAATGTAAGAGCTATACCACTGCTAGAAGTCTAGATACAACTTTATTTGGATTGTTTAGAGGGATATATCCAATGTGTTTTGGGGGTCCAAGAGCGCCCCCTTCATCAGGACTTGATTGACATCAATGTGAACAGACTAATAATGAACTGGACCGTTAATGTTATTTTTTCCATTGTGATTACCAGCACATGCCTTGTCAGCAGCTGGTTTGGCTGCCATGGGAAGGCATAAACTATCAGTGTTCGCATAGTAGTTGGCAAGTCAAGATGTATCCTCCGACAGCTTTGATCTTAGGAAAGAAAACTAATTAGGCATATGATACCCTGCCATTTACCTAATTATCTAATGAAAAGAATTTCTCAGCTTGTTGCAGAAAAGATTTAGAAACACCTCTGACTCATGTAAGTAAATGGGCAGTTATTAAATGAACAACAAATGAGAATTTCATTGGAGCCAAAAAGCCTTTGTATCACACAGATAATGCTGGAAAATTGTTTAATATAAGATAGTTATCTATGGTCTTTTTACACTAATGATTCATGAGGTGAATTGTGACAAGGCACCAAATATGAAAAGCTAAAAAAAAAGGAACATCTAAGACTCTTATGGAAAATGTCTATGTATATATGCCTAGAGGGATCATTTTTTTTAACAAATTAATCCAACACTATGCTAGAACCAAATATATGGTTTCAAACAGGTAATGAAGAAAGTGATACCAATTCCTTAAAATACTCAGTGGGTGGGGATCCTTCATTTTGGACAACTATAGTTCTGCTAACTGCCATGCTTGAGAGGTAATGAGCAATCTGGGCTTGATGGCTTGCTTAGTTTTCAAGGGAACCTGGCCACAACTAAGGGTTTACACTTCCAGATGGCAAAAAAGGTATTTTGTGTAAATTCCATATCTTGGTATACAGGACAGGATATAGCCTGAGTATCACAGACCTTGGCTTATAGGCTGCTTTCTTCAGGTAACTGGACGCAAAACTTTAGAGGACAAGCTCCCTTGGGAGCCTCCCTTATAATTATTCCCCACTTCATGTGTCCTCAGTTTTGTACCAAGCAATGCACAGTAACCCAGGAATAGAATAGAGGGAGGCCTGTATTCCTTACTGTACACCAAGATATGGAATTTACAGGTAAGGAAAAACTCCTCTTATCTTAATCGTACTCATACATCCTGAGATGTCCCAAAGCAATGAAGTGTGGGGAACAACTAGGCAAACAGAACTGTGCCAACAAGGCTAAAAACAAGGGTAAAAAACCCCAAATTCAGAGTGCCACTGCAAGACTCTTGCAGCCAAAAGCCGCATTCGCAGATGATTGGACTTTCATCTGGCAGAAAAGGTATGAACAGGACCAGGTGGCAGCCTTACAAAGCTGACTACAGGGATTTAGTGACATAATGTCTAGGAAACACCCACCGACCTAGTGGAATGGGCCCTCAAAAGTGCAGGAGTAGTTTAGTGCAGGAGTGTAAGCTATGGTGATGGGTAGTCTTATCCATCTAGCATTTAAGGACTTTGAAGCAGGAGGTTCTGAGGGTAGAACAAATAGGGAGTCCATCTTCCTGATAGAATCTGTTGCTTTGAGGCAGAATCTGATGGCTTTAAATGCATCTAGGCAACGAAAAGCAAGTTCCTTTGCATACTTTTTGAGTAGGACGGAAAGATTGAACGGTCTTCATTAAAGTGTTACTAAACCCACAACAGTAAAATCAGTCTTTATATGCAGTAAAGCATGTTTGTTATACTCACTGTGAAACCTAAGGGGTTAATCCTCTGCATTGTGTAAAAAGGATGTTTGATCCTTTCTTCTCTGATCCTCCCCTTCTTCCACAGTCCCCAATCCAACTGCCAATAGAACAGAGCCTTGGGGGCAAGCTGCACATGCTCAGTTTGGTGTGTATTGCTAAAGAGGGTTTTTTTTTTCTCTTGGGAGAGTGCATGTGATCAGCACAGAGCCATTCAGTGCTGTCCAGACAGAGGGTGAGCAGTCCAGCAGTCTCACAGGACAATGAGGGGAAAATGAAAACTCCTACTATGAACTGCTCTGCTTGATACTGATAGAAATCATAAGACCGCTCTAACTGATGAGGAAAGGTATTTAGCAGTTTATATTTACTAAAATAACTGCATTTCCATGTTCTGTGTACTGTGAGAGACCAGACACTGTATAGTAAATGCAGGGTCATAGGTTTAGTAACACTTTAAGGTGGAAGACTGATACTACCTTAGGAACAAATGATGGCCTTGGGCAACAGCCTACTTTGCTTTTGTGAAGAATTAGCTATGGCTCCTTACAAAAGGCACATCTGACAGACATGATACCAAAAAGCCCACTTTGCAGGAGAGGTCATCTAAGTGGATATCCCTGATGGGTTCAAAAAGTGGTTTCTGTGGGGTAGAGACAGCCAAGTTGAGGTCACAATGAAGCAGAGAGTGCTGCAAAGAGAAGCCTAAACCAAGATACACCTTGGATAAAGATTTTGACAAGAGAGAACAAGGCCAGAGGATTTGAAAAATAACGGAGAAAGCCAAAACATGTCCTTTCAGAGTGCTTGCATTGGAACCAAACTGTATCTGAAAACTACAAACTGAAAATGGTACTAAATTCATTTTTAGTATTCAAAGGAAACTCACCCATCCATCCATGTCCCAATGCTTTATTTTGTTGAGAAATCACTTTAAAGAACAACCCATAGCATTCTACCCGTAAAGTAAAGGTAGATGATTCATGTAGTTACTTCCTTGAATCCATTTTTCCTTAGCTCAGACATGAAGGCAGCAGGGAAAGTCTCTTTTCACCTTCCCCATATGATAGAAAAGAATCTCTATGAAGACTCTTGGTTAGATGAGCTTAAACTAAATATAAAACGTGTGAAGGCAAAATAAATAATGGAGAGTAGCTGTCATTGCCCCTATACCATATTCTCCTTTGGAAGAGCAAAAATTTTCATCTATACATTGTGCTAGGCAGTTTCTCTGCTCTCCAAGCACAGCAACCACAGCAGCAGCGCTGTGGGTGTATGTAAAACTCCCTAGCATGCACCAGCATTCAGACACTGGCAATAACAAAGGAGGTTTTCTTTGGTAGGGGAAGCATCAAAACATATCCAATAAACAAAATAAAATTTCTTCACAAATTTAGGCCAAAATGTATTCTGCTACATCTTTGGTAAAAAAAAAATCCCAATAAGCGTATCTTATTTAGTCTGTAGTAAAGTCATAGAATCTACAAACTATGGGATATACACTGATCAAAAAAATTAAACGAACAATTTGAAAACACATCAGATCTCAATGGGGAAAAATATAATGCTGGATATCTATACTGATATGGACTGGGTAATGTGTTAGGAACGTAAGGATGCATGGAAATGAAAATGATCAACCTACAGAGGACTGAATTCAAAGACACCCCAAAATTCAAAGTGAAAAATGATGCAGCAGGCTAGTCTATTTTGCTGAAATTTCAATGCAGCAACTCAAAATGGTACTCAGTAGTATGTATATCCCCCACGTGCTTGTATGCATGCCTGACAACATCGGGGCATGCTCTTAGTGAGACAGCAGATGATGTCCTGGGGTATTTCCTCCCAGATCAGGGCATTACTGGGCTCCTGGACAGTTTGAAGTGCAGCCTGGCGGCGGTGGATGGATCGAAACATGATATCCCAGAGGTGTTCTATTAGATTTAGGTCAGGCGAGCGTGGGGGCCATTCAGTGGTATCAATTCCTTCATCCTCCAGGAACTGCCTGTATACTCTCACCACATGAGGCCAGGCATTGTTGTGCACCAGGAGGAATCCAGGACCCACTACACCAGCGTAGGATCTGACAATGGGTCCAAGGATTTCATCCCGATACCTAATGCCAGTCAGGGTGCCATTTTCTAGCCTGTAGAGGTATGTGCGTCCCTCCATGAATATGCCTCCCCAGACCATCACTGACACACGAACAAAAAGGTCATGCTGGACCCTGTTACAGGCAGCATAACATTCTCCACGGCTTCTCCAGACCCTTTCACGTCTGTCACGTGCTCAGGGTGAACCTGCTCTCACCTGTGAAAAGCACAGGTTGCTAGTGGCAGAGCTGCCAATTCTGGTTTTTAATGGCAAATGCCAATCGAGCTCTATGATGCCAGGCAGTGAGCACAGGGCCCACTAGAGGACATCGGACCCTCAGGCCACCCTCATGAAGTCTGTTTCTGATTGTTTGGTCAGAGACATTCACACACCAGTGGCCTGCTAGAGATCATTTTGTAGGGCTCTGGCAGTGCTCATCCTGTTTCTCCTTGCACAAAGGAGAAGATACCAGTCCTGCTGATGGGTTAAGGACTGTCTACAGCCCTGTCCAGCTCTCCTAGAGTAACTGCCTGTCTGCTGGAATTTCCTCCATGCTCTTGAGACTGTGCTGGGAGACAGAGCAAACCTTCTGGCAATGGCACGTATTGATGTGCCATCCTGGAGGATTTGGACTGCCTGTTCAACCTCTGTAGCGTCCAGGTATCACCTCATGCTACCAGTAGTGACATTGACCCTAGAAAAAGGAAAAACTAGTGAAAAACAGTCAGAAAAGATGAGTAGGAAAAAAATGTCAGTGGCATCCACCTGTAAAACCATTCCTGTTTTGGGGATTGTCTCATTGTTGCCCATCTAGTGCACCAGTTGTTAATTTCATTAACACCAAAGCAGCTGAAACTGATTAACAACCCCCTCTGCTATTTAACTGACCAGATCAATATCCCAGGAGTTTAATTGACTTGATGCTATACTGTGATTAAAAAGTGTTCCTTTAATTTTTTGAGCAATGTATACTTGAAAATCGATCCTGATGTACTGACAGCCAATCTAAATTCTTGAGGCCCTTAAAATGCCAGGACAGTACATATATCCCCATATTACCCTGAGGTATTTAGTAAGAGGCATGGTTTTTTAAAGTTGTAATTTTGCCACAATTTTTTGGAAAATGAAATAATTAAATAAAATTTGGGGGAGTTCTCTGCCTTTTTTGTTTTATATATACCGTCACCAGCGCATTATGGCATCATGATATGACGGCGTGGCGGTAATCAGGGACACTGACTGGTGAAAGCATGTTGAAAAAAAACCCAAAAATGTAAAAATAACTTTTTATCTTTCATCAGAGTAGTAGTTACCACAGTAACATTATACTACTCTGGTGGTGTGAGCAGGGATTTTTTTTTTACACTTTGATTACTGGTACAATTAAGATCATTGTACCAGCAACGTTTTGAACTGTCATGGGTGGGTTAGGTTCATGGCAGCTGTGGATACTAGTGATCTGTGATTGGCTACAGCTAATCACATGGTACATAGTGCTGTGATTGGCCCAGGTACCATGTGATAGCTGTGGGCCAATCACAGCTCACTAGTAAAGAAAGCAAAGCTATTATAAATCATATTGGTTTATGTTGACATTGTGATCATGTGATTGCATTCTGGACACAGCAGTGGACACAGCAATCACACGGGGGGGGGGGGGGGAGGGGGGTGTTCTGTACAGGCAAAATTATATACAGGTACACCGCACTGCCTGTACGTGCCACCCGCCCACAGTAAATGTACTGTGGGTGGTCGGCAAGTGGTTAAGAAGACTTTGAGATGACATGATACACTTTCACAAAAACTGCTATGAAATCTGCCTTTCTAGGCAAGCTGGATTTTATTCTTGGTAGACCTCAACACTTCTAAGTTTTGCATCCCATGAATCTGAAACAACAATGAAGCTGGATGGTACATTTTTCCTAGGGAAGCTGCAAAGGCCAGAAATCTAAACAAATAAAATGCAAATTTCTAACAGAAAGTAGCACTTCTATTAAATTTTTAAATTCTAATACAAAATATCATAAGAAAAAGTAAAGATTAATATGTCCTATAGTGAAACCCCCTTGACAATAAGACATAGCTAAAATCATCTATCCATACAATTGCATACATTTACAGGGTCACTTACCCATACATACACACATTTAACCATTCATGAGCACAGTCAGCTTTCAGGAAATCATGCATTAGGGACACAATTAAAGGGACATTCATCCCTGGAAAATACCTAGCGAAAAAACTGTGTCATTCAGTAGCATTAGAATTTAGACAGTTGTCTAATTTTTACATAATTTACTTAAACATAATGTATGGCTTTTATTTTATAATTTTAACAAAAATGAGACCACTGTCTCATTCAGTTATAATACTACTGAATGAAATAGTTTTATAGCTAGGGATTTACAATGGATGTATGTCCCTTTAAACCTTGAAGTAGCTTTTCCAGGATGGAAAATATGAAGGGTTGATGTGTTTTATTAGGCAAAGGTGCTTTTAGGCATGTCTAGGGAGTTTAAAAATAAAAGGGGCTTTATGGTACCCTAAACCTTTATTGTTTTTAACATTGCGCTGTTTTTCTCTCCTCCCTGCCTGTCTCCAGCACCCCACACAGGGACTAGCAGGGAGGGGAGAGACCTTGCAGTGTGACGAGCACCGATTGGGTGCTCACAAGGAAAGGGGTCCCTTCACTATATCTGGTCTCCTACAGTACACAGAACATGGAAATGCAATTATTTTAGTAAATATAAATTGCTAAATACCTTTTCTCATCAGCAGTTAGAGCAGTCTTGTGACATCTATCAGTGTCCAGCAGAGCATTGGTTAAAGCTTGTAGGATGAATTTTCATTCTACTCTGACTGTCCTGTGAGACTGCAGGACCCCTAATCTTCTGTCTGGGCAGTGCTGATTGGCCATGTGCTGATCACATGCACTCTCCCAAGAAAAATAACTCTCTAGCAATACACACCAAACTGAGCATGTGCAGCTTGCCCCCAAGGCTCTGTGCTATCAGGAGATGAGTCAGGGGCAGTGAAAGAAGGGGAGGATCAGAGAAGACAGGATAAACATCCTTTTCACACAATGCAGAGGATTAACCCCTTAACTTCCACAGTGAGTATAACAAGCATGCTTTACTGCATTTACAGATTGATTTTACTGTTCTGGGTTTAGAAACACTTTAACAGGTCCCTTTGTACCCAAAGTGGCATTGCGAGCCAGAGGAGATCCAAGTGCAGCAATGCTGAAGCCGCTGCACACAGCACATTGGTAATCAAATTGTGTGAAGCTGCAACCTCAGGTGTATGAGTCTGGGGGTGAGTGTCTCCAGGTCTTTCTCATTCCCTTCTACAGTATGTCCACCTCTTCTATGTCGGGCATATTAGGATCCATATCAGGTAGAGAATGTGAAGCTGGAGGAGGAGCCTAATGTTTTGGAGCCCTGGAAAGTGATTGCTGTATTAAAGTCATTAGTTACAGAAAAATCTGCCTTAGTCAAGTAGGTTGCTTGTTGTGTGCTTTAAATAGAACTAAAATTGAATGCTTCAACGCAAGGAAAGCATCCTCACTTTAAGATTGAATGTGCTGCAGGCCTTCGGCAAAACGTATGTTCACCTGAGCTTTGACCATGGCTCCATTCTGCCTGGTTTCTGCCTTAACTATGGGTCAGGGTATTTTTCTGTGTGGTACTCATGAAGTACGCTGTGAAATACAGGGTAAGTGTGTCTGAGAGAAATATGCAGCAACCCAAGTGCAAACAGTCCTGCAACAAAGTCCTTGTGATGAAAGAGCAGGAGAAAGTGCTAGAGTGTCTTATTAGGGCTGCAGGTGGAGGTGGCAGTAAAGTATGCAACCTGTGCTGTAGTGTAAACCCTTGTCATCCACACGCGAATAAGCTCTGAGTGGTTGAATTTTAGTACCATGTTTGAAAAGTTTACACTGTAAAGTAAATACATACCAAACAACTGAGGACTTAAGGGGTGAGGTAGGGTTACAGGGAAGGCGCCCATGGGACATGTCCTTAAAAGTTTTGGCAGTGTCCAAATACCTGAAGGTACATGTCTCTAACCCATGGTCTATAAATACTCAGCCTGTGTCCTGTACTGTATGATTAAGACAGGCACTTGGGGACTAGTAAAAACCTAGTTAAAGAAAATACGTTCATAGTTACCAATCAGATTTCATTGTTTATTCTGAAGAATTCAAAGGAAACAATAAATATGACTGATAAATATGGGCAATAATTCAACTTTTCTATCCATTTTCATTTCTCCATTTTTTTCATCAAATACCCCCCTTAAACCAAACTGTGTTGTGCTATGCAGAAAGTGGGGTGAAGAAGAAGTTGGTGCTGCTTCTGCAGGCTGTACTGTACTGAATGGCTCTTCAGAATGAATGCCAATGAGAGCACCAGAGAAATGAGGGAAGCTTCTTTTGTTTTTCTCATATAACTTCAGTTGTGTTTTAAAAAGTCTACGACATTTATTGCAATGATATTATCAGTTGTACTGCAGAGTTGTACATGCTTCTCTTCTGGGCACATAACAAGCACCCTAGAGACTGCTGAAACTGCTCAACATGAGGGCTAAATGGAAGTTCCTAATCCAGCTATTTTGTATTTGAATATTTGGAAAAGAAAAACAAGATAATGCACATTTAATTTTAAGCATTTTCTTACCCAGAAGATGGAACTTCACTTTAACACAAGTGCCAGGTACTGTATATAAAGAAGACCATTACCATAACCATTAAATCAGAAGTCATCCGTCCCTTTCATGCCAGATATTCCTTGTCATAAATTAAGCAAAATTTCATATAATGTAACCAGAGCTTACAGGAAATAAAGGTGGAGTTTCATGGCAAAAAATTTTAATTATCCCTCAATAGCTAACAGGTCTACAAGCTTCTAATTTAGCCGCCTCTCTTCTTAGCAGAAACACAATATCTGCTCATTTGTTTCTATCCCTCCCTCCTAGATTGTAAGCTCCAAGGAGCAGGGCCCTCGAACTCCTCGTGTTTCGCACTGTATTGTTATTGTACTGTCTCATGTATTGTCCCCCATTGTAATGTACAGCGCTGAGCGAACTGTTGGCGCTACATCAGTACTGTATAATAATAATAATTTTCTTTTCTTCTGTCTTTTCTTTCCCTGTTTTCTCCTTCTGCCCACTAAATAGGCAAGATTACATCTAAAAGTACCTCAAACATGCTGAACATGAAGAGTGAACATGCTGACAATGGTTTTCATCTTTCCCTTGCCCTATTATTGGATCCATTATATTTCAGCCTATTCAGTGTTCTTGTTATGTAGTTCAATGTCACACTCCTAACACTTAGCTTCCATATATGTCATGATATACTATAAAAGACTTGTAACCAGATATCTCATAACATTCCTATGTTCCTATTTGTCTCCCACATTTGTAATTGGTGAAGCCATATTTTTCTTGCACCCTTTATGCTAACTTGTTGTTGCAATGTGACACTATCTAAAATTTCTGTAAAAAATGTAAATACAATCTCTTGGTAAAAAAATGTAAATAAAAAATGTAATAAAAATAAAAATAAAAATGATCCAAAACAACCAAATTGTTAATTGCAAATATTAGACCGTCATTAAAGAATGAACTAGTTTGTCTACAATGTTACAATTTTATAAGTAACATTTAGGTAAGGAGGTGACTTGCATACAGTTATACTTTTCAACACTTTAGCTTTGTCTTTTTGATTACATTTCATATATTTAGTTTTCAAATAAAGTTATACCATTTTTAGCTTTCTCAATAGACTGAATAAAAGTTTTGTTGTCAGGCATCACTGAGGAAAAATCTAAATTACATTTTTCTATTCTCTGTTGGACAATGAATAGTATCGGTTGAACTTCCAACTTTATGCTTTTATAATGACTAACAAAGTATAATAAAAACAGTATGGTAGTAATACACTGCATATATTTAGTTTGAAATAACATTCCTTTTTTTCTAAAACCTAAGTTAAAGGAAAGAAATGTTCGCTCAAAAACATACTTGTAGTAACGATACATGGACATTAAACAATGTGTGCAAACCCGGGCAAATTGAATTTCTGTTTTCTTGTCATGACAGCCCTGAAACTCATCTAGGAAACACATATAATGTACATTCAATGGCCATGGAATGTATAAAAGATGTACATTTGAAAATATTGTTTATGTCTACCTACGAAATGGGACTTTCATCTTACCAATTTTGTTTTTCATCATTTTCTTGCTTTTTTAAATGCATGACATGATTACAAGAAAGTAGGCTGACTGCACATCCAAATATACAGTTGTGTTCAAAATAATAGCAGTCAGACATCACTAACCTGATCAATCACTGTTTTTGGTAGAAATGATATTTCTACATGGCAAATAATTTACTAGCAGGTGTAGTAGAGTAATAGAAATCCAACAGACCCAACAGTCATGACATGCATGCTGCTGATTCTGTGTAATTGAATCGCTAATTGAAAGGGGCATGTTCAAAATAATAGCAGTGTGGAGTTCTATTAGTGAGGTCATTCATTCTTTAAGAAACAGGTGGCAATTATTGCCTTTATTTAAGGAAGGAAGACAGCAAATGTTGTACATGCTGGTTACAGTGCATTTCTCTCTGAAACTCTGAGGAAAATGGGTTGTTCCAGACACTGTTCACAAGAACAGCGTACCTTGATTAAAAAGTTGATTGGAAAGGGGAAAACATATAAAGAAGTGCAGAAAATGATAGGTTGCTCAGCTAAAATGATCGCAAATGCGTTAAAATGGCAACCAAAACCTGAAAGATGTGGAAGAAAGCTAAAAACTACCATTCGAATGGATAGAAGAATAGCCAAAATGGCAAGGACTCAGCCAACAATCAGCTCCAGGAAGATCAAAGAAGGTCTAAAGTTACCTGTGAGTACTGTTACAATTAGAAGACGCCTATGTGAAGCCAAGCTATCTGCAAGAAGCCCCCGCAAAGTCCCACTGTTGAAAAAAAGACATGTGCTCAAGAGGTTACAATTTGCCAAAGAGCACATTGGACTGGCCTAAAGAGAAATGGCGCAACATTTTGTGGACTGATGAAAGTAAGATTGTTCTTTTTGGGTCTAGTGGCCGGAGACAGTTTGTCAGATGACCCCCAAACACTGAATTCAAGCCACAGTACACTGTGAAGACAGTGAAGCATGGTTGTGCAAGCATCATGATATGGGGATGTTTCTCATACTACGGTGTTGGGCCTATTTATCGCGTACCAGGAATTATGGATCAGTTTGAATACATCAGAATACTTGAATAGGTCATGCTGCCTTATACTGAAGAGGAAATGCCCTTGAAATGGGTGTTCCAGCAAGACAACGACCCCAAACACACCAGTAAACGTGCAACATCTTGGTTCCAGACCAACAAGATGAACGTTATGGAGTGGCCAGCCCAATCCCTGGATCTTAATCCAATAGAAAACTTGTGGGGTGACATCAAAAATGCCGTTTCTGAGGCAAAACCAAGAAATAGAGAAGAATTGTGGAATGTAGTCCAATCATCCTGAGCTGGAATATCTGTTCACAAGTGCCAGAAGTTGGTTGACTCCATGCAACACAGATGTACAGCAGTTCTCAGAAACAGTGCTTATACAACTAAATATTAATTAAGTGATTCAAAGGAAAGCAAAATCTTCAAACATTTTTCAGTTTATATAGTGAATGTTTGAGTTTGTAAAGAAGAATACAAACACTGCTATTTTTTTGAACAGTCTAATTTTCACTTTTCTTCAATTTTTTTAGAGGAACAACACAAATTTGATATATTTTTCTTCATGTTTTGATTTGGAATAGAATGTGTAGTGTTCCCAATGCATTTGTGTGTATGGAAATAAAAGCTATTAGAAGGATTTTGAGCTTTATTCACTTATTTCAACACACTGCTATTATTTTGAACACAACTGTAGATGTCACAATGAGGTAAGATGACGGAGTGAGATTTATAGAAAGAAAAAGTAGTAATTCTAATTTTGTGTATGGCTCTGGTTACTAAGGCAACACATAGCAAAAATAAATTATACCAAAGCATTAACGCAAATTAAGAAAGAAGTATGGCTTTTGAAAAAAATAAATATTTATACCAGGGATGTCAAACTGGCGGCCCTCCAGCTGTTGCAAAACTACAAGTCCCATCATGTCTCTGTCTTTGGGAGTCATGCTTGTAACTGTCAATCCTCATGGGACTTGAGTTTGGCAACAGCTGGAGGGCCACCAGTTTTACACCTTGATTTATACTAACCTAAATGGATGTAGCATTTATCCAATACTGTATCTGTCCCCTTTTGGTTCTAAGACTGAAAACTGAGCAATCAAAGACTGCTAATCGCTCAGTCCTCCCCTCAGCTTTTTCAGAGAGCCTTTCAGTCACCGGCTCTCTGCTCTGCCCCTCCAGTGCTCACTGGAGTGCTGTGCTGTGGAGGGGGCGGGAGCAGCTGGCTCAGGCTCTCCGCAGCCCACTAAGAGGATAAGCTAGGTGCAGGTCCAAAACCCAATCCCCCCGTCATGTATTCTGGGCTCTGCTTGCCTATCTGTGGGCCCGGGATTGCCATGTAACGGGCGCATGAATAATTAAGGTTTGACATGTTGTGTATCTATTTACTCAGTGCAGTCCATGCAGCAACTGAGTCTGCATCTGCTTCTATGGTCTACCTGCACGCAGCTCCCAGGTAGTTGCGGAGGACAGGTCTCAGCACCCATCTGTGTGAGCCCTAAACCAAAATCTGAATTTTGTTTTGCCAATCCACCTGTCTGCTGCCATTGGAAAAGGCAGTCTGACTACTCAAATATGTGTCCTGCCTCATAAAGTGCAGGGGGGATCTTTGTAAGACAAAGGCATCGTTTTGCTGCCAATCAGTATCTCTGCTTCATATAGAACCCTAAAGCCCCATTCACACCACAAAATGTCATTCATTTCAATGGTTCCTGTTCACATTTGAGTATTTTGTCACCTGTAGCAAAATGCTTGTTACTCAAAAAAGTCCATGAGCTTCTTTCCAGGCAGAGTGGAGCATTTTTGACACCACAGACTTCAATGGACATCCCTGTCCATGAGTGTATTACGAAAAGGGGAAAAAGAATAAGAAAGAAAGAGAGAGAGAGACCCCTAGAAAAGGGATGTCAAACTGGTGGACCTCTAGCTGTTGCGAAACTACAAATCCCATCATGCCTTTGCCTCTGAGAGTCATGCCATCATGCCAATGCCTAATGGGACTTGTGGTTTGGAAACAGCTGGAGGGCCGCCAGTTTGACACCCGTGCTCTAGAGCATTAATCCTAAATTGCAGAAAAAAATGCATTGCTATCCAAGCTGAACTGCAGCTGAATCACACAGCTGGTTCTACCTAAATTGCTCTAGAAAATTTAAGGAATTTGAACCGCTTCAATGTGAATATAGCATGAAGCTTGAATACACATGTAAACCACTTGTAATACAGTGAGGTACAGAGGTATTTGAACACCCTGCTATTTTGCAAGTTCCCCCACTTAGAAATCATGGAGGGGTCTGAAATTCACATTGTAGGTGCATTCCCACTCTGAGAGACAGAATTGAAAAAAAAATTCAAGAAATCGCATTGCATGATTTTTAAAGAATTTATTTGTCTTACACTGCTGAACATAAATATTTGAACACCTAAGAAACAGCAAGAATTCTGGCTCTCAAAGACCTGTTACTGTGCCTTTAAAAAGTCCACCTCTACTCCACTCATTAATCTAACTTAGTAGCACCTGTCTGAGCTCTTTAAAGACACCTGTCCACCCCACAGTCAGTCAGATGCCAACTACTACCATGGGCAAGACCAAAGAGCTGTTAAAAGACAACAGAGACAAAATTGTGGACCTCCACAAGGCTGGAAAGGGCTACAGGGCAATTGCCAAGCAGCTTGGTGAAAATAGATCAACTGTTGGAGCAATTGTTAGAAAATGGAAGAGGCTAAAGACGACTGTCAGTCTCCCTCGGACTGGGGCTCCATGCAAGATCTCACCTCGTGGGGTATCACTGATGATAAGAAAGGTGAGGAATCAGCCCAGAACTACAAGGGAGGAGCTGGTCAATGACATGAAGAGAGCTGGGACCACAGTTTCAAAGGTCACTGACGGTAGAACACTACGCTGTCATGGTTTCAAATCATGCATTGCACGGAAGGTTCCCCTGCTTAAGTCATCACATGTCCAGGCACGTCTGAACTTTGCCAATGACCATCTGGATGATCCAGAGGAGGCATGGGAGAAAGTCATGTGGTCAGATGAGACCAAAGTAGAACTTTTTGGTCTAAACTTCACTCGTCGTGTTTGGAGGAAAAAGAAGGATGAGTTGCATCCCAAGAACACCATCCCTACTTACAGCATGGGGGTGGTAACATCATGCTTTGGGGGTGCTTTTCTGCGAACGGGACAAGACGACTGCACTGTATTAAGGAGAGGATGAATGGGGCCATTTATTTTGAGATTTTGGGCAACAACCTCCTTCCCTCAGTCAGAGCATTGAAGATGGGTCGTGGCTGGGTCTTCTAACATGACAACGACCCGAAGCATACAGCCAGGATAACCAAGGAGTGGCTCCGTAAGAAAAATATCAAGGTTCTGGAGTGGCCTAGCCAGTCTCCAGACTTAAATCCAATAGAAAATCTTTGGAGGGAGCTGAAACTCTGTGTTGCTCAGCGACAGCCCCGAAATCTGACAGATCTAGAGGAGATCTGTGTGGAGGAGTGGGCCAAAATCCCTGTTGCAGTGTGTGCAAACCTGGTCAAGAACTACAGGAAACGTTTGACCTCTGTAACTGCAAACAAAGGCCTCTGTACCAAATATTAACACTGATTTTCCCAGGTGTTCAAATACTTATGTTCAGCAGTGCAAGACAAATAAATTCTTTAAAAATCATACAATGTGATTTCCTGAATTCTTTTTTTAAATTCTGTCTCTCAGAGTGGGAATGCACCTACAATGTGAATTTCAGACCCCTTCATGATTTCTAAGTGGGAAAACTTGCAAAATCGCAGGGTGTTCAAATACTTCTGTTCCTCACTGTACACTTCTAAAATGCTCCTATACGATTTCAGAACTCCTAGAAAGGCCTGAAAATCACCATAATCAGATATGAATGCAGCCATCTTAACATGTTTGCTTTATTTTATCTCCAATACTTTTTCAGCCAGTATTTTAATGAAATCGTTCATTTTACCTTCTCAACAGCTGCCCTATTTCAGACCTGACTGAAAACTTACAGTGAGAAACAGGAACAGTAATGAGTGATTGAACACCATACACATGATCCAACTCTCTCACAATGCCTTTTGTGCTACCTTGTGCCCTAAACAGAATTGGAGGATAAGGCAGGTGTGTTTTGACATTCCGGGCACTGGCTTAACCTCTTTGGCGGTATTCCCGAGTGTAGCTTGGGGTAAAATTTCAGTACCACAAGCGGTATCCCCGAGCTACACTCGGGCTTACAATGCGTCATTGCTCAGGGAGTCCCTGCAGCACTTACCTTGTCCTTCGCTCCCGCGATGTGTCCCCTGCAGTGTCCCCGGCCATCTCCTCCGGCCGATGCTGGCATCCAGCTTCGGTGTTCCTGTCCCTGTGACGTCGGGACGTACGGGCGCAGGAACCAGCAGCAAATTTGAAATTTTAAAAAAATGTAATTTTTTTTAAAACGATTATTACATAGTAAAACATTGCTGTTTCAAACCATTTCACAAACATTTTGTTCCTACTGCTTTGTCCTGTGCCCTACCTGCATTTTGACTGTTCTTTCTGCCTGGGAAAAGTCCATTACATCCAAAAAGCATCCCTTTAGGTCAAAGCGGTTTTAGACCAGCTAGAGAACAGCGACAGTAAATCAGAACCACTTGCAGAATTGAGTGATAATGATTCGTGGGGGAATTCATCATCAGACACTGAAAACGATTTTGCGACTTTGCTCAGTGATTTGTGAACTTGGAGCTATATTTCAAATTTCAGTGTTTTTGGTTTGATTATATTATTGAATTAAATTTATTATATTATTATTTTTTATGATTATTTATTAAATTATAATGTATGATTTCATGTTTCAAGTTTTATCATATCCGGAATGTTTACTAGACTCTTGTTCGGACAGATTTCAGTGAGTTATTCCTAAAAATGACAGGCCTACAATAAAAAAACTACATATTTCCATGCAAAATAATGGTACCGCTTTCAGCACCAAAAATCTGAAATAATCATACTGCCAGGGAGGTTAAAGGATAAGTTCACCTTTCAGACAAAAATAATAAATGCACATTTTTTTTGCAGGTAAAAAAATATGCATTTATTATTTCTGTCTACAGGAGCCTGGAAAGCATTGCACCAGCAATCAGTAGTTCCCAGATGCCATGCAGGTCTCCTGCAGACCTGTCAGAATATCTGCTTGTCATACGGGATGTATGAGCAAGCAGATATACTGACAGGAAGCTTCAATGAAGTACCATGGCGCTCCACAGCACCATCGTAGTTCATTGAATATTACGAGCGGACAGCCGCTAAGTCTGTGAATGAATGACGTGGCCGTGTGGACGGAGCCACAAACGGCTGGACAGTTTTCAAATTAGACAGATAGTACGGGGAGACTTCTCCCCGTACTATCTGTCAGAGGAAGGGGGGGGGGAGTGGCAGTGTCTATGGTAAACATTTTACATGTTCCACCCTAAAAACGGGTGGAACATGTAACATGTTCCCAAAAGTGAACTTCTCCTTTAACCTGGTATGTCAGTACTGATCAGGTAAAGTTCATAGCCTGTCCAGTCATTTTGTTCTTAGGGAATGACTGTTGCCCAGTCCAACTGTCAGACATCCATGTCTATTGGTGCCTTACAGAATAACCAAGGAGCAGCACTACTACACAGACAGCATAAGTGATAAACAGATATGACTTCGCCATACCTATATATATATATTGTTATAGAGCATATAGAGAAACATTTTTTTCAGTTGATATAAGACTATTTGCCGTAACATGCATCCTTTTTAATTGCATTTGTATGGATAAGTAACAAATAGTTGTCAGAATGGAAACTTACTTTGACTCGCCTAATAGCATAGTTATGACCATGTAGTTCAAAGACAGGCTGCCTTGTTGTCCTTATATCCCATCCTTTTAGATTGCAGTCAACCGCACCAGTCACAAGAAGGTTCTAGAAGTGAAAAAAAGTTCATTACTGTACAGAATTCACACATGGAACAATGAAAATGCTCACTAGCAGGCATTTTTTATGAAAGCCTACTTATACCTATGCTTGCTCTGTTCTGCATCTTTTTGAACTGGATCAAAGGTAGTAGAAATGTGCAGGGACACATCAGAATTGGAGAATTCTTGCATACATTCAGTTAAATTCCCTCAGTAAGCATACTCCATCTCACTTTCTGCACTCCACCCTAAAATTCCACTTTTCCTTCCCTGCTGTCCTTGTTTGCCTTTACACCTTCAGACTCCTGCACCACATACTATACGTTTTTGCTTTCCTTCCCAGTGAGGAAACCCACTCTTCCACACATTCTTTTTTGCAGCGTTAAAGTCGAACTAAACTTTATCTGAACGCCACAAACTGAAAATGCTATTTCATTAATTTTTTTTGTTCAAAGCAAGCTTAACCATCCATCCATGTTTCATTTTGATGAGAAATCAGTTTGAAAAACACCGACTAGCATTTCTAGCTGCAGCCATCTTGAGTAAGAGCAATCGGTAGTGCGCTGTGTCTCTGGGCCACCGGCTCTGTCATGTGATCAGCTGTTTCCAATCACAGCTGATCACATGTAAATAAGGACATGCTGGTTATCAGTATTCCTCTCCTCATGAGCTGTCATGCTGACAGTTCGTGAGGAGAGGAGAGCCGGTAATCGGAATTCCTCAGAGGGGATATCAACACTGATCATCAGTGCCCTGATGATAAGTGTAGCCCCATCAGTGCCACCTGTCAGTGCCCATCAATGCCATATCAGTGCCCATCTGAGCTGCATTTCAGTGCCATCTATCAGTGCCAGTCAGTGCCACCTATGAGAGCTGCCAATCAGTGCCGCCTATGAGTGCTGCCAGTCAGTGCCACCAGGCAGTGCCGCCTATCAGTGCCCGTCAGTGCCGCCTAACCGTTCCAGTCAGTGCCGCCAAACAGTTCCAGTCAGTGCTGCCTATCAGTGCCATATATGAGTACTGCCTTTTAGTGTCCATCAGTGATGTCTCTCAATGCCCACTAGTGATGCCTGCCAATGCCCATCAGTGCTACCTTCCAGTGCTTCCTCATCAGTGCCCATCACTGCAGCCTCTTTAGCGCACATCAGTTAAGGAGAAAAATTACTCATTTACAAAATTTTATAACAGAAACTAAGAGAAAAAAAAAACTTTTTTTAAAAAAAATTTCTGTTGTTTTTGGTTTGTTTATCAAAAAATAAAAAACACAGTGGTGATTAAATACCACCAAAAGAAAGCTCTGTCTCAAAAAAAGATAAACATTTCATATGAGTACAGTGTTGCATGACCGCACAATTGTCATTCAAAGTGCGACAGTACTGAAAGCTGAAAATTGGCCTGGGCAGGAAGGGGATGAAAGTGCTCGGTAGACAAGTGGTTAAGGTCTATTTACTAAAGCTGGAAAGTCTAAACCCTGGTGCAGCTCTGCAAACAAACCAACTGGCTTCCAGGTTTTATTGTCTAAGCTTGATAGAACAAGCTGAAGTTATAAACTGATTAGCTGCCAAGCAGAGCTGCACTCTCCAGTTTTAGTAAATCATTGACTTTGTGGGAATATCAGAAACCTGGTTGGAAAGCTCACATGACTGGGTGGCTAATTTCAAGGGATACACTCTGTTCCGGAGGAACAAAACTAGCAAAAGAGGCAGAGAGGTATGCATGTATGTGAAGAGAAATCTGAAAGTGATGAGAGACTGAGAGACGACATCATGAGAACTGTGATGGTCAATATGGCTGGAGCCCCATAAGAGCGCAATAAATAGTAAATTACTTGTGGGAGTAAGTTATAGGACCAATAAGATAAAAGGATGAGGAAGAGTATCAGCTCCTTCACAGACTGCAATATTATTATTGGTGATTTTAATTATCATTATACTGATTGGACAAACAGAAGTGGACACTCAACAAAGGCTTATCATTTCTTAAATGTATTTCAGGACAATTTAATGGAACTGGTGGTTGAAGCTCCAACAAGGAAAAATGCTCTATTGAAACTATTATTTTTAAACAAGTTTACAGATGTGCAAGCTAGAGACAACTTAGGTAATAGTGATCACACGTTCACCATAAGGTAAAGGTAAGATAGGCAGTTGGTACAAAAAGAACTCTAAATTTCAAAAAAGCTAACTTCAATAAGCTGCGATCATTACTGCATGACATTGAATGAGACCAAATATTTGCAATAAGTGCATTAGTAATTGTATTCCATTTGGTAACAAACATAAATGAGCAAAATTAAAACCTATGTGCCTAAAAGAGGTCTTTAACCACTTGCCGCCCTGCCACTGCATATATACGTGTGCAGGGCAGCACTGGGGCGCAAAAGCACGTTTTAAAACGGGCTCCGCGCTCCTGACGTTTTCGCCGGCAGGGGGCGCGCGCGCTCCCGCCGACCCGCGGGTGACACCATTTGATCCCGGAGGGATCAATCATTCGATATAAGCCAGTGATGTCTCGCTGAAATCAGATGATCGGTCCCTGTCCTATCCTGTCCTGTGTTGACATTTACACAGGACAGGATATGATGTCATTCTTCTCTGCCTGGACACATTCCATTCCAGACAGAGAAGAAGACATACAAACAGTGAGTAAAACAGCACACATTTACACTTAGAACACACCTAGGACACATATAACCCCCTGATCGCCCCCCCAGTTAACCCCTTCACTGCCCTGTCACCAGTGTCACTGATCAGTGAACCGATTTTTACTGATCACTGTATCAGTGTCGCTGGCGACTTCCGATAGTGTTAGCGCCCCTCCCAGATAGCGCCAGTTTGCCCGCTAGTACACCAGTAATCCCGTTAAACCCCTTAATCTCTCCCCCCCCCCAGTTAACCCCTTCACTACCCTGTCACCAGTGTCACTGATCAGTGAACCGATTTTTACTGATCACTGTATCAGTGTCGCTGGCGACTTCCGATAGTGTTAGCGCCCCTCACAGATAGCGCCAGATTGCCCGCTAATACACCAGTAATCCCGTCTAACCCCTTGATCGCCCCCCCTCCCCGAGTTAACCCCTTCACTGCCCTGTCACCAGTGTCATTGATCAGTGAACAGATTTTTACTGATCACTGTATCAGTGTCGCTGGCGACTTCCAATAGTGTTAGCGCCCCTCCCAGATAGCGCCAGGGGCGATTTTTACTGATCACTGTATCAGTGTCGCTGGCGACTTCCGATAGTGTTAGCGCCCCTCCCAGATAGCGCCAGATTGCCCGCTAATACACCAGTAATCCCGCCTAACCCCTTGATCGCCCCCCCTCCCCGAGTTAACCCCTTCACTGCCCTGTCACCAGTGTCATTGATCAGTGAACAGATTTTTACTGATCACTGTATCAATGTCGCTGGCGACTTCCAATAGTGTTAGCGCCCCTCCCAGATAGCGCCAGTTTGCCCGCTAGTACACCAGTAATCCCGTCTAACCCCTTGACCCCCCCCCCCCCCGAGTTAACCTCTTCACTGCCCTATCACCAGTGTCATTGATCAGTGAACAGATTTTTACTGATCACTGTATCAGTGTCACTGGGGACTTCCAATAGTGTTAGCGCCCCTCCCAGATAACGCCAGTTTGCCCGCCAGTACAACAGTAATCCCATTTAACCCCTTGATCGCCCCCCAGTTAACCCCTTCACTGCCCTGTCACCAGTGTCATTGATTACAGTGAACAGATTTTTACTGATCACTGTATTAGTGTCACTGGTGACTTCCGATAGTGTTAGCGCTCCTCCTAGATAGCGCCAGTTTGCCCGCTAATGCACGGGATTTTTTTTACCAAAAACATGTAGCAGAATACATTTTGGCTTAAATTTATGACTAACTTTGAGTTTACGATATATTTTTTATAGCTGAAAGTAGAAAATATAGTTTTTTAAAAAAATTTTGTTTTTTTTGTTTATAGCGCAAAAAATAAAAAGCGCACAGGTGATAAAATACTACCAAAAGAAAGCTCTATTTGTGTGAAAAAAAGGACGTAAATTTCGTTTGGGTACAGCATTGCATGACCGCGCAATTATCATTTGAATTAGTGCAGTGTTGTATAGCAAAAAAAGGCATAAATTACAGTATCTATACCATAGTTTGTAGACGCTATAACTTTCACACAAAGCAATCAATATACACTTATTGGGATTTTTTTTTACCAAAAACATGTAGCAGAATACATTTTGGCTTAAATTTATGACTAACTTTGAGTTTACGATATATTTTTTATAGCTGAAAGTAGAAAATATTGGTTTTTTCAAAATTTTCGTGTTTTTTTTTGTTTATAGCGCAAAAAATAAAAAGCGCACAGATGATAAAATACCATCAAAAGAAAGCTCTATTTGTGTGAAAAAAAGGACGTAAATTTAGTTTGGGTACAGCATTGCATGACCGCGCAACTATCATTTGAATTAGTGCAGCGCCAAACAGCAAAAAAAGGCCTGGTCATTAAGGGGGGTAAATCCTCAGGAGCTCAAGTGGTTAAAAAGTACAAAGTAGAAGAGACACCCTTGTCCAGATTTACAAGGAATACAACAACAAATGCAAGGGAGCAATAAAACACGAAAAATACATTGCTAGAGCAAGTTAAACAAATCCATTATTTCTCTTCAGTTTTTAACTGATGAAAAATACAGGTTTGATAACTGTAACAGTATTACTAATAACATTTCACCGGAAGTACCTCTAGGGCTTGCAGAATACAAGGTACAAGAAACCAGAGAAACATATTGTGACCAAATCACCAGCCTCGGATGGCTTACACCAAGTCCTTAGGGAACTTAGTTACATTATAGCCAAACCACTATTTCTAATTTTTAAAGAAAGATTACTGACTGAAATGGTGCCAACTGATTGGCGTAGAGCAAATGTGTTACCAGTTTAAAAAAAAAAGGATTGAGATGTATATGAAGAAATTACAGACCACTCAGTCCAAGATCATTAGTACAGGAATTTATTTGAGGGAATGGTAAGGGACCCTATTCAGAAATCTGTTAACAATAAAAGGTATCATACGTAAATCACAACCAGCATGGATTTATGAATGATCGTTCTAGTCAGATAAACCTGTTATTTTATGATGAAGTAAGTGAAAAACTGATGGAGGACGTCCAGTGGACATATTTTGTATTCCAATGTTTTTATTGAAATGTTATAAAAGACAGCAAAGATAACATTTGAACAGGAGTCATATCAAAAACATGAGTTTGTTAGGAAGTTTCAAAGACAGAGTATACCCTGCATTGAGAGCATTGAGGCATGGTGGTGGTGTCCGAGGATCTGAAGAGGTCCAGAGGATTATATACCCAGTATACCTTCATTATCAAACAGACAAACAAACAATTGGCAATTTGCAACCTACTACTTAGGAGAGCCTGATCACGGATATATATCCCACCCCAGAAGGAGTACAACATAGTTGTCTGGCTAATAGTGGGGGGCTGTTTCAGTCTCTTGAGCTCTCTGTTGCACATTCCAGTGAGACCATTATATGTGGTACTGGCCTCTGTAGACTAAATCAACGTGTATGTCACTAGGGGAATAGTCAGTGGCTTTACCATGTTTACCTAATGGGGAGGGAGCGCAGTCTACTTCTTCGGTCTTGTTGGGATCCCCTCATCGATTGGCCTCTAGTATTGTTATCGGGTGCTCCCCTCCATTGTCTATGTGCAGATAAATCCACTCATAGCTCCTAAAGAAGCAACATAATTGTGAAACATGTTGAGCCATCATCACCTTAATATTAAGAGTAACCCTCTCAGTCATTGCCAAGACATGGCATATCTATGATGTTGTGGAGTCTACTAACTGTATGTGAATCTGCATTGATTTCCGTATATGTTACAGGGTTAGGTTATATTCTGTAAGTGATTGTATATGTGTACTTATTCAATAAAGCATTGAATTTTATGAATTATAGTTGTGGTGCCTATAAAGTCCATGATTTTAGTCCAATCTACAAACTACAGCATTAGAATATTTTCAGACAAGCAGTCATACACAAAGTAATAATGATACTCAAAAATAATAATGATACTCAAAAAAACAGGAAACAGGAATCTGGACCATGGGTGGCCAGGAATGTAACAAACCCAATCAGCAGAGTCAATATCAGTAATACATGAAAACGGCAATGTTAATAATACAGTGGTAAACTACGCGGGGATGGGGGGGGTAAAAGATATAATAGATATGAGGTAAAGTGAAAGAGAAAGACCTGTAAAGAACACTCCCCTGCACTTAAATGGATAAACCCTACTCTAAGCAGCTAAACACCTTACTTCAACCGCAAAGTGCAGAAAATAAATAAATAAAATTGGTGTAGTGCTAAATAAACACTAACATGTGTATCATAAAGATGAATAACACTCATTAAACCGTGTATGCAAAAATAAATCATAAATACATAAGTGTTATATAAAGTGCAAACACTACAATGCATACATATTGGATGATTCCTTCAACATAGGGAATCAATAAAATGTGAACATAAAAAACATGAAAAACACAGTGCAAGTGTACAAACCACACTCAGTGCAAATAAATGTCCACTCCAAGTCCACACGCTGCACTTATAATATTGAATAGTGCTCCACAAAAATAAAACACGTGTAAACTCATCCCACCGTGAAGTGAATCCAGTGCCAAATCCAAAAATAGCCAAAATGCCCCCTCACCTCCTTACAGTGACCACAAGGGCCAGCTCGCTTTTTAAGGGTAAGCTACACTTTCACTGGGATATCCTCGTCACCACCAAATGGACCCTCCTGGATATTCCCACAGATCAGTAGTTTAGTTCTCCAATCCCCTGGTACTTAACTGGTCGTTCTCTCACAGAGGATCATATCAAAAACAAAAAAGTCCACTGGAACCAGTAGTAGCAATCATTGTAAGTCTGTACTCTGCCAAGTGCAGAGATCATGACAGGTTGTAATTTTCAGTCCAGTTCCGTCATATAGACTTCGCTATATCATATCCTTAATTTCCAGCTTGGAAAGTTGAATAGAAACCTGGTGAGTGTGTGATTGCGCTGGACCAATAGAACTGAAAGTTGGTTCCAATGGATCGAACAAAGTGACTTTTCCTTCAAAGAAGCAGATCTTTTCTAGTGACTTGCTATTCCATCTTACTGTACAACACAAGTAATAAAAGCTGCACACAACCTCTTCACCTTCTTAGGCTTCACCTGGTGAAGTTGGAGGCCAATCCCACCTTGTGGCTTCAAGGCATAAAACATCAATTTGTTCATCTGAGGTTTGGGACTGCTATTGGTAAGGTTCTAAAGTAATAAAGTAGCCTGGGTAAAAATTTAATTTTAATAGGGTTGACTCTACCTAACCAAGATAATGAGTAATCCGCCCAACGGCAAAGATCGTCTCTAAGTTTTTTAAAAAGTGGGGGGTAATTGGCACGATAGAAGATGTTAACTGAATCCCTAAATATGGCGAGGAATGGTGTGCCCAATGGAAGTTGCAAGTATCCCGAATTGCCTTATTAGAATTTATGTTTATTTACTATAGTCGACTCTGAAGTATTGATCAATCCAATTGCACAGCTGCTACATTATTAAAGAGATCAAGAGCGGTGGAAAACCCACACGGTGAGATATTTATGAGCAGTTAAACTTTTTTGAATTCATTTTATTGTGGCTATCCTCTACATGATTGCAGTTCATGCTTCCATAAATGTGGAAATATTACCTGAAACTAAGCGGATGCACTGAACTTTCATCTATAAACCTTTATTGAATACTGTTGATATTGCAGGAATGACTGAATTACCAACTTTGCTGTTTCATCACTGATGTTACAATACTTTTGAAAATCAGTGGATATCCTAAACAGTGAGATTACTCCAATCATACTTTCCCTATATGGAACTACACTGTATATGTATGAAGATACATCACACTGATTTAACCACATGGGAATCTTTAAGTTTATGCAGAAATCTATGTCCCAGCATCTCTACAGTTCATTTTAACTGAACTATTCTCAAAGGGCTTTAGGCTATCTGGCTTCCCTAGCCTACCTAATGCTATTACCATATTTAGGTTACGTTCATAACATGGACGAATGTTTTTAACTGCATTGTTTTTTAATGTTGTCTGGCTGTTGTGTATGTTCACTTTGAGAACAGCTTATTCTTCACATGATCCTTGGGATCATGCAATAAAGTTACTGTTTGCATTCCAATGTGATGCATTATTTACCCTGCTTGGGATTTAATAATACTGACTTTTAGCAGTTTGTTCTTGACAACTGCTTGTTGTTTTGGATAAGTATCCCGAAGAATCAGTTAGGAGCTGTCATTTTTGAGTGTTTGGGGAGAGTCCAGAGATTTAGGAGAATTGGCATAAAAGACATAGCAAATTAGGTAGAGTGACTTGAGGGGCAGTGATATACATAAGAACATCAGAAGCAAATAGAGCACACTTGTGCTCCTGATGCCCATAACAGATACCATGGATGTTGGGGTGAGAGCGATTCGCCATAGCTAAAGATTCAAATGTCAGTGTAAGGGAGAGAGTGGGCAGCCCTGTCTCGTACCATGTCGGATGGGGAATAGTGAGGATCTATAGCCTCTAATGGAAACTTGAGGTAGTAAATAAATATTTCCAAGTTAAGCTATCAAAGGCCTTATGAAGGTCCAATGACAGAAGCAAAAGTTAGCTAGAAAGAAGGGCATCCCACTTAGTACGTACAGCCAAGATCAGGGTAATAGAGCCGCGAATCTGATCCAATGTTTGGCGTCCAGTTGTGAAACCGGATTGATCTTAATGAATGTACTGTGCCAAAAAGGGCCAGAAGCTTTGCATGAATTTTCAGATCACAATTCACGATTATTTGGATTAGTCAGATTTGACTGTTTTCCATCACTTTCATACCATCATTTTGAAAACCTCTAAAAATTGCCTAACTGTCCCTTTGGTATTAAAGTCCAAAGCATTTCTCAGTCTACTATGGATACACTTATCTTCATTTTTTTTCTTTATCTTTTCATGTTACAGTCTTTTCTTTATGGGCATAGTGCTTTTTAATATGGTGTTTTCTTATGAACTTTTGCATATTTTCTGTTTCAATGGCGTTTATTCAGTTTTGACAGGGAATAAACATGCAGCAGTTCTGCCCCTTGCAGGGGCTAGTTTTGACATTTGTAACAGAGGTTGGCTTACACAATGACAAAGAAAGACAAAAATGTGGCAGCGAAAGATAACCAAAAGGTGCTGCAGCAGCAATAACTAAGCATAACTGGTAAGCCTTAAAGGTCAATGGGAAGTTTCCTGCAACAGCAGGGCGTCCTCTGGGCCCGCCAATATCCATGCGGAGTCACAATATGCAACCCGTGCAATTACAGAAGAGTAGGGGAATAGAGCAGAAACATGAGAGAAAGTAGACAAGAAGGTGGCGCTGCAGGAAAAAGAATCACACACCTGTAAAGTGGAGAGGAAGGGTGACGGCAAGGAGAAGAGGGGAAAGAAGGCCAGGAGGAAGGGGGTGACAAGGGCTCAGGAGCATCGGGACTGCCAGAGTAGGCTGAAGCTGGCTTGAGGGAGGGTAGGGAAGGCATTCATCAGCCATGGTGAGCTGTTGTGGATGCTGGACATCTGTTCATTGAGCATCAATGCAGCTATATGGTCTCTCACACCCTGGAAGGGGACTGATGAATTTTTCCAGGCTTGGGCAATGGTTCTTTTGGCTGACTGAGAAAGGTAAAAAGCGAGCTTCCGCTGATGAGCAAACTAACCTGGAATGGGGCAGTGGAATAAGGCAAACCTGGCCTCCCTATGTATGGTATAGCAGATGGAACACGATAAATTGGAGGCCAAATACATGGGACCAAAAACCAGTTAATCTAGGAGATGTCCATTGTATGTGCAAAGCATTCCCCTGATGGCCACAACCCCGGAAACAGCGGTCACTGTAGGATGAACTTGCATTAGCAATACAGGCAGGGACCCAATACCAAGCAAAATAACCTTATATATCCACTCCAAGGTAGCTGTGTTAAATGAGCTTTTAGCTACAGAAGACTAGGCCTTGTTCCAGTCTGCAAAGTCTATCTAGTCCCAATGAGTGACATAGGAAAGAGGAGTGGAAGAAGGGTGACTATTCAGAGAAGCATAGAAGGCTTAAATGAGGCCCAGGGATCCAGGGGAGTGCTGGCCGATATGCTCACATGCAGTTTTCTGGAACTGGTACATAGACGTTCTGTTTACCGAGGTAAGCCAATGCTGAAGTTGGAGGTAATGAAAGAACTCCAACTGTGGGATGTCATGGGTCTCTTAGAGCGAGGTGCACGTGGGGAATGACCTGGCGGCTATGAAGTGTCGAACATGTGTAAACCCATTAGCGTCCCACCAGGAAAATACCTGCAGTTGGTCCAGCCCTGGGGGGAAAAGTGAATGAGAGCAAGGGCAAGAAAGGTGACATGGGCATTTTCAGTACCACATGGAATCCCATACTTGTAGCCTATGATGCATAAGCAGAGTCAGAACCATCAGGCAAGGATTATGAGCGAGCCAAAGGAGAGTTGGCATGGTGATGGGAGCACAATTAGGGAGTTCCAATAGTGTCCACAGAGGAACATCTACTGAGGCATGGAGTAACGATAACAGATAGTATTTGACTATGCTAGGAATCCCCAACCCCCCTGTAGCCTGTGTGCAAAAAGAGTCATTTTGGAGACCCTAGGATGAGTATTGGCCAAGATGAAGTATAGGGTTCTGTTCTGGAGCAATAATATGAAATGTGGCGGAACCCACACTGGTAGGATTCAAAAGTACTATAAGAGTTGGGCAGAACTGTCATTTTCACAGAGTTAATACGGCTTATCCAGAACAAGTACAGGAACTGCCAGAACTGCAGATAAGGGCAGATAAGGAGCAAAGTAAGGGGTAAGAATTAGATACAAATAAAGAGGAGTAGAAAGAGGTTAGTAGAATGTCAACGTAGTCGATAAAAGATGACGCCCACTGAAAGGGGAAGTGGGCCTGTAAGTGAGAGACCAGGTCGGGTGCTAAGGTGAAATTAAAGGCAACCATTTTATCTAAGTTGATGCACAAGCCCAGTATCGTGGCCCGTGTAAGGGATTCCTGTTACATTCTGCTCAGCCTGCAGAGCCATCATCAGCTTACTTGGTGCAGATTTTAAACTTAAATTCAGGGCCTTTAATTCATTTTCCGTAAGTTGTGCATTGCTTTTATTAAAAATGCCCTGTCCTAAATTTCCGTTTCTTTTTTAGTCCTCCCTTTTTCCTATTATTCTTCTCTCCAGGGTTTCCTCCCTTGTTCTCCATATTGTTCTCAATTAGGTTTTTTGTATCGTACCCACTTCCCTCTTTGTGCAAGGGTGTCATATACCTCTAGCAATCCACAGGACAGGATTCCCCAGAGCACGGAGTCTAAGCCCCAGTCTGCTTGTTCACCAGGGCCCCTGATAATGGGGATGGACTTAAAGCAGACAGTGACCAGGTCGCGGCCCCTGAGTACACCCACCTGTGGTAGAGGGATCCGCCAGAGGTATACACTGGTAAGAGCCTGACGTGAAGAGGCGGATAGGTCCGTGCAGGACGGATGGATGGCAGAGTAGCAAGTGTGGTCAGACAGGCCGGGTCGGTAACAGTGGAGACAGCACAGTACAAGACAGCAGGCAAAGAGTAGTCAGGTCACTCGCCGGGTTCGGTAACAGAAGTTCAGATCAATAGGGATATCCAGAAGAGTAGTCAAATGAGCCAGGAGTCAGAGGAGGAGATAGTCAGCAGAGGTCAGGAGCAAGCAGGGTCGGCAACAAGTCAATCAGCAGGTACACAGGAACAGGCTAATTAGACCATACGGCAACTAGTGTCTGTGCAGGGCTGATTTAAATAGGGCACCCTGCGCCATCATTGGTGCCAGGCGCGCGTCCACAAACGCGAGTGCGTATGCGCGGCCGCCGCCCAAGTCCTAGTGCCAGCGGATTAGGGCGCATTGGTGTTCCGTGCATGCGCAGATTCGTGCGCCGTCGCACTTGCTGACATTGGGTATTGATATATTTTCCCACCACTCTTGATGGGGTCTCTTGTATATCCTCTTGGGGGGGGAGGGGTTTTCGAAATTCCCTTCTGAAACAAACTAGATCTTTGATATTGATTGGGTCTTTGGGTGGTTTGTAATAGCTATTATTAAATCAAATAATATTTTTAAATTTGGTGATCTCATATTGGGTGTATTTCAAGGTCTTCTAAAACTCACAGTTGCTGCTCTGGTTTGTGCACATGATCTCCCCTGTGTCAGCCAGTGGCGGAGCAGGGAAGAGGAGGGAGATTGCTCAACAATGGCTATTAAAGCCTGAAGCACTGACTTCACATGCAGGTTTACTATGGCCCATCTGTTGTTGGTGTTCCCTCCTCTCACCTGCAGCGACTGCTGGCCGACTTAGAGGAGCCCACAGGTTGATACAGAGGACCACAGCAGCTTTACAATAGGTTAGTATATACATCTTTTTTTACACAGGTTAGCCAGAATAGGTGTTAGGAGGGGAGAGAGTTACTCAGAATTCCATTTTAAATTTTAACAACGGGGTTGCTTTAACAACTTCAACTTTAAAGATGAACACAACGATCAATTCATAAATAAAAACTGTAAAAAACAAATGTGTAAAAGATGAAGTACTTAAAATACAAATCTAGAGGCCTATTTTATAGTGAGACCCTATCCAGGATTTCTGGATTTATATCAATCAGATGACATTTACAGGAAAAAAATCCTTGTATTTATAACCTAAGCTGTGTTATTGGGGAAAAAAGTGGAATTGGGTTAACACAGATAAAGGCTAGCAGGATGGATCCACAGATCTGGATACTCCTCTAATAGATTGTTGCCCAATGTAAATTATAGGGACTGACAGATCAAAAGAGTAAAATGCAAACTGAAGACCCCTATCAAATGCCAGCAGAAGTCTATAAGAGATGTGAACAACAACTTGTCAGATAAGTGATCTTTTACCAGGTTTTAAATTGGCCCAATTTTCAGAATAGTCTTAACTGGGAAACACACACATTAATATGATGAGCAGTGTGGACAGAGTACATCCGGAGACCCCAAGGATACCCCTGTTGATACAGAGCTGTCTTAAAAATTTGTATCTCTAGCCGTATCTATCCTGTTTTGGGTTCAGCACTCTACCAACACACCCATTGTTGAACATTAATATAATGGAAAGTCCAAGTCTTCAGCAGGACTCAAGGTGGTCACAAAAGAAAACAAATGCCTTTGCCAGTAGGTTTATTTAATATATTTGTAATCGGGACTTCCTCCACACCTACAATTAAAAAAATATCTGGTAAATGCACCTCTGCATGCAGATTCTAAGGCTACGTTCACACTAGCCTTGTGTGCAGGCGGCAGAGAGGCGTTTGGTAAGCGTTTTTACCGCTTCCCAAACGCCTCTGCCAATTCTGCACATTACAGCACATGGTGCTGTTCTAACAGGAGCGTTTGCGTCGCGTCGCGTTGCGTCGCGGCAAAACGGACGCCTCTGGACGAGTCAGGAGGCTTTGAAGCCTCCTATTCTCGTCTATGGTGCCGCTCCGCAAACGCCCGGCCGGCGTTTGCGGTGCGGTTGCGACGCGGTTGCGGGGCGTTTGCGGAGCGGTAACACCACTCAAACTGCATTATAGGCGTTTGTGGGGCGTTATTAACGCTCGGCAAACGCCTAGCAACCGCCGCTAAACCGCGCATGCGGCGTTTGCGGAGCGTTTGCCGAGCGTTAATAATGCTCCGCAAACGCCGGACCAACGCTTGCCAAACGCTATAGGGGCGTTTGGCAAGCGTTGGCAAAACAGCCTAGTGTGAACGAGCCCTAACACATATAAAAGTAATTTATAAATGAAATAGTAATTCCTTTTCCATAATTAAATCCAATTTCCTAGTTTAGTGAGACACTGGTGACATAGCCCTGGCCACACATATGCCTCCTTGGAAGGCTATGATACTAGTGCCTTTCAGGAAGATCCTGTCAGGACACAGAGATCTCACAAGATCTTAGGGAATGCGCTTATCCCTCAGATTAAATGTAGAGAGACTAGGTAGAACGTGGACTGCACAGATGTCATTGCACAGCGGAAGAAACTATTCCTAGGGATAAAAGGGAGACAGATTCCTCTGCCCTTACTAACAATGGTCACCAGGAAAGAAATGCAGGGTATACAAAATGATTTTAATAAAGCAAAAGGCTGCTGAGAAGGATAAAAATATCTTTTTAGATTGTTCCAAAATGTTTTTAAAGTTGCTTTTACTTTCATTTTAAGGATATTAATGAGGAATTCACTTTAGGGCTCCATGTACACTAGCGTTTTTTTAACCACTTCAAGTCCAGACACTTTTACCCCCTTCTTGTCCAGGCCAACTTTCAGCGCTATCACACTTTGAATGACAATTGCACGGTCATGCAACACTGTACCCATATGAATTTTTTAGCATTTTTTTCAGACAGATAAAGCTTTATTTTGGTGGTATTTATTTACCACTGGGATTTTTATTTTATTTGTTATGTAAATAAAAAAGTCCAAACATTTTGAAAAAAAGTGTTTTGCTTATAAAAGTTTGCAAATAAATAATATTTCATCATAAATCTTGGCCAAAATTTATTCCGTTATCTTTTTAGTAAAAAAAAAAAAAAAGAAAAACCCAAATTAGTTTATAACCAAAAATTATCATTTAACAAAAAATGTTTTACATTTTTATTTTATTTTTTTATATTATTTGGTTTTTTTACATACTGTTACCCTAGCAGTACAGTGTCACCATGGTGACAATGTATTACTTGTGGGGGGTGATGAAGATTTGTTTTTTTTTTTAAGCGGATTGCTTTTACACCCATTAAGGCTGTATTCTCCTTCTCTCTGGCTGCATTCTTGCAACCATTGAGAACTACTGTGTGAGCTGTGATTGGTCACAGCTTGTCCCATGGTACAAGGCTGTTGTGAATAGATTTGTACCATGTGACCTCTGTGATCATTCACAGATTTCACACGTAGTAAGCAATGATGTCAGAAGTGACATCTTGCTTACGACTCTGCATGTGATCACTGATTGGCCAATCAGTGATCACATGATCGGGACCATGCACAGAGGTCCCGTACGACGATCGGTGTTCCACTGTGTTCGGAGGACACAGCGGGCACCGGATCGCGGTGCAGCGCACTCCCAGGGAGAGCGCACAAGCAGGGGGTGGGGAGGCCGTTTATAAACGGCCACCCGCCCTGCACTGCCACCGTCTGCCCGTTTATATACAACAGCCGGATGGGAGGTGGTTAAGCGCCTAAAAGCTGTTAGCATTTTTATCTGCTCCTAAAAGCTTAATAGTGTTATGCTATATGTCCATGCACACTACTTTAGGCTTTTAGCATTTTTGGAGCTTCAGTGTGGGGGGGCAGAAAAAAATATTTTTGTAGTTTTCTGGAACGTTTTTCCAGCATAAAAAAAATGCTAAATGCTCCTAAATGCACTAAGCCCTACTAAATCACACCTAACAGTTTTGTTCAAGCATTTTTATTTTTTCCTCTACATGTACTGTAAACCGCTAATAAAACGTTAACGCTGCTAAACACTTTTGAACGCTACTAAAAAAAAGCTACTACCTGCGTTTTTTATCTAGCGTTTTATTATCTTAATAAAAACGCTAGTGTGCATGGAGCCTAAAGGTTGTTTTATATCTTTTCCTAGGGTCACTGCAGCATAAAGTAATTTGTTATAACCTGAAACACAGCCAAATGTAATTAAACGGTAATGTAAAATCATGGGAGACACAAACTAATTAATATAAAACAAGAGAAATTTGTTAGAGGTGTTTTAAAGTTTGGCTGACATAGTATATGCAAATGTTTGTGCAATGAGACCATTGTACATAGCTTCATTCAGGGGCAATTATAAGCTTTATTCTACCCTAATGAAGACTGTAGCTGTCCTGATTAAAAAACAACATTATTCTCCAAGGGGAGCACTTACTGAGGGATGCATGGTCTTGTTTTCTGAGCTGAATATCAAATGAGTTAAGCAGTAGATTTGCAGTTGCTTCTGCAGCACGCACACACAGTATTTACTTGAAAGCACATTTAAGCTTTCAAATTGGGAGAATAAATATTATGCAGAAAAAGATCATATAATGTTTACCCCAAGTTAAGCACCATTTACAGAATTATACAAATGTATCATAATTTTTTTTTTTTAAATCTGAAAATTCTGCCAAAGAAAGTCAAAATGAATGTTCCATGTTATATAAAGCTATCTTCACTGACTGTGTTGAATGCTACTATATGATATTGTTCTGCATAGAGTTGCAGGTGACGTAACTTGGATGCCACCTGAGCAAGGGGAAATGGAATGTGAGAAAATGATATGGGGTGTAAAGCAGCACACTATATAGCAGTTGTAGAGATGAGGCAGGAAAAATGTTGGCATAGTGCCAGAACATAGCTGTGACTTAAAACGGCCTAGGTGTGCAATCTCTATACTGTGTGCATCATTTACTCAGAAATATCATCAAGTAGAATGGATGTGGTTTTTACGTCTCAAGAATCAAAATACTTAACAATGATTACAGAGTACATTGTGCTTTGTTTCTGATGGGAAAAACAATAGAAATTATAGTTTAAAATGCATTTCACTAGACCACAAGTATGATAAAAGATTTGTTGAACACTCTATTAACTCTTTATTAATTACACCTGTGCAATTTCTTGGTAAGACAAATTTCTAATCATCACATGGCAGCAACTTAATGCATTTAGGCATCTAGACGTGGTGAAGACAACCTGCTGAAGTTCAAACAGAATATAAGAATGAGGAAGAAAGGTGATTTAAGTGACTTTAAACGTGGCTTGGTTGTTGGTGCCAGACGGGCTGGTCTGAGTATTTAAAAAATGTCTGATCTACTGGGGTTTTCACACACAACCATCTCTAGGGTTTACAGAGAATGGTCCAAAAAAGAGAAAATATCCAGTGAGTGGCAGTTGTGTGGACGATAATGCCTTGTTGATGTCAGAGGAGAATGTGCAGACTGGTTCGAAATGATAAAAAGGCAACAATAACTCCTGTGAATATGGACCAAAATCTCTGAGGAATGTTTCCGACACCTTGTTGAATCTATGCCATGAAGAATTATGGCAATTCTGAAGGCAAAAGGAGATCCAACCCAGTACTAGTAAAGTGTACCTAATAAAGTGGGTGGTGAGTGTAAATGCCTACGTGTTAAGGTGAACATTTTATAAAATGTTTTGATAGTAGACACTCAACTAGACATGCAACTAATAGATTGTAATGTTATGGTTAATCACTGATTGCCAACAATGTAACATACTGTGATGCATTTTGTTTTTGTTTATTTTAGTGTATTTGTAAATTCTACAATGTGGTCTTTTTTTTCCTAAAATATTTTTTTAAATGTGCAAAAAGTCGAAAGGGTACATCAGCAATCTTTACCAGGGTCAAAGGGTTTCTTCTCATCTCCATAACATATTGGGAAGTCCACCAAAGAAAACCTCAGGAAGGACTGATAACACTGCTTGGGATTTGTGTCGTAGAGGCAGCATTGTCACCATACTGCTGGAAGTCAAGAGCTTAACTGATTTCTGGCATGACCAACAGGCATTTTTCTACACTTGCAGCATTTTAAAGAGACAAATGTGCATGTGAAATGTGAATATGAATGTTTTACTGTATTACAGAGATGTACCAAGCTTTCTTTTGTTATTTTGTACAGATATATATTTTAACGGCTTATACACAGAGGCCCATGGTTTTAAGTAGGATTTTGCTGGCAGCAAGATCCTACATGAAAATTTGTTCATACTGTACAGTCTCAACTGTTCTGATGTTTACACCAATACTGTGTAATCAGTCATTCTACGCATGTGCCACATTAATGACTATTAAGACTAACATGTAAACACCTACTGTATAGTGTGTAATGCACTGCGCAGGCGCCGATTGCGACACATTATTGACATTGACATTTTGACTTTCCAGAAAGACCTAAGCGGCAACAAGATCCATTCCTGTCACAAACTGCAAATTGACTAGCTCTAATCACATTAGTGATGCTAGCATTAAAAGTTTTAAGACAACCAGAGAAATGTAACAATGTTAGTAAGTCATCTTATTATCTGATGGAAAAATTAAAATTATGAGATCTACTTCAAGTCTTGTTTGTAATGAGCTGAATATCTGAATATCTTACAGTTGTATAGCAAACTAGGACAAAATGAAAATGTCAGGCATGAGCAACTTTGATTTGAAAACAGTGATGCCAAAATCAGTCTTGTAAGTGAGGAGGAATAAATAGAATCATGACAGTGATAAACCATGAAAAGGCTTTCTAATTTCATCAGCAAGACAGCTTTTTTAAGATAATTTAATGCATCATCTGCACATTCATATCATAAATGAATTGTTAATTTCAAATTTTAATGCAGCAATGTCTTTTTTAATTAATGTTCAATTATCAGTTTTAATGTTACATGTTATTGCTGACTGGAAGGTTCCATACAGAATTTGGAGAGATAGATACCCTGTTTTTTAATTTAAGGTTTTCAATTTTACAAATGTTAACGTATAACAACACATTTAAAGGATACAATAAAGCAGCCAAGATATTTTGCAGGGAAGCCCTACATTGATCCTTTGTTTTAATATACTGATAATGGTTTCTGTTGATGAAGTGCATCTATTACATATAAATCCCCCAGCACACTGTATTACTCATTGCAGCAAGATGGGTCTTGTTCTGTATAAGATTAAGGATAATGTGATAAAAGAGGTTGACAATAATGCAAGTGTGCATTGGTGGTTGGGATGAAACAGGAAGCTAACCATGAACTGAAATCATTTTATTAGTCAATACCATTGCAAGCAGCAATCATCCATGGAGAAGGCACAAAAATATGAGGTGCTTATATAGAAATATGGAATTTCAGTCCCAAATCAATAAAGAAGCTTAATTATATGGCAGCTGAAAACAATAAAACAGTTGGGTGTATTTCACATGACAATAAATATTTCAACTTCCACTTTAAAAAATGTAATGCTGAAACTGGATTACCCTTAACCAAACTAATGTATGAGGATACCTTAATAAGATCTTCAAATGTTAAAAAGGAAACTATAATGGTTTTGGGTCCATTCATGGTTCAATTAAGTTTTTTTTCTGAGGTTTGTAAGTTTTAAATTTCCATTTTCTCTGTTTTTTTTTCATAAGCTATACATTCATGGGTTTACAAATAAACATTAAAGCATAATCAAACCCAAAAACAAAAAAGTAATATATGGGGTCGGGTACGCCTGATCTTAGCAGGGACCTCTTCTCCATCGTCTGAGCTATCTCTCAGGGTGCCGTTGCTGTCTACAAGTTCGTATTCTGAGGCTGATTGTGTCAGGGAGTCTTCCCCTTCACTCTCACCTGACATGCTCAGAATCCTGTAGGCCTCTTGACTAGTGTACCTTTCATTGGATATTTTGGCTACTAAATTTATAGGTTTCTAGTGCGGGAAAAAGAGAGCCTGGCTGTCAGAGACAGCTTGAACCGCTACAAAAAATATACCGGCAAGTGCTAACAGAGATCAGGCCTGATTCTGCGAACACTGCTGTTTTGGGTGCACTGTATCAAGTGACAGTGATCTACTGACATTGCACTTGCTGGGGGAGAGGGGAGGTAAGCGTAGGGGCTAAACGCAGGTTCTGGGGCTGATCCCACTAATGCTCCATTTTTGGGGATGCTATACTAATGTGAAAGCTGGTATAGTGCTGATCTGATCACTGATATTGATTCGTTCAGACACTATACTACCAATGGAGGTTTATTGTGTATGTGAGCGTGTTCCCAGCAATCAAGGGGTTAAATGTTATCACGGGTGTACTAATAGGCAATCTGACGCTATCTGGGAGGGGCACTAACTGACGCTAACGCTATCTGAAGTCGCCAGCAACACTAATACAGCGATCAGCAAAAAATCTGTACTAATGACACTGGTGACAGGATATGGAAGGGGTTAAATGTGTCCTAAAGTGTTCTAACTGGATTTGTGTGCTGTTTTTACTTTTTTCTCTGCGACGGAATGTGCCCAGGGAAAGAAGATGTAATTTCCTGTCCTGTGTAACTATCAACACAGGACAGTATAGGACAGGGATCAATCATCAGACTTAGGCTGGACATCAATGGCCTAAATCGGATGATTGATCCCTCAGGGGCACCTGCGAGTTGGCGGGGGTGCGTGTGCCCCCCCCCCTGGCCCGCGAAAAACCACGGGAAAGCGAATCATGTATATATGTGCAGCAGTAAATGTACTGTGGGCGGGCCTTAAGCAGTTAAAAAGAATAAAAAGCACCTGCATGATGTGTGGTGCATTCAAAGAAAATGCTTTCAGTTCACATGACTGAAAATGTCAAAAAATATAGGAAATCAATGGAAAAGTGTTGTGTGTGTGGCCAGCATTAAAGTAGAACTAAAGGCAAAACATTTTTTATAGATAGAGCAAGGGAGGGTTACCCCGTCAGTTTTTCCTGCCATGTGTGTCCCATAACCAAAACAGGAAGTGAGAGGAAATCTTTCCAAAGTAAGGGAATCCTGGGATCTCACTACAACTAGAAGATTTCCCCTCTATTAGTGTTCTGGTGTCAACTGAAACTTTGGGATTTTCTTTCACTTTCAATGATAATGGTAAACAGGACAAATAGAGAGGGTGAATCTCCTTAATGGGGGCACAGACAGGAATAAAAACTGACAGGTTTTCTAATTCCTCTCCACTCTATCCAAAACACTTAAAATTGATCTCTATGAAAGGTTAACAATGTGCACTTTTTTTGTTAAAAAAAAACAAAACAGCTGGTCACTCTGAAACAAATACTGTGCTTTTGACATTACAACCTTCTACAATGCAGTAAAGAAGGTCTTCAGGAAGGTCAGTGCAATTAAATATGGAGAATCGAGCACTATGCTGGACTAAGATCGCGTACATAAAATACACTAATCATTACATTGTGAGACCCAATAAAATCCACTGGTGAAGGTAATTGGCTGTAAATGCTAATCATTTCCACACCATTCCATCACTTGCACTGGACTTGACAGCAGAGATATTGATATACATAGCCCTTGGGGGTTCTTACAAATCAAAAGACAAAAAGATTTGAAGCATGCCAGACTCTCATTTCCACTTTATTAAATATCAAAGTCTTATTACATAACGGTCCTCAACTGTTAGAACAAATATTGCTTTTTTGCACCTAACATTTTAGCAAAAATTAATCTATATAATTTTAATGATAACATTTCCCACCAGGCAATGCTGTAAAGGTCAAAGTAAAATGTTCTTTTATAAAAAGAAAAAGGCAGTGCCTTTTATTAACTTAAAATATTAAATAATACCAAAAATAAAGTAAGTGATAATTAACAGGAAATTTGTAGCACTTATTTTCGAAAAGTTACAACATTTCTATTTTTCCAAACTATATGTATATATATATTCATCTTTTTTTAACGAGTAAATATTTACTACTGGGTGCGTCCATGGTAGGCCTTCTAATAAGAAAGCAGGTATTGGAGTTGCTTTACTGAAACTGTAGAGTGCAAAGACGGGTGCAGCTGTGCATTGTAGCCAATTAGTTTTTAACTTCAGCTTGTTCAATTAAGCTTTGGCAAAAAAAGAAAAAAAAACTGGAAGCTGATCTGTTTCTAGGCAGAGCTACACCAGATTTTGCACTCTCTAGTTCTAATAAATCAACCCCAATTGCCTACTTGCTTTCGGGCAAACTGTGTTAATTTACTAGTTAAGGTGTTGATCTCTTCCCCTGTGAGGAGGAGGGTGTGTTCCTCTGAGTCGCTTAGGTCTGTTTTGATTACATCTGTGAAGACCTACGCTTTTTTGTGTTTTTGCTATAAAACCATTAAAGATGCAATATATTTACCTGATAAAATAAACCCAATTTTGCAACTTTGACATGTGTTAATAAAACTGTATATCATTGTAACTACTTCATATATCCTAGGTGAATTATAGCTTGTGTTTTTTCAGTACAGATTGAACTTTTATTTGGTGGTAAATGTTTATTGATACCTCCTGAGTTTGTATCATTATGAAAGGAAAACTGTCCCAAAGTAGTAAGAAAAAAAATATTTCTTAAACTTTAGCTTTATATTTTTATGCAATTACCATGACTTCTCGTCTAGCAGGAGGAAAAGATACAATGTATCTCTTTCTAGAGAAGTTTGTTGCTTCTCCACTTCAGAGGTGAAAAACACAGGGAAGGGCTACAGAGTGAATGATCATTGTGAGAGCCCATTTTTGCAGTCCTCGATCGTCAGAGACCTGAAGCAGTCATTGACAGCTTGGTCTAAGTGCTGGAAGTGTGATCGAGCATGCTTCCAGCACAAACAGAACACATATGTAGCAATTGTACGTACAGAGATGGACGCGGTCATCCATCTTGCTAAAGATCCTCCATCTTGTATCATTCTCTCTGTCTCCAATCCCCTTCCCTCAGGAATGTGGTCTGTGTGTATGCTGAGGTCACAAGGCATCAGGCACAGCTTCATGGTTATAAACCCCAATTAGCCTGGGCCCAGTATGTCTGTGAGACTCTTGCTTGGAGGTGATCGTAAAGCTATAAACCAGTCCTTCACTGAACATGAAAAACATTCCAGGCTAACAGTAAAACAGACATCCTATTTAAAACCACTTTTCCATATAATTTCATATCTTAAGATAGGAAATAATTACAATGAAACAAAGCATATATTCGGACAGCTCAGTTTAATGCAAGTCGCCAGATATCTTACACCCCTAGTTAAAGTCTACAGGAGAGCAGAAAGCCATATAGTTCTAGCTGAAATAGTAAGGTATGATATATTTGATGTCTGGACGTTCAGGATATCATTCTGCATATTAATCTACTAGTGGCTACATGTGCCTAGGGAAGGTTATTGACCATGGTATAACTTGGGAGGGATTTGGTCATAGCCTGAGTTCCCCGCCTAAAACATCCCTCCCCAAATGAGGCGATTGGTTCTCTGCTTTAAGGAGACACCCTGCTGAGTTCCTAGAAAAAAGGCTGTTATGCTTGGAGCAGTAAGTTGAAGAATTTTCCCTTTTTAACATCAGGAACCAACTTGGGAGAACGGTACCCTTTTGTTCAGGACCTTGATCTGCTTAAACCAAGGCTGACGGCAAGTATTCTACCTCCCTAAACTTCTTTCTGTTATCTCTCTGTTGTGTTATTGCTCTCTGTATTTTATATATATCGGCTACATCTTTTTCTGTAAATATTTTTATTGCACCATTTTGACCTTTTTAGTAATAAATCCTATTTTCTGAAAAGTGTTGAACTGTTTCTAAAGCTCTTTAATGCAAACTAAGTATCCCTGTCTCTGAAGAGCGCTACTGTGTGTTTTAAACTTCTGCATACATCTGCCGACGGTGACAGTGTGTATACAGATGCTTATTCAAACATCATAGTGTCACTGCTAAGATTGGCGAGTTTCCTCCTACTCTGTATGAAAAGGTGGTGGTGGCAGTTTAAAGGGTTAATTGCATAATTAACCTGACCCAGTGACAATCGCTCTCAGGCTGCGGTATATAGATTGTGGTCCATTAGCTAGAAAATCTTTGTGCAGGATGCAGCTGAGCGTGGCATTGTTACGCACGTGACAGCGTGGTTTTAGATTGGCTAGTCCTTCGGTCACGAGTTGGTGAGAAGGGCTGGGGTTCCGACGCCGCGTCCGTCACAACATATATGCGGCGCTAGGATTCAAGTCCACTTCTTGGACAATGCATATATGTGTGATGCAGCCGTAAAGGGGTAAAGAACTAGTGTACTTTATTTATAAAACATTTGAATCTACTCACTGGGCATTCTTCTAGTAATTCACAATTAGATACTTTTTTTTTCAGCCGTCTTAACCCCTTCCCAATGAGCGTATGTATATGAGGCCTCACGGAAGTGGGTCTTTATCTGTGGGGCCAACATATATGTAGTGCTGTGTCTGTGCTGAGAGTGCGCTGCACAGCCCACTCCCAACACAGAGACCAAACATTCCTACTAACAATTGGGAAATGGGAGGCCTGGTTCCCGATCACTTGAGAGTTGATTCACACATGTGTGTTGCAGAATGAAACTCAGGTTACACAGCTAATAGACACAGCAGCTGCTCAGCGGTTCAGGTCAGGTTTACATCAGGTTCAGGACAGGATTGGATCAGGATTTTATTCTGTTCACACATATGCGGTTTAGAAATGGTTCCCATAGAAGTCAATAGCCTGTAATCCACACCTGAACCTGAAGGCACCGCTCAGAAATCGTACATGACTCTTTTTCAAACTGCATTGAATCTGCACTGCCAGTGCACCAGATATATGTGAGCAGGCACCATAGGAAGAAAAGTTATTTCACATGTCATGCAGATTGGATGCGGTTCAAAACACATCCAATCCACATATATGTGAACCAGTACTGACTGGCTATCACAGTGATCAGTCACTGTACAGCCCAACTCTGTGTTGTTTTCTCCTCTTGAGTAGATAAAAAGATACTGTATTTTTTTCTCTTTGCTAGAGGAGAAAATTGTAAAGCAAAAAAAAGTGCAAATCACTAAAAAAACAAATAAAAATATAAAACAACTATATCAAGTTTTGAACTAGGTCAGTGTCAGGGTTAGGGCCAAGTGTCATGGTCAGATTCAAAGGTCAGTGAATCATTAGTGTCAGATAGTGACAGTGTCAGTGTGTTTTAGGTAGATTTCTGAACCCTACTATGGCTACAGATAACAAATAACATGCACATGTGTGTAATTACTGCGATCACCAGGAGCAGAATTTATTTGTTCTTTGGTGTTAGGTCATGGTATTCGCTACATTTTAAAAAAAAAAAAATTTTTTTTTTTTTTTTACTCTTTTGTGCCAGTTTTCCTTTGATAATAAAAAGAAATCCATTTCCATTACCGCTCAAAGGAAAAGCTCAATTTCTTCTGAAAAAAAAAACAAAAAAAAACAAGGTACAGTGCCTTGAAAAACTACTCATACCCTTGAAAATTTCCACATTTTGTCATGATACAACTAAAAACGTAAATGTATTTAATTGGGATTTTTATGTGATAAACCAACACAAAGTGGCACATAATTGTGAAGTGGAAGGAAAATGATAAATGGTTTTCAAAATTTTTTTACAAATAAATATCTTAAAGTGTGGCGTGCATTTGTATTCAGCCCCCGAGTCAATAATTTGTAGAACCACCTTTTGCTGCAATTACAGCTGCAAGTCTTTTTGGATATGTCTCTACCAGCTTTGCACATCTAGAGAGTGACTTTTTTTCCCATTCTTCTTTGCAAAATAGCTCAAGCTCTGTCAGATTGGATGGAGAGCATCTGTGAACAGCAATTTTCAAATCTTGCCACATATTCTCAAATGGATTTAGGTCTGGACTTTGACTGGGCCATTCTAACACTTGAATATACTTTGGTCTAAACCATTCCAATGGAGCTCTGGCTGTATGTTTAGGGTCGTTGTCCTGCTGGACGGTGAACCTCCGCACCAATCTCAAATCTTTTGCAGACTCTAACAGGTTTTCTTCTAAGATTATCCTGTATTTGGCTCCATCCATCTTCCCATCAACCCTGACCCCCTTTACCTGTCCCTGCTGAAGAAAAGCGTCCCCACAACATGATGCTGCCATCACCATGTTCCATTGTTTGACTTCTTGCAAACGGGACTTATGGCTTTCTTTCAACAATGGCTTTCTTCTTGCCAATCTTAAATAAAGGCCAAATTTGTGGAGTGCACGTCTAATAGTTGTCCTGTGGACAGATTCTCCTACCTGAGCTGTGGATCTCTGCAGCTCATCCAGAGTTACCATGGGCCTCTTGGCTGCTTCTCTGATTAATGCTCTCCTTGCCCGGTCTGTCAGTTTAGGTGGACGGCCATGTCTTGGTAGGTTTGCAGTTGTGCCATACTCTTTCCATTTTCGGATGATGGATTGAAGAGTGCTCCATGAGATGTTCAAGCTTGGGATATTTTTTTATAACCTAACCCCGCTTTAAACTTTTCCACAATTTTATCCCTGGCCTGTCTGGTGTGTTCCTTGGCCTTCATGATGCTGTTTTTTCACTAATGTTCTCTAACAAACCTCTGAGGGCTTCACAGAACAGCTGTATTTATACTGAGATTAAATTACACACAGGTGGACTCTATTTACTAATTAGGTGACTTCTGAAAGCAGTTGGTTTCACTAGATTTTAGTTAGGGGTATCAGAGTAAAGGGGGCTCAATACAAATGTACGCCACACTTTTCAGACATTTACAGTGGATATAAAAAAATCTACACACCCCTGTTAAAATGTCAGGTTTGTGTAATGTAAAAAAATGAGACAAAGATAAATAATTTCAGAACTTTTTCCACCTTTAATGTGACCTATAAACTGTACAACTCAATTGAAAAACAAACAAATCTTTGGGGGGGGGGGGGGGGAGTAAACATAAAAAAATAAAATAATGGGGTTGCATAAGTGTGCACACCCTCTTAAAACTGGGGATGTAGCTGTGTTCAGAATTAACCAATCACATTCAAAATCATGTTAAACAGGAGTCAGTATACACCTGCCATCATTTAAAGTGCCTATTGTTAACGCCAAATAAAGTTCAGCTGTTCTAGTAGGTTTTTCCTGACAATTTATTTTTTTTCAACAGCTGCGTTTATTAAATTCATACAAATGTAAAACAAAGCATGATACATAAAAACAGGCAAACGTATGACAAGAAGTAGCAATACAATACACATTATTATTATGCAGTATTTATATAGCACTAAAAGGTTTGCTCAGCGCTGTACATTATAGTGGGGGACAGAACATGAGACAATACAGTAACAAAACAAAACACGAGGGGGTCAAGGGCCCTGCTCTTTCGAGCTTACAATCTAAAAGACATGACATTCCAATGCTAAAGATGTTAAAAGGTATCAGTCAGGAGAATGGTACAAAAGAATTTCCAAGGCATTAGATATACCATGGAACACAGTGAAGACAGTCATCATCAAGTGAAGAAAATATGGCGCAACAGTGACATTACCAAGAACTGGATGTCCCTCCAAAATTGATGAAAAGACAAGAAGAAAACTGGTCTGGGAGGCTACCAAGAGGCCTACAGCAACATTAACCACTAGCCTACAGGGCACTTATACCCCCTTCCTGTCCAGGCCAATTTCCAGCTTTCAGCGCTGTCACACTTTGAATGACAATTGCGCGGTCATGCAACACTGTACCCATATGAAATTTTTATCATTTTTTGTGACAGGTAGAGCTTTATTTTGGTGGTATTTAATCACCTCTGGGTTTTTTATTTTTTCTTAAACCAAAACCACTGAAAATTTTGAAAAAAAAAAGTTTTTTCTTAGTTTTTGTTATAAAATTTTGTAAATAAGTGATTTTTCTCATCCTTCACTGATGTGCGCTAATGAGGCTGCAGTGATGGGCACTGAAAAGCAGCACTGATAGGCGGCACTGACTGGCGGCACTGATGCACACTGATAGGCGGCACTGACTGGCACTGATAAGTGGCACTGATTGTCAGCAATAATTGGCATTGATAGGTGACACTGACTGGCACTAATGGGTGACACTGAAAGGCAGCTCAGATGGGCACTGATATGTGGCATTGATGTGCACTGGTAGGCACTGATATGTGGCATTGATAGGCACTGGCAGGTGGCATGCATGAGCACTGAGAGCTGGTACTGATGGACACTGACAGGTGGCACTGCTGGGGCTACACTGATCATCCGGGCACACTGATCATCAGTGCCCTGATGATCAGTGCACATGTCCCCTCCGAGGAATGCCGATTACCGGCTCTCCTCTCCTCAAGAGCTGTCAGCGTGACAGCTCGTGAGGAGAAAAATGCCAATAACTGGCATTTCCCTATTTGGACACAGCTGATCACATGACCGAGCCAAAATATTCAGCTCTTTCCGTTGATTGGTGATCTGCTGTGTCCGAGGGACACAGCGCACTGCCGATCGTCATGCGCTCCTGGGGCCGCGCATGGGAGGTTAGAATGGGAGGACATGATATGACGTCCTCCCAGAACGAGAGAACCACCTTGCGCCCATCATTTATTTATATGGCGGCTGGGAGATGGTTAATATTTGGGGGTTTTAAGTGATTTTCTAGCAAAAAAAATGATTTTTTACATGTAAACAAAAAGTGTTAGAAAAGGCTTGGTCTTCAAGTGGGCATATTATAGGGCAATATAAACAAAACATTATTGTGGATCACAAGCTGCTCCCACAAGCAGGACACCATGCTGCCCTAAGAACATGTTGATGATAAAGACCATATGTAAGCTAAAATGTAGCAAAAAGAATGGAAGCTGTGTCTAAAAGTGACATGTAATACATTCAACTTACCTGATCGTATTTGCACCAGTCACAACTTAGAATCTCTGCTTGATGTGCTGGGATAACTAGCTTAGAAACAGGCGCTTTTACATCCCATATCCTTAAGGTCTGATCTCCTGTAATAGACACACACACAAAGCAGTTAGACAAGTGCAGGTCATGTGCAAAGATTTAAAGATGAATTCCAGGTATGGTATCTATTTACATAGTTACATTGGTCCAGCTTGGACCAATGTAACTATGTGTATACCATATCTGGCCGATGTCCCTGGAAGCTGAACATCACTGAAGCATTGTCTGAATGGCATGCGTGATAAAAGGCCAACCTCCTGTGTTTAGAATGCATCAGGCTGTTGGTTCAGAATGAGACCCAGAAGCAAGTGTGGATCACTAGAGTTGTGATTTCCAGAGGCGTTGGCCAGGTATGGTATATACTGTAAATACTTACACTGGTCCAAGCTGGATCAATGTAAAAATATACCATGACCTGGAATGCATCTTAAATTCTCACTTTAGGTACACTGTGGCTCATTTTCTAAAGCAACTAAGAACACTGTCAGTCTTCCTATCTATGAAGCAGCTCCTGTGCAGGAGTACAGGGTGCTGGTGCAAAAAAGAAAGCGGGTTAATGTTGGATTACAAAGAACAGAAATATTCTTGGAAAAAAGTACATAATTTGAAGGGGAAACCCTAAAAACCCTTCTACTCCAGGTCCTGCTAACCACATTCAGAATAAAACTACTTATATAAACTCAATATTATCTGTCAATAAAGCAATACAGTGATTGCTTTTGCTGACCTTCTATTGGGAATGCCAGTTATTTGTTATGATGAAGTACTGGCTTTAATACTTTCTCTACTAAGCATTCCTAATTGATTAATTGGCAATTCCCCCACCCACCTCAGTATAAATTTTGGCCTTCCTTCGGCTCTGCACTTCAGTGAATGCACAAAGAGAGAAAGAACAGCAGACAACTTCAAATACTAATCAGACTACAGGTGACCTGTTTCTCCATCCAGCTCTTATCCAGTCTGCTTCATCTCCATTCTGTAACATGCACTCCCTACTCCTCCTTCTCACAGTTGTGTCCTCTCTCTTCAAACTCTCTCTCCTTCACCCCTCTTCTCCACCCCACAGCTTATATATATCACCCTCACTCCTTTCTTCACCTTATTACTGTACTTATCAACTCCTGCAAATTCTGAACCCACACACTAACAAAACCTCCAGGACACTGGAACCTGTCCCTCCATACAAGTCATACTCCCATATTACCTCCCTCACCCTTCTGCTTCTCCTAACATCTGGAGACATTTCCCCAAATCCTGGTCCGCCATCTTTTTCCTTTGATCAACACATCCAGCACCCCCTATCCTCCAACACCAGCCGCAATTCACACAATCAAGTTACTATTCCTATTCTTCCTAGAACCAGCCTCCCCTTTTCCTGTGCCCTCTGGAATGCCCGCTCTGTCTGTAACAAACTCACCTCTGTCCATGACCTTTTTATCACAAACGTGCTTGCAATTACAGAAACCTGGCTTCATAAATCTGACTCTCCCTCTCCTTCTGCCCTCTCCCATGGTGGTCTCCTCTGGACTCACTCCCCAGGCCTAGTGGACAGAAGGGAGGTGGAGTAGGAATCCTCCTATCCCCTCAAAGCACTTTTCAGATCCTTCATTCACCTCCCTATCTGTCCCTCTCATCATTTGAAGTTCACTGTATTTGTCTGTTCTCTCCAGTTTCTTTAAGAATTGCTGTGATCTATCGTCCTCCTGGACCGGTATCAAGCTTCCTTGATGACTTCTCTGCCTGGCTGCCTTACTTTCTCTCTTCTGAAATTCCCACTATTATTCTTGGTGATTTCAACATCCCTGTTAATCTTAACACTCCTGCTACCTCTAAACGTCTGAGCCTAACCACTTCTTTTGACCTAAAGCAATGGACGCATGCTTCTACTCACTCGAATGGTAACTGCCTCGACCTTGTATTCTCCTACCTATGCACTCCTTGCAACCTCACCAATTTTCCTCTTACACTCTCTGATCACTCCCTTATTAGCTTCACTCTCTCCTTGGCTTCCTCCTCCTTGTCTTCCAACTACCAAACAGTTACCCGTAGAAACCTTCGTTATCTTAACCCTTCTCTTCTTTTTTCGGCAACAGATTGTCTCTATGACAAAATCTCAGCCATGTCCTGCCCCAACCTGGCCACTTCTGTCTACAATAGTTCACTGTCATCCACCCTGGACATGTTGGCCCCCCTCACTACACACAGAATTAGGCCCCGACTGCTACAGTCCTGGCAAACAGACAATACCAGATGCCTCAAAAAACGTAGCTGTGCTCTTGAGCGTTTATGGTGTAAGACTAAGACCCAGCAAAGACTTCAACCAATATAAATCTGCCCTTCAAAAATATAATTCTTGTCTCCACCATGCCAAACAGACCTATTTTATCACTCTCATTAATACCCTCTCACGCAATCCCCATCAACTCTTTTCTACCTTTAACAATCTACTTCATCCTTCTCTACCTCCACCCAATAACTCACTCACTGCCCAGCAGATCGCTAATCACTTCAAAAATAAAATTGATACAATTCGTGACGAGATCTCCACTGTACAGATATCTCCCTCACCCTACACTCCTTGTCCACCTGCACAATCTATACTTACCCTTGTTTAACCGAGCTACTATAAAGGAGGTTGGTAAACTGTTTTCTAAAGCTCACCTAACCACCTGCACCCTGTTCCCTAGCAAATACTATGGTCACCCTCTGGCTCTATCCTTCATTCTTTAACGCATATCGTCAATCTCTCCCTTTCTACTGGCATCTTCCCCAACTCTCTAAAACATGTGCTAGTCACCCTCATACTTACAAAAGCCTCACTGGACCCCGCCAATCTTTGGTACTTTCTGGGTCACTGACTCAAGACAGTTGTTCAGATTAGAGAGACATTATAAGCCACTGTTCACATACTTTTTCTAAGTAAGTGACTTAAAGTGGTTGTACACCCTTACATATGCCCAGTGAAGGGACTATCGTCTAGTGATACACATCCTACAAACAAATCCTCCTACAAAAGTTGTACTGTTCTGTCTGCAGTCTTCGCTTCTCTAAATCCATTAAAAGTGCTGAAAAAAGAGGCAGAGAGCTGAATTTACACTCTGCAGAGCTCAGTGAGGAGAGCTCCGAGAGCTGATTGGAAGGAAGAAACACACCCCCCTTCACACACCACACAGGAACAGAGCTGAGGCTGTCAATCTGCTGGAGGCAGCCAAAGCTTAATTGAAAAAGCTGAGGTTAGAATCTGATTAGTTTCTATGCAGAAATGAACCTGATTTTGCACTCTCCAGCTTTAGTAAATAAATCCCTTAGTGCTCCTGAGACAAGTACACACTATAGAAGAATATGCTTTGTTCATATTTCATGTCTGAGGTTTACAACCACTTTAAAGTTCTGAAGATAGAATGAAGGCCAGGTAACTAGCCTTTGTGTTTCCCTCATGACAGATTTCTTTTATTTCAACAAATGCACAGCGAATTTCAACATTAAACTATAATTCTAAAATCACATGTACACCATTAGGCCGCATGTACAAGGCTGACCCCTAAGCCTTCACCCTCCGGTTTGTACATCTGTGTGGTTTTCATGGTTTGATTGAATAAAGGTGTTTTTTTGATCTTTCATTGGGAGTGTGGCGATCCGGATTTTTTCTGTTTCATACATTACAGCTGCGACTAGGCGAGAACCCCAGTTACAGAGACCTTGCCATTTGTGTTGGCTCACCTTGGAGCAGTGTGCATGTTTGCTGTGGATCCAAGAGTTTTGTGTAACTTCAATTTCAGTGTTTCAAACAAAAAAAAAAAAAATCACACAAATATTGCATCTACTGTCGTGTGTTATTTATTAGCTCGGCACAATTTGATCTTTTATATTTAGTAAGGATTTTGGGGATAATGCTATATTGAGGTGTTCCATTAGTATTTTAAAAATAAGGTGGTATTTAAAAATATTGCTTTGATAATCATTTGTACAACTCTTATGGGATGTAAAAAAATTATACTATCTTTTAATTCTATACGTCCTGCAAAATTTATGTGGTGTGTGTGTGCTTTTACAAACCTTTATGCCTGTACTGTATATGTGAAAAACAACAAAACCCAAATGATAAAAGATATTGCCCATCCACCAAGGGATTCTTTGTACATCTAACAAGAGAATGTTTAGGGAATAATCATTTATTTTACCTTAACCACTTCCAGTCCAGAAACTTTTACCCCCTTACTGTCCAGGCCAATTTTTAGCTTTCAGTGCTATCACACTTTGAATGACAATTGCGCGGTCATGCAACACTGTACCCATATGAAATTTTTAGCATTTTTTGAGACAGATAAAGCTTTATTTTGGTGGTATTTATTCACCACTGGGATTTTTATTTTTTTTGCTATGTAAATTAAAAAGTCCAAAAATTTTGAAAAAAGTGTTTTTCTTATAAAATTTTGCAAATAAATAGTATTTCATCATAAATCTTGGCCAAAATGTATGCCGTTATCTTTTTAGTAAAAAAAAAAAAAAAAACCCCAAATTAGTTTATAACCAAAATTATAATTTTTAAACTTTTTTTACATTTTTTTTATTTATTTATTTTTACATACTGTCACCCTAGCAGTACCATAGTGACACTGTACTACTTGTGGGGGGTGATGAAGATTTTTTTTTTTTTTACACCGATTGCTTTTACAGCCTATATGGGTGTAAAAGCAATCATTCCTCCTTCTTTCTAGCTGCATTCTTGCAGCCATTGAGAACTACTGTGTGAGGTGTGATTGGTCACAGCTTGTCACATGGTATAAGGCTATTGTGAATAGCCTTGTACCATGTGACCTCTGTAATCATTCACAGATTTCACACGCAGTAAGCAATGATGTCAGCAGTGACATCTTGCTTACTACTCTGCATGTGATCACTGATTGGCCAATCAGTGATCACATGATCAGGACCTCGCACAGAGGTCTCGTTCAACGATTGGTGTTCCACTGTGTCTGGAGGAAACAGCGGGCACCGGATCGTGGTGCTGTGCGCTCCCAGGGAGCACGCACAAGCAGGGTGTGGGGAGGCCATTTAAAAACAGCCACCCGACCCTGCACTGCCACCGTCTGGCCATTTATACACAATGGCCGGACAGTAGGTGGTTAACTGCAAAAAAAAAAACAATGTGGAAATAAATAAAAATTTACAACCCAGTTAGTTAACGTTTTTTACTTTTTGTACTTTTGTAATGCAGCGTGCAATACACTGTTCAGTTACAGGCTAACGTGCAAAATGAGCTACTGTTAAATGCAGAGTGCTAAAATGTACAAAGGCAGCATTGTTATTCCTCTAAAACAAGGGGCCGGTTTACTGTCCTTCAGACTTTAGGGGGGCCTGACTGTGGCCATCAAAAGTAGAGGATGAATCAGTTGGAGAAAACAATGCCCTATCATTTGTGTCATTTAGAGGAATTATGCCCCATCATTGGTGACATTGGTAGGAATTGTGTTCCACCATTAGTCCGGTTGAGAAATCTCAAAACAGCAGCTGGACAAAGGAACTCTTCCAATTTGATAGACATGGAGCAGTTGGGGAAAGAAGAGTGGTCCAAAATTCCAGTAGAGAGGTGTAAGAAACTCATTGTTTTTTTAGCCACTTGGTAACCTCAATATAGCGAAATGACGGCTACAGCGCGGTTATCCAGTTCTGGGAGGGCGTTATATGATGTCCTCCCACACGCCCCTGGTGATCTCTATGAACGCTGTGTCCTGCGGACACAACTGATCACGTGATAAGGTAAAAGGTGAATCACAGCGGGCTTTTACCACGTGATCAGCTGTGTCCAATGACACGGCAGATCAAGGAGTAAATACTGTTGCCGGTTATCGCTGTCACAGTGTGAGGAAAGTACTGCCGATAACCGGCAGCTGTCACAGAGCAGATTGGCACTGTTGATCAGTGCCCTGCAGTGCCCCCATTAGTGCCCAGCAGTTGCACCCATCAGTGCCACCAGTCAGTGCCGCCCATCAGTGCTGCCTATCAGTGCAGCATCATCAGTGTCTTCTCATCATATTGTCATCAATTGTCATTCAAGGTGGGACAGCGCTGAAAGCTGAAAATTGGCCTGGACAGGAAGGGGATATAAGTGCCCAGTAGGCAAGTAATTAATGTGGCTGCTGTTTTTTGCATTGAAGTCACTAGTGGGAGTTTTCGCATTGAAGTCTATGCGGTGCGATTTTCCACTGAAGTCTATGGGAAGCGATTTTGTATTGAAGTCACTAGAGGGTGTATTTGCATTGAAGCCTATGAGATGCGATTTTGCATTGAAGTCACTAGGGGCATTTTTGCATTGAAGTCAAAGGAACACAATTTTGCATTGAACTCTATGGGATGCAGCATGCAATTATCAGCACCTATTTTTTCTATTGTCAAAATGCCAATAACCCTATAATCAGTCAGTAATTTTCAGCGGACAATATATCGGTGCATCCCTAGTTTCAATGGTCATACTGTTAAAGCCAGTGACTGAGAAGCAGGGTGGAACAGATGGGCCTGTGTCAGGAAGCCTACCAGAAGTCTGTGTATGTCTCTGCACCAAGTTCTGCTGGGCCAAGTGGGAGCCATGAAGATCATCAGACTCCGTTCTTCCTCTTGCGGAAGGTTGTTGAGGTAAAATATTCACTGAAGAGAATGCACACACCAGCCTTAACGTGGACCAAGGAATCACCAGGGCATCCATTGCAAAGGCCAGAGGATCCCTGGACCTAGTCACAAACTTGTCCAGTTTTTTGTTGAAACTGGAGGCCATTGTGTCCACATCTGGTATTCCTCAGTTCTTACAGTTCATTATTAAGATCTCAGGGTGGAGGGATCACTTCCTTGAGTCCCAATGCTGGCAACTTAAGAAATCCATTTTCTACAACTAATAAGTAAATTGGAGATAGAGATGGAATGTGGTTCTCCGGTCAGGAGAGAATCAGGTTTGCGTCTTTCAGGGCTGCCTGACATTTAGTACCCCTTGATGGTTTATCTAGGCCACAGCCTTGGCACTGTCCGACTGCACCCTGATTGGTTGACCGTCTTAGGAGAGGGGTCCATTGTAAGAGTCAGTCTTATGGCTTCAGTTTTATGATATTGATTGGGTTCAACCATACAAGCAACACAGCTTATCATCTATTAAAGATAGGCCGCATCTTATAATTCACTTACGAAGAAATACGGAAAAATACATTTAATGAATGTGAATAGTAATAAAGTTAGAGCTTTGACAAGCAAAACATGCAATCTTGTACAGAAAGTCAATCAGTCTTGAGTAAAAAGCTAAGGTTATAAAGATGGCTACACATGTCCCCAAAAAAGCAAGCAATGCAACCTATTATATGTGTCATTCTTGATAAGGCATCTACAGTTTTAGGCTACCCTAAGATTAAATAACTATACTGCAGCAAAACAGAAATGGTTAACCCAGTCACAGTCAGGACACTGCCTTAAGGTAAAGAAGTCACATTTTCAAAGAGATTAGATACTTAAAGGATTGATGAACACTGCAGTATCTAATGGCTGGAGATACTGAACAGATTAAAAAAAAAAATCAAGTAAGGAATTTGTTATCTGGAAGACCTCTCAGTAGATCAGTAGAACATCTTTTTATTGTTTTTAGGGAAAACAAGCAAGATACTTCAACAATAGCTATTGTATTTGTACATATATATATATATATATATATATATATATAGAGAGAGAGAGAGAGAGAGAGAGACAGACAGACAGAAATATACTGTGTGTCTGTGTCTGAAAACTGGTAAGTTGCAAGTATTTAAAGATTAACAAACCATGCACGTGCATCCGATGGCCTCCCAATCTCTGGTAAATCACTAAATTCTCAATCAAATTGATGATGCAGAACCAAGAACCCTTTTCTAGCTTGCTTTTAATGTACATTCACATTGTGAAACAATAGAATGACAGTTTTGGGCGGACCTGCCCTTCCTCAAGTTCACAATGTGAATATATGAAAATAAAAATACAATATAATACAGAGATAATACCAAAATATTTTTAGTGTCATGATACACGGTATTGCCAAAAATATTGGGACACCCCTCCAAATCATTGGATTCAGGTGTTCCAATAACCTCCATGGCCACAGGTGTATAAAATCATCACCTAGGCACGCAGACTGCTTCTACAAACATCTGTGAAAGAATGGGTCACTCTCAGGAGCTCAGTGAATTCAAGCGTGGTACTGTGATAGGTTGCCACCTGTGCAATAAGTCCATCCATGAAATTTCCTTGCTACTAAATATTCCACGGTCAACTGTTAGTGGTATTATAACAAAGTGGAAGCAACTGGAAACAATAGCAACTCAGCCACGAAGGGGTAGACCACGTAAAATTACAGAGTAGGGTCAGCACATGCTGAAGTGCACAGTGCGTAGGAATCGCCAACTGTCTGCAGAGTCAATAGCTAAAGACCTAAAACTTCATGTGGCCTTCAGATTAGTACATCATTGTGTACAGGGGTTCATGGAATGGGTTTCCATGGCTGAGCAGCTGCATGTAAGCCTTACATCACCAAGTGCAATGCAAAGCATTGGATGCAGACGTGTAAAGCAAGCCGCCACTGGACTCTAGAGCAGTGGAGACGTTCTCTGGAGTGACAAATCATGCTTCTCTGTCTGGCAATCTGATGGATATGTCTGGGTTTGGCAGTTGCCAGGAAAATGGTTCTTGCCTGATTGCATTGTGCCAAGTGTAAAGTTTGGTGAAGGGGGGATTATGGTGTGTGGATTTTTATCAGGGGTTGAGCCTGGCACCTTAGTTCCAGAAAAGGGAACTCTTAAGGCGTCAGCATATTAAGACATTTTGGATAATTTCATGCTCCCAACTTTGTGGGAACAGTTTGGGGATGGCCCCTTCCTGTTCCAACATGATTGTGCACAAAGCAAGGTCCATAAAGACAAGGATGAATGAGTTTAGGGTGGAGGAACTTGGCTGGCCTGCACAGAATCTTGATCTCAACCCGATATAACACCTTTGGGATGAATTAGAGTGGAGACTGCAAGCCAGGTCTTCTCGTCTGACATCAGTGCCTGAACTCACAAATGCGCTTCTGGAAGAATGGTCAAACATTCCCATAGACAAACTCGTAATCTTGTGGACAGCCTTCCCAGAAGAGTTGACTAAGGACTAAGACTGTGATGCCATTAAAGCTCATGCGCGTGTAAAGGCAGGCGTCCTAATACTTTCGACAATATAGTGTAGTTTGACTGAAAATTACACAAGCAACACTGTATCCAAATGAACTTTATATAATTTTTAGGGTTCATGCACACTGGATTCTCTAAACCAACTCTCTAGACACAGACACCTTTTACCTGGCAGCAAAAAAACGCTCGGAAATTGTAAACATGGGTACCGCGTTAAACCATGTCAAGCGCTTGGGCATTAATTAATTTAATTGACCAGAATAATAACTTATTCTGACCATTGAAATGAAATAATGCTTTTAAGTGCTAAACACGCCTAGCATTAACATGGGTTTAGCCACATTTGTATTCGTTTTTGCCATGCCCAGCATTTTTCTGCCATAACATGATTCTTCTACGTTCAGAAGAGGAGCATTATACTGCCTCTAAATGAAGCTGCTCCTAAACTCTGGTAAAACCCTATGTGAGCATAAACACATAGGCTTTTATTGAGGTGTGTTCAGGAACTTAGACAAAAAAAAAAGTAAGTTTAGGAGCAACAGTGTGCATGAGCCCTAATAGATGCTTTTTTTTCAGCCTGCAGGTCGAACAAAAAATACTAATAACAGATTCCTCCATCCATACAGGGGAATCTCTTCTGCTGAGCTATTGTAATCTGACAGCCACAGCTTCTAGCTGTCAGAATACCTGCACATTGGCTGCATAAGATTGGCTGCAGCCACTGTTTGACTGACAATTTCTGGCACAGCACTTTTAAATTTTCAATCAAAGGATGTTGGACAGGAAGGGGCCACCTGCATAGCAAATTTTGGCCCGTTCATCAGAAGCAGCAGAAATTTGCAGTTTATGGCCAGCTTTAAACTGGCCTTTTGTGTAGATAGAAAGATAACCATCAGAGGATAAACCAAACACAGAAAACATACACATGTTGTTCTGCTGACCAACAAACCATTTGCACTGCCTGAAGTGCACAACCTGTGGTTCCATAACATAGACCCACAATAAATTATGTATACTATATATTTTTATTGATTATGGAAAAGTATAGTACATTCATAATGTCCCTTGTAAACCACCTCAAATCTTAAAATCAGTTGGTAACAGATGCTGAAAGATAAGGAAAAAGAAGTGGAGCAGCGGTAATTAAAACCCTTTGCCCTCAGTTAATCCAGCAAGATCCATGAGGTGGCCTCAGAAATCAGACATAGTTCAAACATGTTAGAGAGAGTGTAAAGCATAGTACATATGATCAGAAAATCGTATGAAAAATACCACTTTTGAAGCAATCATACGATAATCTGATAGTACACAGCTTTCGTCCAAAATTATTTGAAGGGACAAGCACGAAAATATTTTTTGTATGATACCAGATCATACGATTTTCATTTAATCAATACAGTTTTTGTCTGAAAATACAATACAAATACATTACATCACTTTTTAACTTTCTTTCTGTCGTACAAGAATTTTTGTATCTATAGTAACCTCTTCACTTTCAATATGAGACAAGCATGCAAAAAAAAAGGTTCAATCATTTGTCCAATATTCTGATCGAGTGTACGGTGCTTAAGAGAGTCATTGTGTTTATGGGTCTTAACAGAGTCTAATTATGCATATCAGAAGAAAGCAGCTTGACTATCAGGAAGATGAACAAGTTGCAGGTACATAAGGTAGGCAGTGTATATAAACCCAAATCTAATTTTCAACATGTGTGGCATCATCAGTCACAGCTAGCTAAACCACTGCCTCAAATTTAGCAGTGGTGCCATCAGCCTACTGTGCCTTAGCTGTTGGGATGACTATGACTAATATTCCATCCCTCAACATTTCAGTGAAACACACTATAATGACCCCAAGGGGTTAAAACTATTTGGGACTGAGGCAATAGAGGGGGACCTAGATACAGGTAGAAGGTATCAAAAACTTTGCAAGCGTGAAGCATTTTGGATCATCACATTAGGTAGTCTAGCCCCTGCTGGTCTCAATGAAAACCCAGAGATACATATTATTATTCACTGGTCTACACGTATATGTGCTAGTGCCTACATATCCCATTTTCTTTCTTTTCTTTTTTTCCACCTGGTCTATATCCTATGCAATTAGTTCCATCGAAAGTGTTATATTTCGTTAACAAATAACTCTTTTCACCACCTATTGGGAGATACATAAGTGAGTACACCCCTCACATTTTTGTAAATATTTTATTATATCGTTTCATGTGACAACACTGAACAAATGACACTTTGCTACAATGTAAAGTATTGAGTGGACAGCTTGTACAACTGTGTAAATTTGCTGTCCTCTCAAAATAACTCAACACACAGCCATTAATGTCTAAACCGCTGGCAACAAAAGTGAGTACACCCCTAAGTGACAATGTTCATCCCCTGTCTAACAATATTAGTCCCATTTTTTGTGTTCATGTTACCTTGCCTGTGAATGTTGAGCGTTGGATGGAATAACATATACACCAAGTTGACCTTGATTATATTGGGGTCCACAGTGGGAAATGAGATTAATTGTACTGATTAGACGCATGCACAGTAGAATAGCGCAGGCTATGGATGGAGGATTATAGATCTATATATACATTTAAGACTACTGTATGAATATGTTCTTTTATACAGAGAACACTATTATTTTAATTTTGTGTGCATGTATCCTTACCTGTGAGTCTAGAGCTGCTGGAGGAGGAAGAGGATAATACAGAAGCATGCTGGAGCAGACATCCCCTTTGTGTTGATTTAAGTTTTTATGACATTGATATGATATTGGAGTACCAATTTGGAGGTGAGCAGATATGTTGCACTAGGTGGCTGAAGACACAGCACAAAATTTTGGGATGTTTAAAGAACAATGGTGGTGGACTATTAATCATTGGAAGTTTGGACTTTTATTTATTTTTGTACTTTTAAAATACATATTTTATTTTTTTGTTTGCGCTACATCATTGTGGTATTTTAAGCATGTATAGTGCGGTGGAAAGCACTGTTGATGTTTAGTAGCATTCAAGGACTGTATTTTCTATCACATTGATTGTTATATTCACACTAAGATTAGAACTGTGCTGATTGTTCATTCATATATTTACATAGACTTTTGCCTGCGTTTGCACATAGGCAGAGCATATTTTTTTCAGGTGTTTTGCAATCATTTTTGAATATTTATCAAGTTTCAGGTGTCTGTGTCCTGGTCTGAACAAGGGGAGAACAGTTCTAAAGGTGGAGAGGTGTTATTCAGGCACAAAAAAGCATGTATCATGCATTTACAAGCACCCCCATGAAAGTCTATAGGGCCAGAGATGCCTGAATATGCTCAAAAAAAGTATAATTTATTTTTTGACCGCAGGGTGTAGAGTGGACAAGTGTAAACAGGACAATTAAAAAGAATAGTATACAGCATGACGAGCGTAGTCAGGCAAAGGAGAAAAAATGGAAAAATGCTCAAGTGTGAATCGGGGCTTAAAGTTCAATGCAAAGAGGGGAATTTATCAAAACTGGTGCAGCCAAAATCAGGAGCAGCTGTGCTTGGCATCCAATCAGTGTAACAAGCCTACACACAGTGAAGGACGCAGCCCTCCATTTTGTCCCCTCGTTCTCGCCCTTTCCTCTCTGTTCATACACACTGACATATGGCCTGTGTGTTAAAAAGTGTCACAGGCCGGAGCCCAGTAGGGAGCCCAGAGCTATACACCTCTCTGAGCTGAGCGGCTGGCTGTCTAAGAAAGCTGTGCAATATAGCACCTCGTAAAAGATAATGCAAGCCTTCCCAGGAGTTCATAGACATTCCAACGCAGCACGAACCAGATAACACTTTTAAAATCCATTTTTCCCCTATGTCTCATATCTTGGAATATGAGAGACTTACAGAAAAACCAGACATATCTTCAAATTGGCCAAGAGGAGACAAACAGTTTGATAGGTCACTCTCCTTGGCTGGAATACAGAGGAAAGTAGATCTCTTGAACCAGTGTATAATTTCATATTTCATATCTAATCATTCCTCAGATGTGTCTGCATAATAATCTACTCACGGGTGGAATGTCACTTGTGCATATGGAAAGTTATGAGCCAAAATATGAACTATAAGAGATTTTGGCTCTAGTTTAGGCCTACGCCCAGACGATCCCTCCCTAAACGGGGTATTGGTCCTTGACTTCAGAGACACCCCTGCTGGGGAATTACAAAATGAGTTGTCAGGCCTAAGAGAGTTAAGTTGAAGAATTCCCCCTTTTAACATCAGAACCACCTGAGGAAACCCGTACTCTTTTGCTCTGCAACTTGATCTGCTAACCCAGGACTTTGGCAAGTACTTTAACCCTCTAACTCCTCTCTGTTATCTCTTTGCTGTGCTGTTGTTCTCTGTATATTTATATATATATATTGGTTACATCTTTTTTCTGTAAATATTTTTATTGCACCCTTTTGACCTTTTAGTAATAAATCTTTCCTTCTGAAAGTGTTGAACTATTTCTATAGCTCCTTATTGCAATTTACGAATTCCTGTCTCTAAAAGAGCGCTACTGTGTTTGTTTAACCCTCTGTATAACCGGCCTGCGGTGACCATGTTATACAGGTGATTATCTTAACCATTATAGTGTTATAGCTGATATTGCCGAGTTTCCTCTTTCTCTGTACAAAAAGGAGGTGGTGGCAGTGTGAAGGGTTAATTGCGTAATTAACCTGACCCAGTAACAATCACTCCCAGGCTGCTGGTACATAGATTGTGGTCCAATTAGCTGGAAAATTGTTGTGCAGGGTGCAGCTGGGTGTGGCATTGTTACGTACATGACATCGCGGTTTTAGATTGGTCAGTCCTTCGGTCACGAGTTTGGTGAGAAGGTCGGGGGTCTGACGCTGCGATCGTCACAATCAGCTGCTATCATTTATTTTCAAAGCTACACTGAACAGGCTGAAGGTGGAAGCTGACTGGTTGCTGAGCGCAGCTGCTCCAGATTCTGTCTACTCCAGTTTTGATAAATTCCCCCCCAAAATCTTTAATCCAAAAATATTCCTCAATAGCTGCAAAGGATGTACTGTAAATCCACTTTGTGGGCAGCAAATCCTTTTGTGGACCCAGATATTACCTTGCAAATGTAGCAGCCATATCATCACTGTGCTTTACCTGGTCTGTGCCGAGAGCAGAGTAGTGGGTGGGGTCAGGTAGAACCTATCATTACAAGCGGTCTCCCTTAAAACTGGGTGAAAGTTGTGTCAAACTCAGGTGAAAACATTCATAAACAGACTCCCAAGATTCAAGTAGGGCATTACAAATTTGGACAATATTTGTTTAGCCCAGAGTTTTCCGCTTTAAAGGTTTGATTTTGCGCCCGTTATATTAGCAGAATTTCTTTTTTACTAACACATTCGTCTAAATATCGACTATAAGTGTTATGTCACAAGCTGATATATTTTTGACTTCAGATACAACAATGTCAAAGGTGGCTGAGAAAAGCTCTAATTATTATATCTGCCAAAAACACATAGGAAGTATCTGAATGTCCTGTAATGAGCAAATGGAACAATAATAGTAAACTCTTCAAAATGACTGCAAATACTGTATAGTGTCAACAACCATACTCATGCATATTTATCCATCCTTAAACTTGATTGTTCTATTATTTCCACAGTGAAAATAATGTCTTACTAATCATAACTTGTTTTCGTCGTTATTTTTGCTTACTTTCCATTGCAGCTGTTCAGGCACGATCCGAAACAAAATGATTTTGAATTGCTTAAAGTGCTCCATACAGAAGAGGGTGAAAAAGGAAAAAAAAAGACTCAGAAAGAAAAGAGCGACAATCAGAGAGAGAAATGTAAGCCTTGTTTTAGGAGGTGAGCAGCAGTCTTTATAATACCCGATTTGTCACATTTACTATTTGTTAAATGCCTGCACTTACTGAAAGGCCATTGCGCACTGCACTCAAAGAAAACACACAATAAAGGTGGTCAGCATATAAGAGATTTATTTGCAGAAATAACACTAATCATACTGTATTTCAGCCATTTAAACAGTCCAGTATAAAGAAAACAAATCCAGGACAGTATTTGTATTACAGCTGTGAAAAAAGACCAGGTGTCCTTCCTGCAAAGAAGCAGGCAAGCAGTATTGCAGATGTGGAGACAGATTGGATGCCAGTAATCCATTACAAGCGGTCTGCTTACTGGTATTGAATATCACACTAGTTTAAACCAGGTGTAGGCAACCTATCAATCCGAATAGGTGGATCGCAAATGTGTTCCTGCTTCGCCAGTCCTTCCCCTCTGCCTCCACCGTTCTCATCTTCACTGTAGCAGAGAACGAGAGGCAGCATAGTACTGGATGGAGGGTGGCAGCGGGGATTGCCTCAGTTAACCTTTCAAGTTATCCAGCAGGTGATTGGTTACTATGCCACCGGGCAGTCCTAGCAACCATTCACCAGCTTGGTAATATGAAAAGCATCTCCCACCCTTCATCCAGTACTGTGGTGCCTTCCACTCTCTGTTCTGCAGTATACCCATTATAAGGTTGGAGAGTGCTACCGATACACTGCTGGTTGAACGGTACACTACTGTTTGGGGGGAAAGGAAACAGACTCCTACTGTGGAGGGGGAGGGATGAGAAGGGGGGCAGAGGACATTACTATGCTGCACTATGTGTTCTACATGCTGACTTTTTTTATTGGGGGCTTGAAAGATTCTTTTTTAAAAAAGGGTATCTCTGATTTCCTCCATATTGTTCCGGTAAATGTCAGCCTCTGAAAGGTTGCCTAACCCTGGTTAAAACCCTAAAAATCGGAAGCACTGCTTCATAACTAATAACAACCAGTCACCTGGATAGCTGTAACATTTTTGAACTCCAGAATGACCATCATTTTTTATAATAAATGTCTGTTCTGAATGTTCAATCAAATACCAAAAACAGATATAAATTACTCATGGCATTTCTAAAATAATTTTTTTTAAGTGGCCATGGCACAACTATCAGCTATCCAACCTTTTATCAATGTCTGGCAGCCTGGAGGAGGGATCTTTAATGTACCATACGTAATTTTCCCCATATTTAGTCACGACTCAGAGAACTACATGATTTTTGGGCGAACTTAAAAGCTATATTCACCAATGTGCAGACAAATCAGTGCACCCAAATCTGAAACCACACTCCTGCTTCTTACCAGATCCTTTTGACCATTACCATTTGTAAATAGTCAAACAGCGCATGAGGGTAAGTCACTCCCAGTTCTCACCATCAGGGGTGGACTGACAACTCATGGGGCCCCCGGGCAATAGGGGATCATGGGGTCCCTGTGTCCATGCCCAAACTAAAAAAAGCCTATGAAAAAGGTACCAGGGGCATCTCATGGGGCCCCCTACTGACCCCGGGCCCTCGGGCAGTGCCCGAGTTTCCAAATGGTCAGTCCGCCCCTGCTCACCATAGTATCTCAGTGTGTGATAAAACAAAACAGTGCTCCCAAAGTAGAATGTACTCTCCAGCTTCTTACCAGATCACGCTGACCATTACTACTTGATCAAATAGTGCATAAGGGGTTAATCTTGCTCAACAATCACAATATCTCCTCAATAAACTATATACTGCTCCTTGTGATCCTTCATTTCTTTAGTGAGAAAAGTAAAGAAGAGCAAGTATCTCATGTCCACCTTTCAGCCAAAGCCATAATACTCTAGTCCTAGCGTTTGATGATCTTATATAGGGACAAGCAGATGTCTTTCTGCCTGTCAATGAATATGCCAACTATATCTGTTATCTGCCTATCTTAATCTATATTCTAAAACAAGCTTTAATGAATCACTGTTTCACGCACGAAAACTCACTGTGAGGCCATGGGTTAGTAATAGTATTCCTATTCTTGAAAATGGAAAGTAGCAATTAACTCTGTCCTGACATTTATTCCAAGGTTTCTACCTGTCTAAATATCTGGAATTAAACCTCAAGATTTGCAATTGTTGATCTCCACTGAACTGTATATTTAATTAAAGGATAAGTAAAATCCTATTGTTGTATACTCCGGACTAGACTATGGTTAGCACATATATACCTATTTTTAGAATTTACAAATTGGATAAATTCCTATGGTTTCTCTTCATTTCTAATATATAAAAACCAATGTAAATGATGAAAACAATAAGAAGCTATATTTTACTAGAACCATAAATTCACTAGAATTAGACTATCACCATGTTATGTGCTGCGTTTGTTTGTCAACCAAGTCTGGGAGAAGAATGCAGACTGACATCTCATTGCCCATCTTTCTTGGTAAGACACTTGTCTGTCTAGAATTTGACTTTATAAATAAAAGGGGACACTATGCTACAGTTCAGTTATAAACAATATATCAAAAGTGCTTACAGTGCACAAACTCAAAATGTTTAGTGCAAAATATCTCTGAATATTAGTGCTTGTGAAAAATGTCCACAGGTAAAAATAAGACAAACGTCCTTGTGTACAACCACCACCTCCACAGTTGTGGACCAATACTCACCTTAATTGCTGGACCTTTAAATCATAAAAGGTCAGACAAGCATGGTCCCCTTTAACATTGGGACAGGCTCTATCTGAGAGAGAAAATTCACTACACAGAATGTTTCACTACAGACAAATCATAAATGTAGCTATTTAAAAAAAAAAAAAAAAAAAAGGAAAATCCATCGTGTTCTACATTTACATAGAAGCAACCATAAAAACGTATTTTAAATTCACTCACAATTTTAAATTTAATCCATACGATACACTGATTATACCAAAGAGCAGGGACAGCTCCCTCCATTCACCACTTCTGTATAAACACTGCCCAGGATCTAAAGAACGGTAGCTGCTTCTGCTCTCCATCTCATCTGCAAATTAAAGTGACAGGCTTCAGAGCTCCGCCCTACACATTATGCAATCTACTTCTTCAGGGAACAGGGCGCCAAGACGAGACCTGCTTATATCTACTGCCTTCCCGGTGATAATTATTTATAGAGCTGTCAGATGTGTCCCGTTCTCCAGAATTGGAACAAAACACAGAGAAATCCATAAGCTGCACTGCTAAACCTTATATATTTAAATTGAAACACTGATCCAAAAACTCTCTAAAGGGCAAACAGTGTATTCTATAACAAAAAATCCACTATTATTTTAGTCTACTAAAAATATACAGTATGTAAGATCTAAATTCCGATGGTGTGAAAAACAAAATATAAAACAGGTGATGAAAATAAAATGGGAACTGCAATGTGAAATGCATAAAAATCTCTATTACAACATAATCAGGATTATCCTCAACAAATAACATGTAATGTCATGGAACATGATTCTAATTAAACACATTGTCCTGACATTAAGTGAAATGATACCAGGATTTGACTTTGCTTATGAGGTGAAAACAATCCTGATGATTATTTAAATTGTAAGATATTATGTATGGAATAAGAAAAAATAGCATAATAGCATGTTTCAATCATTATCTTCAAAACTAGTTCTTTATGCAAAAGTCTAGGGGGCCAGGTGGTAGATCAAGGTCTGGGCTTGCTGACCTGCCATCCTAGAGCATCAATGTCGAAGGAGTTATATGCATGGTCATGGTTGGTGGGTGTAGCACCTACCAAGCATGACCAACTCAAGTGACTGAGGCAACTCAAATGCCCTGCAACCTTGTGCAGTACAGCAAACAAGGGGTTAAAACAAGCAGAGTTGTGTTGCTTTCTCATCACCTGCTTTAACCACCTGGACCCCGCAGAAGCATTAAGTTGCAGGGGGGGCTGTTGTGGCACAGTGGCCCCATTTACTTGATCATGACTGATCATGATTGGCACCCACCAAAAGCAACGGGGTTTAATTCCTGCTGCAGCATGTGTACTCCTTTGACTGCTGCCTCAGCAGCTAAAAGGGGTGGTGGGTGTGTGTGTAGGGGTTGGTAAAACCACGACTCAACCGCAGGGTTTCCCCCCCCCCCTTTATGTGTGAACAAGTTCTAAGGGTTCCGCTGCCGAATGCAACTAAGGGCTCATTCAGAAGTGCAGCAGGCACTGCTGCTCCTCTGAAAAGCAATCCGAGTGTGTTTGACAAGTGGTGAGGAGGCGTTAAGTTGCCTCACCACCTGATTTAAACCCATGATTGCCATGCAATGCACACAATTGCAACAAGGTAGTATGACAATTAGAGGTTTAAATCAGGTATGAGGAGGCGACACTCTGCCTGGTGTTCTTTGCCTTCTCCCATGTTGTACAGGTAGATCTCCACCTCTTTAGGGGTGCATTCCCTTGGTCTGAAGAATTCCATGCAAAACTATATATTTTAGATTGCATATTGTGACCAGTGTCAAATTAGTCTAAGGGTACATGCACATTGGATGCTGATAACAACTGCTCTGGATATTTTTCTTCTGGCAACAAAAAAAAAACACTTGAAGCTGGTAAATGTGTGTACCACATTTACCCATGTCAATCGCTTGAGCATTTATTAATTTCATTGGCCAGAATAATTTCTGGCCAATGAAATGAAAAAACACCCAAACACTAAATGTGTCCCGCGTCTGGTGTCTATCTTTCAAAACACTCCTATCCTGAAAGCAATTCTTCTGCGTTCAGGAGAGGAGCATTTTACTGCCTCTAAACTCTGCTGCTCCCAAACTCCAGTAGAAGCCTATGTGTTCATGGACACATAGGTTTTTATTGAGTTGAGTTCAGGGGCTTGGGCAAAAAAACACCAAAAATGTGCATGAGGACTTACACAACTAATTTATAGTGTCATTGAACCCACGTCATTAAAAACTATCAATAAATGTCGTATTACATTATTTATACTCACAAAGTCACTATGGGATTAGTTCTCTGCTGTATTCTGCAAATGACCTGGTTGATCCTGCTTTTCTCTATCTGCCTCTCCTGTCCATGTCCCCGCTACAGTTGGAGATTTTACACAGCAGTGTTGGCAGCTAGTTCACATTCTCAGTTTTCAGTATATTTTCTACCCTGAACATTTCCTATCACATCTGTACAGCCCATGTGACTATAGAGTCGCAACTGTAGGCATATACACATGACAGTCCACTCCCTCCATCCTCCTTCATGCCCATTAACCACTTCAAGTCCAGACACTTTTTACCCCCTTCCTGTCTAGGCCAATTTTCAACTTTCAGTGCTATCACACTTTGAATGTCAATTGTGCCGTCATGCAACACTGTACCCATATGAATTTTTTAGCATTTTTTTTAGACAGATAAAGCTTTATTTTGGTGGTATTTATTCACCACTGGGATTTTTTTTTTTTTGCTATGTAAATGAAAAAGTCAAAAAAGTTTGAAAAAAAAGTGTTTTTCTTATAAAATTTTGCAAATAAATAACATTTCATCATAAATCTTGGCCAAAATGTATTCCGTTATCTTTTTAGTAAAAAAAAAAAAAATAACCCAAATTAGTTTATAACCAAAAATTATCATTTTTAAACTTTTTTTACATTTTTATATTATGGTTTTTTTTTTTTTGTTTTTTTTTTTTTACATACTGTCACCTTGGCAGTACAGTGTCACCATGGTGACACTGTACTACTTGTGGGGGGTGATGAAGATTTTTTTTTTCTACACCGATTGCTTTTACACCCATAAAAAGGCTGTAAACGCAATCATTTCTCCTTCTCTCTGGCTGCATTCTGCATTATATAAAATAAATGGCAAGTTTTTTGAAGTTGAAGTTGTAATTTTTTTTGTAAATGAAAACAGACACACAATTTTGAAAAAAAAAATATTTTTACCTGTTGTAAACCAGTAAAATGCCAGGACAGTACAAATGCCCCCCAAATGATACCTTTTTGGAAAGTAGACAGTCTGAGCTATTTAATAGGAGGCAGGGTAAGTTTTTATGAAGCTGTAATTTTTTTGTTACGTTTTAGAAATCGAATTAAAAAAAAAACAGCAGCTTACGCGTTTCAGTGAAAAAAACCCTTTTTCATAGCCATTTTTACTGAAATGTGTAAGCTGCTTTAACTTGCACATTGTACCCTTTATCAATAAAGTACTTTTATCGGGAGAATGAGTTGCCAGCTCTTCACCTTATACTCTCATTTTGTTTAAAGTGCCCGAAAGACACTGTGAGCTTTGGAGCACCATTGGTCTACCTCCAGGGAGAATTAACCTAGGCGTACATCTTCGTTTGCTGATCTAATCAGTGCTCACAACCAATGGATATAAATGTATTCTGTGTGTACTAAATGCTTTTGTGAACCCAGTAGCAGTGACATTAGCATTGTGCTGTACGTACTGTAGCCTGGGCAGAGAGCAGAGCTGTGGGAGGGACCCAGCAGCTCCGTCTACTACAAGCAACTACAAGAGGGGATAGACACAAGACTGGTATGCCTGCACAAGGAGTAAGGACAGCAGCGACCAGTCTTTTTTTTTTACAGGACGCTCCTGCAGAGAGGCAAAGTTTCACACTGGATTACTGCACAGATCTGAAAGAAATACACAAAGAAAACCAAGATTCAAGTAAATATACACATGCCTATTGTTTTTAGATAATATCTGCTTATCCTGGAGTTCAGCTTTAAGTTTCTTTGGTGAGTAACACAAGTGACATAACCATCCAGATTGCAAGCTTTCAGTTCACTGCCTTCAATTCTTTCATGTTCTACACATTATTTAACTCTCACAATTTTAACTCAACCAAGAATTTGGCCAGAGGCTAATTACTAAGCATGCTGAAAATCACACACCATTTGCTAATGTTGAGCTTCAAACTGAATTACCCTCAGGCCTATTGTTTCAAAACTCTGAATTATCAATCATAGAGGCGGCGCTTTTTTATACAGTAAAGAAAAAATTGTTTCCGAGGGAGTCATACAAAGAACCTACAAAGAGGGACAATGGTGTTTTTCATGTTTTGAAAATATACACACATAAATCATTTTGATTTTTTGTTTTAGTTTTTAACACTGACCTCCAGAAATAGACTCTTCACTGTAAAAGTGAAAACAAAGGTCTACAATGGGGTGAATTTGCTTAAGGCAAATGGACTATGTACTTTGCAAGTGCAGTTGCACTTATTTTCTCCTGTGACCCAGAATCAGCTGACAGAAGGCTAAAGGCCCCTGTCAACTGATGTCAAAGAGCCACACCAGAGTCTGGAAAGATCACAACAATAATGGAGGGATCCTTACAAGCAGCTGGCAAAGCATCTCAGCACACCTCTGAGAGCTTGAGCCAGTCGCTCTTACCCCTCTCCTGCCCAGTACTCCAGTGAGCGCTGGAGGGGCAGAGCACAAAGTGGTGACAGACCGTATCCATTCTCTTCTAACAGCAGACCCAAGAACTATGCAATCAGCAGTCTCATGACCACTCAGTTTTCAGGTTTAAAGACAGCGGGGGACAGCTTGAAGCATTGGATCAATGCTGCATCAGGTTAGTATTGTGACGATTGTGCGCAATAGAGACATGGACGCTGTATGTGACATCCATCTTGTTAGGTCTCAGCCATGTGGTATTTCCTATCCTCCCTCTTGAATGGAATTTATAACTGTAAGTTGAACAGAGGTCAAAAGGGACTCTTATCCAAAATAAAAGACAGATAGATGAAGCTCCAGGACTGTAAACTGCTACTTAGTCTGGTGCAAGGGGTCTGCTTTGAAAACCACTTTCCTCTACCCGATCGTAAAACAAAAACTCAGTCAGTCATGACCTATTAGGCCATTAGGGCTAGAGTGTGCCATAAAACATCCATTCCACATGTAGACATTTTTCATACAATTCATAAAGTTCAGCAGGAACTGGGCACATTAATATTAGGTATATATTTGGATAGATCATTGTAATATGAGTCAAACAAGGCCTTAAATGACTATATTAGCACCTAGAAGAGAGAAGAAAGCAGTATCTTCCCTCCTGGGTGACAAGGGTATGCTGTGTTTGGTATCCCTGCATTTGAAATATAATTCTGAATATTAATCTGCCAGTTGCTAGGATGCTACCTGTACCTATTGGAGGTTATTAACCTTAGTATGAAATTGCAAAGCGACTTGGTCATAAACTTGGTTACCTCTTAGCACCCCATCCCCAAACTGGATGATTGGTCATTTGTTCTCAGGCGACACCCCTTTAATATGATAGAAAAAGACTGACAGGCCCGGAGAGGAGAGCTCTCGTTTAACATCCATCAGGAAACATCTAACGGACTTGAGAGCCAAGGCAATCTTTTTGTTAGGACAATTGGACTCTGATTAAAACAAGGACATTGCATGTATTCTGCCTTCTGAACTCCTTTCTTTTATTTCTCTGTTGCTTTTTTGCTCTTTTTATATCTTTGTAACATCTTTTTCTGTAAATATTTTAATTGCACGTTTGGACCTTTTTTAGTAATAAATCCTATTTTGAAAAGTGTGGAAACTGTCTCTAAAGCTTTTAATGTGAACTAAAGAATCCCTGTCTCTTGAAGAGTGCTACTGTGTGTAATAATCCTTTGAATATATCTGTCTGTGGTGACAGTGTGTATTACAGACGCTTATGCTGATATCATAGTGTTACTGCTAAGATTAGTGAGTTTCCTCCTCCTCTGTAAAAAGGTGGTGGTGGCATTGCGTAATTAACCTAACCCAGTAACAATCGCTCTCAGGCTGCTGGCACATAGACTGTAGTCCCGCGAGCTGGAAAATCTTTGTGCAGGCCGCAGCTGAGAGTGGCATTGTTACGCAAGTGACAGCGCGATGTGAGATCGTCTGGTCCTTCAATAACGTGTTGGTGAGAAGGGCTGGGGTCGGACGCCGCGTATCGTCACAAGTATGTCTGTTAATTATTTTAAATTCCTGTACTTTATATGCAATGAAAAAAAAGTACAATACCTTAGTATACACTCCCCCTTCATTATGACACATCTAAGCCTTTACTGGGGAAACCTATGCTATAAAAAAAAGTCACACAATTAGTTAGGCCACCTTTAAATACAGTCAAGTGCTTTCAGGTGACTTAAAAAAAAAAAAAAAAAAGCTGATGTATGCAATGACATATCTCCTAAGAGTCTGGCCCCTTGCTGATTTGACAGAATCCACAGGCAGCTTAATTGTTCAATAAGACACATAAGTTGTATCCCAATGTACAATTGTTCAATTAAGCTTTTAAAAAAATAAACCTGGAAGCTGATTGGTTTCTATGCAGAGCTGTATCAGATTTTTGCACTCTCCAGTTTTAGTAAATAAACCCCAATGACTTTCCAAAGGCTGGCCAAATACCAAATATGGATATTTTTTCCTTCAGACAACAGGCTGAAGGAAAAACTAAAAAACGTACTCCTCCATTCACAAGCTAAAGGTGCAGTAAAGATGCCTTGCCAGTGAGACATTGTATTTGACAGCGGGGACTCCCTGCTGTCAGAATACACTGATCAGCAGCTAGAGCTGATGATAGAAAAAATTTTCAAACAATTTCATTTACCAAAAGTTGATCATTAGAGTGATTTTTACGAGCAGGAGGGGGCACACATAGATGGAAATTAGGCCGATCCCTGCTGAGCTGGCAGAATTTCGATCCATCTATGGCCAGCTTTAGCCCTGTCACTGCAGTGAAAAGAGAAACTAACTGTAAAGCAGGGTGAGACAGGGACTGTCTACTGAAAGACAAAACTAACTAGCAGCAAACAGTAAACGAAACAGGGGAACATACCAAGAACACTAAAATAAACAGGCCACTATGGCAGTACACTCCCAGCCTGGTATTGAAAGATATAGCTATTATTATTGCACTAATAATGTAACAAACACCATATAAAATAAGTGTATTAATGTGGTAACTTGTCCTCTGGAGCTGAAAAACAGAGAATGGTGTGAAAATGCATATGTACGCATTTGCAAGAGAACCATAATGTCTCTGCCAAAACCTTGGCAAATTAAATTTGACGCAGCTGGACCAGTTTTTGGAGGCATCAAGTCACTTCTCCAAGGGTGGCAAGGCTTACAAGGGTCATTATGGGTAGAAGTAGAATACACTCTCTAGTAGCATAAAATAATTCTCTTAAGGCCATCCTTAGTAGACTCTGCTTCCAGATTGAGCTGTTATCCATACCTGCCTCGGTCTTGATTGACAAATCTGAAGCTGAATCGCAGGTTAGGTTAAGACTCTACTGCAAGAAGGTAGAATCAAAGTCGTAGAACCTCTCATCAGCATTCTCTAAGTGAAAGGACTTTACGGTTTTGCAGTGATCAGGTGTAGTTTTACAGATGACAGAACTTGCCTGAGGTTTCAGATGGTCTTCTGTGAGCAACTCTGTAACATGTAAAGGAGACAGTGGTTTAGGCTCCGTTCACATCAAATCCAATTTTGAAATCATGCGACTTACAGTGAAGTCACACGATTTCAAAATCGGGTGAGATGCCGATTTCCTTGCGATTTTGCAAGACATCTGACACGTCTTTACAAATTGCAACAAAAGTAGTACATGTACTACTTTTGAAATCGGGACGGCTTCGACTAAGTCGGAACCGCACCAATATGACCGCTCTGATAGCAGACAATAGGGTGTGACCTAGCATGCGCTTTGCAAGTCGCAGGGCATGCAAATCGCATGCCAAGTCGCATCCAGTGTGAAGCAGCCCTTAGAGTCAATAGTTATACAGTCCATGAACTAATGAACAGCAGTAATACTGGGCAGGATTTTGGTAGTTGTAGATTCCTGATCACCCGTTTAAGGTTCAGTCCTGCTGCTGACTGTAGTATTGTAAAATGCAGATGTTAGATGCTTCACTCACATAGACTTGATTGTTCACAAGAAGTCCTGCTGTCAGAGTTAATATTTTTGTGAAGCCCCTGTAGCATGAATTTTGAGATGCAAATGGGTTAACTTTAATTCACCTAATAATAGTTTTACATATACTCACACTGTTTGAACCATTTTCATTTTCAATGAAGCATCAATAACAACCCACCCTAAGTCAGTCCTTTGAGCATGGGCACATGCCATTTTGCTTTTTCTGGGCATCATGTGCATTTCTGTGCCTTTAAAGAGTAGTGGGTTCCCTCCAGGAACGCCTGCCCTTAATCTATCTACTATATATGTACTCCTACTTGAAATTTATAGAGTTGGGATTGCAGTATACAGAGGAGCCTTAACGTGGACACCATGGCTTATGCATATACAGTGGATATAAAAAGTCTACACACCCCTGTTAAAATGCCAGGTTTCCGTGATGTAAAACAATGACAAAGATAAATCATTTCAGAACTTTTTCCACCTTTAATGTAACCTATAAACTGTACAACTCAGTTTAAGAACAAACTGAAATCTTTTAGGTGGAGGGAAGTAAATATAAAAAACTAAAATAATAATATGGTTGCAGAAGTATGCACTCCCTATGACAGTATGAGTCTGTCAGCATGGCACATCTTGACTTGGCAATATTTGCCCACTCTTCCTTGCAAAAACACTCCAAAACTCTCAGATTGTGAGGGCATTTCCTGTGCACCGCCCTCTTCAGATCACCCCACAGATTTTCGATTGGATTCAGGTCTGGGCTTTGGCTGGGCCATTCCAAAAGTTTAATCTTTTTCTGGTGACGCCATTCCTTTGCTGATTTGAATGTATGCTTTGGGTCATTGTAATGCTGAAAGATGAAGTTCCTCTTCATGCTCAGCTTTCTTGCAGAGGCCTGAAGGTATTGTGCCAATATTGACTGGTATTTGGAACTGTTCATAATTCCCTCTACCTTGACTAAAGCCCCAGTTCCAGCTGAAGAAAACAGCCCCAAAGCATGATGCTGCCACAACCATGCTTCACTGTGGGTATGGTGTTCATTTGGTGATGTGTAATGTTGTTTTTGCGCCAAACATATCTTTTGGAATTATGGCCAAAAGGTTCAACCTTGGTTTCATCAGACCATAACACATTTTCCCACATGCTTTGGGGAGACTTCAGATGTGCTTTTGCAAAATTTAGCCAGGCTTGAATGTTTTTCTTTGTAAGAAAAGGCTTCCATCTTGCCACTCTACGCCATAGCCCATACCTATGAAGATTACGGGAGATTGCTGTCACATGTACCACACCAGCCACCCACATGGAAGAAAAATATATTTGAAATATAATTTAAAAATATTCTTCTCAAATATATTGACATATAAAATGCTACAATTTTGGCCATATTCAATATATTTCAAAATATATATTTTTAAAAATACATTTCAAATGTACTGTACGTCTTTAAAAATACAAATCTAAAATATATATATATTCTTCAGATTTTTTTTAACATAAAAAAGTAATTTTAACATATATTTGTAACTGCATTCCAAAAATGTAGATTTGTATTTTTAAAGCCATACAGTTTATTTGAAATTATTTTTAAAAATATTTCTCATATTTTGTAATAAAATGCATTTCAATATATATATATATATATAAAAATATAGTGAATATGGCCAAAATTGTAGCATTTCAAACATATGTCAATATATTTGGGAAGAATATTTTTAAAATATATTTTTCTTCCATATGGGCAGTACTTGCCAACTATTCCTGAAGCTCCTTTAATGTTCCTGTTGGCCTCTTGGCAGCCTCCCAGATCAGTTTTCTTCTTGTCTTTTCATCAAATTTGGAGGGATGTCCAGTTCTTGGTAATGTCACTGTTGTGCCATATTTTCTCCACTTGATGATGACTGTCTTCACTGTGTTCCATGGTATATCTAATGCCTTGGAAATTCTATCGCACCCTTCTCCTGACTGATACCTTTTAACAATGAGATCCCTCTGATGCTTTGGAAGCTCTCTGCAGACCATGGCTTTTGCTGTAGGATGCGACTAATAAAATGTCAGGAAAGACCTTCTAGAACAGTGATGGCGAACCTTTTTGAGCCCGAGTGCCCAAACTGCAACCCAAAGCCAACTTATTTCTTTCAAAGTGCCAACACTGCAATGAAACCTGAATATCGAGCTTTTGGTTTAGAAAAAACAACTCGTACAGTAGTGCAAACTAATTAACAGTACAGGGATGACCAGAGACTGCGGACAGTACAGGGATGACCAGAGACTGCGGACACAGTACAGGGATGACCAGAGACTGCAGACACAGTACAGGGGATGACCAGAGACTGCGGACACAGTACAGGGATGACCAGAGACTGCGGACACAGTACAGGGATGACAAGAGACTGCGGACACAGTACAGGGATGACCAGAGACTGCAGACACAGTACAGGGGATGACCAGAGACTGCGGACACAGTACAGGGATGACCAGAGACTGCGGACACAGTACAGGAGATGACCAGAGACTGCGGACACAGTACAGGGATGACAAGAGACTGCGGACACAGTACAGGGATGACAAGAGACTGCGGACAGTACAGGGATGACCAGAGACTGCGGACACAGTACAGGGATGACCAGAGACTGCGGACACAGTACAGGGATGACCAGAGACTGCGGACACAGTACAGGGATGACCAGAGACTGCGGACACAGTACAGGGATGACCAGAGACTGCGGACACAGTACAGGGATGACCAGAGACTGCGGACAGTACAGGGATGACCAGAGACTGCGGGCAGTACAGGGATGACCAGAGACTGCGGACAGTACAGGGATGAGCAGAGACTGCGGACAGTACAGGAGATGACCAGAGACTGCGGAAAGCACAGGGATGACCAGAGACTGCGGACAGCACAGGGATGACCAGAGACTGCAGACAGCACAGGGATGACCAGAGACTGCGGACAGCACAGGGATGACCAGAGACTGCGGACAGCACAGGGATGACCAGAGACTGCAGACAGCACAGGGATGACCAGAGACTGCGGACAGTACAGATGACTGCTGACCTTTGGGGAGGGAGGGGGAGCGGGTACCTGAATTTGACAGGTACCCGCTCTTACTTCCGCAGAGTTTTTTTTTTATCTTACCTGTTCCTTTATCCAGCCGCGCGCTGTCTTCCCGGCTTCTGTAGTGTGGGCGCTCGTCGGACAGCCGGATGCCCAGTGCGCATGCGCGAGAAGCGCTGCGCTTTGTGATTGGTCCGGCGGCTTCTGGGATCTGTCATGTGTCCCAGGTACCGCCTTACCATTCACAAAGAGCACTGCTTCTTGCGCATGCGCACTTGGGACCCGGCTGTCACGCACACTACAGAAGCCGGGAAGACAGCGCGCCGCTGGATAGAGGGACAGGTACGGTCCCACTGCAGAGCTGAGCGGCCGGCCCGGTATTCTGACACGGCGGCGGTGGAAATACCGGACCGGCCGCTCTATATTCGCTCCATAAGACGCACTGACATTTTCCCCCCTTTTTTGGGGGGAAAAAAAGTGCGTTTTATGGAGTGAAAAATACGGTATTCTCCTGGCGTGCCCTCAGATAAGGCTCGGCGTGCCGGCTGTGGCACGCGTGCCACGGGTTCGCCATCACTGTTCTAGAACATCTGAACTTTATTTGGGGTTAATCAGAGGCACTTTAAATGATAGCAGGTGTGTACTGACTCCTAGCTAACATGATTTTGAATGTGATTGCTTAGTTAGTTTTTTATGTTTACTCCCCCCCCCCCCCCCCAAAGATTTCAGTTTGTTTTTCAATTGAGTTGTACAGTTTATAGGTCACATGAAGGGTGGAAAAAGTTCTGAAATTATTTATCTTTGTCTCATTTTTTTACATCACAGAAACCTGATATTTTATCAGGGGTGTGTAGAATTGTTATATCCACTGTGTTTGCAAACGCTTGCAAACAAAACCCTCTGTTTTTAGCATGAATTGTTAGATAAGGTCAATTTGGTTGTTTTGCAGGCTGACTGGTAAGTGTGCAGGGAAATCTTTTGTTTGTTTGTATCTCTGTGCAGCACCCATAGCATGAGTTTGAGATGCAAATGGGGTGACTTTAATTCTCCTAATAATAGTTTTCCACATACAAATGCTGTTTGAACCATGCTTCTCAATGAAACGTTGATAACAACCCAACCAGTCCTTCAGGAACGGGAACTGTCAATACAACCACTAAATTGATCATGTATTTTGTGCACTACTTGTCTGTCTCTTCTGAGGAGGAGCACAATTTTGGCATCATTGTCAAGTGGTGGGATGTACCCAGTCAAATCATTTAAGAACATTGAGCTGGTGTAGGAGGCTCCACTCTATCATTAGGTATTTGATTGCACTCCATTAACTTTGCAAAGAACACCCAAACATGTGCATGGAAAATAAAAAGACTGCATGTTTGCACATGATTGTATGATGAAAGTCAGCAGAGCTTCACCTTATTCATTAAGCTAAGGAAAAATTGCTTCCAAAGTGAACAGCCTTTAGTAAATCAACCCCAATGATGCCAAGCATAAAACTAAAACTACAAAAAATGGCTTAAAGGTGAACTTCAGGGCCTGTCCACATATAAATAGGCATTAAAATGCTCAAAATGTTGATGTGAATTGCCATCCATTGATGTGTTGACGTGCATTTCTATGTGCATTGACATGCAATTTGACGCTTATTTGTATATGAATTTTGCAGGTTATTTCCTCTATCATTACATCCTTTTCCTGTTGGTGGGTTAAGGAATGGAGTGAGGGAGAGGCACCAGCAAACAGCATGTCTAGTGTAACAGCCCTTATCATTGTGAATGAGCTAGCTACACTGAAGAAGAGGAGGTGGACGAGGAGATTGGGGCAAGCCAAATGGCAATACTGAGTGCAGCCATTGCTCACACAACATTAAAGGGTGGTTTTATACATCATACCATAAATTACAATGTCACTCATTTATTTCTATAAATCCTGCCATTGAGACACCTCACTAGCCAGCCAGCTCTCCACAGCACATTCTATTTTTTCCCCTAAGATGGCTGCCGCATGGGTCATTGAAGGGGACAAATAAAAAAAAAAAAAGCTTTTTTTTCTCAACAGACTTGACCGCAATAGTATGCGTTGATCTTCATTTACATTCAGTTTTATGCGTTGTTAAAATGCATACATGTAGCATGTTAACACTGCACATGCCACCAGCATTTTGGTGTGAACAGGACACATAGAAAACAATTGTTTTCCATGTGTCTGTATGGTAAACGGCATTCTTTCAGTGTGGTAAAATGCATGTCCCTGCAGTATGTGTTTACAGGGCCTCATATTGGAGCAGCTCTGTCCAGTGTGATTGCAGTGATAAGCAATCACAGCTATCACAAATGTAATCAGTACATTGTTTACATTGGTAAGCATGCCCCTTCATCTTACAATGAGGAAGGGAAGGAAATGGGATCTAATGAATGAATGACTCATTCATTCATTAATTCCAAATCACAGGCAGCAGTAGTGGATTGTTTTTTGTCCCCATGAGGCCAATAGCAATCAGATGAAGGAGACCCCAGCAGGGTTCCTTTCGATTAGCTGCAAGCAGAAGCCCCACTGAAAGCAATGGGAGGATGACAACTCTCATAGCTATTGCGGCCTCTCGCGTCTAATCATTCAAGCAGTGATTACCTGAAAATGATCAGCCCAGGACCCAAAAAAGTCTCTATAGATATGTGTGCGCCAATAAAATAAAAATATTCAAAGGGATATGGGCATTCAAACTTTTATGCTATAGTGACACAATACTGTAACAAAGTACTGTTCATACGGTTGTATGACAAATTTTTAAAGAGATATATTATACACTTTCCACTGAATAAAAATGTTAAGAACAAAAAATAAAACCCGTGGCAACAAATGTGGAGTGGATCAAGGAAAACGTGTGCACCTACTTTGGGGATACAATAAACTTGTACGATACTAGGATTAAGGCTCCATTCACACTTGTGTGACTTGTCATGTGACTTTGAACATTGTTTTCAATAGCACCAGTTTAAATCTATGCAACTTAAAGTTACAACAATTTTGAAACGGTCCCTGCACTACTTTGATATTACTTAGTGCCAGAGAGTATAAAGTCGCATCAAAGTAGGACTCCAAAATCGCACTGGAAATTGTGAGCAGCAAGGTGTATTACAAAAGTACACACTTATATGGGCCAGGTTGCAGGAGGATGCAGTTAAGGCTTTGAGATAAAATCTTTTTGATGAGTCTAAAGCACTAGAAGTCAAGAAAGAGAGCTCTGATGAGAGAGATGAGCAAATTATTATATGTATATTTGATACTGTTGTAGAACCTGCTACTATATTACTGGATGTGAACATGCATATACTGTATCTGCATTTCAAAATGCTTGCTGTATTATTGTATGCCTCTGTATATGGTTCTCCTTCTTTGCGATATCTCTACGTTATTGGTTAAAAAAGAACAAAAACTTATTTTGAAAAATTAAATTTGCTTTAAGTGCCGGTTCACACAAGCGGAGTGCGTTCCTGTACAATTCAGTGCAATGCAATTTCAGCCAATTCATTTGAATGGGCTGAAAGCACATTGGATCAAGACCAAAAGTAGTGCATGCACTACTTTTAAAAACACATTGTAACTGGATTACATGGTACTACGTTACCATGCAACCCAGTCCAGGCAAACACATTGTGTTTGCGATTTGCGTCTGGGGTGTCGTCAGATTATATTGACACCTGTAGCACACCACACATCCAGTGCATTTTGAACATGGTCCAGGAAACGTGCACAGAACGTGTGTTTCCCACACCACATTATGGTGTGCATGGGCTGTTGAGTATGTAAACCCAACATTTCATATTCCTGATATTGCTACTGTCTCTCCTCCCTGAGCTCCTTATGCACCTGAGAACGAGGGAATGTGATCCCTTATAAGGGGGAAAAAAAAATTGGTATTTATAATGTCTTTTATATGTATACACAAATGTTTTGCCTTTCATTTGTATTGTAAATTGAATGGGCTGTTTTACAAGGTGAGGGTTTACATATTCTTTAAAATAGGAAAAAACCCTCAGTTCTATCATTCGAGTTGCTTGGCTTCTCATGCTCTCAGGAGGTGTGGGTGGTGCCTCAGTGCTGCCTCCTAGCATGGCTGAGCACTGCCTGTGCAGGAGTGCATATTAATGGGCTTTAAAGAGCTCAGGAAGTAGCTGTGAGGTGGGGGGATGTCACCTGCACCTCTTGGAAGAATCAAAAGCTAAAACCAAAGGAAGTATTTTATCTTTTTTTGTGAAATTTTTACGGTTTTGGGGTTTTTTTTGGACAGCGAGGATTGGCTGGCAAACCAGACCTTCTATTGCATGCCAGATCAGCTTTAAAATATAATATACTCTTTTTATTGTTCTAGAGCTGAAACCCGAAAGCATCATATCTTGCCAATTACACAATTAAAAAGATTTGTGTTTACTCTTCCACTGAGACTCTGAAGCATTCTGATTTCCAGGTAGTAAAAGAGATTTGGTATAAACTACACAATGACTCACAGCATCCTTTTCAAACATTGGGTCCCTGTTATTTATGTCATTTCTTTAATCACATTTTCCAGATGACCGGAGTTTCTTTGTTGGCTAGACATTGATCAGGTCCTCAACTGCTGAAGCACATCCTCCTGGCTCCTGGCTTATCTTATCAGCTCTGAAATTACCTGTGACATCAGTCCATGAATGGTCTCAATAAAAGACTGACATGATTAGCAGTTCATACTCTTTAATTGCCGCAGTTTTAGAAAGCCAAAATAGTGTTAGCAAACATGAATACACACAATTATTCCATTGTAACTATGCACTGTTTACATCTATTACGTTATCAGAGAAGTGACAAAATTTGCTTACGGCTTGTATACACAGACCAAAAATCCTGTTAAACCAAATTTTGGTATGAGTGCACCGCTAACTGTTCAACAGAAAACTAGCGTTCAATCAATGCTTGCAGGCAATGGCTGCAGCGATGGTCTGTTTATTCTGATAGGGCAGAAGTCCTTGCTGTGAGAATGCAATATTGCAGCAGGAGAGATCCCTGCATCTACATTGCTTTTGTGGAATGCTACGATTTATGTGTACCCCGCTTTAGTTTGTCCCATTGATGAAGGGGTCCTTATGCAGCCCTGAAGAGTCAGTGTTATGCCATACAATTAAATTTATATATTACTTGCATTTTATCTGCTGATGTGGTGGCATCCCTCTATACTTCTTCCCATGCAACTCTCTGTACTACCAGGACTATGAGATATAGTGTGGGATGGACAATTTTATACAGTGACACACAGGAGGTCACAACAGGGCTCTGAGTCTAGAGTGGATACATCACACTGATAACATTTTAAATACATATGAGTATAAGTATAGTATAAGTATAGACATATATGCGAAATAGCTTCTTAACCAAGTGATTTATACCATTTTTAATGTATTTCAAATAGAACTTCATCTGTCATTGTACTAATTGCCTGTAATCCCCTGCACATGAACATTCAGATGGGAAGAAGTTTAAGCAGCACACATGGTCAGGCTTTTCTGCATTTCATTGCTGTGAATCTGTGATGGAACACCTGTCACTCAGATTGAGTGATTCCGTCAGAGAACTGCTTCCTCATCGCTGGGACACAGGACCAAGGTATTGTAGCTGGGCATCACACCCAAAACATGGAACTACTTTATTGAACAGAAACACCGATTTGTATACACTTCAAGAATAGGGACAGTCCCCACATGAACAATAAAACAAATATTATGCATTAGGATAAACATCCCACAATGGTTTGATAACAAGATAAGTGGACATAATACTAAATCACATCTCCAGAAAAGACTAGCAGACAGACAAACAATAGGTGACTCAATTAATAATGGGAATGCACACCTAGGAGGCACACAATGGTAGAAAGCCAGTAAACACATCACACCTTAATAAACAGATTACACATAACAAGGAAGAGTCCTCAGCATCAGGTTTTTTTTAGCTGATTATATCAACATCTGTTCTGAGTCTCTGAGTATAGGAAGAGGGTGTTAAAGCAGTCAATGCTGGTTTGGGCACAGAGACCCCAAATCTGTATCCTGGTCCTCCAGTTCTCAGAGTCAGTGTGTTTTGGGGACATATGGACTTGAATCTGAAGTAAACTACTCAAAAGGTTCCCCCAGGCACACACCAAAGCATAGAGCCCCCACAGATGCTGGGGCCATGGTCAGTAGACAAAAGGCTAGCCTGCAGCCCATTCCAAAAGTTCCTGTCATGGTTGGGTCTCTCACAGAATCTAACAAGGGAACTTGCTGATTGCAGGAGACAGGACAAAGATGACCTGGTCACTAAGTTGGTGTTCTTTCACATCTTAACACAGCCTTGATAGATCAGGCTTTTTACTATTACTGCTATGACAAAAGGGATCAGGACATTGTAGTGTGTCTTGCAGGTTTAAAATTTTGGGAGAACAAAGTAGAAATTGCTTCGGCTGGTAGGACACCTATTTCAACTGTATATTATGTCAGTTGTAGAACTGCCTTAAAATTCTTGTAGCTTTTCTTGGGATGTGGCATACACATGAAAAATACTATCCAGCAATACCGATTTTTGTATTGTTTTTTTACTGATCTATATGCAGCGGTCATTAAAAACAATGGGCTTCACTTAGGTCAGTAAAAAAAGCCTGAATGTCTAAGAACATTAAATTTTTAGGCATCTGTGTGCAAAAGGCCTAAGTTTTCAATTTAAAAGAACTAAAGTAGAAAATATTAATGCTTGGAGGACTGAAAAGAAACATTTAGTTAAGAACAGATCCAGCCATTGCTGGAATCTCATGAAAATACTAATCTCCTGGCTGGCATGCTAATTTTAGCATTTTAATTTACTCTCTAAAATTGTATGACACTGGTTTCTGATCCACGTTTGTTCTGTGTCAAAGTACTGAAATCTGAGCCAGCCAGGTACTAGCCTTTTCAAAAGAAGGTCAACAATGGCAACCATCATAATTCACTAGCACAGGTTTTCTTGAAGTCCATTACATCAATGCTGCTTCTAAGGAGAGAGAAAACGTTTTTTTAAAATTATGGTCGACTATCTGCATAATCAATTTCCTTAAAGGAAACCCTGAATAACAAAAAAAAAACTGCCTAAAGAGGAATACTTTACCATTGCCCTTAGCAAAACACAATTTGTTTACATGTTTGTATCTGGACACCTTTATAGGTGCATGTTGACATTAATATCATTGGGAACTGGGGGGAGGGAGTAGTAGTATTTGTTATTTAATTAAAAAAAAAACATATAAAAGCTCATACTAATACAATTCCAAACTTGTGGCAAATTATGTTGTGAAACCGACTGAGCAGGCATACTAATTGACGTGATCTCGAAATTCATTTATTTCTATTTGAAATAAAGTTATGAATGAAGGCTATTACTACTGTAATATTGGTAGGGATTTTATTTCTCAAGTCTTTAGTTAGAGGTTTCTTCACATTTAGCTTTTAATTTTTTTCACTTAAATAAAGTTCACTTTCTCAGTCAAAAGGTACCAAGTGGCTGTCAAGGGGGCCAGTGTCTTCAACCTGCTACTACTTCTTTTCTGCTCAACCTCCTCAGCATTTCTAAGCAATCAGTACTGGTGTCACTTCACGAGCAATGTCTGCTATACAATCAAAGCTTTAGAAACCCATGGGGTTTCTTTTGCCTTTCCCTCCCAAGACCGGAATTGCTACACCCCCACTTCTCCGTGCTCCTTACTAGCCCTTTAGTCTTCAACATCCTGAAGCTGCTAACACATCATGATGCTGATAGCTCTGAGAGGGCTGCAGTGCAGTGGTCAGCTTGCCTCCCTCTGTGTTGTGTTTATACAAGTTGTAAACCTAGAATTTGATTGGTGATTGTATTTTTTTTTCTTTTTCTTTACATTCTCTATTCTAAATTGCTGTATTTTTTTCTTTTTTTTACATTTAGATTCTGAATTGCTGTCTATTTATGAAAACTGTTGAGGTGGCAAGATGAAATTAATGGTAAATAAAATATATAGGCGTTTTGGGGATTGATTGTGTTTGGGGATGGGTTATAAAGAGATGGAGTTAGGAAACGATCGGGATAATGGAAATAATCAAGCATGGGTTTTTTTATCAGTGTAAAATATCCCATCATTGATATCTAATATTGTATTATAGATACTGTACTCTCTCTTTTTATTGTCTAACGTATTTGTTAGTTAATGTTCATTTTTGTAAAGAAAATTCTTTTGAAAATAAAAAAATTGCTTGTAAGAATAAATAAATGTGTTCAACTAGCTGGGAAGGCTCCCCACTATCAGCAGTGTTCAGCTATCAACAGTGTTCCTGATCACTGCCACACCAGTCTCAAAATCAGTAGACTAGTGAAAGTCATTAACAGTGTACCTGGCTGCTGTCACACCAGTGACAATGTCACCAAACCAGTGCAGCCAGCAACAATGTTCCTGATTGCTAGCTGCACCAGTGCCAGTACCACCAGAGCCAATGTAGCCATCAACGGTGTCCCTGATCAACACCACATCATTACAGTGTCACCTGAGCCAGGGCAGCCGTCAACAGCGTTCCAGATCACAGCTACAGTGCAGAGGTGTCTCTGTCTGCCACCTGTAAAGACCCTGGCCTATTTATTGACAATGTTTCTGTCTGCAGTCTGGACCAATTCTTTGCCTGTTTACTGACCTTGTCTCTGCCTGCTGCTGGAACTGACCCATCTGCACATCCCATTGACTAAATTCTAGTGAGATACCAATCCCAGCCATCCACAACGGCACTCTTGGAACCACATAGACTCTTTTGTTCTTCCTTTCTTCAGCCTTCTGTACTTCCTGGCCAGTGAGCATGGCTTATAGCAAGGGGTACTGCTACAGGTGATGCTACATTAAGCTATATTCCGTGACCACTTGCACAGAGGAGACCATTACAGTACACTGTTTTTGATACAAATAGTTGATTTTTGTGACAAACAAGATATAATGTCTGGCTCATAATCAGTCCAAACATTGACAAAGTGTCACATGTGTGGTATTGCCATACTTGGGAGGATTAAAAGATGTGTTTTGGTCTAAAACTCTACATATGCTCATATTGTGTCTGAAAAATAACATTTGACATCTTTGTGTAAAAAAATTAATTTTCATTTTCTTTCTGCATTTTCAAAAAACTTTAAAAATTAGTCTTCAAAAGACTCACCATGCCTCTTAAAAATACCTTGAGATGTTTACTTTCCAAAATGTGGTCATTTTGTGTGTATTTCTAATGGTTATTTAGTTTATGTTCCTTGAAAGTCCAAAGGTGTTCATTGAAATCTGGGCCTTCTATACGTCTAGGCTGTGAAAAGTCTGGGTCTGCAAATGATATCTGTCATGCTGTGTACTGCTATATCTACCTTTACTCCACAAACTTGTCAAAATGTAACTTTATTTTATGGGAGGTCTGCTTTACAAGATAACTCCAATGACATTAACCTATTGATATGACATATAAAGTTGTTAGACAACCTATTTTGCTTATACTTTTAACAAATGAGGGATTGTTTTTGTTTTCAACAAGCAGCCAACTATGATTTTGTTAAAGTCACAAAATAAGAAATATGGATTTCTTGTTACCATTGGCTCCATTCCATTCTGAGCATTTTGTAGCTCAAAACGTAAAGCTACAAAACACCTAAAGCATAACTAAGGCAATTTTTTTTAGTTTTGGATATAGTGGCGAGGGATTAGAACACGTCAGGTTATTGCTATCTATGTCCCCCGTTTAGATTTACCTTCTCTATTCATCTCCTTTACTGTTATCGAAACTGAAAGAAAATCCCAAATTTTGGGCTGCCCCCAGAAGAGCAGTAGAGGGGAAATCCTCCAATGGGGATGCTAGTTCTGGTGACAACTAAGGATTCCTCACTTTGGAGGGATGTCCTATCACTTCCTGCAATGGAACACAGATGGTCAACAAAAGCATGACAGGAGTTATAATCCTCCCCTACTCTAGCCAAAACAAATAAAACGTTTCTCTTTGCTCTAACTTTAAAATGCTCATTGTTTTAAATGGTGCCTGTTCACACTTGGAGCACTGAGAAAGAATGTGCACAACTCTTTGCTGCATGTGTTTTGTGGGCACTCCCATAATAAATGTCTATGAAGCCAAAAATGCTAAATTCTGCCCTATAGAACCTCCTGCATTGCACATTGCTCCTAAAACACCCCAAAAAAGTATTAAAAAGGCCCCCCAAAAAGTAACACTTATGCTCAGGGGTGAATGGAGCCTAAGGCAACTATAGGGACATACTGCTTGTGTATAAATGCCACTAGAAATGTAATTTTCTGTTCTGGTCAGCTTATTCAGAAAAAAAAAAAACAACAACTTGGACTGATCAAGTAGACAGACTATCCTGCTTGGGACTCAGAAAACAGAATATAAGCCTAATCCATGTGTCAGCTTTAACAAAAACAGCACCAGGTAGAACTCTGCAATTAAAGTCTCATTAAACCCACATCATTTAAAAAAAAAAAAACTATCAGTAAATGCTGTATTGAATGCCATTTATACTTACTCATTCACTATCGGATTTGTTTTCTGTATTCTGCAAAAAACCTGGTTGATCTTGCCTTTCTCTAACTCCCCTTTCTGATCATGTCCCCAATCTAGTTGTTTGTTTTTCAAAGCAATGTTGGCAGCTACTACACATGCTCAGTTTACAGTGAGTTTCTTTGCTGCGCATTTCCATTTATCACATCTGAACAGCCCAAGTGACTATAGAGTCACACATGTGGGCATATACACAGTTGTAAATGACAGTCCACTCCCTCCTTCCTCCTCCATGCTCACTAACCAGCAAAACACAATAGGGGTGGGATGTTATGTCTTGATTGATGGTGGCTTCACCTCCCTGTTAACTTAAGACACAGGCTGGAGAGGTGTGACATAAAATATTGAAGATTTTATTTCAAATATATATTTGTATGGCAATTTAAAACAATTTATTGATTTTAGTTATTTATTTTTACTCTGTATCCCAAAGGCTGCTTTTTTTTTTATTTTGAACATGTGACCAGCACACATTTTTTTTTACTTAAAAAATTTACAGTGCTATCAGCCACATAAAGAAAGAGAAGGGATATTGAAAAATGAAGTGTATGTATTTAGTATCACTTTAAGTTTGCCAAAGTCTTGAACTGAAATGTTAGCCTGGTATATAAAATATCACAGATGGTAAAACCTCAAATATAAATATCTGTAGTTACTGGCGTGTGGTGTAATGAGTATCCCTTTTTACTAGCAATTTATGTTTCACTTACAAACTAAGCTGCAAATTTGCTTCTCATTGCGCAGAGATGAGACAGAAATATCCCAGCGTTAACATAACAAAACATCTAAAATGGCACTGTACAAAATGTGCACAAAAGCCCCATAAAAAGCAAACTATATTTCTGCTAGAAATCAGTGAAGTTTTTTCTTCATCTAAAACAAAAGCAACAATTATGTATTAATTACAATATGCTGAGGCCGAGTTGAATGGTTTGTACCTTGGAAAGCCATAAAGATCAGTAACCTAGAAACAGACAACTTAAATTAGAGATTACATCCAATTAGTCCCCATGCACTACAAAGAGATCTTGTCTGGGTGGCAGCACGCCTGCTCTCTGTTTGTTCATGTGATATTTTGTCAGTGCTGTGTTAAGTACCACATTATCATCCAGGCTTGTTTATTATTAGCCAAGCATCTAGATAAAAGCACAGTTCATGTTAGGGGCTGCTCAAGCAGTTTCCATGCTAAGGGGTATACTCCACTGATCCATTACATTAATGTGGAACCACGTGACATGATAAAATAGCTTTTTTTTTGCTTCCTGTCACGTCAAGCGAAATATTATGTAACAACTACTTATTCAAGTTTGTTATGATTGCTGCTGTACCATCTGACACTCACCTTTGTTGTACTGCCCCGTCACCATGTTCCTATGTCAGAGCCCCAAGTCAAATCTCAGTATAAGCTCTGTGCCGGGTCAATGTTGGAGTTTACATAGGGTTAAGAACATTCTCCACCCCCCTACATGACAGTATTTTGGCTTGGCGAATGGCCCCTCTCTCCTGAGCGCTGCATTCTAGTAGTAAGTGGTTAATCACTTCAATACCGGGCACTTTAACCCCCTTCCTGACCAGGCCAATTTTCAGAAGGACACAGCGACCACAGAATGCACACCCTAGGAGATGTGCAGGGGGAGTGGTTCCAGGAAGACATCTATGGATGCCCTCCCGGAACAACAGAGGCATGCTGTAGCCATCTTTTGGCTCTAGTGCGGTAGGGGAGTGGTTTAGGTCACATGATACCTCCACCCCACCTACCCCCACAATACCCAACAGACAGAATGCTAGGGGAGTGCAACAAATGTGAGTATCAATGGGTGGGAGGATTGCCAAGAGTCAGTTTGTCCCGAATATGCAAAGTGACAAATTCTCTTTAAGATGTCCACACATCTAGGGTTCAACTGCAACCAAAATGTTTTTGCTTTGGACAGACCAGGGAGGTTTTAGAACCCCTTTTATTATTGTTTGAGTCCCCAACTGGGACATTTTCATTCACTTTCTGTAGAGTGAACAGGTGGAAGAGAGGGACAGAAATAAAATGAAAAGTCTGTTTAATTAGGGCAAAGACTAAAAAAAGGGCATTTTTAGCACAATAAGGAAAGGAAAGGTAAAACCTCTATCAGGTTTTTACTGGACATATACTGTACATGCCAGATCTGTATAATCATGTCTGCCACTTGTGTAAAACCTCACGACTGTGTGAGAAATGAATTCAACGAATGCATGAAAACCACATAAACATATATATATTTTCTTCCCACTGTTTTGACAGCCAGTTGGATGGTTTGCACCTCAGCACTGCCTAACTATATTATGTAATGGAGATGCTTTGCAGACCATTTCCAGTTTGTATAACATATTCAATCACCATTCACAGTCCACCTGAGCTCCTCCTCTGATGTGTTTTACTTGACAAGAACTTAAAGAAGAACTATACGCAAAACTTTTTTTCATTTTGGATAGAGCAAGGGAGGGTTATCATTTCTGTCAGTTTATCTTTTTGCCATCTGTGTTCTATTGGAGAGATCCATAGACTGATCATTAATTGCAAGAAATATTGGTGTATTCTTTGGAATTATCAGGCCATTTTTCACTGCATGGAGAAAAATAGTGAATGCCTGTCTAACACATCTATACTGAAAAGTAATAGAATCATAGTACAATGTGCAAAGAATTGCCATCCTTGGACAAGGATCTCTTTGGGCTAAATGTAACATCTAAGAAGCCAAAGACCTTCAGGAAACGGTCACAGAGATGTCCATGAAGATCTACTGAACAGGAACAGCCAGCACATAAACGATTCTGTGCAAGGATATAAATAAAAAACAAAAACTATGGCTGCAGAATACAGAAAAGTATGCACCTATGGGGCAGGAGGTTGAATGTGGAGTATGTAGAATTTCTCACCAGTAAGGCCCCTTGTTTCTTTTATGTCCACAGGACTTTATTGGTGAGATATCAGCACTGATTCCTAACACCTGCCATGGCCCTCTTGGTGGGGTCCAGCTGTAACTGATGGATTTCTATTTATTTCATTGAATGCAACAGAACTCAACAACTCCTAATTGGACAGGATAAAATGAAGGTACTGTGGCAAGGAAACCTCACTGTTGGAGCATCCACAGCAGGCGGCACAGTGGCTTAGTGGTTAGCACGTCTGCCTTGCAGTAAAATGGGTCATGGGTTCGATTCCTGACCACGGCGCCTCCTGCATAGAGTTTGCATGTTCTCCCTGTGCTTGCGAGGGTTTCCTTCGGGTGCTCCGGTTTCCTCCCACCCTCCAAAGACATGCTAGTAGGTTAATTGGATCCTCTCTAAAATTGATCCTAATATGTGTATGTATGAATGTGAGTTAGGGATCTTAGATTGTACACCCCTTGAGGGTTAGGGACTGATGTGAAAGTTCAATATATATATGTGTAAAGCGCTGCGTACATTGACAGCGCTATATAAGTACCTGAAATAAATAAAAATAAATATCAGAAGCCAGAGCTTGCTAAACCACCCCTTCCACCTAAAGCTTATGTACTACTTCTGAGTAGACTGGTCCTTAAGAAATACTTTTTTAGCTTCTGTCTTATTTTATAACTTTATCTCTAATGTTATCCGAGTATCAGAAACTCACACACAGGTACAAATAGTGGTGTTCAGTAGGTATTATTAAAACCCAGAGTGCTCCCTGATACTTCCATTACAAGGAGTACACTAAGCCATATGGTTCATTACATGCTAGTCATCTGCAAATAATTTGCGTTGCACTGCACCAAACTGCATATGTACCACACTTGAAGCTGAAATCCCATTCAAAAAGGGTCCAATAGCAGGTTGAGATTTAAGGCCAAAGATACACACACTAAATACATTAAAGGATACTTGGAAACCCCAGAGTATGTCTGCACCCTTTTCGCAGAACAATCAGCATTAACCTTCTGTCATTATAACATTATTTCATTTTACAATAACTGTCAATTATACATAAACATGAGATAAAAGTACTACCTTGTATTGCCTCTAAGAAATGTTACAGCAAAACTTTCAACTGACATCGCAGCAGTGCATTTATCTGTCTTTTAGTAAGAGCATAGTGCTACTGTTCTTTATGAGATGTAAACATTACTTATCTATCTCACTTCACAAGATTACAGTTTTACTTCCTCTCTTACTCAAACAAGGCAAAAACTCCAACCTATTTCGGTTCCTACAAGTGTTTTCCAAGTACTGGCCTTCAATCAAAAACATAACACTACCACCTAGTGGACAAATTCTATAACACATGCAATCTCAAAGGTATCCTTTATCAGTATACTTGAAATGATGTATTAGAACAGGAGTCTCCAAACTTTTCATTACAATGGCCACAAATGATATTTTACAAATATTCCAAAGCTAAAGAAAAAGTCACTCACCTACATCAAAGTACCCACCAAAGTCCCCCTTACATCACAGCCCCCCCACCCTTCAGTTATTAGGGATCCCCTTTGCTTCACAAGTGGAGACCATAGGTAGCCTCTGTTAACCTTAATCCTCAATCTGTGCATACTGAGGATACACCACTGACCCTAGCTTAGGGTCAGAAAAAATCTTGTAGCTGGTCAGATATGGCCCATGGGCTGTAGTTTGGAGAACCCTATCTTAGAACAACAAAGTAAAGTGTAAAAAGCTTTAGAACATTTATGACAGTGGACTTTCATGCATAATAAGCTAAATAATTGATACATGTCAATAAACCATTAACTCTGAATACCTGAATGCAGTTTTAGCCACTTACCTGAAGCAGAAGCAAAGCAGCCTGGGATGTGTGGGGACCAAACAGTGCTGTAAATGATGTTTTCATGGCCTGTGAAAGTGCAAAGTGACTTCTCAACTAAGGGATCCCACTAAAAAAAAAAAAAAAATTGTAAAGTAACTGTGCTACAATGTTGGGAAATGCTGCAACACTGACCTTTCAATCAGCGCAATTCATTTTCTCTGTACTTGCCAACTCTTACTACTCCAAACATCACTGGTGTGACATAGCTCCAAAAGAAGTTTGCATATTTGTCAAGACGAATCCCCTCCCTTACTTACAAAAATCCTTCTTCCAAATATCTAGGCTTTGCTACACTAATAATACACCAACCACCACAGAGCACAGATGACTTCAGCTTCCAATCTTTATTAAAAGATAGGTAAACAATCTATACATTTCCAAAGGGCAAGGCGAAAGATCATATGCATAGCCTGGGACCCTGCAGCTTCCTTCAATGATCTGGGCAGACGTTAGGGTTAGGCACAGAGTGTAGCCATGAGGCAGAACAGTGACAGCAGATTCAATACAGGGTGAATGCTAGCCGTTTTCCGTGGTGGGTCCCTCCAGAACTGGCTGTGGTATCGCTCATCGCTGCTTTTACACATAGTCCTTGCCTTGGAACAGACTGCTTTCCATTTGTCTACACTGATATAGAGTTGCTCTAATGTAAGTGTGCGATTAATTTTATTGAAGAACTGTGGCCATGTTTTTAATGGGATCCCGCGTTCCTGTTTGCTTGTCTTCATGTTAGGCTTTGCTACACTGGTTATTTCTTGCCTGCACCACCGTGCCACAAAAATCAGTATTTATATTCTTGCAACATATGTAAAAAGAGACAGAGCGTACCTAACACTATCTATGCTTTAGAGTCAAGGAAGCGGCCATCTTAGCCTCTGTTTGATCTGCAGTTTCCATGGTGCTGGACATGTGATCAAGGTTAACCTCAAACATTTAATGTCTTCACAATTCAACTGAGAGTTGACACAACTACACTAGTAACTGTAACCATTATCAATCAACAAAAGCCTTGAATTTTAAGGATAAATTCATCTTCAGGAACATGTTACACCCTCATTTAAACTTTAACATGTTTGAGCTCCTGTCCCTCCCTCGCTGATCCCCTTCCTCTGTGACAGGGGAAAACTCCTGTAGGAAAAAGTAATAAATACACAATTTTTGTATCTGCAAAAATATAAGTATTTATAATTTTTTCATAAAAGATGAACTTAGCCTTCAACAGTTTTGGGAATCAGTTAAATCAATGGGTTTATTTCCACTTTAATTTCTACAGCTATACACGTCATAGGAATCTGCAACAGTCAAAAAGTTCGAGCACAAGGTCAAAAACAGTAATATTAAATTGTCACCAACTATTACAACCCCTAAAATCAGTCAAGGTTAGTAGTGGCGACTCTTGGTTATGCAATAGCGCAGCTAAAATACTGCCAATATAGAGAAGCCTTAAAGCTTTTGGCTGGGTCTGCCCTACAGCAACAGTAATATCATCTTAACAGCTGAGAGTAAAAAAGGTACATGTCACCACCAGGGTGGATAAAAATCAATGATTTAAAAAAAAAAAAAAAATCTGATTTTTTTCATTTACATCGGATTTTTTTAATTTAAATCGGATTTTTTTAAATAAACTACTTTTTGAGGAAAATATATTACCATCCAAAGGTTATTCCATCATGAAATAAAGATTAGTTTTTTAATTATGTAGAATAAGGCTGTATATGTTTAATTTTTGTGGTAAATAAATTCCATTGATCCATTCACAATGTCATGCTCTTCCAGAGGTTTTTGTAAGATTATTGGGCAGTTTCTCTGCCTACAAGATATTATCACAGATGCTTGGTTTACTTTTGCAGTTCTCAAAACTGAATTTGACTCAGCGGAGATCACATGCCTCTTCTTCACAGCAAAAATGTTATAACATAAAGACAGTTAAGAAAAAGACCTTAATCCTAACTTCTACAAACCTATGAATACAGAATCAACCCCTTCAGTGCTAAGTTTCAAGAAATTCAGTGAATAGAATAGAAACAATATTTTTCTGATTGTTTGGAGTGGAATAGATCTGCACAAGAAGAAAGTGAAACTAAGTGTGAGGAGGAAGGGGCTGACAGTCTAAATTTCTTAAAATATATATATTTTGTTTAGCCAAATTAGTTAACAAACATGGATGTTTGTTTAAGCAAATAACATATGCTGTAATGTTATTGTTTCAGATGAATAAATCTATTTAAATTGTTATTATTAAGGTAATGATTATTTTTCTCCTTCCTAAGTACAACAGAAAAGTTGTCCAAATATGAATGATTAACCTATTAAACTGGGAATAAAAAATTAATATGAAAAGTTGTTATTCTAAAAATCTTCATCTACTTGCATATTAACCATTAGCCGCCCGGCCAATGGCCGTTTGGCGGCTTCAGATGTGTATCTGCATTCCGGGTGCACGCCATTTGGCGTGCTCCCGCACATGCGCCGTTTGCGCTAATGCAGAGCGGCGCAGCAGTGTGATCTGTCATCGGCCGTGCACCTCGGACACGGCCGATGACAGATCCGAGTACCGGCTCCCGTTGCTGGTACCATGTGACCTGCTGTGACCAATCACAGCAGGTCACATGACAGTTGTATACAATGGATGGCTTCATTCATGATGCCATCCATTGTATACTAGTGCCTAGCTGTGAATGGTCACAGCTAATCACATGCACATGTCATGTGATTAGCTGTGACCAAATCACAGCTAAGCACAAAAAAAAAAAAAAAAGCTGAATTAATCGATTTCATTCAGGTAAATGCTTGCTTATAGCAAAGTAATTCTTTGCTATAAGCAAATTGTGTAAAAAAAAAAAAAAAAAATACTGATCACTTCCCCAAAGTAGTACAATGTTACTATGGTAACATTGTACTATTTTGGTCATAGTAAAATATGAAAAAAAATCTTAAAAAAAATAAAAAAAAATGTAATAAAAAATTAAATATAATAAAAAAATTAAAAAAATATATATATTTTTTTTTTTTTCATACTGTCACCAGTCAGTGTCCCTGTTCACCGCCATGCCAGTTATATGATGACGCTGTACTGCACTGGTGACAGTATGTAAAAAAAAAAATAGTGAAAATAATTTTTTTCATTTTTTCATTTTCCGAAAAATTATGACAAAAAAATACAACTTCAAAAAACTCGCCATGCCTCTTATGAAGTACGTCGGACTGTCTACTCTGCAAAAAGGGGTCATTTGGGGATATCTGTACTGTTCTGACATTCTTGGACCTCAAGAAATTAGATTGGCCGTCAGTACTTCAGGACTGATCAATATTCAGATCTATCCCATAGTTTGTGAACTCTATAACTTTCCTAAAAACTAAAAAATACATCCTAATTTGGGTTATTTTCACCAAAGACATGTAGCAGAATACATCTCGGCCTAAATTTATGAAGAACAATTATTTATTTGTAAACTTTTATAACAGAAACAAAGAAAAATGTGTTTTGTTTTCACAATTTTTGGTCTTTTTTTGTTAATTTAGCAAAAAATAAAAACCCCAGTGGTGAGTAAATACCACCAAAAGAAAGCTCTAGTTGTGTGAAGAAAATGATAAAATTTTAGTTTGGGTACAATGTTGTATGACCGCGCAATTGTCATTCAAAGTGTGAGAGCGCTGAAACCTGAAAAATGGCCTGGGCAGGAAGGTGTAAAATTGCACGCTATTGAAATGGTTAAAGTTATACCAGCAAGAATTAGTCTTTATGTAGAAAACTATGATTTAAATCAAGCCTTACTGACTAGTGATTTAAATCAAATCCACCCTGGTCACCACTGTCACAAAGAAATCAGCAGGCAATTTCAGTGTCTCAGCTGTGTCCAGAAGATAAGCTAGGGGTTACTTTTGTCTTTACACTTACTAGTTTAGCAGTATGATCCCAAGACCCTGACACCAGGAACTGCTCTCCTCTTGTCTGACTCCAGTCCACACTGTAAACCTATAAGGGAAATATGAAGATGCAGTCTATTAAAAGTCAGATTATAAAGTTCCCAGAGGAAAATGTAAAAACATATTTTCACTATCCATGCAGAATCATGAAAACATTTTTATGCATTATGTAATTTTGAAGTGAATGAATTGTAGAACAATACTGCACAATAGACACATAAACAGCCTTTCTGGCTGAATATGCATAAAGTATTGACATTGATCATTTACAGAAAAACCCTTCTGATAAAACAGTACTGCACAAAATAGCAAACTACCACCATTCACGGACAGCATACAAACAGTTCTCTCAAACCAGCCAGTTTTCTCCTGGAGTACATTGGCCTCTTAAAATAATAGGACAGAGAAGGATAAAGTTCTGCTACATGCATCTATGAATTGCTGAGAACTTACAAACCCAAAGACTCCTTTTCTTTCTTGGCAACAGTTACTGCCAGCTCAAAAAAACCTACTTGGGTGCATGGCGCAGCTAAAGATATTAGAAAAAGCCTATTACAAGATCATGTAAAGAATAAACTTTGACCCTTTAATATTACAGCATTCTGAGCATGAAATTCATTTTCTAAAGATATGCAAAGGTTTTTGAAGAGCCATAGTTTTGTAAAGTGAATGTATAGGCAAACCATTTTTTTTTTTAGTTGGAAAGGGTTAAATCCTCTGCTTAACTTTATTGCAATAGGTTTCCCCACTGGGGAGATTCATCCCTCTATTTGACTAGGGGTGAGCTTGGGCATGTTTGGATCCTAGCCTGAACTCATGTATGTGAGCCCACCAGGAATCTGTCACTGTACTTGGCCAATCGTCTGTGGCCACAGTGTTCCCTACCCTGCAGTCACACACATCCTTTGTATCTTGCAGCTGTAGGGATTGCCTCAGTTGCAGATGATTGGCCCAGTTCAGGTGACCATTGCAACAAATACCATTGCACAGAGCAGGTGAGTATAACATTTATTATTTTAATTTTAAAAAAGCATATAAAACCACTTTAAAAGAAGAGTAGTAATTGTAAACTGTATTACTGGGTCCACAAATGTCGGGGATGTCAGTAGTACAGGTAAAATAGGAATGTATTTACAGTATATTAGACCTCTATATTACTCCCTGTAAATTATACTGTATCTATATAAGCAGTCTAGACTTTTTATGCAGTCTGAACAGTTAATTACAGTTATTTGACGTAACCCACATCTATGCAATTATGCAATGCAATGCACGCTATGGTCAAGCTGCCATTTGATGATGTGTGAAGTTTTGTGAAATATTTGAAAGTCTGTATGTGTGCTTATTTTAGTGTATTGTAATGTGGGTTTTAAAACAAATCAGTAAATTATATTTACAGAAGAATCAACCTTGGCGCTTTGAAACATTTATCAGATCACAGGGTATGGGCACTCTGTAATGCCTAAAAGCTCATCAGTGAACCTTAACCACTTGACCTCCAGAGGATTTACCCCCTTCCTGACCAGGCCATTTTTTGCAATACAGCACCTGCATTACTTGACAATTACGCGGTTATGCAAAGTTGCACCCAAATGAAATTTGTCCTTTTTTCCCCACACATGGAGCTTTCTTTTGGTGGTATTTGATCGCCTCTGCGTTTTGTATTTTTTACGCTACAAACAAAAAAGTAGTGGTGCACTGAAATGAAAATTCTGGTGCCAAAACCGAAAATTCAAAATGCACTTGGCCAAAAAAAGAAATGCGCAGTTTTTAAAAATGAATATATATCTATTTTTTTTTTAAATACACTTTGATTAAAAAAAACAATATATACCCCACTTTTTGTAAAATATGAAAGAGGATGTTACTGCGAGTAAATAGATACCCAACATGTCACACTTTAAAATTGTGCACGCTCGTGGAATGGCATGAAACTGTGATACTTAAAAATCACCGTGGGTGATGCTTTAAAAATGTCTACAGGTTAGCAGTGTAAAGTTACAGAGGAGTTCTACTGTGAGAATTATTGCTCTTTCTCCAACGTTTGTGGCGATACCTCACGTATGTGGTTTGAACACCATTTATATATCTGGGCATGGCCTACATATGCATTCACCACTATGTGCGAGCACGGGGGGACGGAGGCACATTAAACTTTTTTTTTTTAAATGTATTTAATGTTTTGGGGTTTTTTTTGCACTGTTCCTTTAAAAAAAATTTTAATCACTTTTATTCTTATCACAAGAAATGCATACATCCCTTGTGAAACAAATAATTAGTGACAGGTCCTCTTTATGGAGAGATATGGGGTCAATAAGACCCCATATCTCTTCTTTGTAATGTAAAGCATTAGATCAAAAAAAAATTTTTTAAAAATGGCCGGAGCAGGAAGTGACATTGCTCCAGTCCTCCAAGGGCATAGAGATGTGTGGCGGCCATCATTCCTTCACTCATCTCTATGACCAGTGCCGGGATCGATGGTTTCTCAGGTAAGGCTGAACTACCGAGCGGTGGGCGGTGGAGGCAGCGGGTGGGCGGCGGGGTTTTTTCGGCACCTGTATAGGTGCTTTTTCTCATTTCGGCAGAAGGTCGAAAGGGGTGTTTTTAGCCGAAACGTTTCGGCAGCCAAAATTTCGGTGCATCCCTAAAAAAAGACTGACATAAAAAAAAAATTAAATATATATATATATATATATATATATATATATATATATTTGACTTTTTGCTATAACACAAACAGTAAAAAAAAGTTTACAAAATCAAATTTCGTCATAAATTTAGGCCAAAATGTATTCTGCTACGTCTTTGCTAAAAAAAAAAAAAAACCAATACATGTAAATTAATTGGTTTACGTGAAAGTTATAGCGTCTACAAATGGCGGTATATATACACTTGAATTTAAATTTTTTTTTATAATAGTAATGGTGGCGATCAGCGACTTATAGCAGGACTACAGCGGGCATTCTGACACTGGGGGGAACTGACTAACTGCCACTGACATCTCCAGGGACACAAATACAGTGATCAGTGTTAATAAAAAGCACTGACACTGTACTAATGACACTGGGCAGGAAGGTGTTAACATCTGGGGAGATCAAAGGGTTAACTGTGTGCTTTACTGTGTAAGCACGCTGCTTTGTATTGCTCTGCTATGCAGAAAAATACAAAGCAGCGTGCTGGTGCTGACAGGAGAGATCTGTATTGTTTTCATACAGACCTCTCCTCTGTCAGTGTTCCTCGGCAACCGCCGGGTGCCAGTGGGGAATCTCCGGCCAGGACCCGATGATCGACAGCTGTAGCTGCCAATGGTGGCTCATGCCCCCTACCCGGAAATAGAAAATCACGTATATATATATATATATACAGTCATGGCCGAAATTGTTGGCACCCTTGATATTTCTCCAGGAAATCATGTATTTCTCACGAAACGTATTGCATTAACACATGTTTTGCTATACACATGTTTATTCCCTTTGTGTGTATTGGGACAAAACAAAAAAAGGGAGGAAAGAAAGCAAATTCGACATAATGTCACACAAACCTCCAAAAATGGGCTGGACAAAAGTATTGGCACCCTTTCACAACTGCGGATAAATAAGAATGTTACAAGCATGTGATGCTCCTGTAAACTCACCTGGGGCAAGTAACAGGTGTGGGCAATATAGAAATCACACCTGAAAGCAGATAAAAAGGAGAGACGTTCACTTAACCTTTGCATTGTGTGTCTGTCTGTGCCACACTAAGCATGGACAACAGAAAGAGGAGACGAGAACTGTCTGAGGACCTGAGAACCAAAATTGTGGCAAAATATCAACAATCTCAAGGTTACAAGTCCATCTCCAGAGAACTAGATTTGCCTTTGTCCACAGTGCGCAACATTATCAAGAAGTTTGCAACCCATGGCACTGTAGCTAATCTCCCTGGTCGTGGACGGATGAGGAAAATTGATGAAAGATTGCAACGCAGAATAGTCCGGATGGTGGATAAGCAGCCCCAAACATGTTCCAAAGACATTCAAGCTGTCCTGCAGGCTCAGGGAGCATCAGTGTCAGCGCGAACTATCCGTCGACATTTAAATGAAATGAAACGCTATGGCAGGAGACCCAGGAGGACCCCACTGCTGACACAGAGACATAAAAAAGCAAGACTACAGTTTGCCAAAATGTACTTGAGTAAGCCAAAAGCCTTCTGGGAAAACGTCTTGTGGACAGATGAGACCAAGATAGAGCTTTTCGGTAAAGCACATCATTCTACTGTTTACCGAAAACGGAATGAGGCCTACAAAGAACAAAACACAGTACCTACGGTAAAATATGGTGGAGGTTCAATGATGTTTTGGGGTTGTTTTGCTGCCTCTGGCACTGGGTGCCTTGACTGTGTGCAAGGCATCATGAAATCTGAGGATTACCAAAGGATTTTGGGTCGCACTGTAGGGCCCAGTGTCAGAAAGCTGGGTTTGCGTCCAAGATCCTGGGTCTTCCAGCAGGACAATGACCCCAAACATACGTCAAAAAGCACTCAGAAATGGATGGCAAAGAAGCGCTGGAGAGTTCTGAAGTGGCCAGCAATGAGCCCAGATCTAAATCCCATTGAACACCTGTGGAGAGATCTTAAAATTGCTGTTGGGAAAAGGTGTCCTTCCAATAAGAGAGACCTGGAGCTGTTTGCAAAGGAAGAGTGGTCCAAAATTCCGGGTGAGAGGTGTCAGAAGCTTATTGATGGTTATAGGAAGCGACTGATTTCAGTTATGTTTTCCAAAGGGTGTGCAACCAAATATTAAGTTAAGGGTGCCAATACTTTTGTCCAGCCCATTTTTGGGGTTTTGTGTGACATTATGTCATATTTGCTTTTCTGCCTCTGTTTTATATTTGTTCCAATACATACAAAGGGAATAAACATGTGTATAGCAAAACATGTGTTAATGCAATACCTTTTTTGTGTGAAATACTTGATTTTCAGGAAAAATATCAAGGGTGCCAACAATTTCGGCCATGACTGTATATATATATATATATATATGTGATTTTGTGCAGCCCTGCCACCCTGTAACAGTAGCTCTGCTATAGGGAGGTCAGGAAGCGGTTAAAGTACAACCAAAGGCTGTATGACAGGATCCCCTTCCCAGACAATACAGCTCACAGTAAGAGGATTTCATCAAGAGAGGCAGAACTGTCCATTCAGAAAGCAGTGGGCAGGACTAGGTGTTAGACATTCAGCTTAGTCTTCATGGTTGAAGGAGAACTGATAGACACTTTAATAGGCCGTCCGGCCTATTGTAAAATGACGGCCAAGCAGACCTTTTGTTGTTCTGAGTGGACGCCGTATGATGTCCTCCTCAGAATGCCCCTCATGCACACCCCACTGTCACCCACTGAGTCCACCTGACACAGCCAATGACAAATCACTGTACCGGGCCGCTGCCGTTACCATGTGATCGCTGTGAACAATCAACACATAGCAATTGTAATCAATGAATGGCTTTGATACATGGCTTCCATTGTGCACTATTGTGTTCCTGGCTGTGATTGGTCACATGGTACAGACAGAGCCAATCACAGCCAATCTGTAGATCACGGGTACAATGCTTTACAAGCTCCTAATAGCAAAAATAATACATACAAATTTTTTTACCTGCAAAAAGATGTGCATTTAATTTTAAGGTTAACTTATCCTTTAAGTGGTGATAACACATCTAAAGACTTATGTAACAGATTTCATGTCAATGAGACCATTAGAATGCCTTGAGTTATGGATGCAAAAAAAAAAAAAATCAACTGGTTCTAACGGTACATTTTTTTATTATTTAAAATAACAAACATGTCATACTTACCTGCTCTGTAATGGTTTTGCATGTCCCCCGAAAGAGCTTCTGGCCCATCTCCCTTGCTGAGTGACCCCAGAGAAAGCTGCTTCCTTTGGGGGCACACGTGTGTGTTCGCTCCCGAGCCACCTGTGTCCCATTGAGGAGGGAGAGACCTGGGAGAGCCGAGGCTCTTGTGCACATTGCTGGATCAAGATCAAGCTCAAGAAAGTATTAGGTATTAGTATTAGGGAGCTGCACACAGAAGGTTTCTATGCATGAAGGTAAAACACCTTCACCCTTTTACAACCACTTTAGGCCCTTTTCACACTGGTGGACTGATCTGGTCTGCCTGTCTGTTTTTCAGACCATCCATTTTTCTTTATGGAACGGCAGATGTAAACAGACATTTGTTTACACCCGCCTGCATCTAATCTGCTAAAAACAGATGGATGGAGATCCATTCACCTTTCGTCTAGCAGATCAGATCGTCTGACAATTGGGTGTGAATGGACAGGCAGTTAGTTTATATCTAACAGCCCATAGAGGAAAGTGGGCTGTGTCGGTGTCCGCTCTGCATAAGTGGAGCGGACACAGACCTGTCATCCACCAGCTCAGTGGGGATCAGCAGACAGATGATCGCTGGTGCAATGCTTTACAGGCTCCTGCAACAAAAATAATAAATGCACTTTTTTTACCTGCAAAAAAATGTGCATTTATTATTTTTTGGCAAAAGAACGTATCCTTTAAAGTAGGCTGTGTAGAAAGCATATTAAATGGAACAGTACAATTTTTTTTTAATGTTTGTGTTGAAGTTTACAGTATATGTGTCTCCTAGACTCTCACTGAGACAGTCATAAAAGCATATTTTGTGGATAAAATAAATGTGGCCTATATAGTATGTGCTGTGTATAAGGGGGTAGGCTTAGGTTTTAGTTACCTATGCCACTTTAAGCTGCTTTACTACTTTGGATCTTTTTTGTTGGGGGGAAGAAAATGATTGTCCCTAGATGCCAGCTATGCGGTGTACGCTGCAGTGACAAGCACATTCTTTCAATCCACTGCAGTGCAATCTGCCACAACCTATATAAGTGTGTTTTTACCAAATAGTTGGCTACCATAGTGATATATTTGGCAGCTTGGGTAAAAACCTGGATAGTTAGGGTTCATACACAAAGAGCATATTAGAGATTTTTTTTTATACCTGGCATACATCTCCTGCTTCTATCCTGCGCCTGGAGAGTTGCACATATAACATATATCCTGCTATTTAAGTGAGTGACTTTATGCAGCTGTACTCTTGTAAATGCTGATGCTTCTTTGCACTTGCGTTCACCTACACATGCATGTCCAATGGTTTTCCCAAACGCTGAAGTTTCTAATTCATACGTTTTCACTGTGAATTACTGCAGCTTGACCTATGGAGCTCTGTAACCAACCTAAGCAGTCTCTAGAAGATATGTGGAACGAAAACTAAAGCTTGACCTGCTGGAACAGAAACTACTAATATGCAATATTACATATTAACTCAACTAAAACAAATATTTTTACATTTGCAATACTTATTACAACCACCAAAGAAAAAAAAATATGCACAAAACAATTGTTTCCTTTAAAATCTTAAGGCTAGGTTCATACATATGCGGATCGAGGAACGCATACCAATCGTATGCGTTTCCCTACCCACAGGCAAGACACGCAGGTCATAAGCAAAGGCGCTAATGACACTCCCACGCATTGGAAACCACAGTACGTTTGGGTGTGCGAAAACGGATAGTGTTGAAGCAATTCAACGGATTGTTTTAAAAAGGGTCAGGGACTCTTTTCCCCGTGTTTTTCACAGATACAGCAGCCCATTCAAATGAGTGGGAATGCTGTGCCTGCGCAAAGGCATCCACAAAGATGTGAAGGTCAAGTCCTAAGTGTGCTACGTAAAGTGCTTCTAAAGACATTTTTTATTAAAATAAAAAAATTTTATGTATACCTACGAGTGTCCCCATAGCAAGCCTTGTGCAGATGCACTCCTGAGCCGGACTCTTTTCCCTCGTGTTTCCTGCAGGTACAGCAGCCCATTCAAATGAGTGGACTGCTGTGCCTGCAAAAAGGCATCCACATAGAACCACAAATATGTAAACCTAGGCTAAGTCCTAATTATGCTACTTAAAGTGTTACTAAACCCACAACAGTAAAATCAGTCTGTATATGCAGTAAAGCATGCTTGTTATACTCACTGTGGAACCTAAGGGGTTAATCCTCTGCATTGTCTAAAAATAATGTTTGATCCTTTCTTCTCTGTTCCTCCCCTTTTTCAAGTGTCCACCTCTTATCTCCAGATTGAACCGTAAGCATGCAGATGCTCAGTTTAGTGTGTATTGCTAGAGAGGTTTTTTTTTTTCTTGGAAGGGTGCATGTGATTAGCACAGGGCCAATCAGTACTGTCCAGATAGAGGTCAGGGGATTTCCATCCTCCTAGAGCAGCAAGAAAACTCCTCCTACAAGCTTTAGCTAGTGGTGGGCTGGACACAGATAGAAGTCACAAGTCTGCTCTGACTGCTGATGAGAAAAGGTATTTAGCAGTTTATATTTACTAAAATAATTTCCATGTGCTGTGTACTGTGGGAGACCAGGTATAGTAAATGCAGGGTCCTGGGTTTAGTAACACTTTAACCACTTGCCTACTGGGCACTTTTAGCCTCTTTGTGCCCCGGCCAATTTTCAGCTTTCAGTGCTCTCACCTTTTTCACACAAATCAAGCTTTTTTTTGGTGGTATTTAATCACCACTGGGTGTTTTATTTTTTTGCACTATAAACCAAAAAAAGAGCAAAAAATTTGAAAAAAAAAAAAGTTTTTCTTAGTTTCCATTATAAAACTTTGCAAACAGGGAATTTTTCTCCTTCGTTGATAAGGCTGCACTGATGGACACTGATGAGGTGGCACGGATAGGCAACACTGATAGGTGGCACTGGTGGGCATTGATGAGGAGGCGCTGATATGCAGCAATGATGGGCACTGACAGGCAGCACTGATGATCACTTGAGGGTGGCACAGCTGATCACGTGGTAAAAGGCTGCTATGATTGGCCTTTTACCACATCTTGTGATCAGCTGTGCCCATAGGACACAGCGATCATGGACAGCGTCGGGTGCACGCCACCCTCCCATAACTGGACAACTGCACTATAGTCATCATTCGACTATAGCGCGGTTGTGAAGTGATTAAAGTGATTGTAAAGACATTTTTTCTTAAAATAAAATATATGTTATGCATACCTACTCTGTTCCTCGATTTTGAAGACCCTTACCTCTTGTGTTCCCCTGCCAGCACTCTCCTCTCCTTCTGAAAAGTGTCCCCATAGCAAGCCTTGTTCAGATGCACTCCCGAGCCGGGCTGAGTGTATCCTTAGAGACATACAACATGGCTTGGCCATGCTCCCCCATTCCCTTCCCACAGGAATTGACTGACAGTGTATCCTGTGAGGCCAGGAAGAAAGATCAATGGCACTGCAGATGGGCAAAGTGCTAGATCAAAAGTGGAATCAGGTAAGTGTTTAGAGGGGAGGAATAGTTAGTGGGGTGATTTTTTACCTTAATGCAGGGAATACATTAAGGTAAAAAAAACACCTAAACTTCAGGACCACTTTCACTTTAAAGCTGCATTAAACCCCCCCCAAAACAACATTTATTTTATTCTAGCTCACCAATTCTTAGTTGTGATGGCAGCATTAGTTTTCTTTTTTAGATTTTCTTTCCTTTATTTTCACCCAGTTATACGGTGAATGGGTCTGTTGATTTTCAATAAAACAAGCTCTCCTGTAGATGTAGCAGTTAGATGGTTGATACGAACCATTTAACACTAAAGGAAGGGCCAACACTGGTCAGCTTTTATTTATATAAAATCTTTATCCCAAGAGGAGAAAACTGTTTGCTTATACAATGTTAGCTGGAGTTTGGCTTCAATTTGTTAGTGTATCTAAATTTGTTACTACATCTAACGCACTCCCCCCCCGACCGACAATGCTGCTGTCCAAGGATTGGTAAGCTGCAATATATTACAATAATGGTTATGGGTTTAGTACCACTTTAATCTTGAACCTGCATTTATCAATAACTTACTTTCACTTTAACAACAATATACGCAATGCTGCTTATTTCAATTCGCAAACATCAGAAAGAAGAGTTAATAGAGAAGCACCTAAAGCTGAGTTAGAGAAAAAAATTCCTGTAGGCTGCTTACCCTGATTGTTCTGGCTATTAAAATTCATGTCTTCCTTTTGCCGAGATAGATTTCCATAAAAGAAGTTTCATAAAAAGAAAACACTTTCTTCCAGCTTTAAAAGGATGTGTTATTATCTGCATTCTCTGCAGAGCTGCAACATGTATCTATTAATTTTTGAAGGCGTAATTGCAAATGGCTGCACTGCAATTCAAGCTTATTCTATGAGGGTAAAACAAAAAAAAGCAATGTCCATGAAGAAAATGAGCAGTTTCTAGACTGTTGCTCCTCTCTGTAATTAATGTAGTCTTAGAATTCAAAACAAAATACTTTCATCCTTCGCGTGCCAACACGTAAGATAGCACTGCTTTACAAAAAGTATATGATTAACTGGACAAATGTATTAAGTCACATTTATTTCAAATGCTAATTATGTTCTCTAGCAGGCACAGGAAAAAAAAATTTCCATCCCCTTAAAAGACCCCAAGTCCAAGTAGGGACAAGTTAGCTGCTATATTTTCTTTTTGTGATGTGCAAGATCCCAAATACAAATGAATGTGGAACTAAACCTACAATTTAAAAACATGATAGCAGGCAGCTCTTACTGCTGAGGAGACGTGCTGGGGTTTATTTACTAAAGCTGGAGAACGCAAAATCAGACTCACTTCAGAATAGAAACCAATCAGCTTCTAACATCAGCTTATTCAAATAAGCTTTGACAATAAAACCTGGGAGCTGATTGGTTTCTATGAAAAAGTGAGCCTGATGTTGCACTCTCGAACTTTAGTAAATAAACCCCGCTATGTCTCTTCTGTAACAAAACCCAATTACCTGCCTGCTTGCAGTAGTCTACTGAATGAATACTGCGCTGTGCGCATGTGAAGCTCAGAGTGCATTTCCCGCACACTGCAACTGTTCTGGAATGACTGACTCCTGTGTGCATGTGTGGGATTATATTGACCCTTGTTTGCTAATCAAAAGCCCAAAAAACCAACCCCCAGAAAAAAACGTCAGGGAGAAGATGACAGGAGTTAGCGAAGGATGTAACTGCCGCATCACTAGAAGGTAGAGGTGGGTATCTTGCAGAGTTTATCTCCATTTTGAAGTGGTCTGATAATGATGTTTGTGCAGATTGTCATTGTTCCAAATCATGGTATCGCTAGAAGCTACTACAAAATTACGATTTAGCCAGTTTTTTTGGCCTCACTTCTCCTATATATCAGAGGCGTGCAGTTCGTTTTGCACTCCTGTGATCCATTTTTAGTCGACAGCAGGTTGAAGCCCGCTGTCTGCTGACATGACAGAGCTGGTCCAGACTCTGAGAACATCCCAACCATATGGTCAAGATCCGCCCAGAAGACTGGACCGGCAACTGGCTCATCCTTTCAGCGAGCCACTAAGAGCATAAAAGCCAGCCTCTCCTGCCCCCTCCACAGCACAATGCACCAGTGAGCACTGGAGGGACAGAGGAGATAGTCCGTGACTGACAGTCCAGGCTCTCTGCTCAGAGCGGAGGGTAGAACTGAGCGATCACGGTGTTTGATCGCTCAGTTGTCTGTGCAGAGCCAGCGGGGGACAAATGTAGCATTAGATCAATGCTGCATCCACCTAGGTAAGTATAATGATCTTTTTTTCTATAGCCCATACTTTTCTTTTAAACATTTCATCACTCATCCAAGTTGTTTATTCAGTTCAAACAAGTCAGATGAGACAATGGTATTCTACGATCTCACATTATTTTTTACTTGCATTCAAACTGCACAGGTAATGGAGACAATAAATAAGGTCTGAAACTGAATACGACCCTCTCCAGCTGGATGAAACTCAAAACAAACTAAGGCTGGCCATACACAGGCCGTTTATTGTCCGAATTGTCGGCCGATAAACAAAAAATTGGTCGTTGCCGTTACTGATGCTGCTACCAATGTCTACGTTCTTCGTGGATTTTCCAGCATGACAGATAAAAAGAATCGAGAAGATCCACAAAAAATGTCCGACGGCATTGCCCCACTAACAGCGTGAATATCGGCCGATTTTTCGTGCGGACGAAAATTCGGCCGATAAACGACCCGTCTATGGTCTGCACTAGTATGTCCCTGGCTAGATCTTGGCTTGACATCTATTTCAAGTACAAAGATATTGTCTACAAACAGGAAGATAGTTGTGGGACAAGCTTACTAGTATCTACCATCATATCTAACTGTACATTGTGGAGGTAAAGAGAACAGCCTTGAATTAATTCAAGGGAATGCCACCTAGTCATTGGTTCAGGGATGATTTGTTATTGTGATTTTGTGTTGTCTTCATTGAATGTAACTATTTCTTAATAATGTCCCTTTGGGATTAAGTAAGTATTCTGTATCTGAATGCTAGCAATAAGTAAAAACATGAAGTTTGGTGAACACATGAATTCAGTGGATAAAACACCACAGTGGAAAATGAGCATTTTGGACACAGAGCACTAGTCTGCAAGAGGTGTGAAATAGATCCAAACTGGCACAAAATTCCCTCAACTGGGGTGAGGGCCGTCAGTACCACCTGCTACCTGTGATAATGTCATTTTTGCCTAAGCAATTTGACAGCAATTCACAACCTCAGCCATGTAACTCAATCAAGAACTGTCCCAAGACTTCATGGCAACATCGTGATTAGATTATTTTTATTAGAATAGGTTTTTAGAACACCCACAACTTTATTCCTGTCTTGGCCAATCAACATATGCTTTGACACATTTCATAACACCATGAAGATTAGGGATATAAAATTACAGGTATGGTATACAGTAAATGCTAGAGTATGTTCCCAACACTCATTTGAGCTAAAGAAGTCTAACATAAGGGTTCTTACCCTCAAGCTGCTGTTTACCTTCAGCCATATTCACAGGCTGACACCCTGATACACATTCACGTTATTGGTATTTGTTTGGCTGTCTAGGTCCACGGTCGCCAACAGTGCAAAACAGATGTATTATACTGTACATGATGGTTTTCACTAGAAGAATTTATAGCCCAACTCCAGAATGACAAAAAAAAAAAAAAACCTTGCTGTGCCCCCTCCCTTTAAATATGTTAAGTCTAGGGGGAGCTGAAGAGGTTGTAATACTTACCTTAATCCCCACTCAGGCAGGCTCTGGTTTTGTCCTCTTCTCCCCGATGCTCTGGGATGCGGTAGTCATCAAGGCAAGGCTATTAGGCCAGCACTGTACGTGGTGGCAAGCAAGCAACCGTGGTTGGGAGCACCTTAGAGAAGAGGCTTTTTTTGGGAGTGCTTGCACAGATGGAGGGAGTCTACAGGATTGAGGAGTGAAATAGGCATTGCTCCTATTCTCTGTACCCCTAGAATTAATGATCAGTAAACTAGAGCAGCGTGATATGGACCCACAGCAAAGGTAATTTTTTCTCTAGTGTCTGGAGTTGGGCTTAAGCAACATGTTGTGTTTTACTGTATATCACATGCCAAACTCCAGACCTCCTCTGGTCCTCCTCCAGACCCTGCACATTATGCTTCCCAGCTCTGCCCTCCACCTTCGTTCCGGCAATAGCATATGGTAAGGGAGGTGCACTGTGATATAAGGGAGGTGGGGGACTCCGATGGTGGTGGGGGGCTCTGTACATCTGATGTAAGGGAGGATGGGGTGGTGTGGACATCTAATCTTACAGATTCAACTGGTCATTTGAAGGCAACTTTAATGCTGATGCGTCCCACAAGATTGAATTTGACACCCCTGGTGTATATATATATAGTTTTTACTAGGATCTATGTTGTAACAGGTTGTAAAAAGCAAACATTTACAGTATCCAGTCTCAGTTACTCCTCTTTTGGCATATCTTTTTTTCAGACAAGCTATATATAATTAGGCACAAAACAATATGCAGTAACTCCTAGAAACTAAACAAAAATTGTACTTTAGCCATAAGACTTGAAAAAATTAAACCGCTATTGATTACCGTACTGCTTAAGTTAAAGTGTATGTTCAGCCTTTCGAAAAAAAAAAAAAATAAAGAGGTAAACCAACACATTACATCCTCCCTATCCCACTGGCGCCCTGCTGTAATTATCTACATAACATCCCACACAGCTGGTGCAGCAGTGTGGGGATTTGAAATCCCTGCTCTTCGCCCTCTTTTCTTTACAGTGCTTCCAGGAGGAATCAGAGAGATTCTGATTGGTCAGAGCCAGCAGAGAGCACTGCTGGGATTCATCCTGGAAATCAGCAGAAAGAAGAGGTGGAGAAGAATGGGAATCCCTGAGCCACTCCAATGGCTGCATGAACACTGACAGCTTATCACCCACGGAGGTAAAGTACAGCAGGGACTGAGGAAGGGTATTGGTGGAAAGGTTGTAGGGTGTTATTTAATTTTTCTGACTGAGTCCTACACATGGCCGGATCTAGGAGTTGTGCTGGGGTGGGCTATGCCCCCCCCCCCCAAATTGTAGCTGTGCCCCCCAGGCAACCCATGGACTTTGTCCAACAAGAGAAGCTGTCTGCAGCAGCTCACACAGCCCAGAGAGCACACTCCCCCCTCCCCTGCACTGACAGAAGAAATCGATGTACACTGCCTCCTCCCACCCCTCTCCTCCTGTCTGCCCCGCTTACACTCCAGTTCTCAGCCAGTGTTGTGCCGAAGATGACGTGTGGGCGGGAAATTTGAAGAACTGCAGGCAATTACATGGTAGCTGCAGGATTGATTCCTCTGTCCTACAGAGACCAACCTGGGTGAGTGAGCTGAATTCTCCCCCTTCTACCCCCCCATCCCCCCCCTCTCCCTCCCTCCCTTCTCTCCCCCCTCTATCTCCCTCCCTTCATCTCTCCCCCTCTATCCCCATCCCCTCTCTCCCTCATCTGTCTCCCTCCCTCTCTCTGTTCATGTTAACATGCAGGGACAACTTTAGTATTATTGGGAATGGCTGACAATCTGAAGGCTGGATAAACTGATGGAGGTATTACTCAAAAGTTTGTGATGCTTCTGTTTAACCCCTTCCTGCCGAGCCCCAGCGCCTCTTTAGGGGATTGTTTACATGAACGTTGGTCTCTGAAGATCGATCTGCATTCACTCTTCAGAGAGCAGTTGGCAGGCAGTGAGATGTAGAACCTCCTCACCACCTGCTTTAACCCCTAGAACCCCACACTAGTGCACTGCAACCACATGCATTGCATGCAGTTGTAGGGTACTTGTAAAGCAGCCTCATTCACTTGAATGGGTCACATTCAGCAGGCACTGCAACCACAGAAAGCAAAAAAGGATAGAGATTCTTCCACGGCCACAAAACATCACAGTGGCAGTATGTGTACACCCCAACGCTGTGTTGCCAACCATCCAAACACTTACAGTTTGTATAAAACAGACACTTTCCTCCTATCTGCAAATGTTCATGGACAAGAGAAAATGGCCCGTAAAAAATCCCTTTGTCATGGGTTCCGACTATCGGACTCTGATGTAAAGGGGCACTCTGCCGGACTCTGATGTAAGGGGACAATTTGCAGGACTCTGATGTAAGGGGGCACTCTGCCGGACTTTCACTCGTTTCACTCTGGGAACACTGATGTAAAGGAGGACTCTGATGTGAAAATGGCTCTCATCCTTACTGCTACACTCCATAAATTGTTTTGTTTTTTTACTTATTCTGATCCCAGTACTCTGTACATTATGCATATTATACATAGACCTGACCAAGGTGTTCATTTTCTCAACAGTTGCTGGTTTTAATGGAGTTTTTCTTTAGGGTAGGCTCAGTAAGGAAGCCCAGACATTAGTCATTTTTTTCGTTCAACAATGCGAACAAAAAAAAAAAAATACTCAATTCTCTAATCCACTCCCGCTGAGGTAATGTGTTGTGACAGCGAAGAGACTTCAATGCCACCAGGATACACTGATCAGTGCTGTTAGCTATAGCCAGTGGTGCTAACTGCACAGAAATTTTCCTAGATGCGGATTGGACAGAGGTTTATTGGTAGATCGACTTCTGTACAACCAGCCTACCCATACATGGATCGAAATTTAACTGGTCCCTACTGAAGCAGAAGAATTTTGATCCAAGTATCGCCGCTTGGGCAAAAATATCCTTTTTATGTGCATAAAAACATATCAAATGGAAACAAAAAAAAAAGTTTATTTGTCCTGAGGTTTTTTTGTGTCTTTGAGACTGTCGGTTGTGGCACAGTATTTAGTGGGTACGAGGAGTGTGGTATAGGTGTGCATTGGCACAGATTCTGTTCAACCACCCTTTAAGACCCTCCCACTGGTCATCCACAGGGTGCCCTATGTCAATGTTTACATATTGTTTATGCTGTTTAGAGGCTAAATTCAGCTTTAAAAACATATTATGTGTGCTATACTGACCCCTGTACACTCCCCTGCTGACTGACCGTCCTCTGCCCTGCTGACCCCCTGTACACTGGCCTACAAACTGCTAACCCTTGCAATACACTACCATATTGGCCCCTGTCCTCCACCTTGCTGTCTGCCCATCCTCTGCCCTGCTGACCCCCTCTACACTGCCCTACAAACTGCAGATACCAGCCCTTTGCACTGCTAATTCCTGTCCTCTGTCCTGCTGACCCCCCAGTACACTCTGCTACTAATTGCTGTTTTTGTGCACTGCCCAGATGACCTCCTATCCTCTGTCTCCCTGACATTTTTTTTACTGCACCTCCATATCAGACTGGCTAGATCCGGCCCTGCTCCCACGAGAGAGAAGGCAAAAGGTTGCAAAAAACTACCTTCATTGAAAAAAATATATAGTATATTACCACGATTAGATCTTATTGCTAAATCATACCTGTATTATCTGATAACTTCTCAACAAATAATCAATGACTACCAAAGGTGCAAAAAAGAGCAATGTTAGAAAGGGATTGAGAAAACATTACATATTTTCCAGTAATTATGATCATCAAAGAGCTAATTTTTTTGTTTTGTCAAGACATTTTTTGGCATCTTAACAGATAATTCTGTGCGATTTGAAAATATGCTGCTGAAGTAACTTTTTTGTGTAGGTGCCATATGCAGATGTAGTTTTACACATAGAAATCCTGCAAATTACTGTAATTAAGCTTTCTGAACACATAATGAAAGATGATACCAAGAACTGCATATTTCCACAGCTTGTATCTAATATTTCCTCATCAACCATATAAAAATAACAATACTTATGTTCTCATTTCCAACAAAATAAGAATATGGGAGAAACAAGAAAAGGCAAGCATATATTATATACAGTAGATGAGTTGGTCAGGTTAGACATGGATTAACAAAATATTGATTACAGATTAAAACCAAAAGGGCCATGTTATTTCACCTTTTTACTACTAATTATATCTTCAGAGAAATTCAGTAGTGAACGTGCCCTGTAAGGGTCATGTCACAGCAAATCTATCTTAGATTGTAAGCTCCAAGGAGCAGGGTCCTCCTAACCCTCTTGTATTGAACTGTATTGTTGCTGTATTGTCTCCCATTATATTGTAAAGCACTGAGCAAACTGTTGGCATTATATAAATCCTGTATAATAATAATAAAAACCACTCCCCTCTATGAAATCCCACTGCCCAGCATGGGTACAGCAGCAACCTCTAAAGAAACCTGTACTGGTTTGGCCATCACGTGGAGCAATGTCACAGGAGCCACCAGCAACAGGAATACTAGTGTGACATGGCCAAGGTACCTTTGTACAATTATCCTTTTGAGAGGCTATTGATGTGGTCGGGCCACTGATGAATTTCATTAGTCGGCGCCAACTGGTAATTGGTAATCTTTAACTTTGCCAATGGGTATCCAGAAGCAGAACTCTGCTGGGACACTGTAGGCTGCCATGAGTATGGCTTACCCATAGGAATGAATAGGGCTGTGGTGCACATCCTCTAAGGTTATAGTAGAACAGCTGTTCCACATTTTTTCTGTGCCAGTATTCCTGAAAATTTTTTGACAGATCAAGGAACCCCTTTCATGTCAAAGGTAATCAAACAGCTGTGTCAGTTGTTGAAAATTACTCACATACAGTTGTGCTCAAAAGTTTGCATACCCTGGCAAAAATTGTGAAATTTTGGCATTGATATTGAAAATATGACTGATCATGCAAAAAATGTTTTTTTATTGAAGGATTATTATTATACAGGATTCATATAGCGCCAACAGTTTGCTCAGCACTTTATAACGGGAGACAATACAGCAACAATACAGTTCAATGCAAGAGCTTACAATTTAAGAGGATGATCATATGAAGCCATTTATTATCAAATAGTTATTTGGCTCCTTTTTAAATTATAATAAAAGAAATCACCCACTTTTGACAGTTCTTTTCTGATCCCCATGGCTCAGTATCTAGCCTAGTCAGTGCTTCCACGTAAGAGCTAACAAACTCATTGACTATTTATACACTGACACTAATTGCAATTTAAAAAGCCACAGATGTGGGACATTAACCTTTAATTGGCATTTTAACCCATGTGTATCACCTCGTGTGTCTGTACCAAGGCCAAACATTCCAGGGTATGTAAACTTTTGATCATGGCCATTTGGGTGATTTCTGTTATCATGATTTAAAAAGGAGCCAAACAACTATTTGATAATAAATGGCTTCATATGATCATCATCCTTCAATAAAAGAGCATTTTTTGGTATGATCAGTCATATTTTCAATATCAATGCCAAAACTTCTAATTTCTGCCAGGGTATGCAAACTTTTGAGCACAACTGTATGCACCTCAGTGTAGCACCCACAAACTGATGGCCTAAAAGAACCCTTAAAGTGGTTCTAAAGCCTTCTCTACCGTAATGCATTCTATGAGCCTGATGTTGATCCAGCACTGTCCCACCACATTGGGCAGACTGACAGCAGCGGAAGCCATTGGCTCCCGCTCCTTTCAATCAAATCCAGTGATGAGAGCAGGGCCAAGCCATCCTGTCTGTGTCAATAGACGCAGACAGGGAGGCTTCAAAGCAAGTCCGCACGAGTGCCCCCATGGAAAGCGGCTTTCTATGGGGCCACTAGGCGGTGGGGAGGAGCCAGGAGTGTCAGTGGGGAGCCCATGAACAGGAGGATCAGGTCTTCTTTGTGCAAAACCATTGCACAGAGCAAGTATGTATAACATGTTTATTATTTTAATTAAAAAAAATAAAAAAATAAGCTTTAATGTCACTTTATGTCACAAATATGCTAAACAAAGAGGCTAAGAAGAATGAAAAAGACCGGGGGTTCCTAGTCCCATACTTAAGGTTTTTTTTAAGGGACATGCCACAGTTGTCCACAGGGCTTCCCCTGCATGAATGCTTGTATGGTAGGACATTCTGGAGATCCCTTGCTATAGCTAGGGAAAATTGAAAGTAAGAGGCCACATCTCACAAAATAATTAAACAGACCATTCAGAACATATACAGCAAGCCTAAAAAGGCACAAGCCAAAGTTTACAATGGCTCTGTTAAAATCAAAACCTTTACTTTGGAATAAATCAGTAATGTCAACTACCAAGTAAACCAACCTGGAAAACAAAAGACCCTCCAAATATAACATGTAAACCTCAAACCCTGGAAGGAGTAGGATCCTCTATCAGCAGAAAGCGACACTAAGTATCACAAGTACAAGGTACACCTGAGGTTAGTATTGCACAGACCCTGTCTGCTACTCAGATTAAGGAAGTGAGAGTGTTCTTACAGAAATTCAAGATATGTAGTCATAATTACTCGGGTGAACTAAAATACCTTACATTATTTTACAACTTATACGACATTGTGACAGAGCCTCGTGTCAAAGCAAAGATATCATTGGGTTTCTGATGCTGATACAGTTAGGTCCATATATATTTGGACACAGGCACAATTTATTTTTTTTCAGGTATTTACCAAAAAATATTCAAGCTAGTTATATAATGGACATGGGCTGAATGTGCATTCTCAGGTTTAATTTGAGGGTATATCCATCCAAATTAGAGGAAGGGTTTAGGAATTACAGCTCTAAAGAGTAGCCATCCTCCCTTTATCAAGGGACCAAAAGTAATTGGACAACTGAATACAATCATAAATAAAATGTTAATTTTTAATATTTTGTTGAGAATCCTTTACTGGCAATGACTGCCTGAAGTCTGGAACCCATGGACATTACCAAAGACTTGGCTTCCTCCTTTCTGATGCTTTGCCAGGCTCTAGCTGCAGCTGTTTTCAGTTGTTCTTTGTTTGTGGGTCTTTGTGCCTTTAATTTTGCCTTCAGCAAGTGAAATGCATGCTTAGTTGGGTTGAGATCAGGTGATTGACTCAGCCATTGCAGAATATTTCACTTCTTTTCTTTCAAAAGCTCCTGGGTTGCTTTTGCAGTGTTTTGGATCATTGTCCAAGTGCCATCCATGAAACTTCGCTAAACTTGGCTTAATCTGGGCTGACAGTATATCTTTAAACACTGCAGAATTCATCCTGCTGCTTTTGTCTTCTGTCACATCATCAATAAACACCAATGACCCAGTGCCACTGGAAGCCATGCATGTACATGCCATCACACTGCCCCTCCACCATGTTTTACAGATGACGTTGTTTGCTTTGGATCATGAGCTGCTCCAAGCCTATTTAACACTTTTTTCTACCCCTCATTCTTGTACAGATTAATCTTAGTTTCATCCATCCAAAGAATGCTTTTCCAGAACTAGTCTGGATTTTTTAGATGTTTTTTGGTAAAATCTAATATGGCTTTTCTATTCTTCAGGCTTATGAATGGTTTGCACTTTGTGGTGAACCCTCTGTATTTGCACTCGTGAAGTCGTATCTTGACTGTAGACTTTGACAATGATACGCCCACCTCCTGGAGAGTGTCCTTCACTTGTCTGGATGTTGTGAATGGGTTTTTCTTTATCATAGAGGGGATCCTGCGATCATCCACCTCTGTTGTCTTCCGTGACCGTCCATGCCTTTTTACGTTGCTGAGCTCACCAGTGCATTCTTCTTTCCTCAGAATGTACCAAACTGTTGATTTGGCCACTCCTAATGTTGCTGCTATCTCTCTGATGGATTTGTTTAGTTTTTGAAGCCTTACAATGGCCTGTTTCACTTGCATCAACAGCTCCTTTGAACACATGATGTAGGTTCCACAGCAATAGATTCCAAATGCAAATACCACACTTAGAATCAACTCCAGACCTTTTACCTGCTTAAATGATGAAGAAATAACGAAGGAGTAGCCCACACCTGGCCATAAAACAGCTTTTGATTCAATTATCCAATTACTTTTGGTCCCTTGAAATGGGGGGGTGGCTATTCTTAAGAACTGTAATTCCTAAACCCTTCCTCCAATTTGGATGTCCATACCCTCAAATTAAACCTGAGAGTGTGCACGTTCAGCCCATGTCCATGTTATAATTATAGCTTGAATATGTTTTGATAAATACCTGAAACGAAAAGTGTGCCTGTGTCCAAATATATATTGACCTAACTGTACACACACACACACATATTCCTTCAGCCATCATGTGAAACAGTAAGATACAATCCACTGGCTAAGATAGCCCAAAATATCTTATCAGTCATCCACTCTATGCTCTCACCTCCAATTTTGACCTATAAATCAGATAGATTTCAGCCTCCCCCTATAAAGGGTATTAAACCTTGTTATTTTCTGCTCCAATCACTTATGTATGCACTAAATCCGGTGCACCTCAGAGTATAACCTGGTAATACTCCTTAAGATAACATAATCAGAAGTAGCAGCGCTTGCCCTACTGTCTGCCTTACTTCCTGATCAATGTGATGACTTCACCAGCTCCACCTAACATGTTGCATCTTAATCACGTGACTTCTTCAGGATCCCCTGAAGACAGGAAGTAAGCAAAATCTTTTTAAGGTGGGAACAGACATTATGGGGTAGACTGGAGTAGACTCATGTTTTTACTGCTGTCTATGTCACCAATGGACAGATTTCAAAGAGCAGGAAGTAAACAACAATTTCCCAAGGGTCTCAAAAACCTAGGAGAGGGTTGAACCTTTCCTAATCCTATATGAAACCACAAAATGGCTTTAAACCAAGGACCAGACAGTACTCTGCAATGCATAATACTTGAAATGTACAGGATAAAATAGGCACAAGCTACTGAAAAATCACTTGTGTTAAAGTGATTAAGCATACAAAATGTATGCAAAGCTATAAGGGCTCATGCATGCAGCCACGTGTTTATCAGTAAAGGTTTTCTTCTTTCAGATCTAAATACAGGTGCATTATTTTCAATAGGCCCATGCACACAGTTTCATATAGATCAGTAAACATGTGCTGCATTCAGATTCATAAATACAAATAAAAAAAATCTGCATCTGGACCATATTTTATGCTATATGCATGTAAACATTTGTCCAACACCTGCATCCTAGAAACAGAAGGATGCTATGTGGCAATCTTGGGAAGATGCCTGTATGCTAGGAAACTATGACCTAGCATAGGAAAATGCTAGGGAGTGTATTTGATAAGCCAACTGCATTCTAGGAACAGAAGAACACTAGGTGGCATCCTTGAGAAGCCGACTGTCCTAGCAACAGGGTCATACACTGCTTCACAACAAAAGTGTAGATATTGCTCAAATGTTACATGTGCACGGCTTATGCAGCACTTTTTAGGCAGAATACTGATATCAGCTTCCGCCAGCAAGAACCTGTGTACTGGCTGACATATTTTCAAATGGTTGAGTGCATGAGACTTTAAGACTTGTGTAACTCATGTGTAAGATCGAAATATCACCAACACGTGAACTAAAGATGATCCATTGCCTCCTCACTGGTAGCGCTGTGAAAACACCAAATATCTTCACATAAATAAAATTAAATGTGAACAAAATCCTTTTCATTCAATGTGCAGACTGCAAAAATGTGACCAAAGTCCATAAGTGTCCATATATAGCTCTGGATAAGTGTTAATTTTCTTCCTGGAATGTCCACCACACACCAGTTGTGCTCATGCAGTGCCTCTCCCTTTGGATAGCAACTCACCAAATAAATATGCCAATCATTTTCATGACCAGCATATCTCGCTTAATAGAACTCCACCATAACTCCCGGCATCAAATCCTTAAACCACTTCTCTCTCTGACTCAATTTCATATGGAAAAGAAAAAATAAACTTCAATGGAACCTTCAATTCAACCTAATCCAACAATGTTATTAAAAAGTCATGTACATCATATGTTAAAAACAGCTCATCTCATAGCGCCATAATGTGGTGTACACGCTTTTATAATGTTCCCACCACCCTCGGAAAATTCAGGTTCAAACGCCACATCATTTCTGGTTCTGGGATGAACGCCACTTCCGGTCACCTCGTAACCACGTGCTGATGCATTTCGTCACTTCCGAATTTGTTATAGGGGTTGGTTACACAGTGCAGCGACCTGACTTTTATAACCTCTTCCTCCAAAACGTAATCAACTCCTTTCCAATCAAAGCTATAACGCATAATGGACAACTGCCAGTTTATCCACACATGCTGTTAACCCCTCCAACGTCAGTATTATCCATGTATGCAATGTATCACATGCCACAAGCACAAACATATATATAAAATAAATAATAAAATAAATTAAATCAATGGGGGTCATTGCACTGACTATTGCGGCTATAAAAGCCACCTATTTAATACATATATTAAGTCCATAGATATTAAAAATATACTAAAAATATACCCTCTAATATCAAATCATTATTAAATTATTTTATTTACGTGTGTTGCCAAAAAAAGGGGGTAATAAACTGCCAACACTCCTATTACCAATGAACTTTACTCATATGTGGAATTGCACAAACAATATTCCAAATATATAAAAGACAAAATTCCATATTATATTTATATATATATATAAAATCAAAAATTGTCTTATACTGAGGAGGAGAGTATTTAGGTCATAACACATGCAGTGCTCAGCATAAATGAGTACACCCCTTTTAAAAAGTAAGATTTTAATCGATCTCAATGAACACAAGAACAATTTCCAACATTTTTACAAAACTGAGTTTTATAGCTCATTATATGAAAGTAAGGTTAATAATATAACTTAGATTACAAAATCTTTAGTTTTACTCAAATTAGTTGATGCAAAAATATACCCCGCAACAAAAACTACTACATCTAGTATTTTGTATGACCTCCATGATTTGTAAGGTCAGCACCAAGTCTTCTAGGCATGGAATGAACAAGTTGCCAACATAGTGCAACATATCTTTTTCCATTCCTCAAGAGCAGCCTCTTTTAGAGCCTGAATGCTGGATGGAGAGCGATGCTAAACTTGTCTCTTCATAATTCTCCATAGGTGTTTGATTGGGTTCAGATCAGGAGACATACTTGGCCACTGAATCACTTTCACTCTGTTCTTCAGAAAGGCAACAGTGGCCTAAGATGTGTGTTTTGGATCATTATGTTGTAAAAGTGTATGACGACCAAGGGCACGAAGTGATGGTAGCATCTTCTCGTAATATAGCGCAGTACATCTGTGATTTCATGATACCACCAATTAAATGCAGCTCCCTGACACTAGCAGCACTCATGCAGCCCCACAGAAGGACACTACCACCACGTTTCACTGTAGGCACCATGCATTTTACTTTGTACCCCTCGCCTTTGCGACGCCATACAGTTTTGAAGCCATCAGCTCCAAAAATATTTATCTTGGTCTCATCACTCCAGAGTACAGAATCCCACAAATCTGCTTCTTTTTCAGCATGGGCCCTGGCAAATTCTAGACAGGCTTTTTTGTGCATTTCACATCTCTGTGAGATTGCTGCAGTTCTATTTTTGTTAAAATGTTTGTATCACTTTTGCTACAGTATTCTGACTGATAAGTAAAGCTTTGCTTATCTTCTTGTAGCCGATTTGTGACATTTCTCTTCCATGTGGTGCCATTGCTGACAGCATGAAATGGGAAGGGGTTTTCTTTGTTAAGTAAGGACCTTTTATCATCAACTGTCGGCTGGACACCTGTTTAATGTTTAATGAATAATTAGACTCACCTGTAGTTGAATACTTGTTAATTAGGATTTTGTTGCCTAAAATTTAGCTTTACTTCTAAGACTTTCATTGGGGTGTATTCATTTTTGCAACATGGTCTTGAATTAATTTGTTCGGAAAAATACTTTTTTGTGTGTGCAAATTAGCAAATCTTGTTTGAAATCAATGGCCTGCATTTGTGGGAGTATTTTGTAGCACAGTGTCCCATAGAAAATGTTGATTCTGAAAGGAAAGTAAAGGTTTTCTGACAAATCTGTTGGGGTGTACTCATTTATGCTGAGCACTGTACATATATCAAAATATTATACCATATACCCTATAACAGTGATGGCGAACCTATGGCACGCGTGCCAGAGCTGGCACGCAGAGCCATCTCAGTGGGCACGCCAGGAAGAAGAGGATGATGAGCGCGCATGGACCGGCCATCCAGATCTCGTCCACACTGGATCCCCATCAAACTACATTTCCCACATGTCTCAGGGGCCAGGGTGGGCGTGGACGAGAGGAAACGGCTCCAATGCGGCTCTGGCACCAGGGGTGATGTACCCGGGGATGGGCGCGGAAGAGAGGAAGAGGCTCCCACACTGCTCCGGGGCCAGGGGCAACGTGTTCAGCGTGGATGGGAATGAGCTGCTGGGTTGGAAGCCACACCGACGCTGCCAGAGGTGAGATTGCTTGCAGTGTCGCCCGTCAGTGCTGCCCAGCAGTGCCGCCCGTCAGTGCTGCCCAGCAGTGCCACCCGTCAGTGCTGCCCAGCAGTGCCGCCCGTCAGTGCTGCCCAGCAGTGCCGCCCGTCAGTGCTGCCCAGCAGTGCCGCCCGTCAGTGCTGCCCAGCAGTGCCGCCCGTCAATGATGCCCTGCAGTGTCATCCATCAGTGCCCAGCAGTGCCGCCCGTCGGCGCTGCCCAGCAGTGCCGCCCGTCGGCGCTGCCCAGCAGTGCCGCCCGTCGGCGCTGCCCAGCAGTGCCGCCCGTCGGCGCTGCCCAGCAGTGCCGCCCGTCGGCGCTGCCCAGCAGTGCCGCCCGTCGGCGCTGCCCAGCAGTGCCGCCCGTCGGCGCTGCCCAGCAGTGCCGCCCGTCGGCGCTGCCCAGCAGTGCCGCCCGTCGGCGCTGCCCAGCAGTGCCGCCCGTCAATGATGCCCTGCAGTGTCATCCATCAGTGCCCAGCAGTGCCGCCTGTCGGCGCTGCCCAGCAGTGCCGCCTGTCGGCGCTGCCCAGCAGTGCCGCCTGTCGGCGCTGCCCAGCAGTGCCGCCTGTCGGCGCTGCCCAGCAGTGCCGCCTGTCGGCGCTGCCCAGCAGTGCCGCCTGTCGGCGCTGCCCAGCAGTGCCGCCTGTCGGCGCTGCCCAGCAGTGCCGCCTGTCGGCGCTGCCCAGCAGTGCCGCCTGTCGGCGCTGCCCAGCAGTGCAACCTGTCAGCGCTGCCCAGCAGTGCAACCTGTCAGCGCTGCCCAGCAGTGCAACCTGTCAGCGCTGCCCAGCAGTGCAACCTGTCAGTGCCCAGCAGTGTCGCCCATCAGTGCTGCCCATCAGTGCCACCCATCAATGATGCCCAGCAGTGCCACCGATCAGTGCCGTCTGTCAATGCGTCCAGGTAGGCAAGTGGTTAATTGCAGTGTTGGCACTTTGAAATAAAAAAGTTGGTTTGTGTTGCAGTTTTGGGCACTCGGGCTCAAAAAGGTTCGCCATCACTGCCCTATAAGAATTGACTGCAATGAACAAGAAAAGTTATATACAATTGTATTATATAAAACAATATATTGTATGTGCAAGATCACTTACAGCTAATTTAAAGATTCTTATGCAACCTCACAAAAGAAGCCATATGTAAAAAAAAACTAAATTATAGCAATTTATAGCAAGATGTGTTCACTGCAATTCAACCTTAACGTATGACATGTTTAAATTAACCTAAAACCACACTGAACCAAAATTATTTTAACATTTCAATAATTTTACATCAGCAGCTTTAATTGAAGTAAAGACGGGTGATCTTGCCAGAAAAGTCTTTATTTAAATAATTTCAGTTATGGGGTGACAACTGTTTCCCAACTGTGTCCCTGTGTTGTCACCCTGTCATATGCTCTGCTGGTTAAAGAGAAGCTTCAGTCAGATTGAAAAAATTAAAAAAGTCATCAGCTACAAATTATATAGCTTCTGACTTTTAATAAACAGACATTTAAAGCCCATGGATCCATCACTGTCTTCATCTGGGCCAGTCCCTTGCCAGTCTTCAGGTGCTTTTACCTATAAGGGGATATACTGTATGTAATAGCACCAACTCACAAGGCTCCTGCGACAAAGTCTTGATGATGCCATCATACTGCAAATAGGGAGTGCTGAGAGAATTGCTGACATCAGTGAGAGAGACAAACACAGTCTCTGGATAAGTTTTTATCCTTGTCCACAGGTCTTGTGAACCTATAAATGTGAATGTGTCTTTTATCATAAATAAACATTTTAAACGGAAAGCACAATGATGATGGAGAATATATTATATTCTATAATAGGATACATGGAGTGGTGGTATTGCAGCCATCTTTTAAAAGGAAGGGGGCGCTAATTGTACCTACTGTGTAATGCAGGAGACGAGGTGACACTTAAAGTGTTACTAAACCCACAACAGTAAAATCGGTCAGTATATGCAGTAAAGAATGCTAGTTATACTCACTGTGGAACCTAAGAGGTTAATCCTCTGCATTGTGTAAAAATTCTGTTTGATCCTGACTTCTCTGATCCTCCCTTTCTTCCAGTGTCCCCCTCTTATCTCCTGATAAGACATATTGGTGGAGACACTCTGCACATGCTCAGTTTTGGTGTGTATTGCTAGAGAGGTTTTTATTTTTCTTGGGAGAGAGCATGTGATCAGCACAGGGCCAATTAGCACTGTCCAGACACTGTCTGCATCCTCCTAGAGCAGAAAGGAAACTCCTCCTACAAGCTTTAACCAGTGCTCTGTTGAACACTGATAGAAGACTGCTCCTACTGCTGATGAGAAAAGGTATTTAGCAGTTTATATTTACTAAAATAATTGCATTTCCATGTAGTGTGTACTGTGGGAGACCAGATATAGTGAATGTAGGGTCGTGGGTTTAGTAACACTTTAAAGGGGTAAGGTGCAGTAGTATGGACCTATGGTAACCAGGTGTCAAGGTCCTACCTTTTCCCAGAGGTTATGTTACTCCATGTGCTGGCATCCATCTTGGATTTCTGCTGAGCATGATGGGAATCTTTTATGCCTTTAGGTCTCTGAGGTCCATCCCCCAGAGGGGTGTGGCTGAGTACATATAAGCCTGGGATCTGCACATGCTCTTTGCACTTGTGTCTTGTGTCTTTGTCTTGCTACAGCTGTGTGTACTCTCGTGACTCTTCTGGTATTCTGACTCGGCTTGTGACTAAGACCATTCTCTGTGTTTTCCTTCGATCTGACCTTCCGTTGCTGAACCCGGCCCGTGACCTGTGATTCTCTGTCTACTGTTCTGTACTGTTTTGTCCCGTTGTTGTTGACCCGGCTTGCCTGACTACGCTATTGTCATTCTCACCAGCTACACGCCATTGGCGGCGACCATTACCGCAGCCGGGGTGTCTCGGGGGCCGCGACCTGGTTCCTGGCTGCGTCAAGTCCATCCCCACCATCAGGGGCCCTGGTGAAGGGCAGCCTGGGACTTAGACTCCGCGCCCTGAGGGACTTCGGTCTGTTGGTGGTGGTTGTCGTCAGCCAGTGCGTTACCCTGCCACTAGGCCTACCTGTCCGTTCCACAGCCCTGCCCTGACACCAGGTCCCACCGTTTAAGGTGGGAATCCATCTTATTTATAAATTGGGATGGGAACAGGGAGTAGTGGCATGTCAATATTTTCCATTCAGCATTCACGTGGAACAGCTTATCAAGATTGAGCACTAAAGTGCACAATGCAAATTATTGGGTTAACTATCAATCAAGTGATGCGCTTTACCTATGATTTAAACCAAATCAACCAACATAAATGTCTCTTAATGAGTGTCCATGTGTGGATAATCCTATATAGTTGTATGTCTTCACAGATGCTTGAATTGCAAATTACTTCTTAAAACACCTCATGCTTCTATACACTGCAAACCAATAAACATGTGTGTGCTCTCACCTGATGTATAGGACCAAAGCGCTAGGTGAGGTCATAAATGGCATGTGTCCCTTATATGGACTGATGTCTTGTGTTCAATGAGCATGAATCTCCTCCACTCTCTCAGCTCTCCTCCTCCATCAAATATGCACCAAAAAGAGATGACCAAATCATAGTGCTTTTTCCTTACAAAACATTTATTGATAAAACAATATCTAGTATTCCACTCACATGTATGATGGATTATATCGCATCTTGTAAAGTAACTCTAATATGATACTTCTAATGATACAGATCCTCCAACCGCTAGTCTGCAGCCAGCTGTATCACACTCTCCTGTCCTATGAGCGTCGTGATGTCAAAGCCCCTCACCTCTGACGTCATGATGCTCGTAGGACAGGAGAGTGTGATACAGCATAAGGTGTTCTAAGAAGTCATTTGCAATTCAAGCATCTGTGAAGACATACAACTATACAGGATTATCAGAACATGGACACTCATTAAGAGACATTTATGTTGTTGGTTGATTTGGTTCAAATCATAGGTGAAGTGTGGCACTTGATTGACATTTATGTTATATAACACATTTTGTATGGAAATGTGAATAGTGTGAGCTATTCACAACTTTATATCACTGGTTTTGTATAGCAGCTCACAAGATTTTGCACATTGCATATTTTTGGGTTACTTTTTTTTTTAATTAGATGCTATTTACTGACAGTTTGAGGTTTTTCTTTCACATACAAAACAGTCCAACAAAACAGCTTATGTCATCTGGGGTCACATTTTAAAAAGGTCAGCATCATATCATTTTGAAGAGTAGGACCCTTATTTTCATTTATTATTGTGGTATGATGGCACTGATGTATGTTTTTCACTAAGGTGATTATTTAGTGGTTTATTAAGACTAGTGAGCACTGTACTGCATTTTTGTTTGAATAGTTTTTCAAATTCTTTATTTAGACAAAAAAGTATCCATCAAACCACATCTTGACAAGACCAGTAGTAGTATCGTATAACAAGAAAAAACAATACAGGAAAATGTCATAAAGATCTATTGCAGATATGACAATGTACAAGGGTGCACAATATAATTCTCATTGAAATTTGTTTGAATTGTTTTATAAAACTATGGCTGTCCTGTGCCAGGGAGCCACAGACGTTGCATCCAGCCTTTCATACAAATGAATGGCTTGTGAAAACGATGATGCTTCTTTGCTTCGACATATACCCACAAATGCGTGTCTGACGTATTTTCCTGAACATGAAAGTTATGCTTTCAGGAAATAGACCAGACACGCATGTGTGTGTAAACACTGATGCAAAAAATTTTAAGTGTTTACAAAAGTACTGCTGTGTTCACCCATTCACTTCTATGGCAAGCTGGATACTGTACATATTGTATGCTGTATAGGATGCCTATAAATGAACCCTAACTACTGTATAATTTAGACTGGGTTTACTTCTATTTTAAATGACATTTCTGATATATTGATTTTATATTTATTTTTTGCCCTGTTAAATGACAATTCTGATATACTGATGTTTTTGCCAAGTTAAGTTTGTACAACTTCTTTTCAATTTTTACAAAAAAGATGTTATATTTGTATCATACCTCCTGGAGGTGCTCTCTGAATACATGTAAAGGTCCTTGTGGTTTGGATGCATCCCACAACTGGAGAGATCCATCTCCACAAGAAGTTACAAGAATGTTCTCACTGATCTCACTCCATGTTACATCAAAGAGGGCATCGCTCCAGTCAAAGCTGTAAGAGGCAAAATATGAAATGAAAAGTTTTGGACGGGAGAATGTAAACAGGTAAATAACAGTCTATGAAAAACTGAAGAAAATGTTCCAATTGTACAAGTTTAAAAAGATAAAAAAATCACCAGCCAAAAATTTTTTACTTTTAAGCTTTTGGGGGGCTTGAGTGAATTGTTAACCTCTTTCTCAATCTTTATTGCTGTCCAGAGAGGAGATTTCATTCAACTCCTAGCTACACTCACCAGCCATGTTATTAGGTACACCTTGCTAGTGCCAAGAAAATATCCCCTACACAATTACACCACCACCAGCCTGAACCGTTGATACAAGGCACGATGAATCCATGCTTATGCCAAAGTCTGACACTACCATCTGAATGTCGCAGCAACCAGCCTGCCCATTCTCCTGACATCAACAATGCATTTTTGTCCACATAACTGCCACTCACTGCATATTTTCTCTTTTTCGGACCATTCTCTGTAAACCCTAGAGACGGTTGTGTGTGAAAATACCAGTGGATCAGCAGTTTTTTAAATACTCAGACCAGCCCGTCTGGCACCAACAACTATGCCACATTCAGTCACTTAAATCCCCTTTCTTCCCTATTCTGAGGTTTGTTTTGAACTTCAGCAAGTTGGCATCAGCAAGTCTACATGCTTAAATGCATTGAGCTGCTGTCATGTGATTTGCCGATTTGTGTTACCAAGCAACTGGACAGGTGTACCTAATAAAGTGGCTGGTGAATGTATATGTCACAAATAAATCTTGGCTGTAAGATTAAAGTGGTTTTAAAGAAAGGAAATTTTTTTACTTTAATGCATTCACTGCATTAAGGTAAAAAATGTCCCAATAATTATGTTGCCCCCTCACCTCCCTATATACTTACCTGAGTCCTATCTCCTTACCTGAGCCCTATCTCCAGCATTGTGCCTACTTGCAGAGGCGCTGATCTGTGTTTGTATCCGCACAAGATACAGAGGCAGCAGTGGGAGCAATCGGCTCCTGCTGCTGTCTATCAAATTCTATGAGGCGGGAACAGGAAACAGGGCCAGGCCAGGCTGTGTGTGCCTGTTGCGCACACACAGTCCAGCTCGAAAGCAAGCCCACAGGTGTGTCCCCATAGCAAGCGGCATGCCATGGGGGCACACAAAGAATAGAAGGAGCTGTGAGTGCTGCAAGGGGACCCCAAAAGAGAAGGTTTGGGGCCGCTCTGTGCAAAACTATTGCTCAGAGCAGGTAAGTATAACATGTATATTATTTTAATAAAATAAAAATGTACCTTTACAACCACTTTAACTATTGACTACAAAGTGCATTTTATGTTATCATCGTTATGATATCAAAGGTCCCATAGTGAGTTCTCCACAGAAATGAAAGTACTATGCCCTCTAAATGGATTTCACATCAGATCCTAAACTAGAGAAATTCTTCCTGCTTTGGTTGCAGACATCAGTAAGCGTCCAGTAGGGAAACTTCCTCACCAATCTGAAGCAAAACAAATATTGTTCTGCTGTGATATGTACAAAATAACAACAATACATTCAGAGATGTGATGATGGGTAAGGAAAACATTTCAATCCTTACTAATGTAAATATAAAAAGAATCCATTTAAAATGTCAAAATATTGACATCATCAATTTTTTTTCTACAGAGTAATGGCAAGGTCATTTACAGTTCTCAAGACCTGAAGGGCGCCCTGAAATAGCAGGAATAAAATGATGGTGATCTATTGCATTAGTTCACATCTCCAAAAAAGAAAAAAAAAACACCCTTACAGCAAACCTAAATGTTGCCCCTTCAAGGCAAAGTAAAAGGTTGGCTTAAAAGTCCACTCCCTGCCCCAGAAATATGTAGCCCTTGCCAGATGAAGGAGAACACATGATTCTGTGCTTTCCTACCATGATGAAAGCACTGGGTACCTAAGCAAGATTAGGTTATGGGGGAAAGGGAAAAGATCTTTGACAGAGTAGGCTCCATTACAGACCAATTTGGAAATTTTAATATGACATAAACTTAAGAAACTTCAGGTGTCCTCCCAGATAATTATAATGGAAAAACTACAAAACTACTTAAAGAATGAGTTCACATTTCGTAACATATTACACGTTGCACCCATATTCAAGGTGTAACATGTAACATGTTACAAAAGGACCAGCTTCCGCTCCCCCCCTATCCCTGGCTAGCTGTCAGAATGTTAAAAAAAAAGTGGCCGTGATTGGCTCGGCCCACCCGGTTGCGTCACTCATTCACAGTATTCTGTGAATGGAAAGACTACAAGTCCCAAAAGAATTGCGGCTGTTAGCCTGTAGTTCTCAATGAACTACCACAGAGCTGTTCAGCACTGTGGTAGTTCATTGATTCTTCCAGTCAGAGTGTAACTGCCTGCCAGTACGAGCACACAGACACACTGACAGATCTGCAGGAGTCCTGCATGGCACCAGCTTTCCAGGCTTCCAAAACAAAAATAGTAAATGCATATTTTTTTGCCTGCAAAAAAATGTGCATTTATTATTTTTTGTTAAAAGGAGAACTTTAAGTGCACAAGTGAATTAGCACTTACACAGCACTTTTTGTTTGGGCTGTAGTGCGCAAAAAGGCCACATACACATTAGCTGTATGCGTCACATTCCAGGCATTTTTGGGTGTCCATGAGGCACAGGTGCAACATCCAGTCCTGCTACCAGTACGTTGTAAAAATCTATGACCGGCTGAAACACGCAGTGGCTGGACACAGTTGGATGCTGTACCAAGTGGTCCTTGCATTTAGGGCTGTAAGCATTCAGGGACATATGCACACAATACATATGGCCCTAAAAGCAAGCACCACTCAGTATAGCATCCAGCCACCGCATATTTCAGCCTGACATAGATTTTGACGGGCTGCTGGCAATGGGGAGGGATGCTACAGCTGTGCCTTGCAGGCACCTGAAAATGCCAAGATGTAACACATAAGCCAAAATCCTGGATTGCATACGGCCCTGGATGACAGGGGAGTGCAGAAAAGCACGTAGCAGCAGTGGAGGGTGTGGGCTAGCTGGAGAACCGGTTACTTTGCCCAGAGTGAGTTGTGGGACCTTAGTCCTGTGTGAGTTCCCACCCTGCAACTGGGGGTCCAACGGAGGACAGTCTGAGGAACATAGGTCGTGCATGGGTTGGGTTATCTAGAAAACCTGTTACTTTGCCCTGAATAGAGGGAGGGACCTTATCCCTGTGTAAACTACCACCCTACTGATCTGGAACTTTTCAATACATCGATCATTGCTGGGTTCCAGCAGGAGAATAAACGACAGGTTCTCCAAAAGTTCAGTTTTGGAAACATCACTTTAAAAAGGAACTTTAGATTACAAATTTATAACATATCAGATTTGTCATGCGTCAACTGCTTTTTTACAGTGTTAAGTTTATAAATGGCAGATTGACAGGTTCTTATATACCCACCACTGTTTATAAACATCATTGTGGAAACAGCCCTTGGGCGGTCATTGTTCCCATTAATGGCTGTCAACTGTACAGTCATTAGACATTAGTTCACAGACCCTGTGTACTGAGCAGATCTGTAGTATGTGATCACTATGATAACCAATCCAAAAGATTGTACCCCCTTCGTGGCCAGGGCATGTTTTGCTATTCTTCACTGTGCTACTTTAACTGGCAATTGCTTGGTCATACAACACTGTTTCAAATAAAATGTATATTTTTTCACACAAATAGAGCTTTCTTTTGGTGGTATTTGATCACCATTGACCACCAAAAGAAAGATCTACCGGCTAAAACCAAAAGAGTATAAACTTCATTTGGGCACAGTGTTGGATGACAGAATAACTCTCAGTCAAACTATTTTAACACTTAACTCAGAACAAAATGGTCTGGCAAGGATAAGGTATTACAGGCTGGTACTCAAGTAGCTGTCACAAATATTGAATGCATAAAAACGCAATAAAATAAGTTACCTTTTGATGCAAACAAGTCCAGCTTCGTTTTGTTCTAATAAAAATAGACTACCACAGCCTAAGGAAACCAAAGGAGTAAACATTGTGAGTAAATATTAAATCACGTGTTTTTCAGAGTAAAGCAAATAAACATTTAAAATTCTGTTTTGACAATAGAGAGTCTCTTTAAAATGTGCCATTGTTATTAATCACATCATGTACAGTTTATCATAACAGTTGTTAACGTCATTTTCTGCAAGGTGTAAAAACACAAATCTACTAATATGAATCAACACATTTTAACTGACTGATCAAGAATTCCTCCTAATGTGTAAAGAATTTCAAAATAGAACAAAGCTTCCATGGAGACTATGCCTGAAATTATTTCACAGTTATATTTTTTTTCCTCTGTGTGTTAGCAAACAATACAATTACAAGATTATCTGCTGAGTTATTAAAAAAAAATTAGCAGTTTTTTCCAGGAGCCTTTTAGTTGGGTGTATAGTTTCTATATGATGGCTGTTGTCAGCTGTCCTATCCGTATTCAGAAACAGAGCATTATCTTATCTAGTATTGAAGTTACAATTACTGACCTCCAATTGTAAAATACTTGATTCTGGGCTGTCATGGTGATCCAATGTGCTCAGTACTTTTTAAGTCCCTGACTCAGAATAAGACCCCTTTCACATGATCCTGATCGGACCCTCCATTCACCCCTATGGACCGGCATATGTAAACAGACTTGTGTCCTTTTACACCCACCTACCTCCAATCTGATCCAGTCCACTAAAAAAAAAAAAAACGGACAGGATCCATCACCCTCCATTCAGGCAGATCAGAGAGCAGTCGGTCCATAGAGCAGAGCAGAGCATAAACACTCTGCATAAACTGAGCAGACACGGACCTGCCATTGGACTGCTTCAATCAACAGATCAGCAGACATATCCCCTAATATCTAAACGGAGTCGACCCCATGCGAAAGGGGCCTTAGTATGCATATTAGAAGTTCTGCATTCACTGAGACTTTCCTGAAAAGTACGCTTGTTTTATGTCACTTTGTCAAATTCACAAAACAATGTATGTCTAGTTACTGTTTTTAACCAGTAAGATTTGCCATTTTGACATTTAAATAATAGCAATCTTACAGGGACATGTTCTCACTGGCTTTAACAATTGTCTCTTACTGGACTAATTTCTACTAAATAAGTTTATTACTCCAATGAGCAGAGCCCTCTGATTCCTCTTGTACCAAATTTTATTGTAACTGTAATGTCTGCCTTCAGTTTGTAAAGCGCTGCAGAAACTGTTGGCGCTATATAAATCCTGTTTATTAGTAATATTTCCTACGATCATCAAATTAATTTGGTATTCCCAATGCACTATTTTCCTGATGCATGCTACTCTCATGAATGAAAAACATTGCCCTGGAGGAAAAATAGCCTAGTAACATTTGATTTTGGTGCGATTTGCCCAGAACAAATTTACATGTAGTTTTTCAGGATGAATAACTGAAATGTTATTCAAGAATGGAGAACTTTCAACCAGGAAAGAAATTTGCCAGGTGCTATCACACATTCCTAACTAGCTTGTCAAAGGGGCTAGAAAATGCTTTGAAATTATTTTTTTTTTAAGTCAGTGTATATGTTGATAAAGGTTAAAGTTATATTAACCAATACAACTGAAAAAAACAGTTTGTTAAAAGAATACAACATGTATATGTTGTTTTCCAGAAAAAGTCCATTTTATGGAGATGTACTGAACCAACACTTGACAATATACATGTCATATACGAATTCCTTTACTAGGTACCTGGCAGCCCAGTATACTTATAAGGCTAAGGGCTCATTCAGATGGGTGTCTGCAATTCTTTACTCCTCTTACCGTATTTAATAGTTGTCAACAATGTAAGCAGTCGCTTTGTAGCCAACAAATAAATACAGCACGGGGAGCTAAGAGTGGAGTGTGGCTGATATATTCTTTCATATTTCTGCTGGGGAGTAGAGACGGACTACAGTGGCTAGTACCTGAATTGTCCATGTACATGAGGGGTGAGTCTTGAGCAGAGCTGTGGATTTACGTATGAATCTGCGGTTCTTGCCAGCACAGAAACTTGCCTTGCACATGCAACCAGATCTGTACCGTGTAAAGCTAGAGAGTGCGAAATCAGGCTCACTTATGCATAGAAACCAACCCATTTTTATTGCCAAAGCTTAATTGAACAAGCTGATGTTAGAAGCCGATTGGTTTCTATGCAGAAGTGAGCCTGATTTTGTGATCTCCAGCTTTAGTAAATAATGTAGCCATTTATATGCACTCAGAGTATGTAGTGTGCCCCTGGACACACACAATTATATTTTCTCTGAACACATAGTTGAATTTTACAATTAAAATTTATAACATGCATTTATGTATGTGTCCCCATCAGATTTCCCCTCTATTCCTTTTTCTGGAGACAACTCAAATTTGGGATTTTCTTTCATTTTATTCATGTACATAATAGTCACAGGACAGAGTGAAACAGGGACACAGACAGAATTAAAAACCTGATAGAGGTTTTAATCCCTTTCTACTATATCAAAAGTTTAAAAAAAAGTTTTGGCTGCAGTTGCATTTAAAAAAAAAAAGAAAAACAACAAGTTTCCCACAGATGAATTTGCACATTTATGCAGGTACACTGTGAACTCATGGATCGGGGTTTCAGACTTTCTCTCCAAGGAGTACAGACAAAGCACGGTAATATTCCACACCAAGGAAGTGTCACTTCACTTGTGTCAACCAAATTTAGGATTAGGAGAATCAATTATGTGACTTATTTTCTTTTAAGGCTCATGGAACTACAAATACATTACTAGGATTTGGGCAATCAGAAAAACTCTTCTTCACATTCATGATCGTGTTAACCCTTCATATAACTGAAGTTTAAAACATTGCTTGCCCCTCCTCATAAGCATGCTGCATTCTGTTTGTCAAGCAGTTTTGCGTAAATAATTTTTTTTATGTCCTTCGAAGTGTTCATGTGATGTCTAAGCTCTGGCTCCCTTGTGGCAGCGAGCAGCTGCTGAGAGGGAGTTCCAAAAACAGGGCGAATGAATGGAGGCCGACAGAGGATATCACGGTTTCGGGAACAAGCCCGAATGTTCAGTGGCTCGCTGACACTAGGGAGCTGCAGCTTAGACATCACCAAATGAAATTAAAAGTTATATTAGCCTTTACTTCCACTTTAGGGCCAGTTCACACTACAAAAATGCACTCCTGATAGGTTTTTGCTTACAGTTCACACCACACGCAGTTCCGGTGCAGTTTGCTATGTTCCAGTATGGTTCTGTGCAGACAAAATACAGCATGTTTTTTTTCTGCACCTGGAACTGACTGCACTACTGTGAACTAGGGTCATTGGAATACATGGAAAACACTGTGCATGCATTTTTTATGCAAAAAAAAAAAAAGCGCACTGAACTGCATTTAGTGTGAACTAGACCTAAGGCTCCATGCACACTGGGCATTTTAATAACGCTGGTAACCTTAGCTGTGTAAAGTTACATTAAAAACGTGAGTTTTTCAGCGTTTTTGTATTAGCGTTTATCAGCGTTTTTTTCATTTGGTCAAAAAAAGTCCAAAAACACCGGTTTGCCATGATTTACCATGTTTTTCAGTGTTAGAGCATTTTTACAGCTAAAAAACTCCTCTAGAAACCCACTAGTTCTGGGTTTCTTTTCCAGCCAAAAAACATTGAATACAGTCTATGTGTGCATGGATATATAGGATAACATGCTGGGGGGGTTTACTGGCTGTAGAAAAAAAAATGTCAAAAGCCAGAAACAGCCGCTGTAAAAACGTTTAGCGTGCATGAGGACTGACAGGGGAAGAAGAAGCACGGCCGCGCTGTTTTCAAATCTGACAGTACAGTGAAGCTGCTTCTTCCCGTCAGAGAGAGGGGTGGGGCAGCGGGTGCAGCTATGGGAACATGTTCCCAAATGTGAACTTATCCTAAAGCAAGCCCACCCAAGGCAGCCTTAGCACATATGTTAATGGAAAATGGTTAAGGTGGGCTCAATGTCCTGTTTTTACTACCCCCCACTGCAAGTGTTATCGGTCTCTTTCAGTATTAGGGCTAGTTCACACTAGATGCAGTTCAGTGCGCTTTTTTTCTGACAGCCAATCACAGTGGTCACATGCAGCCCAGCCAGAAAGGGTTAAAATAGCACAGCCATGGCATAAATGTGAACACATGCTCCAATCACATTCATGAACCAATCACTAGCCCGTGGTTGTGCACTGTATTCAGATGTCAAAAAAAAAACATGCATTCAGAAAGTGGCAGTATCTCCTCCTGAAAGCCTGTCAGCTACTCCTGTACCACTGTGAAAAGTGATCCATGGTAGATCACTTTTCAGAGTCTGCCACAAATGTAAGGGTTTGTTCACACCAGGTGTGGAGAGATTGTGTTGGGCAGCTATTTATGTGCAGTCCCACCAAAAGACAAATCAAAATGCCTTGTCTATGTGTCTGGTTCACACCACTGCTTTCCAATGGAATGCTGAAAAAAAAAAAGTATGACTGCCTATACTTTTCTTCGGTGCAGTGTGAGGCAATCCACAACCTGGCAGCCAAAAGGACTTGAGTGTGGCATTTTAATAACGTTCGTTAAAAAAATAAAGAGAAGTACACGACATGATTGGTGCATCTGCACTGCAGATATCCAGCCAGCTCACATTGCACACCAGTGTGAATGGACCCTAAGGCCCTGTTCACACCTGAGAGTAGCAGCCTTCCCACTTGTTTTCTTTTTTTTTTTTTTTTTTAGTGTTTTTCATGCATTCCACCTAAGGCTGCCCATTCGCCCTACACATGACAACTGACCCAGAACCTTTTCTGTCGTGGCGCATCAGGCATTTTTTCAGTGGGCATTTTGACGAGTTTGTCTGCATTTTGTTACTCAGCAAACAATGCATCTGCTACCTGCGCTTGGGGCACCCTTAGCAATTAATGGTACAGCAAGCACAACCCCCGATTTCAGCACATTTCCGATACACGATAAAATGCACATTTGTGTTTTGTCACACACTTAGGAAACGCACAGGTGTGAATTCAGCCTCAGTAGTTGCAGGGCAGTTGCGGTGTGCCCCTATTCACTTGATTTAAATCGGTAGCAAAGGCTGATTTTTTGTTTTTTTTTAAATCTTCTCCATGCAAGGCAAAGTCAAAATGTACTATTATGCATCGTGTGCAGGTGCCAGTGATGTCACCAGCTGCAGAGCCAAAGAATTTCTCCTAAATGGTGCCCATTACGGAGATATTTCTTGTACCTACAGGTAAGCTTTATTATAAGCTTACCTGTAGATACAAATTAAAAAAAATGTCCTTTCAGAACCTAGATTGTAAGCTCGAAAGAGTAGGGCCCTCTTACCCCTCGTACGTTGTTTGTTATTGTTGTACTGTGCCATGTATTGTCCCCCCCTCTATTGTACAGCGCTGAGCAAACCCTTTGGCGCTATATAAACTCAATGTAATAATAATAACCCTGCTCATGCTCTGTGAACGATGTGTCCTTTGGACACAGCTGATCACAGAGTGAGGTAAAGGGCCAAGCAGAGCTGCCCTTTACAATGTGTCTACTCACAGCTGATCACAGTGTAAAAAGACATGCAGGTTATCGTATTTTCCTTGCACGCTGTGACAGCGTTGGGAAAGGAGAGCTGGCATATTTACACTGATAATCAGTGCAGCCTATCTGACCATCAGAGTTTTGCTTTTCAAAATTTGCGGTCTTTTTCTTTTTAGCAGACAACTCCAGTGGTGATTAATTACCACCAAAGAAAGCTTTCTCAAAAAAGTGATATAAATTTCATTTGGGTACAATGTTGCATGACTGTGCAATTGTCAAAGTACAACAGCACGGAAAGCTGAAAATTGGCCTAGGCAGGAAAAAGGTTTAAGTGCCCGGTAGGCAAGTGGTTAACTTTTGCTGTGGTTTCGAAGCAAACCATCACGGTGCAAAATACACTATATTGCCAAAAGTATTAGTATCAGGTGTTCACCTCCATGGCCACAGGTGTATAAAATCAAACACCTAGGTATGCAGACTGCTTCTACAAACATTTGTGAAAGAATGGGTCGCTCTCAGGAGCTCAGTGAATTCAAGCTTGGTACTGTGATAGGTTGCCACCTGTGCAATATGTCCATCCATGAAATTTCCTTGTTACTAAATATTCCACGGTCAACTGTTAGTGGTATTAAGTGGAAGCAACTGGGAAAACCAGCAACTCAGCCACAAAGTGGTAGGCCACATAAAATGACAGAGCGGGGTCACGCATCAAGCGCACAGTGCCCAGAAGTCGCCAAATGTCTACAGAATCAATAGCTAAACACCTCCAAACTTAGGGTGGCCTTCAGATTAGCACAACAGTGTGTAGAGAGCTTCATGGAATGGGTTTTCATGGCTGAGCAGCTGCATCCAAGCCTTACATCACCAAGTGCAATGCACAGCAGCAGATGTAGTGGTGTAAAGCATGCTGCCACTGGACTCTAGAGCAGTGGAGACGTGTTCTCTGGAGTGATGAGCACACAGAGGATCACCAATATGGGTCCCAAAAGTTTTAATGAACGATCAGTTACAGCAAGGCAACATTTCGGAGTCTCACAGGACCCCTTCATCAGGCATGGATCCTTCAAGATTCCTTCCTTTCCTTCCTGTAACTATGCGATCGTTCATTAAAACTTTTGGACCCATATTGTGATCCTCGGTGTGCTGACATTCTCCCTTGCTGATTCTGTATGGTTCCAGCCAATGGTCGCTGCAACACCCACTTATACACACAGCCATTTTTAATGCAGGAATGTGTGCGTTTGGATTGTACACTTGCACTCTGGAGTGACAAATCATGCTTCTCTGTCTGGCAATCCGCTGGACGTATATGGGTTTGGCGGTGGCCAGAACGGTACTTGCCTGACTGCATTGTACCAAGTTTAAAGTTTGGTGGAGGGGGGATTATGGTGTGGGGTTATTTTTCAGGGGTTGGGCTTGGCCCCTTAGTTCCAGGGAAGGGAACTCTTAAGGCCTCAGCATACCAAGACATTTTGGACAATTTAATGCTCCTAACTTTGTGAGAACAGTTTGGGGTTGGCCCCTTCCTGTTCCAACATGACTGCACACCAGTGCACATAGCAAGGTCCATAAAGACATGGATGAGTGAGTTTGGGGTGAAGGAACTTGACTGGCCTGCACAGAGTCCTGACCTCAACCCAAAAGAACACCTTTGGAATGAATTAGAGCGGAGACTGCTAGCCAGGCCTTCTGGTACGACATCAATGCCTGACCTCACAAATGCTCTTCTGGAAGAATGGTCAAACATTCCCATAGACACACTCCTAAACCTTGTGGACAGCCTTCCCAGAAGAGTTGAAGCTGTTATACCTGCAAAGGGTGGGGGTCAACCCAATATTAAACCCTTCGGATTAAGACTGGGATGCCATTCAAAATAATGTGCGTGTAAAGGCAGGGGTCCCCATACTTTTGGCAATACAGTGTATGTACAGCCCTGCGTAGCTGCATGCTATTTAGGTGGTTGGTCAGGTGGCATAAAACCCCCAATCAACTGCTCTCTGGTCACCCCTAGGAACGTCTACAAGCTACATTCAGTGGCCTTACAGGAAAGAGCCTGCTTTCAACGACAGCACGAGCCGAACCCTAACGACAGGAATGCCCGCCTGCTCAAGAACAGTGATAAAGCCTCCTTCACCTGATATGCCATAGTTCTGGGAGGCTGCACAGGCCAGCCGGGATGGGACGTATGGAGAGAACTCCACAGCATAGCCGTGCCTGGCAGGGAGTCTGAGCGCTCGGGTCACACCGCCAGCTGATGCCATAACCTGCAGCCTAGCATAGCCACCCGCAGCGTGTCTGTCTCGGCCCCAACAGCGACTGTCTACATTACACGTAACGGGAAATGACGTGCTTGTGTTCTATGAGCCATTATATACACCGCAGCACTACCGCTTCCTACAATGGGAGGAGCGAAGCATTCTGGGAAGGCGGAAGACGAGTTCCTACAATGGGAGGAGCGAGGCATTCTGGGAAGGCGGTACCGGAAACCGAGTTCCTACAATGGGAGGAGCGAGGCATTCTGGGGAGGTAGAGGACGAGTTCCTGCAACAACGCTGACATTTATCTCCTCTCTACCTTCCTCTGGACCAACACAAAAGTGAGAGTATACGCCATAGCTCCCTCTGGCCGCACCTGGGTGTACTGCTTTTCAGAATGAAACGTAAACTGCATGGCGTTATGTCTGCCAACGTCCAGTGTAGCATACACAAACCCCATCTTCTTAAAGGGTTAGTTCACCTTTACAAAAAAAAAAAAGCCTGTGTGGGAAAGGGTTGTTTGTAGATAAAAACGAACTGTGCAGCTCTGATTAAGGCTACTTTCACAATGAGGAGTCTTCAAGAGTTTTTGCGTTACAAAAAGCGCCTGAAAAGCTCAAGAAAACTGCTTCCCTTTGTATGTGTATGTCTATCTATGTATGTTTTCACACTGAGGCGTTGCATTTGCAGTGTAAAACCTGCTTAGAGCATCATTGTGCATGTTTGAGGAGTTAAAAAAAAAAAAAACAAACACCTCTTCCATTGAAATCAATGGCAAACGCCTCAAAAACGCCACTGAGAAGCGGTTTTGGTGCAGTTTTAAGTCACATGCCCTTTAAATAACACAGCAAAAACGCCTATGCAATTTTGGAGGTGTTTTTGCGGCGGATCAGTGTGGCAGTAGTCTAAGTCCCCCGGTCATATCAGCTGCGATTTTGCATGCCAGGCGACTTGCAAATCGTATGCCAAGACACACCCTATTGTCCACAATTACAGCGGTCAAATCAGTGCGTTTCCAACTTGGTCGGAGCCGCACCGATTTCCAAAGTAGTACATGCACTACTTTTTGTGCAATTTGCATAGACATCTGTGTTGCAAATCGCACTTTAAATTGGCATGTCCCCTAACTTTGAAATCGTGCGACTTCACTGTAAGTCACACGATTTCAAAGTCGGACTTGATGTAACTGGCCTGTTAGGCTTCAATCACATCTGAATGTAGCATTTTTGTGCAATTTTTTTGCACATTTTGTTACGCCAGAAATACGCTCTTGATTGCACGTCAAAACACGCAATTTGTGTGTTTCAATGTACTTCTATGTGAATAAAAATGTGCCAAAAATGCATCTGCCTGAATGGAGCTGTAAAAGTAGCTTTTTTAAGCTTCAGACGACTTGGAGTGGAGATGTGAACCATCTCCATAGAATAATATTGATTTTTTGGCACTCCGATCATTTTGGAGATTCAAGCTTTACGCTACAAAGCACTCAGGTGTTAATGGGGCCTAAAGCTGAATATAGCCCTTGCTATTGGTGTAGGCCATTTATGTACCTTCTGAATCCCAACAGGAATACTCTCAGGATGTTGCTATGATGTTGCTAAGTGAGGCCTATTCGTTGCTGCTTACCTCCATCACAGGAGTGAGCTATTTCTCTGATTCATGCCTCCTCACATGCTCTTTCTCTTCCCTGATACAGTCGCTCTGAGCTCAGCATTTGAGAGCTCACTCCTGTGGTGGAGGAGGTGAGCAGTAAGAACTAGGCCTCACATAGCAACATCCTGGGAGTATTCCAGTCAGGCTTCAGGAGGTATGTAAATGACCTACACCTAGAGCAGGGACATTTTTCAACTATAAGCCCTGTACACGCCGGCTGAATATCGCCCAGTGTGTACACCTGCCTGCCTGACAGAAGCTAGATGAACGGCCGCTTTCTATCAAATGGACAAGCTGGAAAACCAGCATCCAGTCGGCATCCGATCAGTGCTGGCAGCCAATGCCTGTGAATGCTGATCAGTGTGTCCAGGCAGGGAGGCAGTCCCCCCTTTCAGAACACACTAGCTCAGCCGGAAAGGTTATATAAATGTGTAGAGCTGCACTGCTCAAAAACACTAAGACATAACATGGCATACATCAAGTCCAAAAACACATGTGTAAAACTTCAACATAAAAGCCCAGGAGGAAGGAAAAGGAGGAAAAAAACCTTCAGCAAGTGTGGGTGCTAAAAAAAAACATATTCCTGCTAGAGAGTGAGCCCACAATCCCAGTGCTGTAAATCTTTTAATGGTGTGCATCACCATGGTGACCATATGAAATAGGTGGACCTTCATGTGTATAAAAAACAGGTCAACCAGGAATCTCCCCTCCTAATGATGGTGAAATAATGGCCTCTCCTCTATGGATAATCCTCCCTTCATATATGGTCACTGTGTCCTCCAAAAAGAACCTTTTAGCGGAATAGCTGGCTCTGTAGGTAAAACTCACAACCACATAAAGTGACCATAGTGCAGCACGTTTCTTAAAACCTCAATAAAGTTGATTAAAAATCCATTCACATGTTACAGTATTAAAAACCAAAGTATGACAGAAGTAATCAAGCTGTAAGATACACTAAGCAGTGTCTCCAACCGTGCTAGTGGTATTCCAGCTCTGATGTCACCTGGCTCCTCCCCACGCGTATCGTCACAAACCACATTATCTGTTGCTGGAGGTGGGTCACACGACCACTGTGGCTGCTTTTGTCACATGGGGAGAATAACAGTATATGCTGAGCTAGTAAGAAGCTTTGCTTGTACATCACCCGCCACAGCAGAGAGCTTGTGAGCAATGATATGGCCACATCTTGCAGCTTGATTACTTGTCATACAGCGGTTACCCAAACCCCCCCCCCCCCCCTTCATAACCAGGCCATTTTTTGCTTTGAGGTGCTGCCCTACTTTAACTGACAATTGTGTGGTCATGCTACACTGTACTCAAACAAAATTTATATCTTGTATTGGGTGTTCTATGAGTCTCAGAGCTGATTGCTGGGTGCCACAACCAATCAACGGCCTGCACCCGGTGATTGGTATGTGCTGTGACGAAGCACAGCTCAGCCAGTTGGGCATGCTAGCGCGCCTACCCGGAAATGTAGAACCACATTTATATACGTGATTCTGTGCAGAGCGGCCACCCTGTAGCACTAGAGCTACAATGAGCTGGTCTTTAAGTGGTTAAGGTAAAAAAAGTTTTTAGGTTTAGTATCACTTCAAATTAATTTTGTATTGTTTGAGGAAAATAGTATAAGGTGTGCCAAATTCTGTACATTTGCTATACAATTACATTTTTTGATGCTAAAAAATGTCCTGTGTTCTGCTGCTTATTGGACCTTTTTTTTTTAATAAATACAGATGGTGCGTAAGTGACTTCAGAATGCATATTGTGGAAGAGTACAGGTGCTTTCTAACACAAAAAGGACATCAAGGACAAGTAGGTTACAAAATCTTGTTATTCAAAGAGGTTGCTATTCATAGAGGACGGGTTCCTTGATTTTGGAGTAAAAGGCATTATGCGTATATCTTAATTATATAGGTGACATGTTTTTATAAAATAGAATCTGACTTGTAGAATGGATTTGGAATACTTCTCTTGTGTAAGTAGACATAACCTTTCAAACTTGTCAAGTTGTAGGAGGAAATTTACTAAAACTGGTGCAGCTGTGTATGGTAGCCAGTCAGCTTCTCACTTCAGTTTGTTCATTTAAGATTTGACAGTAAAACCTGGAAGATGATTGGTTTCTAGGCAAAGTTGCACCAGCTTTTGCACTGTCCAGTTTTAGTAAAGCTGGCAATAGTTCAGCAGGGACCAGTCCAATTTCAATCAGTGTGTGGCCATCACTGTTCAACAGAATGGACAAATTGGAAACCGTTTGTTGATCAATGCATTCTGACAGCGCAAGGTCCCGCTGTAAGAATGCAGTGTCCAGGCAAAGGGGACTTCTTGATCCCCCTTTTTGCATGGATGGAAGGATTTGTTTGCTGACTGAACAAAAAAAAAATTCCTTTTCTATGGCCAGCTTAACTCATGAATGAAGATACAAGATGCGTTCAAGTCAAACCAGAACTTTTGAGTTTATACAATAAAAGAACAAATTTCAAGGAGTGAAAACTCCATTTATTTTTTCAACATACTCCCCTATTACATTTATACACTTATCTAAACGTTTAATGCCTGGAAATCTTCAGCATAGAAAGATTTGTCAGTACGTCTGAACTATTCTAGGACAGCCTACTTCAAACTTTGTCATCATTGTGTTCACTGTTCCCACAGCAAGATTTGTCTCTTGTGCAATTTCAGGACAGGTTATGTGTCGATTATCTAGGATCAGGCATTCCATTTGCTGAATGTTCACAAGAATGACTGCTGTGGGCTGGGAGCCACCAAGGCCAGGAACGTCCCTGATGGACATACGGCCATCTTAGAAATTTTTACAGCACTCATGTATCTTACTGTGACTGAGCGTCTTATCACCGTACTATGCTTGAAGTCTTCTGTAGATATCCATGGGTTTTACACCTTCGTTTAAAAGAAACTTCATCACTACACACTGTTGTCTGCCATCTTGATTAAAGGTTTCTGGACTGGCCTGTGACATGTGCATCACCTATCAGTAATAGGACACACTTTCCACTAACTACTGCTTGAAGTACCGTCATGCTAGCATCTTTTTTTAGACCTGTTTGACTTGAACGCCCCTCGTATAATGTATAAATATAACGTCTAAGTACTATATACCTTTGCACCCTGGCCTGAGTCAGCTTAATTTGTAAGTTGGATAGGCCTCTCTTCCTTCTGAGATCTGCAGTAACTAGGTGTGCAGGTACACAACTGCTAATGCTTTTGACTTCAAAATGTAAATATATTTACAGCATAAAATTGCATTGAATGCTTACTAAACAGATCAAAGCTAAGATAGCATTTTATTTTTCCCACTTCAGGTGAGTAAAGCCCCATTCACACTTGCTAATGGGGCCATCTGCAATTGGCTGTGGGAGTCTGATTTGCGTTCCCTATGATTAGCTGTGGAAGAGAAGCCACATTGAAAACAATTGAAGGCTGACAGCTCCCACAGCTTTTTGCAGCCAATTGCATGCAATTGCTCAAGCAATCTGCATCCAGAGCTGATCATCTGCAAGTAACCTCTGCATGAGCGATTACCTGTGATCAAAAGCTATGAAGCTGTCAGTCTCCCATTGCATTTAATGGGGCTTCTCACCTGCAGCTAATTTGAGGGAACTACGCTTGATTTCCCACAACTAATCATAAACATTCCCTTTCACAAATGTGAATGGGGGCCTTAAATCATGTCTGCCTTTGTCAGAAGAACTATGATGGGCATTCTTCAAACCTTTTCAGCAGTTAAAAAACTTTCAGCAAGATCCTTAGTTTTCTGTCAATGCTGAGGCTGTAGACCAGCCTTTCTCAACCTTTGCAACACAGAGGAACCGTTGAGATAACTTTCCAGCCTCAGGGAAGCCCTGCTACAAATGACTGTATGTACAACTTATGATAATGTACATTAGTGTGATGGTCAGTGGGAAGAATGCTTATTACACTTGTAATCATTAGGAATAATCACCCACTTACAGATAGCTAAAAAGATGAATGGTATCAGTGGGAACTTATTTGAGAGGCTGAAATTGCTGATTGCTTAAGGAATCCCTGGTAACCTCTAGAGCAGCGGTTTTCAAACTGCGGCCAGGGGCCCAGATGTGGCCCTTTGCTTGCCTTTATTTGGCCCTTGGGGCACTATTACACCAAGTAACAACAATGATGGGATGCCATTCCTCCCACTGACACCACAGATGGAACTATTCTTCCAATTGATACCAACAATGGGGCCTTCTCCCTCCCATTAAAAACAATGCTTGGGCATTGTTTATGCCCACTGATGCTAGGGCATATACTACTCAAACTGGCCACAGGCCCGCTAAAGCCTGAAGGGCAGTTAACTGGCCCCTTGCTTAGAAATGTGGAGACCCCTGCTCTAGAGGAACCCTAGTTGAAAAACCCTGATGTAGACTGTGTTGCTCTGTGCTTGTACTATGTGTCTGTATTTGCCAGAATATCTGAATTTGTTTGTTTGCACACTGAATCACATGGCACTTTCATAGTTTTTCCTCTTCTACTTCTATATCACTGTTTATATTACAAGAGCTTGTGATTGGTGGTCTTTATTGTGCAGGTTGAATTTTTGTATTGTATTTAGCATTAGGGTATTGACTGCCTGCTATTGAATATTTTTGTTTTCCATTCATTTTTATTAAGTTTTTTGTAGTTTACATTCTTCAATACAATAGTAGTACAAATGAATACAAGATAGTACAGAAAGAAAAATAAGAAAGGTATCAAGGCACAATGTGTTCCTGAGATGACATTCTTCTACACGATGTTACAATTTAATGCTTAAGGTACTAAATTTATACATTTCTTAACTTCATGAAATCTCCCACGGGACCCTCCCACACCAAGGTCCCCCAACTGGGCCCAGGGAAAACTCCCAGAACCCACTGGCCCTGAGGATCGATCACCCTGCCACCCAGGGGGGAACCCGCCTATCGGCCCGTGGTCCCATGCCCCTCCCCACAGCAGCCAACATACTGCAAACCAATCAAAAGTATAGATAGAAAATAGGTAAGAAGGAGTCAAGGAGAAAAAAAAGGGGGGGGGATAAAGGAGAGTCAGCGAGTCCACACTACGGCTCAAGGGGGGCATCAGCTACCCCGATTGAGCAGAGCCTGTAAGATAGTCAATCCAAGGTTCCCAAGTTCTGTCAAAATTTGATACCCTGTCCTGCAGAATGGCAGATAAGCGTTCGTTCAACATTATCCATGACAATTTAGACTTTGCCAAATCAAAAGGGATCACAGGCGACTTCCAACATTTCGCTAACGTGATCCTTGCTGCTATAAAGATGAATGTTATGAGGCGTTGAGATGGTCTTGGGGACCCTTTCGCAGGATAGCCCAATAAAGCCTGTCGTGGGGATTTAACCAAATTCACCCCTGTAATGGAATAAAGGAGGGTATAAACTTGGATCCAGAATCTATGGACCTTCGGGCACATCCACCAAACATGATAAGCTGTCCCTTCCTTGGCCACAGCCTCGGAAGTAAGTTGATGAAGCATCTGGAATCCAACGGGCTATCCTGGCTGGGACCATGTACCATCTCAATAAGACTTCATAATTAGCCTCTATTAGAGATGTAATCAAAATCGCCTTGGTGGCCCCCTGGGCAACTTTGTGCCACTCTGCAGGTTCAAGGTAGGTAGTTTACCATCCTGACAGGACAAGATAATGTATACCTTCGATATATACCCTGAACATATATTGATATTCAAACATAAGCGTTCCGTAAATGTATTAGTCATGAAATCAGAACCCCATTTCAACGAGGAAATAAAATGACCTATTTGGGAATAACAATAGTATTCAGTGGGTGGCATATCATATTTTTCTATAAAATAACAAATGGATATAATCCCTCTATGGTCATAAAAGTCTGCTATGCGTAAAAGCCCTTTATTTGTCTATCATGTAAATGCTTGGGGGAGGCGACCCGGGGTGAATGCAGGATTTGCCAGTAAAGTCCCAGTGGCATGTGGGCTGATCGAAAGAGAACCTATCCCACATATTCAATATAAATGATAAGGTGGAGCATAGAAACGGAGGGCGAGCTTTGGAAGGGAACCATAGCAAATGGGAGACTGGGGCAGTGAGCAAGATTGAAGCTTTAAGCCGTATCCAAATGGGGCGGCTGTGTTTCTTATGGTAAATGATCAGGGATGCTATCTGAGTTGCGTGATAATAACGCAACAGATCAGGGACCCCCAGTTCCCCTTGTAGCCTAGGGGTGTGTAGGGTTTTTTTGTTCACCCTAGGTCTCTTGTTTCTCCAAATATACGCAGTTACTGAGCGTTGAAACTTCTTTAGGTCCAATATATTTATAGGCACTGGAAGTGTCCTAAAAAGATATAACAATCTAGGTAACACATTCATTTTGAGCGAGTGCAGCCGGCCAAACCATGAAGGGAGGCTAATCAACCAGCACGCCATATCCTATGAGAGTGTTTTATATAGTAGGGGGAAGTTCTGTTTGAAAATTCAGAGTTAGCTTTATTCCTAAATAGGGAAGAGTAACCGGTTGCCATTTAAATGGGAAAGAGTTTTGGATGGCCCGGACCATTCTCTCATCCAGGGAGATGTTTATCGCTTGGGATTTGTGGTGATTAATGCAAACCCCAGATAAAGGAGTTCAGGACGATATAAAGGTTAGGAATAGAGGTAATTGGGGAGGAAAGGAGCAGCAACATATCATCTGCGAATAACGCATACTTGTGTGTCAGTCCCCCACAGGGGATACCCTGGATATCAATATTTTCGCCAAAGGTTCTACTGCTAAAATGAACAGCAAGGGAGGCAGGGGGCATCCCTGACAAGTTCCTCTGCTTATTAGTAAACGAGGGGAGCTGTAACCCTTTATCTGGAGATCTGCTGAAGGACTATTATAGAGTGAGCCTAGCAAAGTCAACAATTTGGAACCGAATCTGAATTTTTGTAGGACATAAAAAAGGTAATCCCAAGACAGGGAATCAAAAGCTTTTTGTAAGTCTAAAGACAGGAGCATACCTTTTCTCTGGCTTTGTTTATCCCAATCAGAATAAATAGCTGAAATGATATCTATGAGTCTCCTCGTTTGGTCCGGGGCCTGTCTGCCAAGTACAAACCCTACTTAGTCTGGGTGTTTATAGGGGGATGGAAACTTATTCATCGGTTCACCAAGACCTTTGTCATGATCTTCAAATCTACATTAATTAACAATATCGGACGGTAATTTGAACAGTCTCCATGGTCCTTGCCCGGTTTGGGAATTACATGTATTATCGTGTGATTCTCATGTGGCAGTAACTGGGTCCCTTTCTGCAGTTCATTGAAGTATGAACGGAGGTGAGGAATCAGAATATCCACAAACTTTCTATAATAAATCCCTGAAAATCCATCTGCGTCCAGAGCTTTTGTTGGGTTTAAGGATTTAATTGCTGCTGAAATTTCAGCGTCTGTAAAATCCGTCGGTTCTTTGTGTGCCCGGTTCAAGCTAGATAGTGGAAGGTTCTGAAAGAATATATCAGCTAAGAGGGTTGAAAACTATCCTGGCCTAGCATACAATTTTTCATAAAATTAAAAAAATTCCTGGATAATGACTTGGGGGTTCTGAGTCTGGGTCCCAGTACATGTACGCAATTTAGACACGGCCGGATTAAACCGTTTCGGGGTCAGTTTGCGAGCCAGCAGAGTGTCCGGTTTGTCCCCCAAATAATATTTATGTCTGGACCAGCACATGCATTTTTCGGCTTTGGTCGTCAAACTAATGTTCAGGGTCAGGCGAGCTGAGTCAATTTGCTGTTGAAGGTCAATATGGGGATTAAGATTTTGGATTCGTAACAGGTCATTAAGCTTCTCTTCTTGCTGTTTGATTACCTGATCTCTGGCTCGTTTCACCCTAGAAGCCAACTGAATAAATTTTCCCCTGATGGTTGCTTTATGAGTAGCCCAGACCACTGCCGCAGACGGGTGTCTTATCTTGAAAAAATAAGCGGGGTTCTGTCTCTAAGTCGGCACATAAAGTCGGATCAGTGAGCAGGGACGTATAAAGTCTCCAGGGCGGGGGTTGGGGTCTAGGCCACAGATCATTAATTGTCATAAAGACCGGGGAATGATCCGATCTGGGGAGGTTAGCATAAATTTTCGGATTTGACACAAATGGGAGGAGTGAAGAATTCTTAAAGAGATGATCAATTCTGGAATAGGATTTATGGACATGAGAGAAGTAGGTGTAAGCTCTGACTGAGGGACTACAGTTTCTGCATACATCTATAAGGTCATGCTGATGCAGTAGTTTAGCCAAGGAGCAACCCTGTTTAGGGACATGTTTCAAAGAGGTTTTATTAGGATTCGACTTATCCAGTATTTGGTCCAGGGATCTGTTGCTGTCTCCTCCGATCACCAAGTGACTCTCCACGTGCGGCAGGATAATGTCTACCAGAGAACGGAAGAAGGCTAACTGACCAGTATTAGGGGCATAATAAGATACAAAAGAAACTTTCATGTCATTGATCCATCCTGCTCCCAATATAAATCTGCCCTTCTTATCCCTTATGACCACCTGTGGGGTGAATGAGATTACTTTAGCGAAACATATCGCCACCCCTCGTTTCTTCTTCTGACTTGTGGCTAAATAAAATGTTGGATAATTCGAAAGGAGAAATTTGGGAATAGAAGATTTAGAAAAATGTGTTTCCTGAAGGAGGAGGATATTCGAGCCCATCTTCTTGTTGTAGTGGAAGGCCTTATTTCTTTTTAGAGGGGAGGTAAATCCTTGTACATTATGTGTTACTACCGTGTAGTGAGGAGGGCGGGAGGTAGCAATGGTTTGTGGGCAGACAGCACTCGCTGATGAAGGGCAAGCTTTGTGTAATGTTGTATAGGTTGGAGTAAATTAGAAGCCTTGGGTATCTCAAGAATCAGTGAAACTCGCTGTATAGGACAGAAGAAAATTTGGAATTGGGATAATAATCCCAATAACAGTCGTGGAGTTGCCTTCCTCACCAGAAGTAGAGGCAAATACACAAAGGGTGGCACGCCGGCACATGTCTATCAGTTATATAAGCGTTCGGAGATAGGGGACCGCTAACCAAAGGCTGAGACCCATGTTAATAAGTAGACTTGTCACCCTCCAGAGGTCAGGACCGTGGGGGGGACAATCTATCTACAATCAAGCAATGGTGCAAAGAGGGTCATGAAAGATGGACTTATGTTAGGTAGCAAGAAGGCGGCATCAAACATTAGAACTCTATCTTATCCTGTAACTCAGACATGACAATAGTACACAACAATGACCAAAGTCCCTGGAACATATGAAGGCAATGGGCGGTCCAGATAGTCTGCCCTCCCAACCGGGATTTCCAGGACTGGCGTATGAGAAAGAAGTTGCTATAAACCACTAATAGAAAAAGAGATAGGACGCTGCTCACAGCGGCTTGATTGTTGAGACCTACTCAGTGAGAGTGGGCGATCATCCTGACGTCGTTTCCGGGATACTGTAGGTTCCAAGGAAATCAAGCCTAAATCTTAGAGAGTTTCTTCACCCGATTGAAAATTGGTGAACGAGTAGGTTTTGCCCTTATGATCGAAGGCTAAGCAAAAAGGAAATTGCCATCGATATTTTATATTTTGGTTGAGTAGGTGCATAAGCAATGGCTTGAGGGAATGTAGTTTCTGAACCATGGATGGAGTCAGGTCCACAAAAAGCTGGATGGGGTGGCCTCACAGAATTAGGTCTGGGGAAGCCCTCACAGTTGCCATCATCAGTTCCTTTATACGGTAGTAGTGTAGTTTCATGATGACGTCTCTAGGCAGACCATCTTGCCTTGAGGCTATAGGTGCTGGATGAATATGGTCTATTTCCAGCTGATGTTCGAAAATGTCAGGGATAAGTTCTCTCATCAGTTGGTGAGCTGCGGCTTCCAAATCCTTAATATCTTCATGTACAGTATTCTCATATTATATCGTCTAGATCTATTTTCCAAGTCTTCTATCTTAGTATGTGCGTCATCCATTTGTTTTTGGAGGTCTGAGATCATTTACGAGACTGTTCCATCCATTTTGGATTCTATTGTGTCCAGCCTTTCACTAATGGACTTTAAATCCCCCTTTAAGTCAGTTGTGATCAGGGTGCACGCTTTAGTGAGTTCTCGCTGTAGTAAGGCTGAGAATCTTGCAATGAGAACCATATCACCCGAATAGAAAGCTGAGGGAGCTGTTATCAGCTCAGGGGAAGAGTCCAGTTGACTAAGGGCTGATTCCGCCAGTCCCACCATCTCCACCATATAGTGGTCAGTGGTTGAGACATAGCTCCCCCTGGGATAGGGCTGTGAAGGGGGAGCTCATAGAATGCTCACCTGGTGGTGTGGAGGGGGAACCATCAAGCTGTGAGGGGGAGCCCTGATCTTCTGCACCCGCTGACATAGACCTCGCAGGATCATATGGCGTCCTCTCTGTACAGTAAGGTCAGGAGGTGTCCTAGTCCCATGTGCCTTAATGGCTTGGTGGGCCGCGGTCACTGTCTCCCGCGCCATCTTGGCTGGAGAAGAGATAGGCTGGGAGCAGCAGGACTGACGGGGCGACGTAGCCGGTGGTCCGGGCTTCTTCTTCACTATTCCCGTCATCCACTGGTGCATGGTAGCTTCTGGCTTCGGCTAGATTGCACAGTCACTGTCCCTGGGTCTCCAAAAGGCTAGTTTTGAGCTATGATATTCCGGTGTGTTGCGGAGCTCAGTCACAGCATGTCCGTCTGCATGTGCACTGCTATCGAATATTTTTACAATAAAACATGATGTTGTGAAATCAATAAAAAAAATTGTATTTTCCTCAGAAGAAATAATCTTTATCAAAGTGATTGATACTGTACGAAGCAAGTGTAAGGACAGTGTGAGCCCATATGCCACACAGTGTTGTAGATAACAATTAGAAATCTGTCTCGCAGTAATGTGACAAATTGCACAATTTATGACAAAGTCATGTACAGTATGTGCCTATAGGAATCTGACACTGAAGTCACTAAAGTATGTCGAAATAATTTTTTTGCAGAATGTTCTTAAAGATGCAACATGGTACTTACACATTTTACTCCAATGTGGAAAACGTTTTTTTTAACTTCACTTTCCTTATCACCAATATGGTGGTATTTCTGTATGAATTTGTCATAACAAGAGCGACAGAAAGTAAAAGAGTTCCAAATAACTACATAAATTTGTTGCATGCATCAGAACTAATAATGAAAAATGTAACAACGATTTCATGAATTTGGCTACATCCACACCACCTGAAATGTGTCACAAACGTCGTATTGAATTGCCCCCAGTGTTTGTGATGAGTTGTTCAACAGCTTCCCAAGCGCCCTATAGCAGAAGTACTGCTACAGCGCAGCAGGGATGCGCAAAATCACATGTGTATATACATGATTTTGTATTTCCAGGTAGGGGACGCTCATGCACGCTCCCTACCCACGCCATTATTGGCTCCTCAGCATGTCAATCACCGATTCTGGGTGATCGTCGGTGGAGCTGACGGGAGAGGTCTGTATGTAAACAATACAGATCTCTCCCCTGTCAGCATTAACAAGCTGTTATGTATTGCTCTGCGCAGCAGAGCAATGCAAAGCAGCTTGTTTCCCTAGTGAAACACACATAGCACACAGTTAACCCTTTGATCAGCCCAGATGTTAACCCCTTCCTGCCCAGTGTCATTAGTACAGTGTCAGTGCTTTTTATTAGCACTGATCACTGTGTTAGTGTCACTGGGTTTGTCAGTGGCAGTTAGTCAGTCCCCCCCAGTGTCAGAATGCCCACCGCAGTCCCACAGTCCAGCAGTAAGTCGCTGATCGCCACCATTACTAGTAAAATACAAATAAAAATTCCAGTATATATACCACTATTTGTAAACACTATAACTTTCACTTAAACCAATTAATTTACATGTATTGGTATATGTTTCTAGTAAAGACATGTAGCAGAATACATGTTGGCCTAAACTTTATAACGAAATTTAATTTTTGTGGGCGTCATATGACATCCTTCCCAGATTGCGCCTTGCGCTGAGTCCTTCCCGGATTGCGCGCTGTGGCGAGATCTGTCACCCGCTGTGTACCTCGGACACAGCCAATGCTAGATCTGTGTACCGCCCATTGCCAGTACCATGTGACCTGCTGTGACAAATCACAACAGGTCACATGACAGTTGTAAACAATGGATGGCTTCCATTCATTCCATCCATTGTATACAATTGTGTCACTAGCTGTGATCGGTCACAGTGATCACATGCACAGACTGAGTCAATCACAGCCCATCTGTGTCATGTGATTAGCCGTGGCCAATCCCAGCTAATCACAACAAAAAAACCTGAATGAATCAATTTCATTCAATTAAATGCTTGCTTATAGCAAAGAAATTCTTTGATGGTCACGGACCTGCATTGCAATAGAAATAAGATATACCTGTGCTAAAATATAAAAAGTATATAAATACTGTATATATAACCCATCAGGTGCTAAGGGGTGTGAGCACATGTTAACACTATAAATTCTGAATGAACCCTCTGCACACTGCTTTACAAGCTTTCTAGCAAACTCTGCACAAAAACAGGGATTTTTAGTTCACACACATTGCAATGCATGTTTAAGCTGGCCAACTGCGTCAAAGTAATCCCTCTCTGGCCAGTCCCTACTCTGCTCCGCAGAATGCAAATACTCCAGTGAATATAGTGTCAATATGGGGCAAATAGACACAAGCTGGATCAGTGAACCAATTTTTACTGATCACTGTATCAGTGTCGCTGGCAACTTCCGATAGTGTTAGCGCCCCTCCCAGATAGCGCCAGATTGCCCGCCAGTACACCAGTAATCCCGTTTAACCCCTTGATCGCCCCCCCCCCCCAGTTAACCCCTTCACTGCCCTGTCACCAGTGTCACTGATCAGTGAACCAATTTTTACTGATCACTGTATCAGTGTCGCTGGCGACTTCCGATAGTGTTAGCGCCCCTCCCAGATAGCGCCAGATTGCCCGCCAGTACACCAGTAATCCCATTTAACCCCTTAATCCCCCCCCCCCCAGTTAACCCCTTCACTGTCACAAAAATAACAGCAGAGAAAAGCCACTAATAATAACACAAATACTTGTGTCATAATACTATCTCCGTCTCACTTATTATAGAAGTGTGGATTAATAAACCGAGGATTGCGTAATAAAAAATATGGTAGTGTGACAAGAGCAGCACCACCCAGAAAGGAAAGTGGTTACTTAAACATCCACGCGGAGTAATGTAAGCTAAGTAATTACAGAAAATACTTTATTTTGATCACATAGATCATAAGGAGGTTGAACACAAGCACAGTGAACATATCAAACTAAATAAAATCATTTAAAAGCACTAAGCGTCTTCATATCTGGGTAATTTGGGCACAGAGGGAACCATATAAGGCAATAGAATTATCTCGCATAGTTCTCTTAAGTTTACATATAGTCCAGTCTTGTATTTGATTTAGCCATGTAGTCTTCAGACACATTCTTGGTATAAGCCAGGGTATGTAGAGTAACTTCCTGGTGAGTAGAGACTATAACACAAAAAGATGGCAGTCAAAAACTATAAAAAACGTATATATCACACCAACTCTACCCCATAGACATGAACTGTTGCTCCAATTACCTTCTCAGTAATTTCGCTGTCATACCAGCATGATGAGTGTGGAGACTTCCTGGGTAACCACCCCAAGTGAAAAAAGATCCACAATAACAAGTGATTCTAAGGATATATATAAAATATATAGATCATAAACAACAGGCAGGGTCCCTGAATAAACACAAAAAAATATATGTATGAGGTAAATATTACCATTAGTGATGATCAAGAAGACTTCACGTCGACTTGAAATAAGATCAGGTCCTTTCTGCTTGTTTAGTAGTATATATATTGTATATATTGTTTAGTAGTATATATATGGATGGGAGGCCAGGTAGTCTCAAAGCAACAAAACTTCAAAGAAAAAATAGTATATATATATCGCAGGCACAGAGGGAACCATATAAGGCAATAGAATTATCTCGCATAGTTCTCTTAAGTTTACATATAGTCCAGTCTTGTATTTGATTTAGCCATGTAGTCTTCAGACACATTCTTGGTATAAGCCAGGGTATGTAGAGTAACTTCCTGGTGAGTAGAGACTATAACACAAAAAGATGGCAGTCAAAAACTATAAAAAACGTATATATCACACCAACTCTACCCCATAGACATGAACTGTTGCTCCAATTACCTTCTCAGTAATTTCGCTGTCATACCAGCATGATGAGTGTGGAGACTTCCTGGGTAACCACCCCAAGTGAAAAAAGATCCACAATAACAAGTGATTCTAAGGATATATATAAAATATATAGATCATAAACAACAGGCAGGGTCCCTGAATAAACACAAAAAAATATATGTATGAGGTAAATATTACCATTAGTGATGATCAAGAAGACTTCACGTCGACTTGAAATAAGATCAGGTCCTTTCTGCTTGTTTAGTAGTATATATATTGTATATATTGTTTAGTAGTATATATATGGATGGGAGGCCAGGTAGTCTCAGAGCAACAAAACTTCAAAGAAAAAATAGTATATATATATCGCAGGCAATATATACCTGAAGCTATATACCCACTGAGGGGTTTCCAAAAATTACTCTAGTTGAGATAGCAGAGCCAGATATGAAGATATGAAATTACCCAGATATGAAGACGCTGGCGACTTCCGATAGTGTTCGCGCCCCTCCCAGATAGTGCCAGATTGCCCGCTAGTACACCAGTAATCCCATTTAACCGCTTAATCTCCCCCCAGTTAACCCCTTCACTGCCCTGTCACCAGTGTCACTGATCAGTGAAGCAATTTTTACTGATCACTGTATCAGTGTCGCTGGCGACTTCCGATAGTGTTAGCGCCCCTCCCAGATAGCACCAGATTGCCCGCCAGTATACCAGTAATCCCATTTAACCCCATAATCTCCCCCCCCAGTTAACCCCTTCACTGCCCTGTCACCAGTGTCACTGATCAGTGAACCAATTTTTACTGATCACTGTATCAGTGTCGCTGGCGACTTCCGATAGTGTTCGTGCCCCTCCCAGATAGCGCCAGATTTCCCGCTGGTACACCAGTAATCCCATTTAACCCCTTAATCTCCCCCCCCCCAGTTAACCCCTTCACTGCCCTGTCACCAGTGTCACTGATCAGTGAACAGATTTTTACTGATCACTGTATCAGTGTCGCTGGCGACTTCCGATAGTGTTAGCGCCCCTCCCAGATAGCGCCAGTTTGCCCGCTAGTGCACCAGAAATCCCATTTAACCCCTTGATCGCCCCCTCCCCCCCCAGTTAACCCCTTCACTGCCCTGTCACCAGTGTCATTGATTACAGTGAACAGATTTTTACTGATCACTGTATTAGTGTCACTGGTGACTTCCGATAGTGTTAGCTCCCCTCCTACATAGCGCCAGTTTGCCCGCTAATGCACGGGATTTTTTTTACCAAAAACATGTAGCAGAATACATTTTGGCTTAAATTTATGACTAACTTTGAGTTTACGATATATTTTTTATAGCTGAAAGTAGAAAATATTGTTTTTTTTCAAAATTTTCGTGGTTTTTTTGTTTATAGCGCAAAAAATAAAAAGCGCACAGGTGATAAAATACCACCAAAAGAAAGCTCTATTTGTGTGAAAAAAAAGAAGTTAATTTTGTTTGGGTGCAGCATTGCATGACCGCGCAATTATCATTTGAATTAGTGCAGCGCCAAACAGCAAAAAATGGCCTGGTCATTAAGGGGGGTAAATCCTCTGGGGCTCAAGTGGTTAAATATCCTGCCTGTCTGCCCATTTTTTACCTAAATTCCACTTTAAGCTGAGTACACATGGGCCAAAAACATTTGGTTTGGCAGGAACAGGTCAATTTCAGCCCGTGTGTACAACTCTCGGTCCGGCAGAAGGTGGCGTCTGTCACACAGGCATGCTGCAAAACCAGCATCGGATCAGCACCGGCAGCCAGGGTTGAATGAAAAAAAAACTGAACATGTGTACCCAGCTTTCCATTATTTTATGGTGGATTCAGACGTAGCTCTTCAATATACTTTCTTGTTCTTTGTAGTGAGCAAACATTTCTTTGATGGGGAGATTGTCACCATAGCGATTCAGGAGTCTGTAGCAAAGGTAAATACCTCCAACTACAAAAATCACAAAGACCACGCCCCCAATCCACAGCCACTTAGAAAAGAAGACTACACTGTCCTGGATCCACCCTCTGTCATTAATGTGGTCGTCTGGGGATGATTTTTTCTGGTCATCATCCACTTGCTGATCTTCATCGTTATACATAACCTGAGCCCCATCATTATCTGTGGATGCAGAATCATCTAGTCCAGTCTCCTGATAGTCGTTCACTTCCTGAACGCTCTCCTCCATGCCGTCCATGCCGGCCTCTTTAACTCGGTCATGCTCCATGCCGGGCTCTTTCATGACCCAATCTTCCATGCCGGGCTCTTTCATGTTCTTCTTCTTCAAGCCCCCCTTTTCCTCCATAGCTTTCTCCATCACTCCTTCCTTTTCTAATCCCTTCTTAGTCTTCAGGTTTGTCTCCTGGAAGCCTTTCTCCTCTAAGGCCTCCTTCATTAAGCCTTTCTCATTAAGATTTTCCATGTCTAATTGTGTTCTGTCCTCCAGTCTCCCCCTGTACCGAAGGGGGACAGGTGCTGCACTCGCCTCTGATATGAAAAAGCTGAGGAATAGCAGTAGAATCACTTTTCTAAACATTTCCAACACACGCTTCAGAACTACGTCTGAACTGTAGGAACGTCAGAAGAAAAAGAGACAAGACTGCAGCGCCAGCCTAACAGACTCAGCGTGATGACATCACACTGTTCACTGCTGTTGCTGTCTCAAGTCCTGCCCACAGGGCAGTTTCAAGCCCCCCCCCCCCCCACAGGGCTGTTTCAAGCCCCCCCCCCCATCATATTTTGAGTATTTGTTTCCTATCAATTAGAACCAGTGGCAATAAATGACATTATATATACATACAGTCTGTCTATTTCTGTATGTCTCTTGATATTATCATTCCGGACTCCGGGCGAGCCTCCCAATCACACTGAGCAGGTGTCACACATCAGACAGGCATGCTGCAAAACCAGCATCGGATCAGTATCGGCAGCCAGGGTTGAATGAAAAAAAAAAATTGAACTTGCGTACCCAGCTTTCCATTATTTTATGGTGGATTCAGACGTAGCTCTTCAATATACTTTCTTGTTCTTTGTAGTGAGCAAACATTTCTTTGATGGGGAGATTGTCACCATATCGATTCAGGAGTCTGTAGCAAAGGTAAATACCTCCAACTACAAAAATCACAAAGACCACGCCCCCAATCCACAGCAACTTAGAAAAGACGACTACACTGTCCTGGATCCACCCTCTGTCATTAATGTGGTCGTCTGGGGATGATTTTTTCTGGTCATCATCCACTTGCTGATCTTCATCGTTATACATAACCTGAGCCCCATCATTATCTGGGGATGCAGAATCATCTAGTCCAGTCTCCTGATAGTCGTTCACTTCCTGAACGCTCTCCTCCATGCCCTCCTGCTCCTCTACACCTTCTTCCTCCCTACCCTGCTCTTCCAAGCCTTTCTCATTAAGATTTTCCATGTCTAATTGTGTTCTGTCCTCCAGTCTCCCCCTGTACCGAAGGGGGACAGGTGCTGCACTCGCCTCTGATATGAAAAGGCTGAGGAACAGCAGTAGAATCACTTTTCTAAACATTTCCAACACACGCTTCAGAACTACGTCTGAACTGTAGGAACGTCAGAAGAAAATGAGAGACAAGACTGCAGTGCCAGCCTAACACACTCAGGGTGATGACATCACACTGTTCACTGCTGTTGCTGTCTCAAGTCCCGCCCACAGGGCAGTTTCAAGCCCCCCCCCCCCCCCCACAGGGCTGTTTCAAGCCCCCCCCCCCATCATATTTTGAGTATTTGTTTCCTATCAATTAGAACCAGTGGCAATAAATGACATTATATATACATACAGTCTGTCTATTTCTGTATGTCTCTTGATATTATCATTCCGGACTCCGGGCGAGCCTCCCAATCACACTGAGCAGGTGTCGCACATCAGACAGGCATGCTGCAAAACCAGCATCGGATCAGTATCGGCAGCCAGGGTTGAATGAAAAAAAAAATTGAACTTGCGTACCCAGCTTTCCATTATTTTATGGTGGATTCAGACGTAGGTCTTCAATATACTTTCTTGTTCTTTGTAGTGAGCAAACATTTCTTTGATGGGGAGATTGTCACCATATCGATTCAGGAGTCTGTAGCAAAGGTAAATACCTCCAACTACAAAAATCACAAAGACCACGCCCCCAATCCACAGCAACTTAGAAAAGAAGACTACACTGTCCTGGATCCACCCTCTGTCATTAATGTGGTCGTCTGGGGATGATTTTTTCTGGTCATCATCCACTTGCTGATCTTCATCGTTATACATAACCTGAGCCCCATCATTATCTGGGGATGCAGAATCATCTAGTCCAGTCTCCTGATAGTCGTTCACTTCCTGAACGCTCTCCTCCATGCCCTCCTGCTCCTCTAAACCTTCTTCCTCCCTACCCTGCTCTTCCAAGCCTTTCTCATTAAGATTTTCCATGTCTAATTGTGTTCTGTCCTCCAGTCTCCCCCTGTACCGAAGGGGGACAGGTGCTGCACTCGCCTCTGATATGAAAAGGCTGAGGAACAGCAGTAGAATCACTTTTCTAAACATTTCCAACACACGCTTCAGAACTACGTCTGAACTGTAGGAACGTCAGAAGAAAATGAGAGACAAGACTGCAGTGCCAGCCTAACACACTCAGGGTGATGACATCACACTGTTCACTGCTGTTGCTGTCTCAAGTCCCGCCCACAGGGCAGTTTCAAGCCCCCCCCCCCCCACAGGGCTGTTTCAAGCCCCCCCCCCATCATATTTTGAGTATTTGTTTCCTATCAATTAGAACCAGTGGCAATAAATGACATTATATATACATACAGTCTGTCTATTTCTGTATGTCTCTTGATATTATCATTCCGGACTCCGGGCGAGCCTCCCAATCACACTGAGCAGGTGTCGCACATCAGACAGGCATGCTGCAAAACCAGCATCGGATCAGTATCGGCAGCCAGGGTTGAATGAAAAAAAAAATTGAACTTGCGTACCCAGCTTTCCATTATTTTATGGTGGATTCAGACGTAGGTCTTCAATATACTTTCTTGTTCTTTGTAGTGAGCAAACATTTCTTTGATGGGGAGATTGTCACCATATCGATTCAGGAGTCTGTAGCAAAGGTAAATACCTCCAACTACAAAAATCACAAAGACCACGCCCCCAATCCACAGCAACTTAGAAAAGAAGACTACACTGTCCTGGATCCACCCTCTGTCATTAATGTGGTCGTCTGGGGATGATTTTTTCTGGTCATCATCCACTTGCTGATCTTCATCGTTATACATAACCTGAGCCCCATCATTATCTGGGGATGCAGAATCATCTAGTCCAGTCTCCTGATAGTCGTTCACTTCCTGAACGCTCTCCTCCATGCCCTCCTGCTCCTCTACACCTTCTTCCTCCCTACCCTGCTCTTCCAAGCCTTTCTCATTAAGATTTTCCATGTCTAATTGTGTTTTGTCCTCCAGTCTCCCCCTGTACCGAAGGGGGACAGGTGCTGCACTCGCCTCTGATATGAAAAGGCTGAGGAACAGCAGTAGAATCACTTTTCTAAACATTTCCAACACACGCTTCAGAACTACGTCTGAACTGTAGGAACGTCAGAAGAAAATGAGAGACAAGACTGCAGTGCCAGCCTAACACACTCAGGGTGATGACATCACACTGTTCACTGCTGTTGCTGTCTCAAGTCCCGCCCACAGGGCAGTTTCAAGCCCCCCCCCCCCCCCACAGGGCTGTTTCAAGCCCCCCCCCCCCATCATATTTTGAGTATTTGTTTCCTATCAATTAGAACCAGTGGCAATAAATGACATTATATATACATACAGTCTGTCTATTTCTGTATGTCTCTTGATATTATCATTCCGGACTCCGGGCGAGCCTCCCAATCACACTGAGCAGGTGTCGCACATCAGACAGGCATGCTGCAAAACCAGCATCGGATCAGTATCGGCAGCCAGGGTTGAATGAAAAAAAAAATTTAACTTGCGTACCCAGCTTTCCATTATTTTATGGTGGATTCAGACGTAGGTCTTCAATATACTTTCTTGTTCTTTGTAGTGAGCAAACATTTCTTTGATGGGGAGATTGTCACCATAGCGATTCAGGAGTCTGTAGCAAAGGTAAATACCTCCAACTACAAAAATCACAAAGACCACGCCCCCAATCCACAGCAACTTAGAAAAGAAGACTACACTGTCCTGGATCCACCCTCTGTCATTAATGTGGTCGTCTGGGGATGATTTTTTCTGGTCATCATCCACTTGCTGATCTTCATCGTTATACATAACCTGAGCCCCATCATTATCTGGGGATGCAGAATCATCTAGTCCAGTCTCCTGATAGTCGTTCACTTCCTGAACGCTCTCCTCCATGCCCTCCTGCTCCTCTACACCTTCTTCCTCCCTACCCTGCTCTTCCAAGCCTTTCTCATTAAGATTTTCCATGTCTAATTGTGTTCTGTCCTCCAGTCTCCCCCTGTACCGAAGGGGGACAGGTGCTGCACTCGCCTCTGATATGAAAAGGCTGAGGAACAGCAGTAGAATCACTTTTCTAAACATTTCCAACACACGCTTCAGAACTACGTCTGAACTGTAGGAACGTCAGAAGAAAATGAGAGACAAGACTGCAGTGCCAGCCTAACACACTCAGGGTGATGACATCACACTGTTCACTGCTGTTGCTGTCAAGTCCCGCCCACAGGGCAGTTTCAAGGCCCCCCCCCCTACAGGGCCTTCTCAAGGCCCCCCCACAATATTTTGAGTGTTTCCTATAAATTAGAACTATTGGCAATTATTATTATACAGTATTTATTAAGCGCCAATAGTTCGCTCAGCGCTGTACATTACAGAGGGGGACAGAACATGTGACAGAACAATACCAATACAATGCAAAACATGAGGGGATTGAGGGCCCTGCTCTTTCGAGCTTACAATCTAGGACGGAATAAAGACTATATATATATATATATATATATATATAATTATTATTATACAGTATTTATATAGCGCCAAAGGGTTTGCTCAGCGCTGTACAATAGCGATATATATATATACATACATACAGTCTGTCTATTTCTGTATGTCCCTTGAGCCTCCCAATCATACTGAGCAGGTGTCAGCCCACTTCCGCCCTTCCCCCCTCTATCCATTGCTTCCGCCCTTCCTGCTCTCTCTGTGCCTGCTGTGAAAGGCTCTGCATGGACAAGTCAGCTGATGGGGAGAGGCGGGGCATCCTTCCCTGCCAGAGAGCGGGATCCCTGTCGGCATCCAAGGAAGAGCTGAGGGGCTGCAGAGCAAGAAAGCAGTGTAGTCAGAGCCATCTCCACAGGTCTGATATTAGAATAGAATTGGAAGTCTTCCTTTTGATGTCATGTGAACATTTCTGTATCAGTAAATAGTAGTGCAGTGTAACACTGCTGTCAGTGATGAAGGTTGCAGATTTCAGTGACTATTAGTGTCATTAGGTTGCTATGGGAGATATACTCAGTCACGGTGCATATGGTCACTCTAGGAATGTTTCACATCTTCATACATATTATGATGATATCTCCAATAGCAACCTAATGTCCTAGTGACAATAATATTAGATACATTCAATAGCATCACTAGCCGTGGCAAAGCTGGGCACGTGCCCTGATTCTCCCAAGGGGGGTCCCCTGTGCTGTGACCACAGACTTCACAGCAGCATCTCTCTCCACCACTTGCTGCCTGTCACCTCAGGCATGAAATATGAACAAAGCATATGCCGGTATAGTGTGCTTGTCTCAATCCAGAGCCCTGGTTCACACCGCTGCGACTTGTCATGCAATTTGACAGTTTCAAATCACATGACAAGTTGCACTCTATTGTCGGCAATGGAACTGTTCAAATCAGTTAGAATCTCACCGATTTTGTAAGATGCTATAAGTATGAGTTACTTCTGACAAATTTTCCTGACACTAAAGCTGGCCATACATTACACAATTTTCTTTTAGTTTACCAAAAGTATATATGTTGTCAAATCTTACAATTTTCAGTTTGTATGCAATCAGGCAAGCCCTGGCTTTACATAGTTGAGGGCAAATCTAAAGGAAATTGTATAAGAAGATTGTATAATGTATGGCCAGCTTAAAGCGGTAGTAAACTGCCCAAACAAATTCCTAAACAATCTTCAAGTTAATCTGCAAGTTAAGTTAAGATGTGTGAAGGGAGTGTGTCCCTTCTGTCCAATCAGCTCTCAGAGCTCTCCGCACTGATTTTTTTTTTGCGCTATAAATTAAAAAAAGACTGCAAATTTAGAAAAAAAGTGTGTTTTTCTTAGTTTGTGTTAAACATTTTGCTAATAAGTAATTTATCTTCATAAATTTGAATCAAGATTTATACTGCTACGTTTATTTGGTAAAAATAACCCAAATCAGTGTATATTATTTGGTCTGTGTGAACGTTGTAGTCTTCAAGCTATGGTACCAATCATTGAAAATCATCTATGGCCTTTTGCACTCGCCAGAAGTTGGTCTAACGATCAGCTTCTGTTGAATGGGAATCCTGATCTGTGTATTCTGACAGTGGAGGAGTCCTGCTGTCAGAATACAGTAACACAGTGAGATGGATTCCTCCATCCACCTTTCTTGTGTGGATGGGGAAATCTGTTTGGTTTTTTTTTCAATCAGCCTGCTATAAGCTGGTCATAGATTAATCAAAATTCGGCCAGTGAGCAGGAACTGGCTACATTTTGATCCATGTGTGGCCACTTCCACTCAACAGAAATCGATCTAACAATTGACTTCTGTTAAACAGGAATGTTTTTCTTGATCAGCCGGCTGCAAATGCTGATCAGTGTATTCTGATAGTGGAGAGTCTATGCTGTCAGAATGCAATGTGGTTGATTTACTAATACTGGAATGAGTAAAATCTGGCGCAGCTCTGAATAAAACCAATCGGCTTCCAATTTTTTTTCTGTCAAAGCATAATTGAACAAGCTGAATTTAGAAGCTGATTGGCTACCGTGCACACCTGCACTAGATTTTGCACTCTCCAGTTTTAATAAACCCCAATGCCTCACCAGGGAAATTGCTCTGTAAACCTCACTTGTGTGGAAGGAAGAATCTTTTTGTTTTTTGATTAAAAAAAAGAGTATTCTATGTCCATCTTTAGGGCTGATTTGCACCTGTGTCGCTCTTTGAAGAGCAATCTACAGTGAATCGATTTTTAGAGAGTGTTGTAGGCACGGTCGGCAGGCATTCACGATCCTGCTGCCTCTTGATGCCTGTTTGTTGACAGCCGAAGCGGCTTCTTGAATGGAAATACAGCACTACAACTGTGAACCTAGGGTTTGGCTTGCAGTGGCAGCACAATCCTATTCACCTGAATGAGTCACTTTCAGCAGCAGTTCTGCCCACTGACGCAACGGTGGGATAGTTTTTACTGCTTAAATGATAAGTTTACCTTTTAGACAAAAATAATAAATGCACTTTTTTTGCAGGTAAAAAAAGTGCATTTATTATTTTTGCCTACAGGAGCCTGGAAAGCATTGCACCAGTGATCAGTAGATCGCTGATGCCATGCAGACCTGTCAGAATATCTGCTTGCCGTACGGGATTTACGAGCAAACAGATATTCTGACTGGAAGCTTCAATGAACTACCACGGCGGGGGAGATGGAGTTTACGTAACTTCAGAATGAATATTGTGGAAGCACAGCGGAACTGTCTAACAAATGATTTTGAAGGACAGCAAGGACAAGTAAGTTACAAAATATTAGTTTGCACAGAGGTATAGTCCATAGAGATCAGGTTCCTGGATTTTGGCGTAGAAGACGTTATACCTATATGTATGATAATTTGATAGGGGACATATGTTTATAAAAGTGAATCTGACTTGTAGGATGGATTTTGAATGTACTTCTCTTGTGTAATGAGACATGCTCTTTCAAACTTGCCAATATAGTGTGTACCTATAATCACTTTACTGGCTTTTAGTTTTAAAGCGATACTAAAGGTCCATTTTTTTTTCCCTTGTAAAATACCAGACATACAGTGAGGAACAGAAGTAAATGAACACCCTGCGATTTTGCAAGTTTTCCCACTTAGAAATCATGGAGGGGTCTGAAATTCACATTGTAGGTGCATTCCCACTCAGAGACAGAATTAAAAAAAAATTCAGGAAATCACATTGTATGATTTTTAAAGAATGTGTTTGTCTTGCACTGCTGAACATAAGTATTTGAACACCTGAGAAAATCAGTGTTAATATTTGGTACAGAAGCCTTTGTTTGCAATTACAGAGGTCAAACGTTTCCTGTAGTTCTTGACCAGGTTTGCACACACTGCAACAGGGATTTTGGCCCACTCCTCCACACAGATCTCCTCTAGATCTGTCAGGTTTCGAAAGTTAGAGTCACAAATAAGAACTACGTGAGCTTGAGGGTTTCTGAGTTTGGCTTCTGTGAACACTAACACCACCTGAAATATGTCACAAATGCGTTATTCAATCACTCCCACTGTGTTTTTGACAAGTTGTTTAGAAGACATTACAATTGAAGATCCTTCTTCCAATTATCAATGATGATAATAATCAATTTTTGTTCTGTCTGACACAAGTAACAGGACATTTTCACAACTCCGTCCTTAAAGGGGTTGTAAAGGCTAAAGGTTTTTAATCTTCATGCATTTTGTATTAAAGTAAAAAACCTTTTAGGTGCAGCTGAGCCCCCCACCATCCCCAGCAGTCCAGCTCTCAGCAAAGTACACTCACAACCAGTGACGAGGGAGCTTGGAATGAGCCAAGCTGCACTGTGTGTCAATAGTGCAGTTCAGGATTGAACCTGCATGAGTGCCCCCCTAGCAAAGAGCTTGCTAGGGGGTACTCAGAGGGGGAGGAGCCAAGCTTGTCTCAAAAATAAAGTTGGGGACAGGGCAATGTTTACCATGGTGCAGTATCCCCTCTTCTGTTAACAACACTCTGAGGTAGGTTTACTAAATCTGGACAGTGCAAAATCTGGTGCAGCTGTCCATAGTAGCCATTCAGCTTCTAACTTCAGCTTGTTTAATTAAGCTTTGACAAAAAAAAAAAACCTGGAAGCCGATTGGCTTCTATGCAAAGAGCTGCACCAGATTTTACACTCTCCAGTTTTAGTAAATAAACCCCTCTGTATACAGTTGGGAGCTGAGGAGAGCAGTTGCTGGAGTTTTGGGAGAGGACTGTTGTCCTATTCTTGCCTGATATAGGATTCTAACTGCTCCTAACAGTCCTGGATTGTAGTATTTTTAGTTTCAAGAAATGCCAAATATTTTCAATTAGTGAAAGGTTTGAACTGCAGTGAGGCTATCTACGCTCCTGGACTCTTTTACTACAAAGCCATGAAATATGGAAGGCCTTTCCTGAAAAAGATGTCATCTGTATAGCTGCATATGCTGCTCTGAAACCTGGATATATTTTTCAACATTTATGGTGCCTTCCATGTGTGCATGCTACCTGTTCCATAAGCACTAATGCACCCCCATACCATCATGTCTCTGTGAGATGGTTGCAGTTCCATCTTTGTTCAATTTTTGTATCCCTTTTGCTGTAGTATTCTGACTGATAAGTAAAGCTTTGCTGATCTTCTTGTTGCCTTCACCTTTGTTGTGGAAAGAAATTATTTTTGTTCTCTGGCCTTGTGACATTTCTCTTCCATGTGGTGCCATTGCTGACAGCATGAAATAGGAAGGGGTTTTCTTTGTTAAGTTACTTAATCAACTATCTGCTGAACACCTGTTTAATGAATAATTAGACTCACCTGTAGTTGAATTGTTGTTAATTAAGATTTTATTGTCTAAAATTTAGCTTTGCTCTTTACCCCGGTTCACATATATGCAGCTGTGCGGGCCACGTTTTGCACGAGCACGAGAGCCCATTCATTTGAATGGACTCCCGTGCCCATGACACGCAGGGAAGAAGTCCATCCACTTCTTTGGAAAATGCAGCTTATACGGGAACCTCGGTTCCCAGTACGGTTGTGTTTTCAAGTGTGTGCGGCGTGCCATTAGAACTAATGGCACCCGCCTGCGGGTGCTGTAGCTGCACGGATTTTCGTGCGGATCCGCAGCGGTGCCACCCACACAGATGTGAACCACTGTGTTTTTATATGATTAATCACAACAGTTGAGTTAAGAAGGGGGAGATTTATTATAGCAGCACACCAGCACATTTTTTTCTTTTCTCATAATATCTCTCACCCAATACACAACAACCCCTACTGCACACAACATATCATGAACCTGGTACATAAAGTCCATGCCCCCAATATATACTGCACCCCAATAAAAAGCTAATATCCACCACAACCCAATTACCACATACCATACCCCCAATATCTACAGCACCCCAAGCCCATACCAACAATATCTCCAGTTCTTCAGTACAGACAGCTTAGGCAATCAGTGTGTACCTCAAAAAAATGCACTACTACACTTTATTCCTCTTTTAAGTGTAGCAGTTTAATCAGGAATAACCGGCCTAAAGGATGTATGTTCTGCTGCATAAAGAGCAGTTTCACCTAAAATAAAGGCCCTACCAATATAAAACTAAAACCATTATACCCCTAAAATACTGTCCACTGAAACAAAAGCCTACTTTTGTTTTAAAGGGAAGCCTTGTAGCAAAATAAATAAATAAATAAATGAACAGACAAAGAAAAGACATAAAGCCCCCAATGATAGGAACAAAGTAAGGCAGCAAAAGAGTTGATTGCCTAAATAGCTAGCAATCAGAGTTAAAGTGCAGTTTCCCAACTGACCCACATCTCTCTTATGCAGTTTGTCAGTTTTCCGTATGCATTTCCTACAGCAACTTCTAAATGTAGGTTCACACCTATGCATTTTCTGCAGTGTTCTGCGGAAACGCACAGCAGTTCAGTTAACATGATTTCCTATGGGACAGGTCAAAAGGTTGTGGTTTTGGTTCTATATGTGATTTAATCTGCCTGCGTTTTAAACAAGAAAAAAACTGCAAAACGCGGCAAAAACGCATGTGCAAAAACGCACTGCAGAAACGAATCAAACACAAACTGCATAGGTGTGAACCTAGCCTAACACAGTAACAATATGGCTGCTCCGTGCCCCCACTTAGGGGACAACTTTATCCAAAAGGCTGCTAATATTTAAAGGCTATGATACTTGAAAAATTTCTGCTAAGCAAATTTGCACATAATTTTGTTTGGACTGTAAATCTCAAACCCACAGCATTCACACTAAACCCATGGTAGCAGCAAATATTATTCTCATCCCTAATTAGAGGGGTAGATTTACTAAAACTGGACCACTCAGAATCTGGTGCCGTTGTACATGGTAGCCAATCAGCAAAACTTCAGTTTGTACGCTTAAGCTTTGACAATAAAACCTGGAAGCTGATTGGTTGCTAAGGAGAGATGTACCAGCTTTTGCACTCTCCAGTTTTAATAAATCTCCCCCAGAGGTTGACAGTAGCAATTTTTGAAAGGGAAAATGCTTTGCAGACCAATATTTCCTGTTTTTATTTAAATCACCCAGTAGATGTCAGTGTTTAATCACAAGATTAGCATAGCATATATACTGTATTTTGTATTTAAAGGAAACCTACACTCAGAGAAACATGTAGACCAGGGGTCTTGAATTAAAATTTATGGAGGTCCGGACAGCAAAATTATCTTCCAGCAGAGGTCCAAATCTCGTTCGTGATATAATACATCACAGTCCCCAGGTACATTATCATCTTTAGTGTACTTTTCACACTGTAGTCCCCTCTACATCACAGTCCCTTCTATAAGGAAGTCCCACAGTGTTTTTTCTCTTCACATCACTGCCCCCCTTTACATCACAGCGCCTCTTAGCACAACACAGCGCCCCTAACACAATACAGCGCCCCTAACACAGCACAGCAAATATATAGCAAAGACAGGATGTCTCTTTGCTTGACAGGGATGTCCCTTCTTGGACTGGGCTATCTCTTTGCTGGACCCAACTGGGCAAAGAGACATCGCCGCCCAGCAAAGAGACATCGCCGCCCAGCAAAGACACAGCTCGTCCAGCAAAGAGACAGCCCATCCAGCAGAGACAGTCCTCTTCTACCTCCACTACAGACCTGTCAAAGTGTGCTGCTGCACTGTTGTCCCTTCAGTGCAGCGTCTGGCCAAGGAAGTGTCAGTGTCAGCTGCGATTCCTGACGCTCCTCCTGTTGGCCCTGCTTTAGGCATAGTGGCCACCGCTTACCTCCCACTGTGCGGCCTGGTCATCTTAAAGGATGGCAGCCGGAGGTGGCGTGGCTGCACTCCGGACAGGACTGTCCCTCGGTCCGGACCGCGGTTTCGCCATTTAGTAAACACTGATGTAGACTAGTATCTGCTGCCCTCCTTTGGAAAATGCTTGGTGCCTGAAGCTAGTGAAGTGAGTGTGAAGTCACAACTACTGATTTGTATAGTTGTTCTAGGTCAGGGAAGCCATTGGATCAACATAACATCCAGATAAATGACATTAAGGCATAACTGAAGCATCCTGGTCTAAAATGTAAAACAGGACTTTTCAAGCAGCAAAAATTAAATAAATAACAAACATTTTGTACTTACCTGCTCGGTGGGTGGTTTTGCAAAGAGCAGCCCTGATCCTTTTCTTCTCTTAACCTTAACTCCCTAACCCTTAAAAAAATAATATTAATAATAATAATTTAATAAACACCCTAACCCTAAATAAATAAATATTTTATTTTGTTTGGGTTTTATTATTATTATTACTTTATTTTTTTATTATTATTACTCATAATCTATTTAATTTTTTTTTAAGGGTTAGGGGATTAAGGTTAGGGGCTAAATATTATTTATTATTACATATTATTTATGTATTTAACCACTTGCCCTCCTGAGGATTTACCCCCCTTCCTGACCAGGCGTTTTTTGCTATTCCGCACCTCACTATTTCAACTGGTAATTGCGAGGTCATGCAATGCTGTACCCAAATGAAATTACGTCCTTTTTTTCACACAAATAGAGCTTTCTTTTGGTGATATTTGATAGAGCTTTTTATTTTTCGCTCTATAAACAAAAAAAGGCCAACAATTTTGAAGAAAAACTATATTTTTTACTTTCACCTATAAAAATATGTAGCAAACTAAAGTTAGTCATAAATTTAGGCCAAAATGTATTCTGCTACATGTTTTTAGTAAAAAAAATCCCAATGAGTGTATATTGATTGCTTTGTGTGAAAGGTATAGTGTCTACAAACTATGGTATAGATACTAATAAAATAAGCAAAGTGCAGCGCTACAGGACACTATGAGAGGTTCGATCTCCAAAAAGTTCGATCAAAGAATTGATCTAAACACACACATAAATGTTCATAGGATCAAGCAAATGATAAATTGATCAGTATCAGGGGGTCAGTATCCCCTCTGAAGATGTGCCTTAGCACGAAAGGCCTCAGGAGGAACTGACAGCCTGTGACGCCTCTTTACCACCCAGACCACGTGGAGGTCTGGGTGCTTGCTGTTTACAAGGGTCAGTAACTTACTTTTATTTGTAATTCTGTGTTCTCTGGCTTACTGCCAGCAATATTACTGACCTGGGTTTTAACCCTTTCTTCATCAATAAATATTGGATATACTACACTATGGGTACTTTTCCATTTTTTACCCCCCACTGAGGGGTCGGCAGACACAGCTACATATCACCCAGAGGAGTGATACCTGCACCTGGAAGGGACGTGTGCCGTGAGTGATCCATTCCAAACTAAGGAGACCATATTAGCCAAGCAGATCGTTTGAGGACATCTCTCCCTGTGGGATATCGGTACTCATTTGATTGGATACATAATAAAACGCGCATTTCCTATGTGCGGTCGGTGAGTGCGCATTCCTGCCATTTCCCGGATCCGATTTTAGCTGTGTTCATTTATCATTTGCTTGATCCTATGAACATTTATGTGTGTGTTTAGATCAATTCTTTGATCGAACTTTTTGGAGATCGAACCTCTCATAGTGTCCTGTAGCGCTGCACTTTGCTTATTTTATTTATATCAAAGGTGGTTGTGATCATCTTTAGTGCTATTAGCTGCTCACTTGAATTTCTATTAGTAGCGCTCACTTTTTCTGTATACTACCTATGGTATAGATACTGCAATTTATGCCATTTTTGCTATACAGCGCTGCGCTAGTTTAACGGACAATTGCGCGATCATGCAATATGGCACATAAATGAAATTTATATCCCTTTTTTCACACAAATAGAGATTTCTTTCGGTGGTATTTGATCACCTGCGCGCTTTTTATTTTTTGCGCTATTAACCAAAAAACCCCAAAATTTTGAAAAAAACAAACAATATTTTCTAAAGAATATCCAAAAAAACTCAAATTTCATCATAAATTTAGGCTAAAATGTATTCTGCTAAATGTTTTAAAATCCCAATATGTGTACATTGATTGCTTTGTGTGAAAGTTATAGCGTCTACAAACTATGGTATAGATCGGGTGTCGGCAACCCGCGGCTCCGGAGCCGCATGCGGCTCTTTTTCACCTTTCCTGCGGCTCTGGAGCACACTGCCCACCAGGTGACAGGCAATAGGGTCGGCAAGCCGCGGCTCTTTTAATGTAGATCTTCTGTGTGCCGGGCGCCCGCTGGCAAACATTGGCTGTCAGGATGTAGGCGGGGCAGCCCGGATGTAGGCGGGGCAGCGTGACGAACTCCTCTCCTCTCACAGTCCGCCCTGAAGACCAGAACGGCGCGGGAACCCAGCGAGAGGAACGCGCGGAGCAAAGGTAAGTGAATTCACACAATATGGGGAATGAATTACTATGGGGGATGAATTACTATAGGGGGGATGAATTACTATAGGGGGGATGAATTACTATAGGGGGGATGAATTACTATAGGGGGGATGAATTACTACGGGGGATGAATTACTACAGGGGGGATGAATTACTACAGGGGGGATGAATTACTATAGGGGGGATGAATTACTATATGGGGGATGAATTACTATATGGGGGATGAATTACTATATGGGATGAATTACTATGGGGGATGAATTACTATGGGGGATGAATTACTATGGGGGATGAATTACTATAGGGGGGATGAATTACTATAGGGGGGATGAATTACTATGGGGGATGAATTACTTTATGAGGGATGAATTACTATAGGGGGGATGAATTACTATAGGGGGGATGAATTACTATAGGGGGGATGAATTACTATAGGGGGGATGAATTACTATGGGGGATGAATTACTATATGGGGGATGAATTACTATAGGGGGGATGAATTACTATGGGGGATGAATTACTATATGAGGGATAAATTACTATGGGGGATGAATTACTATGGGGGATGAATTACTATATGGGGGATGAATTACTATATGGGGGATGTATTTTCAGTTTTAAAAATGTTTCTCTCAAAATAAATTTCAATCGTGGTTTTGGCGAGATTTGGCTCAGTCGAAAAAAAAGGTTGCCCACCACTGACCTAAGGCTATGATTGTGATTATGACGATACACTATGGCCCTGATTAACCCTTTGCTTACTGGGCCCTTAAACCCCCTTCATGACCAGAGCGTTTTTTGCAATATATGCAGTGTCGGATTTGTTTTAAATGTTGCAATGGTTTTGCGGCTCCCAGTCTTTTTTTCCCTCTGGGGTCCAAGTGGCTCTTTATGTCTTAAAGGTTGCAGACCCCTGGTATAGATAAAGGAATTTACACAGCTTTTACTTTCTGACTGCTTATCACATTTCTTGAGGTGCTAAAATACCAGGATAGTACAAACACCCCCAAATGATCCCTTTTCGGAAAGTAGACACCCTAAGCTATCTGCTGAGAGGCATATTGAGTCGATGGAAGATTTATTTTTTTTTCCACAAGTTTTTGGAAAATAACAAAAACATTTTTTTTTTTACACAAAGTTGTCATTTAAATGAAATATTGCTCACACAAGCCAAGGGTATATGTGGAATTACACCCCAAAATACATTCTGCTACTTCTTCCGAGTATGGGGTTACCACATATGTGAGACTTTTTGGGAGCCTAGCCACATACAGGAGCCTGAAATCCAATGACCACTTTGAAAGCCTGAAGGTGCGTAACTTCCTCATTTCACTTACTCACTACCTATCACAGTTTCGGAGGCCCTGAAGTGAAGGACAGCACCAACACCCCCCCCCCCCCCCATGACCCCTTTTTGGAAAGTAGACATCCCAAGGAATTTAAAAAGAGGCATCCAGAGCAGTGTTACCAAGCCGACAGGGAGGAGGGCTGTTAGTAAACAAAGCAGCCCTTTTCCCTCTCGATGGTTGTTGGTAATAACCAGGCGGAGGAGGGTAATCACCGGCCGGGACCCGGTGGTTGACAGCCGCGTTCGCAAATGGCGGCGCGGGTAGCGGTTAATTTATTATTTATGATTATTTTTATTTGTGCATTTTATTTTACTTTTACTTTATTCATATATAATTACAATTTATTTATTTACATTTTTCCATTTGATCAGAAAAACGCACATAAAAAAAGCAAATTTTGTGTTCCGCTCATTTCCATGGAAATAAAAACGCTAAAACATTTAAATCTGCTCTGATTTGAGCAAAAAAAACAGCTCCAGAACTTGTTTGAGCTTCTGGCGTTTAGCTTTAGGGGACTTGGAGTGGAGATGTGAACCATCTCCATTGTGAATAATCGTTTTTTTGGAGCTTTGAGCTACAAATCGCTCAAGTGTGAATTGGACCTAAACGTCAAGCTTGGTCCCACCTTCTCCCTATAGGTCCTTTCATGTGATGGGCAGCTTCATTGAGCTACAGGAAGTAGGTATGAGATTAGTGTTCGGTCCAAACATAAGTGGGTATTTTTAATTGGACAGATTCTGTTGCCTTGAGTTCAGTGGGTTTCAGGTCTGGCTCAATGTATACATTTAGCTTCACCTGCTTACAGTATATCTCTGCATCTATTGGTCCTTTTTGGCATGCTGTAATCATTTAGGGAAACTACGTGTTTGCATTTTTATTCAAAAGCTCAAGAATTTGGATTTTTGCCTTGAAACTGGTTTTGAGTCCATTGCATAACAAGAACAGTACAGTATGGCATGCATTTGAAAGATCTTAATTGCATATTTCTCGAGTTTTCTGGAAAATGCATGTTACAATATAGTCAATGGTAATACACTAAGAAAGCAATACATACTTTGATTAGTCCATCTTTTTCATGTGATCATGATACCTGTGGAGGAACACAAAACGTTACTGTGAAAAGTGGTAATTTTCCATGTTGGTGCAGTTATTCTGAGAATCACATATAAATAATTGTAAATCAGTCTGCAATCTTATAGTACATTCTTCTCATAAAGTGTTGCTTAGTTTCTTTAGCTGTATTAAGAACAGGGGCTTTGCTAGAACCAGTTACTTAGGGCATGGCTCCAGATCTTCTACTGAGTGGTCTAGCTCTCCTTTGAGCTATTAGGGTGATACTGTTAATGCTTTAAAAAGAAGTATGGGCAAAGCTTTTTGGCCAAACATCTCTTCCTGTGATCTAGAATCAGCTGACAGCATACTAAAGTCTGCTGTCAGCTAAAATCACTGATCCGCTCCAGGCTCTGGAAGGATTCTGACAATATTGTCAAGACCCACCAAGGTGCCTGATTGGCATCTGGCTTAGCCACTCAGCATGCAGTTGAGAGCCAAATCCAGCTGCTCCTGGCCTCTCCACTGCTCACTGGTTATGCGAGACAATCACCACTCTTCTCTCTAAGCAGACCGAGAACTGTGTGATCATTTGTCATATAATTGCTCAGTTCTCAGTCTTAGAGCTGGCAGGGTACAGCTGTGGCATCAAGGTGAGTATGTATGTTTGTTTTATTTTAACTACTTCCGTCTTTATTCAATTTTAGATCATTGTGTAATTTTTTTTTCAGTTAATGTATTGTTATTCTTTTTTTTCTTCTATAAATTGTAATAAATTTTATTTATATTTTAGCCATGTCATCCTAATGAGATATTCATTTCAAATAGAGTATATTAGCCTTAAAGTGGTATTAAACCCAAATGCAAACACTTATTATAATGCAGCTTACAAATTTTAAGATGTGATACCTGCATTCATTTTCATTTAAAGGCTTTCTGCTATTTTCATCTAATAATCCAACCAGGAAGTATGTTGTTTTTCAAAAGAACAGGCCCTCCAGCAGAATGTATCATTTACAGAGGTGAGACGAGCCATTTACCACTAGCAGGGGTGCTTACAGTGATCAGCTTTTATTTATGTACAACCTACCGTATTTGCCGGCGTATAAGACGACTGGGCGTAAAAGACAACCCCCTACTTTTCCTGCTAAAATGTAGTGTTTGGGCTATACTCGCCATATAAGACTACCCCTCTTCCAATGCACACCAGTGGGAGGAATAGTACCCCATCATCGGTGTCAGTGGGAGGAATAGTGCCCCATCATTGGTATTAGTGGCAGGAATAGTGCCCCATCATTGGCATTAGTGGCAGGAATAGTGCCCCATCATTAGTATCAGTGGGGGGAATAGGTGCCCCATCATTGGTATCAGTGGGAGGAATAGTGCCCCATCATTAGTGTCAGTGGGAGGAATAGTGCCCTATCATTGGTATCAGTGGGAGGAATAGTGCCCCATCATTGGTGTCAGTGGGAGGAATAGTGTCCCATCATTGGTATCAGTGGGAGAAATAGTGCCCCATCATTGGTGTCAGTGGGAGGAATAGTGTCTCATCATTAGTATCAGTGGGAGGAATAGTGCCCCATCATTGGTATCAGTGGGAGGAATAGTGCCCCATCATTGGTATCAGTGGGAGGAATAGTGCCCCATCATTGGTATCAGTGGGAGGAATAGTGCCCCATCATTGGTATTAGTGGGAGGAATAGTGCCCCATCATTGGTATCAGTGGGAGGAATAGTGCCCTATCATTGGTATCAGTGGGAGGAATAGTGCCCCATCATTGGTATCAGTGGGGGGAATAGTGCCCCATCATTGGTATCAGTGGGAGGAATAGGTGCCCCATCATTGGTATCAGTGGGAGGAATAGTGCCCCATCATTGGTATCAGTGGGAGGAATAGTGCCCCATCATTGGTATCAGTGGCAGGAATAGTGCCCCATCATTGGTGTCAGTGGGAGGAATAATGCCCCATCATTGGTGTCAGTGGGGGGATCAGTGCCCCATCATTGGTATCAGTGGGAGGAATAGTGCCCCATCATTGGTATCAGTGGGGGGAATAGGTGCCCCATCATTGGTATCAGTGGCAGGAATAGTGCCCCATCATTGGTATCAGTGGGAGGAATTGTGCCCCATCAGTGGTGTCAGTGGGAGGAATAGTACCCCATCATTGGTATCAGTGGGAGGAATAGTGCCCCATCATTGGTATCAGTGGGAGGAATAGTGCCCCATCATTGGTATCAGTGGGAGGAATAGTGCCCCATCATTGGTATCAGTGGGAGGAATAGTGCCCCATCATTGGTGTCAGTGGGAGGAATAGTGCCCCATCATTAGTATCAGTGGGGGGAATAGGTGCCCCATCATTGGTATCAGTGGCAGGAATAGTGCCCCATCATTGGTATCAGTGGCAGGAATAGTGCCCCATCATTGGTGTCAGTGGGAGGAATAGTGCCCCATCATTGGTATTAGTGGCAGGAATAGTGCCCCATCATTGGCATTAGTGGCAGGAATAGTGCCCCATCATTAGTATCAGTGGGGGGAATAGGTGCCCCATCATTGGTATCAGTGGGAGGAATAGTGCCCCATCATTAGTGTCAGTGGGAGGAATAGTGCCCTATCATTGGTATCAGTGGGAGGAATAGTGCCCCATCATTGGTGTCAGTGGGAGGAATAGTGTCCCATCATTGGTATCAGTGGGAGAAATAGTGCCCCATCATTGGTGTCAGTGGGAGGAATAGTGTCTCATCATTAGTATCAGTGGGAGGAATAGTGCCCCATCATTGGTATCAGTGGGAGGAATAGTGCCCCATCATTGGTATCAGTGGGAGGAATAGTGCCCCATCATTGGTATCAGTGGGAGGAATAGTGCCCCATCATTGGTATCAGTGGGAGGAATAGTGCCCCATCATTGGTATCAGTGGGAGGAATAGTGCCCCATCATTGGTATCAGTGGGAGGAATAGTGCCCTATCATTGGTATCAGTGGGAGGAATAGTGCCCCATCATTGGTATCAGTGGGGGGAATAGTGCCCCATCATTGGTATCAGTGGGGGGAATAGTGCCCCATCATTGGTATCAGTGGGAGGAATAGTGTCCCATCATTGGTATCAGTGGGGGGAATAGGTGCCCCATCATTGGTATCAGTGGGAGGAATAGTGCCCCATCATTGGTATCAGTGGCAGGAATAGTGCCCCATCATTGGTATCAGTGGCAGGAATAGTGCCCCATCATTGGTGTCAGTGGGAGGAATAATGCCCCATCATTGGTGTCAGTGGGGGGATCAGTGCCCCATCATTGGTATCAGTGGGAGGAATAGTGCCCCATCATTGGTATCAGTGGGGGGAATAGGTGCCCCATCATTGGTATCAGTGGCAGGAATAGTGCCCCATCATTGGTATCAGTGGGAGGCATAGTGCCCCATCATTGGTGTCAGTGGGAGGAATTGTGCCCCATCAGTGGTGTCAGTGGGAGGAATAGTACCCCATCATTGGTATCAGTGGGAGGAATAGTGCCCCATCATTGGTATCAGTGGGAGGAATAGTGCCCCATCATTGGTGTCAGTGGGAGGAATAGTGCCCCATCATTAGTATCAGTGGGGGGAATAGGTGCCCCATCATTGGTATCAGTGGCAGGAATAGTGCCCCATCATTGGTATCAGTGGCAGGAATAGTGCCCCATCATTGGTATCAGTGGCAGGAATAGTGCCCCATCATTAGTGTCAGTGGCCCCTAATGCCCCATCATTAGTATCAGTGGGGGGAATAGTGCCCCATCATTGGTGTCAGTGGGAGGAATGGTGTCCCAACATTGGTGTCAGTGGGAGGAATGGTGTCCCATCATTGGTGTCAGTGGGGGGTGGAATAGTGCCCCATCATTGGTGTCAGTGGGGGGTGGAATAGTGCCCCATCGTTGGTGTCAGTGGGGGGGGGGAAATAGTGCCCTATTGTTGGTGTCAGTGGGGGGGAGGAATAGTGCCCCATCGTTGGTGTCAGTGGGAGGAATAGTGCCCCATCATTGGTGTCAGTGGGAGGAATAGTGCTCCATCATTGGTATTAGTGACACCAATGATGGGGCACTATTCCTCCCACTGACACCAATTACACTTCCTGACCCCTGTTGCAGTATGGTGCTGCTGCAGCCAGCATATGTGGTTGCAGCAGCACCTCTACACTGCACATTTACCTGCTGCTCCTGCACTCAATTTTCGCGGGGCCGCTCGGCTCCACCCTCTCGCCGGTGATTTGCCGCCTGTGTGCCTTTCCTGAGCTACAGTTCTGGCGGCCAATCACCAGTGAGGAGGCGGAGCCGAGCAGCCGCACGAACATCCAGTGGCCGAACCAAAGGAGCAGCCGCGCTTCCTGGACCGGATCGTCGTGGGACCGGATCCAGGTAAGAGACAGCAGCCCCTGCCCTACCCTATACTTAGTGTCCCTTCCTTTGGAAGGGGGGGGGGCGGCGGCGGCACCGCGCCGCCCCCCTAAAAAGGTCAGTATCCCGGCGTATAAGACGACCCCCGACTTTTGAGAAGATTTTCAAGGGGTAAAAAGTCGTCTTATACCCCGGCAAATACGGTATATCCCAAAAGGAAAAAAACTGTATGCTGTAACTGCTTATAATCTGTGCTGGAGTTTGGCTTCAATTTGTTAGTGTTTGTAAATCTGCTAGTCCATCTAACCCCCCACCAGAGTGACAATGCTTCTTTCCAAAGGTGCCCTCTGTGCTCCTTCATCCAGAGTGGGGGCTCTCCAATACACGAGGTGAGTTACTGGCCAGATCTCCAGGTAAAAACAGATGGAAAAGCCTAAAACAGGAAAATTAATGCAGCTACTACATCTAGTGTTAGTAATCGGCAATATATTACATTTTTGGTTTGGGGTTTAAAACCACTTTAAGACTCCAGTCATCCTGGTATCCTGCCAGCCCCTCAGCATTTTTATCTATGTTCCCAGAGATGCCCATAGTCTATTAGAACCCTATAAAATCCCCCCCGTGATTATGAACAGAAATTCCCTGGTGTCTCTCTTTGCTCAGACTTGAATGTAACCAAATCCACCAGGTCTCATTCTGTTCTCAGTGTTATTTGATTTTATGTCAGATATCAGGGGTGTTCAACCTTTTGAAGAGCAAGGACCACGTATTTGGTAAGTGGTCACGAGTCACAATGAAATGAAAAAGTTTAGAATTTTTTTTTTTCGTAACGAAGATTTTCCTCCTGAAGCCGCTGAATGCTGGGTGGAGGGAGAGGAGGAGATTCTGGCTTTCAGAGGTTTCAGGAGGATAACGGAGAGAATTCTTTTGTATTTGCTGCCCCCGCCGCCCCTTCTGTCCAAGCATTAAACAGAATTTGACAGAAAGGCGGGCTTTGCGGAGCACGGAGCGGGGTTGCCATTGTGATCCCTAACGCTACACCAGTGGTTGGGGGGGGGGGGTAAAAACACATCTCAACTCTGTCGTTTTAGCGTACCCCAAACGACAAATGTAAATGAACCCTTACTGTCCTGAGCCCCCTATAAGGCTGCTTTAACACTGATGCGCTGCGGTTTACCCGCACTGTGGGTGCAGCACAGTTCATCTGTGGCTTTCCCATGGGTTAACTTTGGTTTGCCATAGATTTCTATTATATCGTGGTGCACTTTCTGAAAGCTGACCTGTGGGTGCACTGTGCTGCACCTGTGGATCAGTGATAACGTAGCCTAACAGTTGTTAACCATTTATAGATGCTAATATACCCATTGCAAATGTGCAGTCTATGTGTTGTTTGATACACTGGCCTTTTCGTCTTCCAGCTTCTGCTGGCATCGCTCTCAAGGCTGCTAGAAAGGTCCCAGGCAAAGTGCACTTGGTACAGGGGCTGACTAGCAACCTTTTGCTCGGGGGGCAGCAGCTCTGCCCCCCTCCCACGCTCCCTCTTCCCTGCCCCGACTGTCCTCCACCTGCCACTTTCGTCATCCATGTAAAGTAAAACACAAGAAAAAAATGAAACAATAAATCACATTTTAGGACTGGTTGAAATAAACAATTAGAGAACTCTTTGATCGGGTACCCACAAAATACTGCATAAATATAGTCTGCCATGTATACACTCTGCATACAGTCAGGGGATGAGGAATACCTTGTTTCCAGTACTAAATAAAGTATATTTAGTCCCCTTTTATATTAGAAGTCCCCCCTTCACATCTGGAGTCCCCTTATACATCAGGAGCTCCTAATTTTTTTGTAAAGGCTTTTTATTCTGTGCTTGAAGGTAGAAAACCTGTGTGCAGCAGCCCCTCTAATGTTTACCTGAGCCAAATCCCGATCCAGCGATGTGCATGAAAGCCTCATCTCTCTGGGGTCTCTCCCTCCTCATTGGCTGAGACATCAGATGTCTCCCTTTACATCAGGAGCTCCCTTCTTAGCATTTGGAATCTTCCTCTAACATCAGAGTTCCCCTTTACATTAGTAGTTCCCCCTACATCAGAAGTCTCCCTTTATATCTGGAGTTCCCTACTTAGCATCAAGAGTCCTTCTTTAAAGTGGTTCTGAAGGCTCAAGGTTCTTTACCTTCATGCATTCTTTGCATAAAGATAAAAAGACGTCTCTGTGCAGCAACCCCCCAGCCCCCCCTAATACTCACCTAAGCCCCCTCTCGATCCAGCAATGTGCACTGGAGTCTCAGCTATCCCAGGACTCCCTCTTCTTATTGGCTGAGACAGAAGCAGGAGCCATTGGCTCCCACTGCTGTCAAGCACAGCCAGTAAGCCAATGAGAAGAGAGAGGAGGCAGGGCCAAGCTCCGTGTGTGAATGGATAAACGGAGCAGCTGGTGCCCCCATAGCAAGCTGTTTGCTGTGGGGGCACCTGACAGGAAGGAGGATCCAGAAGCGCCAGAGGGGGACCCGAGAAAAGGAGGATCTGGTCTGCTCTGTGCAAAACCACTGCACACAGCAGGTAAGTATAGACATGGTTGTTATTTTTTCTTTAAAAAAAAAAAAAAAAAAGCCTTTAGAATCACTTTAATATCAGGGGTCCTACTTTACATCTGATTTCCTTTGAACATTAGTGTCTGAAAAGATCCCCCTTGCACTGTAAGGGGGAATCCTGCAAATTGATATAAAGGGGAACTCTGAGGACACTGATTTGATGGGGAACGCCGGGAAATCTGATGGGGGGGGTGACTCTGGTGACCACAGCCCACATTCCGCAGCTTGAATACAGTAAGGTAAGGGGGGGTTATTGATATAAGGGGGAACCTTTATATCAGTGCCCCCCTTACCTTACTGTAGACACTCCCTCTTATATCAGTTTCCCCCACCTCAGATTGGTCTTGCGGCCCTGTCACTGACCTCCTCTCAGGTGCACCATGCAGGACTCATTCAGAAGGTCCTCTGGCAGCCCTGGTTCCATCTTATATTCTGCTCTCCACAGTCCACACCAATTTGCTCCCATGACCCCCATCCCGGCGGCGCTCCTGCTCTTGACTCCCCTCCAGGCTAACCCTCAGAGGGTGCAGGTATGATACAAGACAAGAGATGGGCAGAGATTGTGAATATGATACAATAGATTGTTAGGGACTGCATATATGCTACAATAGATGGTTAGGGACTGCATACATGATACAAGAGATGGATAGAGACTGCGAACATGATACAGGAGAACAGATGGTTAGAGATTGTGGCTATAATACAAAAGATGGTTAGAGATTGTGGACATGATACAGGCGATGGTTAGAGATTGTGGACATGATACAGGAGATGGTTAGAGATTTTGGACATGATACAGGAGATGGTTAGAGCATGCGGAGAGGATACAGAAGATTGTTGGAGATTGCAGACATGACTCCCCAGTAATGATCATCCATGGTCATAGTGAATAGAAAAATCTCCTCTAATGCTTTCCATTCGCTCACTGTTCTTTATAGTAGATGATTTGATGGAAGTCACACATCACAGTGGAGTCCATGGACAGCAGTCCCCCACCCCGAGACTCCAAGCGCTGGTGGGAAGCACTCCCACCTCCCCAGCCAATTCTGGCTGTTGCTGTGTTTCATAAAAGGGGCCATGACATCACCGTGCGGCCAGCCGAGCTTGCTTGATCCAGGGTCAGTTTCGGAACTGCGCATGTGCTGTTGCAAAGTCGGCCAAAAGCTATATTCTTTTCTTAACAATGAACGTCGTCCGTTATGGCAGTGCGGCCTTTTTATGGAGCATAGAGTGACCCGAGGCAATTGCCACCTTGCCCCCTGGCTCAGTCCGCCCCGACTCGATATCACTCTGGAAGGATACAGAGGAAGCATTGAATTATTCAGCTCCTTGTCTCTCCATGACCGCCAGCTTCCTCCGCAGTCAGTTCCATCTTCTTGCACTCTGATGCTCTGGGATGGCAGATTGGCAAGCCCAGATCGCGATCAATGGGTTGTTGACCCCGGGCATGTGCTTCCCTGGTTTGAGGTACACATTAGATGGCTTGGTGGGCCACAGGTTGAGCACCCCTGTCCTAAAATGTAACCAAAAACTGATATTCCACTGTTAGGAAACTTTAAGGGCTCTTTTAGGCTTGTGGTTGGTGGGCAGTGCCACCGCCGAATATGACTCATTCACACAAATGGGGAAGCATCCAAACGCTCCACAACTGCATGCAGTACACACAGTCGTGGTGCGCTGGTGTGGCATTTACTTGGTTAAAACAAGCAGTGAGAGTTCATAATATTTACTCCTAACTTCATGTCAGATGCCTCTTAAAAGTGATCTGAAGGCAGATCACTTTTCAGTTGCACAACAAACTTTGCTGCATATCTAAACATAGTCTTTAAGTTACATTTCTGCTTGGGAATTCCTTTTCTAAAATGATTATTTTCAGCTCTAGCTTTCCTCTGAGATTGAGAAACTCAGACTTTGACCCTGGAGGCTGCTACCAGGCTGTGAATCCTAAGGAAGGGAGTGGTAGTAACAGTCATTAATGTTTATCAGTGATCCCTGCATGAGACTGGATTCCTGGAGCATTCCAGACCCCTCCCGTGCCTATTATTCCCTCATAGGAAACATGCAATCTGATCATATTCTTGTTTGCAGACTAATCAGAAAATAATTTGTCATTCTTGACTGACTTACTAATAAAAGAATGCCATATTATGTTTATTGGCTTATTATGCTTATTAGCATTTGTAAATATTTTGATAAAATCTGTTATTCCTTCGAACTGAATTGTAATAAAACCACCTCTGTATTTCAAAGCTTAAAGCTGGCCATACATGAATTGAAATTCAGCTGGTTCAGCAGGGACCGGCCGAATTTTGAGCCATGTATGGGCAGGCTGGTTGTATAACCAGTGAACAAAAGCAGACAAGGGCGCACTTTCATCGTGCATTACCATGGTACACCACGTTTTTATTAATAGACAAATGGATATATACTCACAAAGCAACGGAAATTAAAAGCAGAATATGTGGTCCACAGTGACAGTCAATACAAAGCTGTACCCTTGATAGGGATAAGCTGAAGCGTTTCGGGAGATAAACCCCCTTCCTCAGAGCTCAAGGGGGTTTATCTCCCGAAACGCGTACCACGGTAATGCACGATGAGAGTGCACCCTTGTCTGCTTTTGTTCACTAGTGCCCAGATTTCCCGATCTTCGAAGGGCATCACCTCTCCGTTTTGACATTCTAATTTTTTTGTAGCCTGCATGAAGATTTGAGCGCTGGTTTGTTTGTGTTTGGTTGTATAACCAGCCTGTCAAGTTTTTCTTAAATGATCAGTGCGCCCACTATAGCCGGCAACACTGATCATTGTATTCTGATGGAAGGGAAGGCTCTTCACTGTCAGAATACAATACCACTTTGGGAAGGATTCCCCCATCCCCCTCAAATATGTGGATTCGGGAATTTGATCTGTTTTTTTTTTTTCAACCTACTGGTTGAAAGAAAAAGCTGAATCACGTATGGCCAGTTTTAGGGTGCTGGAGCCCTTAAAAATAGTTGTTTTTTTTTTATGACAGTCATGCATGAATTTATCCAATGTCTCAGGAACCTGTAATATCTATTGATTATGTCAGAAATTCAGAGTTGTCTGAACCCATTCTGTGATCTCAAAGAGCCCTCAGTTCTTATCTTGGACTACAGATTAATCAGCCTTTATGTTGTGGAAATCTGAGCGTAGGAGTGGTTGAATAGTTGAGTAAAAGGCTCTGGGTACGGCTGGGAAAATACAACATGACACAAAAGCTTGGTGCATTTTTTAAAGATCAAAAAGTGTTTTTCTGTACTTGCAGGGTATAGACAGTATGTATCACAAGACCCAATGTTGTAAGTCATGCTTCTGACTTTTGAGTCATTACCAGGCTCTTTTTGCCTCCAGTGATCAGAGGTGCTCATTATTGCACTGGTAGCTTTTCCACTGTTCATTTGACTTGTTTGAAGACTGGCAGAAACTTCCCTGTGTATTGTTCTCAGTATCTGCCAATCTATAACCCCCCTAATCTGTCTATTCAACTGTTCCCCTCAACACCAGCTAACAGAGTGGGGACATCACCCATAGGTTCCTATGGCACTTCCGTTGTCTGTGCTCTCCTCTCCCCTGTAGCTGCCGCTAGCTGACACAGGGGAGTTGGATCATGTTGTTGGATCAAGCTGGGTGAAAATAGATAAGTATATACATCTTTAGTTTTTAATACTAGTTAGGTTTATCCTAGAATTCTACTTGAATTATTTAACTGTTCCAGGTCTAAAACCCCATAAGACAAAATGATGCTCTACATCAAAGAGGAACTTCAGCTTTTTTTGTAAAAACCACTGCTAATGCACAAGGTACGACAGTGCATTAAGACTGGTCCTGCAATCTCCTGGAACATGTAATGCCATCGAGAAATGGTGGGTCAAACTGACACAATTCTTGCATAGACATGGGCAGCACAGTGGCTAAATGGTTAGTACATCCACCTGGCAGTACTAGGGTCATTGGTTCAAATCCCAACCACGGCACCACCTGCCTGGAGCTTGCATGCTCTCCCTGTGCCTGCATGGGTTTCCTGCAGGTACTCCGGATTCCTCCCACACTCTAAAGACATGCTGGTAGGTTAATTGGATCCTGTCTAAATTGGCCTAGTATATGTATGTATGAATGTGAGTTAGGGACCTTAGATTGTAAACCCCTTGAGGGTTAGGGACTGATGAAAATGTACAATATATATGTAAAGCACTACGTAAATTGATGGCACTATACAAGTACCTATAATAAATATAATCAACAAAAATATTCTTTTCTTTTCCCCTCTCTCCCTTTTCTTACCCCAATCTCAAAAATATCCAAACTTTAATGTGCAATCTTAATTACCCTAAATTTACATCTACCAACAACAAACTAAAAAAATAAATAAACTTAAGTGTCCAAAAAAATTTCCTTTTCTCATAAACAACAGGTCCCAATCTCTTTTTCTCCACTTCAATCGCTTTTTCTTGTAATATTTTATATGAAATTTCCAATACGATGATCCAGTAGGACAAAACCTCAAAAAAATATATAAATCGCAAATAGTGTATTATCTTATTACAAAATTTTATTTGTGCACTATGTGTCATGCACACTCCAACACAAAGTGTTCAAACAGTGAGGGAAAAAAAAAATATCTGTAATCTATAAATATACTCTAAAATGTGTACCAACAATATATCTTAAAGCACATACCAAGTGCATCTATAAAAATGTGACAGTGAACTCTACACACTGCAATCACTACTCAAAATGTGAATCCAATCAACCAGTGTAAAAAAGCGACCACTCCAAACTGGTGCTACAAATGAACAATTACCCTATGAAGGTAATAATCCGCTTTCTGGAATGATCAATGACTGCTCCTCCAATTTTCTCAAACTTCCATTAAACGTATACCCATATTCTTTCGGTATATCTCCCTATAATACTACCTATAAGAAATAAATTACCTAAAAAGAGTCTGGGGAAGGAAAAGTACAAGCTGCCCTTCACCTTCTGGATGAAGGTGTACTCTAGCTCTAGCTTGAGTAACTGTTGTCAGTAAACTTTCCTAATATTGTGAGCTGCATAAGTACTAACACTGGAAGTTAAACATCAGCAGGTAAGGGCAAATTGTCAGTCCATGAATTTATGGAGTGTCCACTGCATTGGGGCTGCTATATAAAAGCCAAGGAACAAGAGCAGAGATAAATCACTGCGTTATGCCTGTAACACAAGTTTGTATGTGTGTACAACTGTAAATCACACCACGAGAATGAGTCAGGATTCTTGTGAGTATTAGTCAACCTGATCACACATGAAGGGATACACGCATACCCATTCTTGTGCCTTTGCATCAAAACATTTAAGTAGATGGCGAAGGACAGTGCTCTGGTATTGCTGGGAACTGAGTGAAACATTAGACTTTTGTGAATCTTTACAGTGTGCTAAACTAAACATGCTAAACATGTAAGGAATGCTGTGCTAAAGGCAATCTACCTCTCTTTGAGGTAGTTGTGATGGTCGAGATAAGTAAACAAAGGAGTTTCCTAGAAAAGATCATAGGATATTAATAGTGTGGTGGATTGGAAACTTTCATTGTAAGCAGTGCTGAAGCATGGTCCTCTAGCACCCAACGTGAAAAGTGTGCCTTTTCCATATTTTGTCTAATTCTAGGCACGTGTATTTTCCCAAATTCCTTCTTTCCTGCCACTGGTCCTACGCATCTCCTAGATTGTAAGCTCGAAAGAGCAGGGCCCTCGAACCCCTCGTGTATTGTTCTGTTACTGTATTGTCTCATGTACTGTCCCCCACTATAATCTACAGCGCTGAGCAAACCTTTTGGCGCTATATAAATACTGTTTATTAATAATAATAATAATAATAATAATAATAATAATAAATCTGTACATTCATATTTACTCCCAAATCAAGGATCTGATGTACCTTCAGGATAAGAAGAAAGGAAAACCTATTTCTTTGTTTATCTGGCATTTTTTTGCAAGGAAATGCGTGATAACAAAACCACTTGCCCTCCAGAGCATTTACCCCCCTTCCTGACCAGGCCATGTTTTGCAATACAGCGCTGCGTTACTTTAAATGACAATTGTGCGGTCATGCAACACTGTACCCAAATGAAATCTATGTTCAATTTTTCTCACAAAAAGCTTTCTTTCGGTGGTATTTGATTGCCTGTGTGTTTTTTATTTTTTGCGCTATAAGTAAAAAAAGCCGACAATTTTGAGAGAAAACCAATATTGTTGACTTTTTGCTATTTAACATGTCCAATAAAAAAAAAAATAAAAATCACATTTCGTTATAAATTTAGGTCACAATGTATTCTGCTGCATGTCTTTGCAAAAAAAAATCTCAAAACGTGTAAATTAATTGGTTTATGTGGAAGGTATGGCGTTTACAAATGGCAGTATATATACTGGAATTTTTTTTTACTAGTAATGGCGGCAGTCAGCGAATTATAGCGGGACTGGGGGGGGGAACTGACTTGGTGTCACTGACATCCCTAGTGACACCAATACAGTGACCAGTGCTAATAAAAAGCACACTGTACTAATGGAACTGGGCAGGAAGGGGTTAACATCTAGGGCAATCAAAGGGTTAATGTGTGCTGTTTCACTATGGGGGCTGTGTGAGCGCTTCACTGTAAGTACACTGCTTTGTATGGCTCTGCTATGCAGAACCTTACAAAGCAGTGTGCAGGAGCTAACAGGGGAGAGATCGGTCAGGTCTCTCCCCCGTCGGTGATACTCAGCAATCACTGGGTACCAGCGAGTAATCACTGCCCGGGACCCAATGATTGACAGCCAAGGCCGCGAATGGTGGTGCGGGTAGAGCGCGCGCCCCCTACCCTGAACTGCAAAATCACATATACACATGATTTTGCGTATCCGTGCTACCCTGTAGCAGTATTTCTGCTGTAGGGTGGCGCAGAACTGGATATATATTTTTAGCATTTTATTTATATTGTTTTGAATGTTGGGGTTCTGGTGTCATGCTAAAGTCAGTTAAATGTCTGCTGGGAAAACTGGCCTTCAAGTATAATAAAAGTTTCTAAATACCTATGTAGCCAGGTTCAAGCTGCAATTCAGGGACATCTGCTGCACAAACTGAGATTCCCTTTTTCCCCTCTAGTGTTCAGTGCAGAGTAAACATAATTTCCTGCTGACAGATTGGAAAGTGTGCGTGAGAAGTAGAGGATCTTGGGACCTGTAGTTCCATCGACTGCATTGTCGGGACTACATTTACCAGAGGAAAGTTAAACCAAAGGGCATCCTGGGGAGGCAGATATATTCTCCTGCAGCAGCCACGCTGGGGCTCTTGGAGGCTGACAGAGGGGAGCATGTATTTTTCCCTTTCAAGACTAGGTCGCAGTTCCACCATCCAGCATAGTAAACCTGCTCAGCAGTTCAAGACCAGCACTACAGGGTTCTAGGGACCGCAGTAATCTTTGTAAATTGGGTCGACCGCTGCTGAGCATTTTGCAGGTGTCACTACCCACTGTCTTGATCAGTTGTCAGAAGGCAACCCGCATCCACTCTACTCTACAGTGGATATCAGTTATGTCATCTCCCAGGGGTCTGGTAAGCGGGTGTAAGCCCAACATCCTCCCAAACACAATATAGACACTGCATGTAGACACCGTTATCCCCCTCTTTACCTATTTAAAGGCTTCTGTTGGGGAATATCTTTTGCTATCCTATTCACTCTGATAGTTGCCATTGCACAGTGATCCCTGTGGGGCCCCACCATAAGCTAGCTGAAGATCAAGGATACATTTACTTCCAGGATTTCTCCATTCAAATGATTCAGTCTACAGTGTTTTTAACTGTCTGTTTCTTTTCTTTTTTTTTTTACTTTATTTTATTTACTTTAAGGGGGAAATACTACCCAGGCAGGGGCGGACTGACCATTTGGAGACTCGGGCACTGCCCGAGGGCCCGGGGTCAGTAGGGGGCCCCATGAGATGCCCTTGGTACCTTTTTCATAGGCTTTTTTGAGTTTGGGCAAGGACACAGGGGCCCCATGATCCCCTATTGCCCGGGGGCCCCATGAGTTATCACTCCGCCCCTATACCCAGGTTTCATAAATTGTGCTTTATTGCTTACTTAGATTGTAAGCTCCAAGGAGCAGGGCCCTCTTAACGCTTGTATTGAACTGTAGTGTTGCTGTATTGTCACCCTTTATTTTGTAAAGTGCAAACTGCTGGCGCTATATAAATCCTGTATAAAATAATAATACTTCTCCTGTGGCAGCAGGACTTAGAGGGAGTTGACTGCCTAAAGGTCTCCTCTTCGCCGCTCCTGGAATCAAAGGTCTATTTAGGATTTGGTGGTCCTGCATTTAAGCCTATTGACACCATCATTTCTACTGTTTATCTTTGTGACTTTGATGCTATCAGGGGTGTGGAAATTTTTTAAAAAACTACTTGTCCCTGGACAAAATTGGTGGCCCAATCTACTTGTCCCTCATGACAATCTACTTGTTAAGATAAAAAAAAAATGTAACCAAAAGTGTATTTAAATCGGAGGTGATATTAGGAATGTCAGGGGGTTTTAAAAAGAAAAGGTTCTTTATGGTGACTTAAAGTTTTAATATTTTTAACATTGCGCTGTTTATCTCCTCCTCACCCGGGGACTAGCAGGGAGGGGAGAGACCTTTTAGTGTAATGAGCACCGATTGGCTGCTCCTCAGGAAAGGGTGGGGTCAGGGCTTATCCTTTATCCCTTTCGCTGCCAGAGCCGTTTTTGCATTTTTTGCACAAGTTCAAAAAATCATTTTAGGCCTGAATATTACATAAAACCCTCAAACATGATATATTTTCTGAAAGCAGAGACCCTAGAGAATAAAATAGTGATAGTTCCAATTTTTTATGTCGCATGATATTACCGCAAAATTTAATAAAAAAATACAAGTAAATTAATTTTAGGGCACAAAAAAGTAATACATTACCCTATTTTTTTGTAAAATATAGAAGATGAGGTTGCACAGAGTAAATAGATATCTTAAACCTTAAATTTGTGCACGCTCGTGAAATGGTGACGAACTTCAGTACCCTATATTTTCTATAAGTCGACACTTTTAAAGCTCCCTATAGGTCATCAGTTTAGTGTCACGAAGGGGGTCTGGTGTTAGAATTATTGTTCTCATTCTGGCGTGTATGGCGATATGTGACATGTGTATCTCAATCAACTGTTTAATGTGTAGGCACCCCAGCATGTGCTTTTACGTTTGTACGTGCATATATGTGGGGGTGTCTCAATTTTCTTTTTCGGGCTTATGGTATGTGCTTGGGTGTAACTATAATATTTTACAAGCAGAGCCTGGGAGACCTCACAGGGAGCGGGGAGAGGCTGGCACTGTGTGGAAGCAATGTGGCAGCATTGCTGTTGCCCGAATGCTTCCACCTGACAGGTGAGCCTGCTGCTTGCCCGCAGCAGGGCTAAAGGTAGAAAAAAACTACCTGCCCGACGCCCGGAACTACATATCCCGGGTGTTGGGCGATAGGAATCGAACATCTCTGTGCTATATTTTGCCAGTTGGGGAACATCCACAACTAATCTTTTTTTGTTTTTTGTCTACTGCTGACTTAATCATCTCTAGTAAAGCATTATCTTGTAAAGCCATTCCTTTGACAGTATTTAGCACTTGTGTTTGCAGTATCCCACAGTACCTAAGAAATGGTGATGTCATCATCCTTCTGGAAAAATCCCAGAGTAGCCTAAATCTCACGAGAAGATGATCCTGTACTGTGCTGCAGTGTCTTGATTTGGAGTACTTGGCATTTCCTAGCATCTTGTCAGCAAGATGATGACATTGTTTTCTGCACCATAGAAGCATAGTTGAAGGTGAGTATATTATCTCACTATTTTACCTACAGGTGTTTGTTTAAACTTTATTTGGTGTTTTTAGCAAGAGGGGAGGAGCCACTTAAAAAAAAGCATACCTTACTTGGAGTACAAGGTCCACGTTAACCCCTTCACTCCCGAGGGTAAAACAAATCCTAATGTCTAAGCACAATTCTGCAACGTTGACATGTGTTAGTAAAACTGTACATATCATCACAACTGCTTTGTACATCCAGGTGAATTATACCTTGTTTTTTTCAGGACAAATTGGGCTTTCATTTGGTGGTGAATGATGATGGATATCCCCTGATTTTTTTTTTTTTATTATTATCAAAGGAAAACTGGTCCAAAATAGTAAAACAAAATCATTTTTTTATATTTGTTGTTACTACCATAACCTACCACCAAAGAACAACCCAAAATAAATTCTCCTGCTCCTGGCAATCACAGTGATACCATATGTGTATGTTATTTGTTGTTTGTACCCGTAGTACAGCCCAGAAACAATAGTGCGCATTTTGTTATTTTTGTTTTTTGCCCTACCTAAAACACACTGACACTGACTCTGATACTAAAAAAAAATCCTGCCCAAAATATACTGGCCCTGACCTTTCAACCTGACCTCGATGTTTGACCTTACTGGACTCAAACACTTTTTTTTTATGCATGCATTTTATTTAACCCCTTAACCATGGCACTGACCTAGATCAAACCTTGATCTAGGTATTTTTTCTTTTATTTTTAAATATTTATTTATTTTACACACCATTTTTTTTCTTGCTGAAAGTGAACAGTGTATCTCTCTCCTCCATTTAGAGAGAGAAAACACAGGGGTGGCTTCACAGTGACTGATCACTATCACAGCGATCAGGTGACTCGGAAATTCAAGGTCCTGATCGTAAGTACAGGACCTGGGGCGCACGGTAAGACCCCGTTCTCTGTGCTGGGAGCGCACTGTGCGGCGCACTCACCGCACAAAGGGAGATACACAAATATGCAGCCCCAAGGCTTAAGCCCAGTGCAGTGAGGCCGCTTATTTGTATAAGGTCGGCGTTAAGGGGTTAAATAAAATGCATGTATAAAAAAAATAGGACCTTTCAATGAACTGAACCATGACTAGAGAAGCAAAACACAAATAGTTTTTCAGATGCTTAGGTATTCTCTGTACTTAGTGTCAATTGGGACATGAGGTCTTGGACAGATGAATGGCCTCCATGCCAGAAAAACTTTAATTTGCCTCAGTGGTGGACTTGGTTAGGAAAATGTCCTTGTGCAAGAACATTTTTAGTGAATGGTTAGGGCATCACCTGCTTCTCACCTGCCCTAAAATTGATCAGTGCCCAGGTCTCCATGAGAGCAGGAGGGGGTCTCAGCACTTACTCAACCCACATCTAGTATAAATGTAACTTTAAATTTGAAAGGAACCTTGTGCAGTTGCGCAGATGGTGTGTCCACCCAAGCTGTCTTATCTCTCCTTTTTTTTTCATTTACCAGTGAATTTTAGTAGGTTTTCAGTGAAGCAGCACCAAGCATATCAGTGACCTGCAATAGTGTGTATCCTATATCCTTTAGGTTGCTGCTTTGTGTAAAAACCCTACCTTCCTGAAAATCCACCCACTCACAAGGAGAGATCGAATCTGATGGGAAGCCAGTTTCTCAGCTATCAGGCTTCACCCTCTGCAAACATCACTGGTTGCATAAAACTGACAGCATCCTTAACAACTTAACAATCAGCGATGGTTTGGAAGGGGGGGAGATAGTGGCAGAAAATATACCACCTGCTGCATAGTATACAGAGACAGGCACTCTGCCTGTCTCTGTATGCCAACATAGAGATGGTCTTATTTACCTCCAGTATCTTTGTCTACAAACTGAAGGTAATTTTTTTTTTTTTATTTGGTGCAGTAGTAGTGTCATTTTGTAAAAGTGGGGCTATTAAGAACCATATAAATCTGTCACGTATGTTGGTTAAGCTACCTAAAGTGACAGCGTGGATTTCTTAATATGGGGTAAGCCATTTTATAGGGTCATACTGCTAGAAAAGTGTTGTTAGGTCTTTGCTAATCCCCCCTGACCATGTCTATGTAAAGACTTCCGTTAATGTGAGACTCCAGCTTCCCCTAACTGGTCTTAAAACTGTCCCCTGCCCCCTCCTAACATCTGTACTACTTAACCTGTATAAGAAAGATGTATATACTTTCAGTTTTTGTAGCTGCTGACTTATTTTTTTATGTTGTGACTGGAGCTCCGCTTTAAAGCTGCATGCACACTGGCTTAAAAAAATGTGTTTTGCCTGTAGAAGCAACTAATGTTATCCTGTATCCATGCACATTAGGTAGTCTAGAGGTGTTTAAGTTCAGCATTTAAAGGCAGAAAAAACCCTTCTGTTTTGTATTTTTGAGAGCGTTTGTCTGACAGAAAAAAAGCTAATCACTCCTAAACGCTAGTACAAACAAAACACTCAAAATTAGCATTTTTTTCTGTAAACTGGCAGGTTTTTTTAGCCAGTGAGCTTGGAGCCTAAAGCAGCTTTAGGTAGGTTTAGCTTTTTTAAACCACAGGCTTAGGTCTAAAGTGGACTTTCACCAGAAGCAAAGTTTGCCTCCCAGATGCCTTGGCCCCCCCCTTCCTCGAGCATCACCATTATGGCGCATATGTGCCGACGGACTCTGCCCGACCCTTGGCAAAGCCTGTTGGCACATCTGGCAGGTGATTTACCGTACATGCTCAAAGACAGGGAAGTTATACCATTTGTATGATATACAGGTTGCAAAAGGTACCAACATCTTTGTAGCATATTCAAAAATAGAGAACAATTTCTGACAAATTATAAAATAATAAATACGTAATTTAAATGTATACATCATACAAGATTATGAGTAGATTGCCTCCCTTAAATAGGTACCTATAGGACTATAACAATAAACAAACAGAAGGTGCCGCCATTTAAGTGTATCAGTTTAATTAAAAACAAATAAAGGGAAGGGTTAAAATGCACTCACAAGAGTAAATGGCCATATGATATGCCCATTTACTCTCATCCTTGTGAGTGTATTTTAACCCTTCCCTTTACTTGTTTTTACTTAAAGCGGAACTCCACCCAAAAGGGGAAGTTCCACTTTAAGTCTTTGTCCCCCGCTCCCCATTAAGGATTGGCACCTTTGGGGAGTGGGTACTCGAATTTGACAGGTACCCGCTCCCACTTCCGCTGCGATCACCTAAGGCGATCGGAAGCTGCCCTCACCCCTCCCTCCCTGTAGTCTTCTGGGATAAGTGACAGGTCCCAGAAGACTACGGGGCCATTTACAAAGCACAGCGCTTCTCGCGCATGCACAGTGGGCACCCAGCTGTTAAGCCGCAATCTGTCACAGTCAGGTGCCCACACTTAAGATGCTGGCGCCAGGGAGAGAAGACGGCCGGTGAAACCAGCAGTGGTGAGGACACCGCTGGACTGAGGGACAGGTAAGTGACTATATTTTAAAAGTCAGCAGCTACAGTTTTTGTAGCTGCTGACTTTTATTTTTTTTCAGCTGGAACTCCGCTTTAAATTGATACACTTAGATGGCGGCGTCTTCTGTTTGTTTATTGTTTTAGTGCACAGAGATATCCAATACCCTGTTAGAACATCTTCAGCCATTGTAGAAGTGGATTAACACACCTGTATCTACCATACAGAGACTACAGCTTCTTGCTTGGGACCTAATCACTCTTTCTCCATCTGCGCCATAGATTTTTTTTATGTTTTTGTACCTATAGGACTATAGACCCCAATCCTAACACTGTAATGGAGATGTTGCGTCCAGTGACTTCTACATACATTTGTGGTGTCTTCCATATGGGTGTTGTACCGTAACATGTTTCGCAGGAGGACCCCGCTTCTTCAGAAGATGTAGAAGAGTTATCTAACTATAATCCACAAAAATACACATTTTTACATATTTTATAAAGTGTCATCAGTACAGCATATCAATACATTTAAACTGCTCACCAATCCAATGGGGGTCCAACAGCTCAGGATAGTGGAGCTAGAGCCAACTGCCCTGCCGCACATCTGTGCATACGTAGGGCATGGGGAGACATTCTTGCACATACATATGTATTTTCCATTTGTGAGAGAGGGAGAGGGGACAGGAGAGCCCAACATGCCCTAAAGGGTGAAGATCTGCTTTAGCTCAAGGAGCAGTTCCATAATTACCTCAGGCCTAAGCTCAAGGAGCAATTACGATTACCTCAAGCCTAAGCTCCAGGCGCAATTACCTGACTACCTCAGGCATAAGTTCAAGGAGCAACTAAGTGAGGCTAGGGACAGATGAGCAGCATTATATGTCGATTATTTGTGTCCACGGTGGTTCATCCGTCCCTAGCCACAGGTTATCGCTCCATGTGGACAGATGGATAGTGTCAGACTGCCTTGATTAGTACAGACTAAGTAGCCACTGTTCTGGGCTATGCTCAGCCATGTTCATGAGCCCTAATAATGATATGAATGATGTTGAAGGCTCATGTACACTGTAGCTGATAAACTCACGTTTAGGAGATTTTCTGTGGTTTTTTTTTTCAGCAGTCCCTGAACTCTCCCTAATGTTTTCCTATATGTCCATGTACACTATGTCGTTTACAGTCCTTTACAGTCAGTTGAGTTTGCAGTCGTTTTTTTTGAACGCACCAAACTTGCGTTCAGGAGTAGATTTTATCAGTGTTTCAAATGCTTGTAAAGGTGGCTAACTGCTTTTTTAAGTGTTTAAATTTTTTTTCAGCTCTTCCATTTCCAGATGCTGTCCAGAGCCTTTTTTCATCATGAAAAATGCATGCAGTGTTTTCCCGGTACTCAAATGGACCTGGTACACCATACTTTGAGGTTTTGCATGAAAGAAAATATGTTAGACACTGCTGTAATGATTTCTGCACAGAAATGAGCTGGAACACATCCAAACACCACAAAAAAAAAAAAGACAGCTAATCTCAACAAATACTGCTCTCTCTGCTTCTGCTCTCTCTATTTCTCTCAAAATGTCTGAGGTGATTTCTCAAAATGTCTGAAATAGTTAGTTTTTTACTGTTTTCAGTGCATTATGGGCATTTTGGAAGGTCCCCTGAGGTTATCTTTATAAAATGCTTCTAAACGCGGCTAAACAGACGTTTTTTAACCTACGTTTTCCAGCAGTCAGTTTCCATCCTTCAAAAGTGCATGGAGCCTAAAGCTTAAATGAGATTTAACTGCTTAGGTTTACAGATTGGCCTTATGTACACAAGCCATTCAGCCCCAGTGGATGAGATCCTGATGTTTTAGTGTCGGTGGAAGGCACAGGTGCATCATTTAGCCCCCGTGCCAGCATGCTGTAAAACTGTATAAAAGGCTAAACATTTCTTGCAGCTGGACGGTGCACTGAGTGATAGTACTGTCTGGGGCACTATGCATCCAGGGATGAATGCCCAAAATGCATTGATCTTTGGGCATTCTCTGTGGAAGCATACTGCCCTAACTGTTAGCATCACTTGGAACACCATCCAGCAGCATTTCAGTTCTCATAGTGTATTACAGGCTGTCAGCTGCTAAAAGCCCAATGTGCATGAGGTCCAAGAGTGTATCTAAATCAAAGAACAAAAATTGATAGTATAGCAGCCTGCCCATCCTTAGATGTGGTGGCTTCATTAGTTTTTTTTCCTTTAATTTCATTTAATTTTTTACTTTATTTTAACCTAGCAATCCTGCCTTTAAGGTCTCTTTCACACCTGCGGCAGAGTGCAGTATCCTCTGAAAAAAAAAGGCTTTTTAGAGGACATTTAACAGGCGGTGAGAAGGCATTATATTGCTTCCTTGCCACCTGGTTTAACCTTATGATGCTGCATTAGCCCACCACAATTTTGTGCATTGCACATGGTTGCAGCACAGCCCCATTGAACTCAGTGGACAGAATTGGCAAACAGACTCTGCACCCTGAATTAAAAATGTCACAGCCTCCAAGCACAACGTTTCGGCCGTGGCATGTGAGTAGCTCCATCCAGCTGTTACTTTACAGTTCAGGTGGACAGCTGGGGGGGTGGTAGAACTATGGCTCAGACACCCATTTGAACTAACACCCCCCCCCCAACCACCGGTCTGAAGGAGACCTAACTCACTTCCTGTCTTAGGCGGTGACAACTGTACTGAGCAGCTTTGTAGGGAGTGTGTTTAATACTACATAACACTGTGTTATGACTAACATATCCATAACAGGAAGGGGGGGTGTCTATGGAAATAGTAAAGTGGCTAAATGGTTAGCACTTCTGCCTGGCAGTACTAGGGTCGTTTGTTCGAATCCCAACCACGGTACCACCTGCCTGGAGTTTGCATGTTCTCCCTGTGCCTGTGTGGGTTTCCTCTGGGTACTCCGGTTTCCTCCCACACTCCAAAGACATGCTGGTAGGTGAATTGGATCCTGTCTAAATTGGCCCTAATATGTGTATGTATGAATGTGAGTTAGGGACCTTAGATTGTATGCCCCTTGAGGGTTACGGACTGATGTGAATGTACAATATATATGTAAAGCGCTGCGTAAATGGACGGCGCTATATAAGTACCTGAAATAAATAAATAGTAGGGAACAATGCTAACTGATAACAGCCCAGAGATGAAGGCTACAGAAATGTATCCGCTTACAAAATTTCTGGCTGGATGATCAGAAACTGGGGGAAACTGGAGCACTCAGAATCTGGTGCAGCTGTGCATGGTAGCCAATCAGCTTCTAACTTCAGCTTAATCAATTTAAGACTAGCCATACATTATACAATTTTCTTGTACAATTTTCCTGTAGATTTACCAAAAAGCATATAATATGAGGCCCTCGCACTACATGGTTGAAAGTAAATCTACAGGAAATTGTACAGAAAACTGTATAATGTATGGCCAGCCTTAGCTGAGTTCCAGGCCCTCCCAAAAAAATTAAAAGCCAGCAGCTATAAATACTGGAGCTGCTGACTTTTAATATACGGACACTTTGGGTGCAAGGGGTGACATCCAAAGTAAGGGAAACCAGCAGTGAAACCCTGCTACTTCACAGAGGGTATCCTACTGCACATGCGCAAGCTGCGCTGTGCTTTGTGAATGGGTCGCAGTCTTCTGGGACCTGTAAAGTGTAGGGGAAGGAGGGGGGCCAAACTTCCTGCTCAGATCGCCTCTGTGCATCTGACCTAAAGTGGGAGCGGGTACATGGTTTGTTCCCCCCTTACCCCCAAAACAAAGTGCCAAATGTGGCAGTGGAGGGGGAGAAGATGCAGACAAGTGAACATGTTTCATGAAGTTCCGCTTTAAGCTTTGGCAATAAAACCTGGAAAGCTGATTGGTTTCTATGCAGAGCTGCACCAGATTTTGCAGTTTCCACTTTTAGTAAATAACCAAAAGAGAGCGAAGAGAAGTTAATTGATGACGTTTACATATACTTTAATGCTAATCAAGCTGCCAGTCAGCAAACCTTTCCACCTCTTTCACTTTGATTTCCTGTATGATTATTTAGTGTGACTTCAATAAGTAAGGCAGCTAACTGAGCCAAGAATGTACGAGGCAAGCTGGGAGGGCGTGCAGGAGGTGTGGAAAGAGAAGTGATGGGCTGGCTTTTATCGAGTCCCTTCCTCAGTCTTGTTCTTACAAAGCTTTTCTCTAGCTAGGAAACTCATCTTCCCTCCCAGTAGGCAGTCTGTGTTATCAACAGCCATCAGGGGCCACTGAAACTCACACAATCCACTCAGCTCCCTGAACTAGCAACAGGCTGCATACTTGCAAACAAACCAACAGAACAAAAAAAGACTGCCTGCTCTTAGTTTACTACTTGTACGAAGAGCTGAAATCGCTTAGGCATCCAGTCAGTGTCTGAAAAGCATGTGTGCCTTTTTTATTTACTAGCTGGGAACATTTGGTGCTCGAAGCAGAATAATACAAGGCATTGACAAGAAGAAGACGAGGAGCGGGTGGCCGAGCATGTCAGCAGTATTGAACTGTTGCCTTTCATGTGCCAACGTTTGAACTAAGAAGAGACAAAGGTGCTGAACAGGTTGGATTATTGGATCTGGGACTGCTGGTCTCTGACATACCCACTGGGTAAGATCGCTGTCTTTTATGTGCCAACGTTTGAACTAAGAAGAGACAAAGGTGCTGAACAGGTTGGATTATTGGATCTGGGACTGCTGGTCTCTGACATACCCACTGGGTAAGATCGCTGTCTTTTATGTGCCAACGTTTGAACTAAGAAGAGACAAAGGTGCTGCACAGGTTAGATTTTTGGAACTGATACTGGTGGTCTCTGGCGTACTCATTGGGTAGGATTGCTGCCTTTCACGTGCCAACATTTGAACTAAGAAGAGACGGAGGTGTTGCACAGGTTGGATTATTGGATCTGGTACCAGTGGTCTCTGACATACACATTGGGCGGAATTGCTGTCTTTCATGTTCCAACATTTGAACTAAGAATAGACGGAGGGGCTGCACAGGTTGGATTATTGGATCTGGTACTGGTGGTCTCTGACATACCCATTGGGTGGGATTGCTTTCTTTCATGTCCCAAAATTTGAACTAAGAAAGGACGGACGTGCTACACAGGTTGGATTATTGGGACTGGTGGTCTCTGACGTACCCATTGGATTGGATCGCTGTCTTTGGTGTTAGCTATTAATCCAGGAAGACCTGTTGGGTGCTGGACAAGTTAGGGGAACTTGCATTTCCCCTTTCTGCTGATTGGCACTTTTTGCTGTGAAAGACATGAGTGACAGCAGTGAAGGAATTACTTTCTCTGTGCCAGTCTCACCACTGCCAGAGACAAGGTGTTGCATGTACGAGGATAAAGCTGGACACCGGCAGCAAGGGCCAGCAGCCGCCACTGGTGGCAACAGACTCCCTGCAGCTGGCAGCTTCTGGCATGAAGATTACATCCATGGGGCTGGTGGAGGAGGCGCTTGTGCTGCCAGTCGCTGTAATAAAAGCATTACCCCAGCTGCCACCTCTACTAACACCAGGAGAACCACTGTTGTCTATGTAATTAATGAGGGCATGCAGGCTTGTGAAAGTGCTGCACTGCACAGCCTACAGGAGGCATGCGAGAGCCAGGGGGCAACACTCGAAACACTACAATTTGGAAAACTCGACTTCGGGGAGACTACTGTGCTTGATCGCTTCTATAATGCAGGTACATAAATCTGGCAAGGAGTGCTACATACCAAACATCTGTAATGTTCTATCATTTATTTTCTAGGCTACGCATGTTGTAATCTATATTTGTCCTCGAGCCCAAAGTCAGTCAAACTCCTTCCTCGATGTAGGGCTGCACCCGCACAAGAAGGGTTATCTTCTCATTTAGTCTAGGTCCCTGGTGCTCAATCTTGCCCTTTTGGTGCTTCTTTGTGTGGCCCTCGGTGTCCCTGAAGAAACAAATCTGTATTACCCTAATGCCCTGTGGTAGCTGTTATTTCTAACAGACTCTTGTAATATGTTTCCAGTCTATGATTGTCTCCTGAAGCATGACCCCAGTCTCTAACAACTCCTATAGCATGTTTACAGTCCTAAGAGTCTCCTTCAGCATGCCCAAAGTCTCTGACCATCTCTTGTGTTATGTTTGCAGTCTCTGACCATCTCTTGTATCATGTCTGCAGTCTCTATCTCTTGTATTATGTTTGCAGTCTCTAACAATCTCTTGTATCATGTCTGCAATCTTTGACTAACTCCTGTATTGTGTTTACAGTCTCTGCCCCTCTCTTGTATCATGTTTGCAGTCTCTGACATCTCTTGTATCATGTCTACAATCTCTGACTATCTCTTGTATTATGTTTGCAGTCTCTGACAATCTCTTGCATCATGTCTGCAATCTTTGACTATCTCCTGTATTATGTTTACAGTCTCTGATCCTCTCTTGTATCATGTTTGCAGTCTCTGACCATCTCTTGTATCATGTCTGCAATCTCTGACTATCTCTTGTATTATGTTTGCCATCTCTGACAATCTCTTGCATCATGCCTGCAATCTCTGACTATCTACTGTATTATGTTTACAGTCTCTGACCCTCTCTTGTATCATGTTTGCAGTCTCTGAGTATCTCTTGTATTGTGTTTTCAGTCGGACAATCTCTTGCATCATGCCTGCAATCTTTGACTATCTCCTGTATTATGTTTACAGTTTCTGACCCTCTCTTGTATCATGTTTTCAGTCTCTGACCATCTCTTGTATCATGTCTGTAATCTCTGACTATCTCCTGTATTATGTCCCCAGTCTCTTGCCATTTCTTGTATCATGACACCATTATTTTTAACTATGTTTTTCTCTGCTGTCTCTTATAATGAATATTCACTGACTTTATGTGTAGCCCTTTCGTTATGTCAGATACCGCACTTTGAGGCTAGGGGGTGACAGTAAAAGCAATCTTACTTACCCAATCCTCTGCTTTCATGGCAGACAGCGCTTCCCCATGCTGCAGCGGTAAACTCACTCAGCATCCTTATGTCCAGTACAGGGCTATGGTCCCTGCATTGGTCTTGATTACATCAGAGAACCTTAGACCACTGTAGCATGGAGAAGAAGAGGCTGTGAGGACCAGTGCAGAGAAGCCTGCAGGAGTGGAAGATCGGGCAAGTAAAACCTGCTTTTCCAAATCCCCTAGACTTAAAGAGCAGTTAACCCTTCCTGTGCAGGCTCTATCCCACTGCAAGGGAGGAGTTTTACCTCCTTCATGGAGTTCCTCCTTAAGTCATTAAATGCCTAAGCATTTGCCTGTGTGACCTACTGCTTTGGGACTGTTAAGCTGATCATACACTGATTTGTGTGGTTGGATGGAGGAATTGCCCCCGCGTTGACAGTGTGTTCTGACAGTTGTGGGTATTTGGCTACAGCCGCTGATCGAGGGAAATTTTCCAACATGACCCTTCTGCAGAAGTCAATCAATCAACGTTTGTCGAGCAGGGACAGCCACACAGTGATCAAAATTTGACCCGTCCTTGCTGAACCAGCCAAATTTTGATCTGTGTATAGCCAGCTTTAGGCTGTGGTTTCTGAAGCAAAGTTACAGGAAAATAACAGTAGTCATGAAATACCTTTTTCTGCAAAGGTATTTCATGACTTCTGTTATGTTTAGTACACATGATGAGAATATTATGTCTTTTTTTGGCATGCTAGTCTCCATATCGAATATGAAGAGGTTTCTCAATTCATGAAAATTCTTATCCAACAGAATAGAATTTCGGAAGTGATGTTATGTATTGTGTTTGTATTGTATTTTCGAATGACTACCTTGCTGATTTAATGAAAATCGTACAATTTGATATCGTATGAGAAAACTTTTCGCAGTTATCACATGAACTGTTGTGATTGGCTTTCGAAAGCTGTATAATAACGATCAAATTATCGTATAATTGCTCCTTGTATGAAAATTTTCGTCCGATTTTCCTATGGTGTGTATTGGTCTTTAGTCTTTAACAGAGCAGAATGAGCACAATTGCAAGGAATTCCTACTTGACTCGAGTTTGATAAATGTTTTTCCATATTACTCCTCCATTGCGCTGCCCATTAAACCTAACTATTTATTCGTTTTGCTGAGGGATCTCTTGTCAGTTTGTACAGTGACTTACGTAAGAATAATCTTTTCACACATCTCATCAAAGCAAGATCGACTTTACAGCAGTACTGGAGTCACCCAACAAAATTGCTAGCACGTTGTATATCTCTTCTGCAAAAAAAATCTCCTCTACACATCTGCAAATAATTTTTTACAATTACATGCTGTCTGTAGTGCACTGGCATCTGTATGGGCTTGTTCAATGCAAGCTCAGTGCAGGGGCATATAGAAAGCAATTGTTTTCTGAGTGCTTTGTTCATACCATACATATTGGTGTCTCATGGTATATTAAATAAAGTGGGGGTTTTTTGTAAAGTTTAAGCCCAGGTTTGTTCTTATGAAATTGCATTTCATATTCATTTTTAAATTTAATTTAAATGTTTTTTAATGTTAATGTGTTCTTCATGTGCTGCCATTGAAGTCTATGGGGCTAAATACACGCATAGTCTCACCAAAAGAAGCACAAAGGTGTAAACAGGCCCCAGAGAAAATAATGCTAACCATTTTATTGTGCATTGTCACGTGTGAATGAGGACTAAATACAGTGAAGGAAAGAAGTATTTGATCCCCTGCTGATTTTGAATGTTTGCCCACTCACAAAGAAATGATCAGTCTAAAAATCGAATGGTAGGTGTATTGTAACACTGAGAGACAGAATAGCAACAAAAAATTCAAAAGAAATGCATGTCTAACAAATTATGCACTGATTTGTGTGTTGATGAGGGAAGTACCGTATTTTTTGCCGTATAAGACGCACCTGACCATAAGACGCACCTAGGTTTTAGAGGCAGAAAACAGGAAAAAAAAAATTCTGAACTAATGGACTGCAGACACAGTACAGGAGATGACCAGAGACTGCGGACAGCACAGGGATGACCAGAGACTGCGGACAGCACAGGGATGACCAGAGACTGCGGACAGCACAGGGATGACCAGAGACTGCGGACAGCACAGGGATGACCAGAGACTGCGGACAGTACAGATGACTGCTGACCTTTGGGGAGGTGGGGAACGGGTACCTGAATTTGACAGGTACCCGCTCTTACTTCCGCAGAGTTGTTCTTTGATCTTACCTGTTCCTCGATCCAGCCGCGCGCTGTCTTCCCGGCTTCTGTAATGGCGCTCGGCATGACAGCCGGGTGCCCAGTGCGCATGAGCGAGAAGCACTTGCGCTTTGTGATTGGTCCGGCGGCTTCTGGGATCTGTCATGTGTCCCAGGTACCGCCTTACCATTCACAAAAAGCACCACTTCTTATGCATGCGCACTTGGCGCCCGGCTGTCATGCCCAGTGCCCACACTACAGAAGCCGGGAAGACAGCACGCCGCTGGATAGAGGAACAGGTAAGGTCCCGCTGCAGAGCTGAGCGGCCGGCCCGGTATTCTGACACAGCCGCGGTGGAAATACCGGACTGGCCGCTCCATATTCGCCTTATAAGACGCACTGACATTTCCCCCCCAGTTTTGGGGAAGAAAAAGTGCGTCTTATACGGCGAAAAATACGGTAAGTATATGACCCCCTTCACAAAACATGACTTAGTACTTGGTGGCAAATCCCTTCTTGGCAATCACAGAGGTCAGACGTTTCCTGTAGTTGGCCACCAGGTTTGCACACATCTCAGGAGGGATTATAGCCAACTCCTCTTGGCTGATCCTCTCCATGTCCACCTCTGCATCATTCAGATTTTCAGTGGCAAACTTCAGACGGGCCTGGACATGTGCTTTCTTGAGCAGAGGGAGCTTGCGGGCACTGCAGGATTTCAGTCCTTGTTGGCGTAGTGTGTTACCAATTGTTTTCTTGGTGACTGTGGTCCCAGCTGCCTGGAGATCATTGACAAGTAGTTCTGGGATGATTCCTCACTGTTTTCATGATCATTGACACTCCACGAGGTGAGATCTTGCATGGTGCACCAGACCTAAGGAGACTGACAGCTGTTTTGTGTTTCTTCCATTTGCAAATGATTGCACCAACTGTTGTCACCTTCTCACCAAACTGCTTGGCAATAGTTTGGTAGCCCAGTCCAGCCTTGTGTAGGTCTACAATCGTGTCCCTGACATCCTTGGACAGCTCTTTGGTCTTTGCCATGGTGGAGAGTTTGGAATCTGATTGTTTGATTGCTCATGTGGACAGGTGTCTCTTATACAGGTAACAAAATGAGATTAGCAGCACTTCCTTTAAGAGACTGCTTCTAATCTCAGTTTGTTACCTGTATGAAAGACACCTGGTAGCCAGAAATCCTGCTGAATGATAGGGGATCAAATACTTATTTCCCTCATGAACATGCAAATCAGTGCATACTTTGTTGGACATGCATTTCTTTTGAATTTTTTGTTGCTATTTTGTCTCTCAGTGTTATGATACATCTACCATTCGATTTTTAGACTGATTATTTCTTTGTGAGTGGGCAAACATTCAAAATCAGCAGGGGATCAAATACTTCTTTCCTTCACTGTAAAAGAAAAAAGTAAACCGTGTGATGTGTTGTAAAAATGCACTGCACACCAGTATGCGCATGTTATAACATCTGCCTGCTGGTATAAACAGTCCTTAACCTCCCTGGAGGTATTCCCGAGTGTAGCTCGGGGTTAACTTTCAGTACCAAAAGTGGTAACTCCGAGCTACACTCAGGATTACCCTGCAGCGTTGCTCTGGGATTCCCTCTTGCACTTACCTTGTCCTGCACTCCCGAGATGTCCCCCCTGCAGCGTCCCCGGCCATCTCCTCCGGCCGATGCCGGCATCCGTCTTCCGGGTTCCGGTCCCTGCCACATCAGGACGTACGGGGACAGAACAGGCGGGAAATTTAAAAATGCGAAAAAGTGATATTCACTGAATACACTAAAATCACATAGTAAAACATTACTGTATCAAACCATTTCACAAATATTTTGTCCTTAGTGCTTTGTCCTGTGCCCTGCCTACATTTTTACTGTTCTTTCTGCCTGGAAACTGAGAAATGTCCATGGCGTCCAAAAAGCGTCCCTTTAGGTCAAAAGCAGTTTTAGACCAGCTAGAGAACAGCGATAGTAAATTAGAACCACTTGCAAAACTGAGTGATAATGATTCGTGGGGAAATTCGTCGTCAGACACTGAAAACAATTCTGCGACTGAGCTCAGTGATGTGCGAACTTGGTGCTCTATTTCAAATTTCAGTGTTTTTGGTTTGATTACATTATTGAATTAAATTTATTATTATATTATTTTTTATGATTATTTATTATATTATAATTTATGATTTCGTGTTTCAAATTTTATCATACCCGGGATGTTTACTAGACTCTTGTTCTGACAGATTTCAGTGAGTTATTCCTAAAATTTACAGGCCTACAATAAAAAAGACATATTTCCATGCAAAAAAATGCACCGCTTTGAGCACAGAAATATTGACATAATCAGACCGCTAGGGAAGTTAAGATTCCAGTACAGTTGAGTACGTGGCCAATGTAACCCCAGTACACACTTTGGTGTTAACTGTGTGCTTTGTTTTCCCTCTGAAGAGCAAGTATACTTTATTGCTCCTGAAGACCACTGGCTGTTTTGTTCCATTTAAAGCCCAACTCCAGATGAGGCAGTTCATTATTCAAAGTGAACTAATTTTCACATTAAAGCAGTTTTAAACCCAAAAAGCAAACATTTATTGCAGCGTACCAATTTTTAGATGTGATGGCTGCATTCATTTTCTTTTTTTAGGCTTGCTTTCTTTTATTTTCACCTGGTGATCCAGACAGAGAGTCTGTTGTTTTTCAAAAGAACAAGCTATCTTGATGATGTATCAGTTTACAGGGATTGAACAAACTATTTTACACTGACATGGGTGCTTACAATGATCAGTTTTTATTTATTCATATAAAATATCTCAAAAGGAAAAACTCTTTGCTGTAACTGATTATAAGGTGTGAGCTGGAGTTTGGCTTCAGTTTGTTAGTGTATTTAAATCTGTTAATACATATAACATTTCCCTTCCCCCAGACTGACAAATGTTGCTGTCCAAATGTGCCCCCTTTGCGTCTTTATCCAACTCCAAAGCTGGCCATAGATAGATCGAATGTCTGCCAGTTCAGCAGGGACTAGCTGAGATTTGATCCATGTATTGGAAGGCTGAGGGCTGTCTTAATGCATGGACACCCCTGGGCACTGCCTGGGGCCCTAGGTGCATAGGGGCTGCATGATAATCTTGCATTACTTCATACTTGACAGCTTTCCAGGATTTTCTGGGACAGTCATTCTTTTTACTAAGCTGTCCCGGGATGGCCTGGGCTGCTCTTCGGGACCTGTACTGTGCCCTCCTGATCTCAGTATTGTGCCCTCCTGATTTCCCCCATACTGTGCCATTCTCACCCCCCTACCCACCCCCATACTGTGCCTTATGTATTGATTAGTCATTGTATGTTTTCTTATTGTTTAAAATCAATTTTATTGAAAGTACTAATCATTCAATCTCATTCTGTCCACTATATATAGATTAATTCTTGGGATTAGATGTGTAAATTGGGGCAGGCTGGTAGGGGCCCCAGTGCATTACTTTGCCCAGGGGCCCATGATGCTATTAATGCGGCCCTGGGAAGGCAGATTGTACCCATGTTGATCCATCAATCAACTTGGGTACAACCAGCATGTCAGATTTTTAGGAAGTGATTATTTTCAGTGGCTATAGCTGCTAGCAATAATCATTGTTTACTCCAGGCAGGGAAGGTTCATTCTGCGCGCCACCCCCACCCCCCCAAAAAAACCACAATAGCTCCACAGGAGGGATTGCCCTATGAACACTGACCCTGTTGATGGGGGAATCCAGCAATTTTCTTCAATGTAACCCGTGCTTGCACAAAAGAAAATGGCAAAAATGTATGTCCTGCCTAATAAAGGAGGTGTGTTACTGGCCAGATCACCAGGTGAAAACAGAGGGGATAAAAGCCTTAAAAAAAACGAATGCATCCACAGCCAATGATTGGTAAGCTGATTTTGGTTTGTTTTTGGGTTTAATACTGCTTTAATCACTATGCTAAGTGAACATTCTGTACTTTTTCAGTCCTGAGCTATATTTAATTTTTTTTTTTACAGGGCTTCATATAGCTCCAACATATAAATTTATTAGGGCAGAGGTGGGCAACTTTGGACCTCCAGCTGTGGTAGAACCACAAGTCCCATGGGGCATTGCAAAACTGACAGTTACAAGCATGACTCCCAAAGGCAGAGGCATGATGGAACTTGTAGTTCACCAACAGCTGGAGGGCCACAGTTGCCCACCCCTGTACTAGGGCCAATTTAGACAGGAGCCAATTAACCTACCAGCATGTCTTTAGTAAATTAAGGGTCCTTTCACACAGCGCAGACCCATTTAGCGGATCCGCTTGATCAGCGGGGGATCTCTCCGCTGATCTCTGCCGAGTAAGCAGATGACAGGTCTGTGTCAGCTCACTGTCTTTAGTGGGCGGTCAGATGTCCGTTTTCCATGCGACCCAATCCAACGGACAGAAAGGGAATTGGATCCCCATCCGTCTCTTTTTTGCAGGTCAGATCAGATTGCATGTTGGGTGTAAACGGACACATGTCCGTTTACACCCGCCGCTCCTTAGAGGAGAATGGAGGTTTACTGCCCGTTTTTTAGGCGGACCCGATTGGAATGTCCATGTGAAAGGGCCCTAACCCTACTAAATTACATTTTGACTGATTTGAGCATCACCAGTGAATAGAGGGCATTTTAAAACATAAATGATAATGTATAATCATAAGAAAAATACCACTTTCAAAGCGATCGTATGATAATCTGATCATTAGTACACAGTTTTCATCCAAAATTATTTGAAGGGACAAGCACGAAAATTTGACTCGTACGATGCCAGATCATAAAATTTTCATTTAATCGTTAGTTTTTGTCTGAAAATACAAGACATTACATTGTGTAGAAAACATTTCCTTTTGCTGGATTATCACCAACAATACTTTATTAGATTTTTCATTCATCATTTCTTTGCTAGTTAATAAAGATGACACTTGCAGCTGAGTTGCATCCAACAAGAAAATCAAATTATGTTTGGCTAGTGTTTGGTAGTGTGCATTGGGGCTCCAGGCCTGATAAGTAAAGGACCTCATTTCTAAAAGAGACAGCTGGATTTTATTATTACAGGTACTTATATAGCACTGTCAATTTATGCAGCACTTTACATATATATTGTAATCAGTCCCTAACCCTCCAAGGAGCTTACGATCTAAGATCCCTAAGTCACATTCATACATACACATACTAGGGCCAATTTAGACAGGAGCCTATTAACCTATCAGCATGTCTTTGAAGTGTGGGAGGAAACTTGAGTACCCGGAGGAAACCCGCACAAGGGAGAACAGGCAAACTCCAAGCAGGTAGTGCAGTGATTTTAAAGATGTATGTGTTCATTGTTTGGGCTGAACATGTAGCTAAAACATTAGGAAATCAAACTGTGGCACAATTACAAAATGCTGTCATAATGCACAAAGATTTTCCCACTTATTTAAACAGAAACAAATAGGACATAGTAAGATCTTGAACACTGCCAAATCCTGTATCACCCACAAATGGAGAGACTCCTTTCCTCTCCCAATTCCCCTGTGGCTATGTAGAGTGGAAGATATCAGAGAAATGGAGGGCCTTATTCTCTTCTTCCAAAACAGACACAACACATATTGTACAGTATGGTTTTACTAGACCATGACTTTGTTCACTGACAAGGGCAAGGCCCTCATTTCAAGAGACACCAGATTCACTACTCCGCACACCAACTTCCACGTGAGGGATCCCCGTCTCCTCCTTCCCTCCCCATCACTTCTTCTCTCTCCCTCTTTCTTTTCCCCTATTTATCTACCCACACACTATTCCTTTCCTCATAGTTTCACTTTCTACCATCCCCTCGCCTACCATGCTGTCCTTTAAATACCCTTCCCTACCTGTTCCCTCTCGTCTTTACACCCTGCCTTATACATCCCCTATTAAACCCTCTTTCACCTGAGAGAAAAATAAAAAAATCAACCCAGAATCTTGTTTCCCATTTTCCTGTGGAATGACTTGACAACAGTTTGGGTAAATGACAGGATACTAAGATGGCTTGCATGGTTTTATTGTCACAATCCTTGGAACAATATTGAACTGCCTTATGCTGTGTCATTTGCTAATGTGTTCTTCTTCAAAATTTCATAAGCTAAAAAAAAAAATTACAAAAATATTAGTTGGAAAATGGCCGATGTTTGGCCATATACTGTAAGCCCATGTTCACATCTGTGTGGGTGGTGCTGCTGCGGGACTTGCACAAATACCTGCAGCCGCACCACCCACACAGAGGAATGCGGGACCTGGAGGCAGGTGCCATTAATGCTAATGGCACATGACCTGCACTGGAAATTGGAACCATACTGGAAACCTCGGTTCCCGTGCGGACTGCGATTTCCAAAGCAGTGCAGGGACTTCTTCCCTGCGTGTCCCGGGGGACAGGAGTCCATTCAAATGAATGGGCTCTTGTGCCCATACAAATCGTGGCCCCCACAGATGTGAATCAGGGCTAAAGTTGTGTTAAATGTTACATATAGCCATCATTGGTAATCTGGAGGAAATATTTTAGGCAAGTATTAGGAGTGAGACCAAATGTCAAACTATATACATAATTTATAAACAAAATGTAGTAGGATATAAATAACACTTTCTAAGAATGTGGTTATTCATGTAAATCAATAGCCTTTGATAAACACCTCTAATTTTGTTTTTGTAAACTGGTCAGATCCTGTGAAAATATGTTTACATTCTAACAGTGATGTTTATATCCTATGTATATTACACATCAGGTATGACATTGTCACAGTGTACAGCAATATTTTCCTGATGTTACATTACTTAAGAATTTGTATTTACAAGGCGATTGTTATGGTATGATAATAGGAAAACATTCCTCAGTCATCACTATGTTAAACTGAGACCGCACTTCTCATCATAGTGAGACTGGTCTAAGAAAACCTGAAGAATACAGTTTGAAGGTGTTGACATGTTTCCCACAGGCACAGCAGCCCATTCATATGAATGGGCTGCTGTGACCATGCAAACGTGATCCGCATCACGCTCTTCGGTGTGAGCCTACAATAGCTATAAATCCGAGAACGTCATACAAAACAAAGAATGGGAAAGAAAGTCACATGCAGGGGCGGACTGACCATTTGGAAACTCAGGCGCTGCCCAAGGGCCCGGGGTCAGTAGGGGGCCCCATGAGATGCCCCTGGTACCTTTTTCATAGGCTTTGAGTTTGGGCAAGGACACAGGGGCCCCATGATCCCTTATTGCCCAGGGGCCCCATGAGTTGTCAGTCCACCCCTGGTCAGATGTGAACAGCTCCTGTTTGATTTATGCCACTACACACAACAGAGTAACCTCCACTATTTGCAAATGCTTTCATTACAACTGTCTGTGCATCTGTTTGTAAAGGGGGTTAGTCTGGGCTGGTTGTCCCTGACCCTGCTAGGCTGTATAAATATGGGGGGTGGAGCTGTTTTGAAGAGGAGAATGGAAGACTTCACCTAAGGAGATCTCCGTCATGTAGTAGGAGAGGTCATGTTTTCCCCTGAGTGGGCCCCCTGCTATGGGCCTCGTCATGCAGATCATCCTGGGACACATGGAGAAGTTCTGATATGTGATACTGGCATCTGTCTGACCAAAAGTGAGCAGTTACTTAAAGTGATACTAAATTCTGTTTTTAAAAAAAGGAAATCCTAGTCAAGTATGTATTCTTAAGTAAAAAAAAAACTACCTTATATTGCTCTCAACCTCCTTCAAATCCTCAGATTCCTTTTTTGGACTGCTATGATCCAACTTGCTGTTAGAGGGTGGCTCCATGGTCTCGCTGTATGAAGAAATGTAGCCACCCTCTCTTGCTCTCTCCTAAGATGAACTATGGGATTTGTAGTGTGCATAGAGTAGTACACATGACCGCAACTGATGTGCACTACATTTTCCAAACAGATGGGAGTGAGGGGTTAAAGGAGAGGTCTGGGAGTTCACACAGAACATTACAAGTAGGCAGAAAAACACAGTAGGAGGATTTTCATGAAAAAAAAGATTGCAGTGCCATTACGTAGTGGATGTGTATTGAATATTTTCGAAGAATAAGGATATTGTTTAGTGTCACTTTAAAATTGTACTTATATACCCATTTGTTTGGAAAGTGTACTTACAGGAAAGTTTATCTGAACATTCCATCGTATAAAGAGCTATAATGTGGAGTGAAAGTATTGCTCAGTGGTAAGGATGGGTACATAGCGAGTATTGGAGTAACCAGTGTCCATTCCCAGACCCTCTGTAGGCAATTAAAGCAGAGTTCCACCCAAAAGTGGAAGCCCTGCTTTTTTTCCTTCCCCCCTCCACTGCCATATTTAGCACCTTTTGGGGGATAACTGGTTTTGACAGATTCCCACTTCCGGCTCATTTTGGCCCCCCTCCTTCCTCCCGCAGTCTCCTGGGATCCTTCACAGGTCACAGAAGACTGCCGGACCAATCAGGATAAACAGTGCGACTTGGGCATGCTCAGTGGGTAACCAGCTGTGTAGCCAAAAGCTGTCACAGCCTGGTGCCCACAGTTGAGATGCTGGCGCTGGGGAGAGAAGGAGAGAATGGATGGTGCGGATAAGAACATCTCTGGACTCTGGGACAGATGAGTACGTGTTTATTAAAAGTCAGCATCTACTGTTTTTGTAGCTGCTGACTTTTAATAAACAAAAAAACGTCTGAAATGCCGCTTTAGGAACGGCGAGAGTTCAGCTCCTAGCCTTGCCTATAGGAGTGTGAGGAACGGTACTTTGGATGCCATGTGCTCCATTAGGCTCCATGCACACGGGGCGTTTTAATAACGCTGGTAACGTTGGCTGTGTAAAGTCATGTTAAAAACGTGAGGGTTTTTTTAGAGTTTTTGTATTAGTATTTAGCAGCGTTTTGTCACGTTTTTTAGAGTTTTCTCTGACCAAAAAAAATCTTTTTTTTTTGGTCAAAAAAAGTCCAAAAACGCTGGTTCACCGAGTTTTGCCACATTTTTCAGGGTTAGAGCGTTTTACAGCCAAAAAACGCTGCTGCCAAAAAACGTTGATTACAGTCTATGTGTGCATGGACACATGGGATAACATGCTGGGGGGTTTACTGGCTGTAGAAAAAAATGTCAAAAGCCAAAAACAGCCGCTGTAAAAACGTCCAGTCTGCATGAGGACTTAAAGTGGTTCTATACTTTTTTTTCCCTTAAAGGATAATTTCAGTTTTCTAAATATATATATATATAATGCTTATTTTCTAGTAGGTAGAAAAATGTGAAATTATTTATATTTTTAGGAGCCTGTAAAACATTGCACCCGCAATCAGCAGATCATGGTCTGCAAACTCAAGCTACTGCAGGCTGCAAGTTATCTGTCTGCATGTACCTCATAAGGGCTGGCAGTTACACAGGAAGACTCAGTGAACTCCCTAGAGCGCTCACTAGCAACTGGGTAGTTCATTGAGAACTGCAAGCTGTCATCCGCAAAGGCTGTCAGTACTTGTAGTTTATTCATTCACAGATCTTTGTGAATGAATGACTCAGCCATGTGGGCAGAGCCCCGTACGGCCAAGTTCTTTTCATATTGTGAGAATGGGTGTGGGGGGGAAGATCCTCTGTCACAATGAGGGGGGGATCAGCAAGAGGCTGCAGGAGTGGGAACATGCACATCCTAACACATCCTAACAAAAGAATGGAACTTGTAACATGTTCCCAAAGGTGAACTTATCCTTTAAAATAATAAACGCATTATACTTACTTGCTTTATGCAATATACTAACAAAATCATAATATATCTGGCCGATCCCTCTGGAAACTTGAAACCACTGCAGTAGGCACCATTATCACAGTGATTGCCGCTAGCTTACGAGTCCCATGCTGAGCAGCTATTCTGCTGAAAAGTGGTCCATACATACCTGGAATTTTATTTTAGGACAATCCACCCCTGACCTCTGTAGCTGCTTTTAACGTAAAGTTATTTATTCTCAAAGATCACAACAAACACTATAAAGTTGGGTTTCAGTCAGTTTCTAACAGCTTAGAAACATTTAAAGGGCTGGAAGCCTGCTAAGATCTCTCATAGAAAAATAGAGTGCCTGTGTTGTAAAAGGTAGATATTAATTTATCCACATTGCTTGCAGATACAGAGGTGAATAAGGGCTTGTTTTAACCTGCTCTCACTGATCGTTCAGGATTTGTAAATACTTTATTGTGCATGATCTGGGCACACATTCACTTTAATATTTTTATAAGCCTCAGTTAGACTTGAACTTTTTTTGTAGCATGATTTATCCGTATTTACAATACAGACTAAATTCCTGAAAAGAAATTAACTAAACTTTACATTAATCCATGCAACCTAGAAAATTTGTATGAATATAATATTTCCTGAAAAGGATGATGATCAGTTTTCAAGTGAAAACAACTAGAATATCATCATAACTTTCTTTAATTTATGAGTGCATTTGCAGATGGGTGGGTTTATAATTGTTGCTGGTTTTTGTCCCACTGACATGTAACCTTTGCTGTTGCTGTTTAAAACCTAGTGATGGTAGTAGCCTGTAGACAGAGACTGTTAACAGAAGCTGGTATTCCCATAAAAAGGATACAAACAGTATGTCAGTATGGGGCTTTTTACATTGAGTTTTACTGTTGCTTACAAACCTTCATCAACAAAGCAGAAAAGGTTGTATATCCTTGGAGAAACCCACAGTATTGAACAATAAAGGTATGATACCCATATACAGTCAGCTGTAAAGCATGCTCTACCTCCATGTGTTGTACAAGCTGAGTCATTAGTGTGTGAGCAGTGCAATTAAGATTTATGGGTAGATATGGACTGTTAGTGGGATTTAAGGACTTTTTTTAAAAATACTGTTATAAAGTATTTGTCACACAGATTTATTATTTAGTATTTATTTATTACAGGTACTGATATAGCGCCATCAATTTATGCAGCGCTTTACATATATATTGTATATTCACATCAGTCCCTAACCCTTAAAAACATTTACCATTTTAATCTGGAAGAAAAGGTCTGCTTATAGTGTTATCAATCACATGCCATTAAGCTGGCCATGCCGGCACCACACAGCTTGACAGGAGTAATTTTCAAAAGAGCCGGGTGGAAAATTGTTGGACAACAGGGATTGCATCCAATCAGAGGCAGTCACTGTTTGAGTATTCAGGCAGCCATGTTTCCTGCGGCTGTCTACAATTGCTGGCAGTGTAGATTACAAGAAGATGGGGGAATCTAAGTGTTTATTGGTAGCCATAGTGAAGGAAATCACTCTATGTAAAAATGAAAGTGTATTAAAAATCCACACCCATTCTCTAAAAGAGTAATATGGATGGTTTTGGTTGCATTCAAACAAACAACAAAAGGATGGACAGCACGTACGAGAACCATCTTGTATAGAGTGAATAGGCAGCTGTAAGGGAGATTCTGCAATTTCTATATATGCAAGAAATGTTAAATATTTGGCATTTCTAAGAATAGTGCAATTTTAAGAAATGTTAAGTGATTTGTTTTCATTTTCAGTAGGCACATTGTACAGACCACAAAAAAATGATGAGGAGCTCAAAACATAACAGATGGGCATCAGACTTAATACTTCAAACATGAAGTGTACAGAAACATTTCAGCAGGCTGTTGCCAGTTTTGCAAATGACAGCTCATACACAGTGTACGCATTCTTCACAATACAATGCATAGGCTTGTTTCATATTTCTGTTGTCCACAATAGTAGACCCTTGTCCTTACTTGTATGTTACATACCTTGTTGCCAGAAGCTATCCTTACACATTTAACAGATTGAAACAAAAAAAACCCACTTGGATTCTCCATCCTCTATACACAGCATGGATGGAGAATCTCCCCTGCTGGCTGTTGCATTCAGACAGACAGCACCAGCAGCTGCCTGAATACACGAACAGTGATTAGATCTGATTGTCATCGTACAGCCGAGAATTTTCCACCCAGTTCAGTCAATTTTTTTCAGACAACTTTTGTTGAGCCAGGTGGCACTGATAGGGCCACCCGCAGCTTGAATTCAAGCTGTGCATGGCTAGCAAATGTCAACCTGATAGTGCAGGGGCTGTAAATCATGGAATAAATCAACATGGCTAACAATGTTTGCAACCTACTATGTCAGTGAGTGTGCCATACATGGCTTAAACTTTAGCAGAAATTCAAGCCAAGGGTGGTCTTGCTGACACCACCTCTCTCAACAGACATTGATTTATAAATCAAAGGAGCTGGGAGGAAAAAAGTCAGCTGAGCAGTTTTTGCGGCCATTCTGCCAATCAGGTGCAGTTGCCGACTGTCAGAATACAATAGCTAGCAGCGGAGATTTGTCCATCCATGCTGTTTAGTACGAATGGAGGAATCTATGGATTTCTCCCAGCTGAACAAGTGAAATCTTTACGTACAGTGTGTAAAGGCCGCTTTAGTGATTACCAACTAACCTAAACATTGTCCAATGCACAGTAGACCAAAGGTATTAGGGACACAGTCCAGCATGAAAGGGAAAGAAGAGAAGCAGTGTCAGGTAAAACAGAACTTGCAGATGACATAATTAAAGCATAGTAATGAAAGTGTACAGGCACAGCCAGACAACTTTGGGGAGGGGAAGAAGATACCCAGTGATAGGCTGTTTGGCCAGTTGCTGCATCAACACAGGACATTGGTGGTACAGAAAGAAAAATAAGTGTAGGATTTGTTGTTGAACACATGTTGGTGGTCCAGTGGGGCATGTATGCAGGATGTGTGAGTTTCCTGTTAACAGAAAAGTAACAAAAGTCCCTGAATTTACTTCAAGATTGTGGACAAGAGGGATTTTCCCAACTCTATAGTAGAATAAGACAATGATAAAATTGGCTTGTTTATGCAGAGGGTGCATGTGGGTGATTTTAAAGTAGGACCCTGATGAGGAATCAATATGGGGGCCTCAGTGCTTGAATACTGCAGTGAGAGCACGGCATCATTTTATAGGGGAAATCCATTCCATGAATCACATTGTTTCCATGTGACAAGAACAAAACAACAGCTACCTTATGTTATTTTAAGCAAGAACATTGTTTTTTATTCACTAAAATACCTGTTCCATGACTGATCCCATGCTTCCACATGGCTTCCATTAATTTCTGTGGACATATTGCAGTTAAACTATCTGCACTGTAAATCTTTTTTCAGTGCATTTACTACATTTCCAATACTTTCTTTTAGGTACATTCCCTTATCAGCATTAAAAATTGTGCAATTGTTCAGGCACAACTACAAAATCAGGACTCTCATTGCCAACTATGTACTGTACTTGGGTTAACAAATTCAAGCAGCACTTTAGAACAGTTCGTGTTAAATGAAAATATACATAAAGTATGGGCCTAGAATTATGGACATTCCAAAGGGTTGCTTAAGCATCAGGCCTCAAGTTCTAAGGTCACATGCACCAAAAGGAGGCTCTTGGAGGCATTTTCAGCTTTTGCCAAGCACCCTTGAAAAGATGTATGGAACAACAAAGTTGAGTAAATTGTATACATTCCCAAGCCCCCCGCACTGGTCTACACTGGTCTGATCATATGGTGCACTTAGCTACTCAGTCTAGTGGTGGACCTTTACAGAAAGAAATGGAACCCAGTGTAGGCTGACATAACATGGACACTTGGTGTTCTGCAATCACCACCCATGAGAAGGTACCCTAAATACTGTATGTCCTCCAAAGAGACAACACATCTCTCTGGGAAACACAAGTTTATTAGCCGGCTAGCCTTGGTTTTTGTGATTTGACATTTTTATATAAATGCAATATGAATACAATGAATATGATAAAATCCCTATAGTATATTTTTAGCTGTTCTGAAATACCCAGGTGTAAAATAAACCTCAGCTAATATTTTTTGAGGCCATACTGGTACCTAATAAAACTTGTGAAGATGATGATTTTTACAGCCTTGTAGATGGGTTATTGGCATTAGCAATCCATAGGGATCTGTAACAGCAAAAAGGTTGAGAACCCCTGACCTTTTGCGTATCAGCAGGCTCCCAGCTGTATGTGCTATCTGGTTTTATTGCATTATGCTGTACCAGTAGACTGAGAATACAAGAAAGCACATCAGCTCACATCAGTGTGCACGACCTTACACTGATAAATGCATATTAGCAATAATATTATGAATTGAAATGGCAATGTTGATCTGATAATGTTAATGGCCTATTACTGGATAAAAGGCTGATGTTATCTTCATACTGTATTAAAAAAGCTGCTTGGGGCTGAGCAGCCAACACCCAAGCTCACTAGCCCTGAGGTGCTCAAAGGTACAATAGGTCTTTTGGTATCAGCTTGAGTTGCCAGATTACCATCTGCAATAGAACTAATTCTGTTATCACAGTTTGAATGCAGATGTCTACCACAAGGAAAGAAGTAATAACCACCACATCCGTGACTGTGTTGGTGATGCTTTCATTTCTAAACCTTTTTACATTCATGAGTGATATATGTAGTGTTCACAAAAATACACTCCCACAAAGGGGAAGCATTATAGGGAAGTTCTGTTGAAGAGGAGTTCCAGGCTTCTCCCAAATACTGTAGCTGCTGACTTTTAAAGTAAGGACACTTACCTATCCAGTACCATCGTCACCTGGGCTAGTTCTTCACTAGCCTCCAGGTTCTTGGTGTAGGCATTGCAAGTTAGGCAAACCAGAAGTGAAGCCTTGCTGCTACGCCATGGGATTGGTCCAGTAGTTTTCAGGGGGGGGCAAACTTTCAATTCAGTTCACTGCAGCAAACTGAGCTGAGAGCAGGTACCTGTCAAAACCAGGTACCCGCTCCCCCCTCTCCCCCAAAAAGTGCCAAATGTGGCAGTGGAGAGGGGTAGGATGCCAACAAACGGAGCTTCCCCTTTTGGGTGAAGTTCTGCTTTAAATAGATTTAAACCTAAGCACTAAAAATTTCATGTAAAGTTCATAAAATTCCAAAAGTTGTTTTCACTCTTTTTAAATATGCAGCTTTCGTTAAAAAAATATCTGATGATCCTGCCATGAACAATCACATCCTGTTACAGGGTAGCACCCATCTTCCAGTTGTGCTCCTGCATTGTCACCCTGCCACATGCTCCCTTGGTGAGGACTATAAGTGTATGAAAATAAACTCTTGGTTAGAGGCAAATAGGAAGTCAAAAACCAAAAGAAAAAAAGGGGGGTTCAAAAATAGAGTTACATATTGATGATAGTGACCCCAATAATAAATATAGCCGACTCACATGGGATTGACCCAAATTATACATATAAGAAGAAGAAAGGAGAACCCAGGGTAAAGAGCCCCAAGGTTAAGCAGGTCCAAAACGGACAAACAGCGGCTTAATTAATGCAAAATTACAAAACATTTATTGCAGTATAATACACGGATGAATTACAATTATAGGACAGAACAATAAAAAAGAGGAAAAGCTCACCATCACCAAAAGAGACAGGTAGAGAAGGGAATGATGTGGTTGTCCGGGATGACGCCGTGTGCAAGATAGTCCCGACACCTTATTTGATAATGATAGGCCTGTGAGGAGGTGGTTTGTATGCACTGACAGAAAATTAAAGAAGACCATGAAAAACTATGAAAAAATTACTAAAGGACACATAATAAATTAAATATTTTATAGCCATATCCCTTGTACCTAAAAAGCAGAAAATTTAAAATTAAATTGACATGATAATGGATGGGAACAGCAAAGAAAAATTATTGATGAATGAATATGTCCATAATGAAAAATGAATGAAAAAGATTTTCTCAACAGAGCCGTGAAGATGATAACAATGCGGGCCTGAATGTTATTCCTTGTCCAGATAAATATATGGACCTAATCCTGAATATATAACCTAGAGTAAGAACCAGACAGGGCATGCACCTTGATAGTAGAATCCAAACAGGCAATGCAATATGAATATAATATTCCACATGTAACAATAGTGGCAATGTAAATGATTACACCATTTGGATTGCACACATGGCCATTTTGGAGCAACCAGGCAATATCAGAACGTATATGATGATAATAAATTCAGTAACCATTGAATCATTAGATGGAAGCACTGATCTCAATATCTTCAGCTCTTATGCATGATAAAAGTGACCCTCCTACAGTCATGTCATCAATAGATTAGGTTGACTATGACCTACTAATAGTCCAACAGATATGTTGATGTATACAAGTATGGGGAAGCAATTTCAAACCTGCCACCTGCCGAACGTGGATCCAGGATAAGGTTGATCCTTCAGTACCCTGTAGGGATATGCAGGGAACCTCAACAATCTGCAGGTTTTGTCAACAGTGTAGCCCAGGTAGGCATCCCCAGGTAGTTGATGTCAGTGCAAGGCACAAAATACTGTAGGCCAGGTCATAGATGCAGCAATTAAGCAGAGTGCAGAGCGACTGGATAGTGGAGGCTTTTGCAGAGCATGCAACAGAGCGGTTGGGCATGGCTACATAGTAAGTAGGATAGGAGATCAGGCAGTGTGCAGAGGACAAGCGCAGGGGAGCTCATGCAACATTGAAAGTGCCATTCCGTCGGGACTGCGCATGTGTCGGCGTCACCCGGAAGTGACTTAACGCGTGAACTATAAGTGGCCATGCTGACATATTGCCCAGGCATGATCCACTCTTTTTTTTCTATCAGGAAGCCAGTCTTGAACATCAATGTACAGCTGACAATAGAGAGAGTACATAGAGACACAAAATAGCTACAAAAAGCTTCAAGAGATCAGCAGCACTATTATGCAGAAATAAGGTACAAAAGGCAAAGGCTAGTTTATGAAAACAAAAATGAATTACCATCATTTAGAGACTTTTTGTTCTCATTACTTTCATTGCTAATCACCATGGTAAACACATCTAGCTTTAGACTGTCCCAGTTAAAGTTTGGGAGACATTTGGGAATTAAAAAAAAATCAAGCATACACACTCACCAGCGCTCTGCTTTGCCCCTCCAGTGCTCAATGGAGTACTGGGCTGTGGAGGAGGAGGAAACGGCTAGCTCAGACTTCCAGTGGCTTGCTGAGAGGCTGAGCCAGCTGCCAATCCAGGCACCTGGGTGGATCCCGACAATAAAGTCAGGATCTCTCCATGTGACCAACTCCGTGGCATCAGCCCACATCGAGTTTCAGCCCACTGTCAGCTGTAAATGGGTCACAAGAGTGCAGACCTAAGTACACTCCTGTGATCCCCAGGAGAAGTTGTGCCAAAAGAGCTTTGGCCCTACTTATCCATTAATTACACTGTCAGAGGCTAGATTTTCTTGCAAACAAAAAATATATGTATATCTGTCCTTCACAGTCTGTGGATTTTACTCCTTTATTAGATTTATATGGATACATCAGCAACACAACTTTTCAAATATGCATCAAAGTGGTTATAAACCTCAGACATGAAATATAAACAAAGCATATCCCTCTATAGTGTGTACTTGTCTCAATCCAGAGCACTAAGGGATTGTTTACACTAGTTTCGAAACATGGCATCGGGCACCCTTTTTTAAAGCACTCTGAATGCCAATAGAAGCCCGTCACTAAATAAAATGGTCTTCAAAGACTCCATAAAAGTGTATGACATAGCTGACTTACAGCACTTGCAGCTTTTGAGGGGCTTTGGTTTCACTTTGTTTTGGAGGTATTGCAGGTATGAGATATTCTCTCTCTCTCTCCCCCTCTCTCTATCAATCACTCTCGATCTCTCTCTCTCAATCTCAGCACCAAGATAAAAATGGTGACAAGGAGGACACAGCCTGTGATTAACAGCTTCAGCTCTGTTCATGTGTGAAAGGGGGTGTGTCCCTTCCCTGTGTGTATTCTGCATTTTGAATAAATGTAGGGGAAAAATTGCTTTGGATACAGGTACAATTTATGTAGGAGGATTTGTTTAATCTCTGTGTATCACCTGAGGCCAGTCACTTCACTGGGTATATGTAAGCTTTGATTGCATTGGGACACCATAGTAAATGTAACTCTGTTCATTTTAATTAAAGAACAAAATCTAAAAGAGGCAGAGGCTGATCTTATGACATGTTAGTCACATTACCAGCCTTTCCTCCAATCAAGGAATTCTCTCTCCATAACACTTCTGTGGGACACTACAAGCTTCATACCACGGACTACATTGTATAAAAGAATCCTAAAACACAGCTGCAGAATGATTATCCACAGTATTGTCCAGCAAAGAATGGAGAGCAGTGTCTGCCCTCCGCTATAAATTGGCCTCTTAAGCTGACCATAGATTTATCAAAATTTGACCATTTCAGCAGAGACCAATCAGATTTTGATCAATCTATGGCCATTCCCACGCAACAAGGAATGTTGGAATTTTTCTTCTCCTTCAGTAGCTTCTGTTGATCAGTGTATTCTGACTTCTAGAGCTGCATTGTGTGTAATAACTAGTTATTGCCTGCACTCAAAGCAGGGAACTGTCAAATAAAGGGTTCTCTCTTGGGCAGGGCAAACATTTTATATAACATTCATTTTTTTCTCCATATATAAACTTATAATTACAATAATTGATGTGCCCCCTTAAGCCTAGTACACGCGATCAGAAAATTATAAGAAAAATACCGCTTTCGAAGCGATCGTTCAATAGCCTGATCGTTAGTGCACAGCTTTTGTCCAAAATTATTTAACCACTTGCCCTCCAGAGGATTTACCCCCCTTAATGACCAGGCCTCTTTTTGCTACTCGGCACTGCACTAATTCAACTGATAATTGCTGCACCCAAATGAAATTTACATCCTTTCTTTCACACAAATAGAGCTTTCTTTCAGTGGTATTTGATCATCTGTGCGCTTTTTATTTTTCACGCTATAAACAAAAAAAGACCAAAAATTTTGAAGAAAAACAATATTTTTTACTTTCAGCTATAAAAAATATATAGTAAACTCAAAGTTAGTTATAAATTTAGGCCAAAATGTATTCTGCTACATGTTTTTGGTAAAAAAAAATCCCAATAAGTGTATATTGATTGCTTTGTGTGAAAGTTATAACGTCTACAAACTATGGTATAGATACTGCAATTTATGCCATTTTTTTGCTATACAGCGCTGTGCTAGTTTAACGGACAATTGCGCGGTCATGCAATACGGTACATAAATGAAATTTACCTCCTTTTTTTTTCCTACAAATTGAGCTTTCTTTCGGTTGTATTTGATCGCCTGTGCGTTATTTTTTGCGCTATAAAAAAAAGGCTGACAATTTTGAGGAAAAAAAACAATATTTTGGACTTTTTGCTATAAAACATGTCCAGTAAAAAAAATTTAAAAATCAAATTTAGTCATAAATTTCTGCCAAAATCTATTCTGCGACATATCTTTGCTAAATAAAACCCCAATACGTGTAAATTAATTGGTTTACGTGAAAGTTATAGCGTTTACATATGGCGGGAAAAATACTGGGATTTTTAATTTCTTTTAAACTAATAATGGCGGCGATCAGCGACTTATGGCGGCGATCAGTGACTTATGGTGGCGATCAGCGACTTATCGCGGGACTACGGCGGACATTCTGACACTGGGGGGGAACTGACTTGGGGGTCACTGACATCCCCAGTGACACCAATACAGTGATCAGTGCAAAAAAAAAAAACACTGACACTGTACTAATAGCACTGGGGAGGAAGGGGTTAACTTTATTATCTGAAAGGGTTAACTGTGTGAGGGGAGTGTTTTACTAGGGGGCGGGGGTGTGTACTGCATGTAGACACACTGATCCGGACAGATAAACTCTTCTGTCCCGATCAGCGTGTCAGGGAACTGACAGAAAGCACAGCTACTGCAGTCCTGCTCTCTGTGACCCAGCGACTGACATCCGCGGCCTTTATCGGCGGGACAGGTAGGGCGGCGGTGCACCTCGCGCGCGCCCCCTACCTGTTTTGAAAGATTAGATTGTAAGCTCGAAAGAGCAGGGCCCCCGAACCCCTCGTATACTGTTTTGTTACAGTATTGTCTCATGTACTGTCCCCCACTCCTCTGTACAGCGCTGAGCGAACTTTTTGGCGCTATATAAATACTGTATAATAATTGTCAAGGATTCGCTTAAAACGATCACCCTGTCACGTGTCCACCACACGCCACGCCCACAGCGAATAGCTAACCGTGACGCACGCGTGCGGCCGCGACAGGGTGGTAAAGAGGGGATAATAAAGGATTTACACTTAAATATCTCAAACCGTATATAAGATCAGCCGTGATACCTTTTCACAGCCCGCACTACCTCTGGCCACCACCAGATGGAGACTCCACTCCAATCCAGCTGGTCGGCCACACACTGGCAGATACGATCTTACATACAACCTGATGCCCTGATTAGAGTTGAGGACCAGCTTAGTAATCACACACCCTTCTAAAGGTCCCTTCAGCTATCCTAGCTTGAACCCCGGTGTTGATAACCCTTCCACTGTCATCACACCCCCACACCAGACGCACCACAAAGGTAGCCTGCCACCACCCAACAGTTTATCCGCAGAATGGTCTGTTGAGACACCACACACACACAGATCTCCGTCTGGCAGATCTGTTACCTTTGCAATCTGCGTGCAATCTGCCCACTCACAGTGCAGTTGCATACAGATTGGCAATGAGCTTAACCGAGCGTTTTAAAGGCACTAAAATACAATACAATATAACCCAATCTAGTCTCACCGATCTAGTCTCTCCGAAGATATGAGCACGTGCTTAAGTACACAGAAGTTCACTAATTAATTTTAAGATTTAATTTCCCAAAGTGGGCAGTGCATAAAATATGTACAAAATATAACAAGTTACATAAAATACAAAAGATATAAGAAGACACACAAATGACTAATTACTATAAAATAAAAGGGAATAAAAAGACAGAATAACACTTTACCCTGCGGCTGGAGCAAGCCAGAAACTTAGCAATCCATTGGTCAATCGAACCAGCTCCGTACGGATCACCCTGTCCAAATGTCCATGCGTTCAATTTATTGCGATTTGGACATGGGCGGGACATTAGTCTTCGGCCAATTGACTCTGGGGGAGGTGGTCCTGACCTGCCCACAAGAGGTACTGTGTATGGACCTGCCCAAGTTCAATTGGGCCGAGACTGGCCTGAACACCAAGTCGGGGATTGGATTTCTGACACCGGCGCATCAGCCCGATCGCAACAGTACCAAACACCATCCGACTGTCGCACCCCCGCGTCATCTAACCCTTCCATGCATTTCCCTGGCTTCCTCCCCAAGCCACAAATATGATTCTTATATGTAAATGTAGCGCACAGATTGGTCTGCACAAAGGAAGCTTGTTCATATCTCTCCAACTAATATTTTGGCTTTTATAAGAGATTAAACATACTTCTTTGATGTGAATATTACTTATAGAACTTTCTACAAAAGGCAGACAGTCTGTCTGCTGTCACTGACTTTCCCAGAAGGTGATAACCTGATTGACACACAAAAGTTGTCACCTCCAGGAACCTGGCTTTAGACTAATTAATGCTAAATGATGATTGGGTCTGTAAGGCCTATTGAGGAATTGTGTATACATACACATCTGACCCCAGACCATTTGTTTGTATCTTCTATTAATTTCCCTACTGCCCAGGGGCTCAATGTACATCCTTAATGACCAGACTGTTCCTGCACACACCTTTGTAATGAAAGGGCCTGACATAATCTAATCTACTCAACCTGTCATGGCTATGATTCCATATTTCCACTCAAATCTTACATGTCCGTTACAATAAATCTTACATGTACATTACAATAATAATAATACCAGATTGTACAATATTCGTTTAATGAGTACAGTTTTTGTCTGAAAATACATTACATTACTTCCGAATTTTCTTTCTGTCATACAAGAATTTTTGTAACTTTAGTAAGTTCTTCACTTTCTATGAGACTAGCATTAAAAAAAAAAAAAAAACAATATTTTTATTGTGTGTATGGGGCTTTATATTTGTCTGGCCTATTGAGATATCATGTACGAGTTTGCATAGCTGCTTGTCAAAATTTTCTGAGCCAGGCCAGAACATGTGACGTATGCTTGACACCTAATCCAGTTGAGAGTTTATTCTTCACCAGAGCATGGAGCATTGGTTCCCCGCTTGAAAGATTTGACTAGTGGCTTTTCAACCTCATTGGCAATATCTCCTGCGATTTATTCAATTTCAAAAGTAATTTTTATTGTTTTTAAATTTGTAACTTTTATTAAAACAATACTTTGTGATTCTGCCATGAAGGTCCTTGTTCAAGCACTTCCTGTTATAGGATGGAGTCCTTGACTCCCTGCATTGTCATCCTGTTGGAGCAGCTTCTATTGGAGTCAACAAATTTCTGTTTTAATACACATTACGCAGACGTTGTCCACTGTTGTCACAATCTGGAAGCTCACATTGAGAAATGCCATGCAGCCATTAAGTCTTCCCTTCCCCAAGAAGTGGCTACAGAGAGGCATACCACATTGCATGTAAAACAACACCTGCATCATTTTCGACAATGCAGTGTACCGTCACACATGGTATGTATAGGGAGGTTGGCAGCTACTATATGTTTGCATTGGGCTGCTGTTGTGAACAAATGATACTACAATTTACATAGTATCATGCATTGGGGTAATGTGCAGTAAAACACGTTTTTACTATGTGTTCCTGTAATGCACAAGTTTGAAGCCAGACGTAATAAAAGTGGAGTTTCTCTTTAAGCAAATATCTATACAGGCATCTAAATTTGTGTATACTGCTTGCAAGGGTATGGGTCACACAGAACAGTATAACTTTACCAGGCTTCCCCTGTGTTCAGTTGTAACAGGTTCCCTTCAACTGATATCTGCATAGACTAATATGATGAATTTTTGGAGACTGAAAAGTACTGCAGTGGATGCAGTAAAAGGTAGGTATTAGGGCTCATGCACACGGAGCGTTTGGAAAACTTTTCTGAACAATGGAAACTGATTACTGGAAAACATCGGTTAAAAAAACGTCGGTTTAGTGGCGTTTGCATACCACGTTTATGTGCGTTTGTGTTTAGAAGCCTTTTTTTAAAAGATAACCTCAGGAGACCTTCCCAAATGCCCAGAATGCACTGAAAAATAGTAAAAAATTAACTATTTCAGACATTTTTAGAGGAAAAGAGAGAGTAGAAGCAGAGAGAGCAGTATGTGTTGCGATTACCTGTCTTTTCTGATTGTATTCACTATGGATCCCATCATGAGCATAATGCAGCACGTTCTACCTTCCTTCACGCAAAACCATTTGAATACATAGAAAACGCTTTGCATGCATTTCTGATGATGAAAAAAGGCTCTAGACAGCATCTGGATATGGAACAGTTAAAAACGCTTCTAAAAGCAAACGCTTATAAATGCGGTTAATCGCGTTTACAAGCATTTGGCGTTTGAAACGCTGGTAAAATCGCAAGTTTGGTGTGTTCAAAAAAATGACTGTAAACTCAACTGCCTGTAAACAACATAGTGTACATGGACACATAGGAAAACATTACGGAGAGTTCAGGGGCTGCTGAAAAAAAACGCAGAAAAGCTCCTGAATGTCAGTTTAGGAGCTGCAGTGTACATGAGCCCTTAGACTGAGGAATTTTAGGGTGATGGCCCTAGTGCTTTCTTCATCCTCCACCCAAACCTACTTTAGTACTTTGGACAGGGATTTCAAGTTTAGCTAGAAGTGCTCTGATTTCCCTTTTTTTCCCCTTGGATGTAACACAGTAACAAGATCCCCTTATGTCTCCGAAACATAACTGCTGTATGCAAGCTGGGATTGAAATCACTAGTAAGATTTTCCAGCCAAAGTTTACATTTGAACTTTTTGTATACTGTCTGTTCCAGCTGCTGTACAGTACATAGAAACCGTTCTCTGTCTTTACAAGGTAATGGGGCTGAAAGAGATATTTGGATTCTAGGAATTCCTCAATGCTTGGGGAAGAGCATTTGTCAGATTAACAGAGGATTTCAAGGAAAGTCTCAAGGCATCTGGCTATTTCAGTAATGGAAAATGTTTTCTTTGTTCTGCAACCAGAATTCTTGCAACAATCTGTTCTTGTTGAATTTGACAGCTATACACATTATGTTCTTTTGTCATTATGTACATTGCGCGTTGATGATTATTAAAGGAATGGTGTGGATTTGTGTGTGCAAGTACATGGCAGGATGTGCAACCTTTTCATTTAAAGTATGTGCACGTGGGTATCTTTATGCTGGACTACAGTACTACTTCATTGTTTGAACCAATGCTAAAATGCTGAGTAGGTTTTCTGTATTGCCAGCATGCATCTAAAGGCTTTTGGCTACCATTAGCACTGCTGAAAGCTGTCTAAAAGCCTGCTAAAAAGCATTATTTAAAGCTATATCCCTTAAACCTCTTATTTATAATAGGTTGTTGTGACTGTGGGTGTGGTTGCCACCATCTCTTTTTTATACACAAACATTCTATTTACCTCTCATTGGGGATTTTGAAGGCAACCAAGTAAAACTTTTTTAACTACTAACTTACCTGCTTTATTTATTCATTCTTAAAATCTCTTGCACTTTAAAAAGTTCTTTTCAAAAATTCAAAGACGCACAAATGGAAACCATAAGATCCATGATATTGGCATAACCATTGGGAAGAGGTACTCTCAGTAACTAGTTTTAAACCGCACAACCATATGTCAGCAAACACAACTGCTCCTGCACTTGGGGATGGACTCGATGCAGGCTGCAACCACATTAAGAATGTCCTGGAACATGAACACCCTGCTGCCCTCAAATAGACTGGGGGAATCCAAATATACTGAATGAGGAAAGAACAAAGAGAGGGCGCACAGGCCTAGTGCATTACCATAAAAAATGTTTAATAAGAAATAAAGTATGTGTTGTACTCACAAACGACAATATAGTCAAGGCACATCATAAAGAACAGCTGGATCAACACCGCGCTGAGTAACAGTCCGCAATGGGGAGTGTAGACATCCAATAGCCTGACGCATTTCGAGGACTTACCTCTTCCTCAGAGCCTCGGAAGAAGAGGCAAGTTCTCAAAACGCGTCAGCCTATTGGATGTCTACATTCCCCATTACGGATTGTTACTCAGCGCGGTGTTGACCCAGCTGTTTTATGATGTGCCTTGACTTTATTGTCGTTTGTGAGTACAACACCTATTTTATTTCTTATTAAACATTTTTTATGGTAATGCACTAGGCCTGTGCGCCCTCTCTTTGTTCTTTCCTCATTCAGCACAACCATATATATCTTGATTGCCAGCTTTATCCACGGCCTGGGACAACTGATGCTTTTCGAACTTCTTTACTTGGTATATCTTCCTCAGGAATACAGTACCACTGAAAATATAAATCCTTGAAAGTTTGTCTCCAATAGAGACCATATATTTGTTATTATGTTTTCGATTTGATGTTACTCCTTACAACAAAAACATGTTCAGTGAAACAGTCTATAGCAATACACCTACAAAAAATATCATAGAACTAGACATCTCCACATGTCAAAACGAGCAAACGCACATCCCAAAGGTAGAACTGCTGATTTGCAAGGACCACATAGGACCCATTTTCTTTGTTGCCTTCAAAATCCTCATGAGATGTAAATAGAATGTTTGTGCCCTTAGACCTCTTAAAAGGTGTACTCCGCACGCCCAGACCTGGGATGAAGGACATTTTAATACTAGAAGAAAACTACTTGCAAGTTGCTAATGACTTTGTAAATGCATGCTAAGCCCTCATGCACACTTAATGTTTTTACAGCGGCTGTTTTTGGCTTTTGATGTTTTTTTCTACAGCCAGTAAACCCCCCAGCATGTTATCCTATGTGTCCATGCACACATAGACTGGAATCAACGTTTTTTGGCTGGAAAAAAACTCAGAACTAGTGGGTTTCTAGAGGAGTTTTCTAGCTGTAAAAACGCTCTAACGCTGACAAATGCAGTAAAACACCGCAAGCCAGCATTTTTGGATGGTTCTTTGACCCCCCCCAAATTTTAGGGGGGTAAAACTGCTAAAAAACACAAACGCGGGAAAACGCCACTAATTGCAGCAAAATGCCACTAAACGCTAATGCAAAAACGCTAATAAAAGCTGAAAAACTCACGTTGTTAACGTGACTTTACACAGCTAACGTTACCAGCGTTATCAAAACGTCCCATGTGCATGAGGACTTAACCTGTGTGCAGCAGACCATTAATTGTGTATGAGGTCTGAACATCAAAGTAGATTTATAGGCAAAACTTTTTTTTTTTTTATCATTTTTGATAAGCGTAAGGGAGGGTTATAACCCCAGGTCACCAGAACTAGTGTCCCTATTGGAAGATTTCCCTTCTATTACTTTTTTGGGGACAACCCAAAATGTGGGATTTTCTTTTCCTTTCACTTTTCAGTAATAATGGTTAACAGGACAAATAGAGAGGGTGACTCTCCCTAACTGAAGCACAAACAATAGAAACTGGTAGGTGTTCTTATCCCTCTCTACTGTATCTAAAACAAAATAAATAAAAATAAAAGTTTTGCCTTTAATTATACTTATATTTGCAATATAAGTTAGATGAGGGCTGGAAAGAATGTCAACTTTTTAAAAGGAGGAAAGTGCTTATCTAAGGTTTGTATGGACTAAGGTGTCCGTTTTATGAACCAGCGGTAATAGATCGCTGCTCAGTTCTCCTTCACTCTCGGAGAACACAGTTGTCCTGTGAATGCAGTTTATGAAGCAGTTCTCCGAACGAAGGGAGAACGGTCTCCAAACGCTGGAGAACGGTCTACAAACTCTGGAAAACGGCTGATTTTACTATAATCTCGCGAGATTACAGTAAAAGATCAGTTTACTAAACAGAGGTAAATTATCTCTGCTTAGTTTGCGGTCCCTCTGATTCTCCAGCTCTGGGCTGGAGAATCTGGAGGGAGAACACAGATCTCCAGTGAAGGGCTGATATGATCTCCTGAGTGTCATAAACTGTGAATGACCAGAGAATAGCTGAGATCCGTTGAATCGCAGCTATTCTCTGTGTCATAAAAGGACACCTAAGATGCCTTGTGTAATTCTGCCTTACACCTCTGGCATTCTGTTTTGGATTCCCAACAAGGACATTGTCTGCATGGAGTTTGTATGTTCTCTCTGTATGCGTGGGTTTTTTCTGGGTGTCTCTCCGCTATCTGGAAACATACTAAGTAGTTTCTTGGCTGTACTGTAGATGTGCATGTATAGCTGCAGAAAGTACATAAGGAAAGACCTATGTAAATGCGGTTAGTAGTATTCTGAGTACCTGCATCTTATTGGAGTTCCTATAGCTTCTTGGCTTCCCTAGTCAGTGTACAGGGGTGTTTAAATGTATCCAGGCAATGCACACAGACACATTTCATCTATATTACAATATAGCTGTTAGCTTACTAGTGGACAGTATTTACTATTGTCCCCTCTGCACTTCTTATGTTCTTCTGCAGTATTGTGTGAACACTTGTGACTAATAAATGACTCATAAACCTGTTAGGCAAGACTTTTTTTTTGTAAATGTAACTGACTTCATCTTACTTACTCAGTCTTCTAGGCCTCTGTATCTTATTACTTCTGACAGGTTTCATCTTACTGAAACTGATCATTTCTAATAACATTCTGGTGGGTGTGAGCACTATACATACGCTTACATCACTGATGAAAGGGTAAGTCCCAAAAGTATGGTATAAAAATACATTTACGTACATTGTCCAGGTCACACATCACAATATGATTTATGTATTAAGAATTTGAATTATGTACAATGCCTGAGTTGTTGGTGTGTTGAATTGTGATTAACAATTTCTTTAACAAATTATTTGTTTGAAACCGTGTAAACATTTTTATAGTACTGACTCATCTGTTGTTTATGCATCAGGACAAAGAAATAAATAAGGATTTAAGCAGCACAGTTCTTTCAGATTAGGCATTTGAAAACTGAAATTTACAACAAATAAATGCAAAGACATGTACTATATATTTTCAAAAGGGATACCCCTCCAAATCATTGGATTCAGGTGTTCCAATCACCTCCATGGCCTCCAGTGTACATAAGCAAGCACTTAGGCATGCAGACTGCTTCTACAAACATTTGTGAAAGAATGGGTCGCTCTTAGAAGCTCAGTGAATTCAAGCGTGGTACCGTGATAGGTTGCCACCTGTGCAATAAGTCCATCCGTGACATTTCCTTGCTACTAAATAGTCAACTGTTAGTGGTATTATAACAAAGTGGAAGCAACTGGAAACAACAGCAACTCAGCCACGAAGTGGTAGGCCACGTAAAATGACAGAGCAGGTCAGCTCATGCTGAAGCACACAGTGTGCAGGAGTCACCATCTGTCTGCAGAGTCAATAGCTAAAGACATCCAAACTTTCCTTCAGATTAGCACAACAACAGTGTGTAGAGAGTTTCATGGAATGGGTTTCCATGGCCGAGCAGCTGCATCCAAGCCTTATATCACCAAGTGCAATGCAAAGCTTCGGATGCAGTGGTGTAAAGTACGCCGCCACTGGACTCTAAAGCAGTGGAGACGTGTTCTCTGGAGTGATGAATCACACTTCTCTGTCTGGCAATCCGATGGACATTTCTGGGTTTGGCGGTTACCAAGAGAACGGTACTTGCCTGACTGCATTTTGCCAAGTGTAATGTTTGGTGGAGGGGGGATTATGGTGTGGGTTGTTTTTCAGGGGTTGGGCTTGGCCCCTTAGTTCCAGTGAAGGGAACTCTTAAGGCGTAAGCATACCACGACATTTTGGACAATTTCATGCTCCCAACTTTGTGGGAACAGTTTAGGGATGGCCCCTTCCTGTTCCAACATGACTGCGCCAGTGCGCAAAGCAAGGTCCATAAAGACATGGATGAGCGAGTTTGGGGTGAAGGAACTTGACTGGCCTGAACAGAGTCCTTACCTCAACCCAATAGAACACCTTTGGGATGAATTAGAGGGGAGACCACGAGCCAGACCTTCTTGTCCGAGATCAGTGCCTGACCTCACAAATGCGCTTCTTGAGAATGGTCAAACATTCCCATAGACACACTCCTAAACCTTGTGGACAGCCTTCCCAGAAGAGTTGAAGCTGTTATAGATGCAAAGGGTGGGCCAACTCAATATTGAACCCTACGGACTAAGACTGGGATGCCATTAAAATTCATGTGCGTGTAAAGGCTGGCGTCCCAATACTTTTGGCAATATAGAGTATCTTAAGCCTCACATTTAGACTGGCAATGACATACATGCATTTATATATGCTTATATGTGCTTTTTTTTTAACCTGCATATAAGTGTATTTAGGGAAAATAAATTGTATGCATCCACTGGGAGAATTTGGTCTTTGGAAGTATAAAGCTTTTTTGTGCTTTCCGGATAATTTCTCTTGTGTTTTAAATAAACCAGTGTAGAAGATTAGCGTGAATCTAATCTAAAGCTTGCCATACATGTGTGGAATTCACTAGTTCATCCCCCTGGGCTAAACAAGAGCAAGAGTACTCTATCTGGGCTAAATAGCATAGATAACGGAATCCCTATTGTTGGCTATTGTATTCAGAAGATGTAATACCTGGGCATTGCCTGCATCTGATTAGATGCAGGCACAGTTTAGTCAAAAGTTTTCCTGACTAGCTCTGTCCACAAAAGCAGATTGACAGATTGTCTTTTGTTGAGTGGAGGGGTGCAGACAGGGCCACCCACAGCTCAAAATTTTAACCATATATACCCACCTTTAGTCATGCTTGGCTTACTTTGTAGGATTTCCAATAATGGAGAAGGCATGCCATACCCTGATAATTTACTAAAACACAAATTGATAGACACTTAGGAGTTGATTTACTAAAACTGGATAGTACAAAACTGGTGCAGTTAAGCTTTGTCAAAAAAGCTTGGAAGCTGATTGGTTTCTTTGCAGAGCTGAGACAGATTTTGCACTTTCCAGCTTTATTAAATCAATTCCTTAAAGTGTAACTAAATGTAAAAAAAAAAAAAAAAAAAGTGAACAGTCTGGCATTTTATTGCAGTGTGCATGCAATAGTAAGCAAGGTGCTCATTCTCTATTGGATATGTGATTGCTACAAAATAAGTGAATGCCCAAATAAACCTATTGCTGCAGTCCTCTACTTGTATAAAATTATCACAATGATATAATATAGAAAACAATAAGACTGCGCATAATTAAAAACAAAACATAAATATATCTACAATAACAGCCAGTCCAAAATAAGTAGACCCAGTGCTGGTGCTCAATATATAATCTTCAAAAAAGTGCTCCACTATGCTTGACAAAAGTGCCCCACAAGGACTGACACTCACCACTATTCAATGACCTTCTATTTCTAGAATGGTCATTCGCGCTTTCTAAGGGTAAATCCCAAAAATTACTGGTGGTATCCAGTATATGAGCTTATACTCATATCCCAAGATGATCCATGAGGCTCAACAAAGTAGTTGCCAAAAGGTTGGTGGTCTCCAGACCCCCACAGGTGCAAGAAATTAGATGAAAATATATCACCATGTAAAGAAAAAATAGAGAAGAAAGGGACATGCCATAGTGTAAACCCTGTATGGTATATTTATTGGGGGTAAAATCAATAAAACACACTCACAAACAGGGTGCCTAGATCCGGCACCTGGTGTACTCAGCTTGGAGTACACTACCCTGGACGCTCTCCAGAACGGTGTGCGTTCCACGGGGCAGATGTGACGTCGGCAGAAGTTGCGTCATCAAACCTCATCGCGCTTCGATACAAGATCATCATCAGGAAGTGCCACTTCCATTTTACCCCACTAATGATTAGAAAAATGAACAAATTTCTTAGAATATTCTTTTCTTAAGAATTTTCATTTGGAACTCTAACCATCTATGGTCAGCTTTAAGCTCATGGAGTGCATGTGCATATCTAGCTCAAGACTTTGAGCATGAATAAAGTTTGGATTTTTACAAAATGTTAACGCATCCATTTTGAAAAATTCTGGTGAAGACCAATGCTTTCAGCATTTAGAGATCCTAGCTATGGTTTCTGCAGGTTTTCTATTGATTAAGTAAGCCCAAAAAGTGAAGCTTTATGAGCAGTTCCCTTTTTACCAACTGTGTACAATGGTGCAAGCTTTCTTTCCTTCCTGTTAGTAAAGCCATAGTACTTTTCTTGTTAATTCTGCTAGTTTCTTCTTCTTCTGTGGGCTTCCTGTAATAGGGTGACAGCTCTTACCAAAGACTCCCAATGAATCAATCGCTTTGTGACCCTGGTGTGCTGCTATTGGGCAACTACAGGCAGCCAAGTCCATGCCCCCTGCACAATTTAGCAGTGCTGGCAGCATTCTATTCTTCAACGCAAAGGCTCCTAGGGATTTCTGAGCCTGCAGCAATGCCCCAGGACATAACGGTGTGATGCAGCTTCTCTATGCCCACAGCCCCTGCACTGCACAGAGTTAGGCTAGGTTTGCATCTGTGCGGGTGGCGCCACTGTGGATCCGCATGAAAATCCATGCAGCCTCACCACCCACACAGTTCTAATGGCACGCCGCCTGCACTGGAAAACGCAACCGTACTGGGAACCGAGGTACCTGTGTGGGCTACGTTTTCCGAAGAAGTGCAGGGACTTATTCTCTGCATGTCACGGGGCAAGGGAGTCCATTCAAATGAATGGGCTCTCGTGCCCGTGCAAAACACGACCCGCACGGCCGGCATATATGTGATTCAGAGCTTAGAGATAGAAGCATTCTCATATGACCCCTAAAAAGAAAAAAAAAGTATTAAAACTGATTTTCCATTTCAGTGTGTATACTGTTATAATAGTGTATGATAGCACAATGCCCTGCACTAATCATACAGTCTTGGTTCATTAGATTTCCTTCTGTATAAACTCATGTCTGGAGAAAGGAAAAATTCTCCCTTGCACTGGGGCAGCCCCTCACTTCAAGGCTTAAATGCTCATTTAGGTCCTGGAAAGGGTACAAAAACAGTTTTACTCTCAACTGTTCTCCTAGCTTTGGCAATGGAATGTCCTTTGGCTTCCTCACATCCATTGTAGGGCTATAGGCTCTGCATTGGGAGGGAGTCTACAGCAGAGGAGGATCAGGAGGAGGAAGACCTAAATGAACGTACTGTATATCCCTTGCAGTGTTGGGGCATTTTTCCTTTCCTCAGAGTTCAATTTTGCTAACAATGTAAAGCATTATAAACATAGATAGAAAACCTTGTAAAATTTATATAACATTCTACTCACACTTTCTTGCTAGCATATACACTCTGACAAGTTTGTGGGCAGCTAATTTAAAGATTTTCTAAATTCTACAATACAGTCAGCAAATTTAGGAAACAATACCCTGCTATGCACTGAGCAGGGGGACGTGTGAGAACATGTAGTCACACATACTGTGTATAGTCTGAAAAATCTTCCTCTGTTGCCATTAAAGGAGCAAGCCACTGATATTCAAAGACAGGGAATTAGAATTAGTGATTCAGTAGAATTAGAAAAAAACTTTGTGAGCAATTACACAAAGATCACTCTACTATCCAGTTTAAACTTACAAACAATAAAATATGTTTTTTCTAAGTTATCTGATTTTCCTTGACTGCACTTACCAGTTTCTATTTTGGCAGCTTTTTAGCATTCATACTGAAATCACTCAGTGGGAGGTATTGAGTTTTGAAAAATACATCTAAGCACTGTCCGAAACTCCTGTGGTGAGATCCTTGTAAAAGTATCTTGCACAGCTTCCATTCTAGAAAACATTATATAATATCTCAGGGTAATATCACAGGTTCATATCATTTTTTAAGTGAATATTTAAAGGGAATGTATACATTTTTATTTGTTTTTAGAGATACCGTATGTGTAAAACAGATCAGCTTGATGGGCAATATCTTGTCAGGTATTGTTTCTATGTATAATTTGTTATTATATATACACATGGGGGCAGCCATATTTGCTTATTATATACAGTATGCAGGTTTTGCTTTTTGCTTTGCTGTGCTGCACATTAGTTTTGCATATTTGCTCCCCACAATGCCTGTCAATAGAGTTGAGTTATAAAATAAGCTGGGACTGTTCACTTTGTGAATTGAATGTTCCTTTGCCTTAATGATTATAACAAAGCTGCTTTTACTTTAAAGGAATATTGAAAACAGGATTTTTGCTTGAATATCATTAATTTTCTAAGCTATGTGAATATTCACTTGTAAAGTGAAAATTCTTTACTCTTTAGTAAATCAACTCAACTGAAAACAATTCACTTCCAACTGTGGTTGATATATTATCTCACCAATGTTAAAGTGATGCTAAACCCTCTTTTATTTAAAGTGGACATTTACTCAAAACAGTTTGATAACAATTAATGTTCTTTAACCACTAGCCTACAGGGCACTTATACCCCCTTCTTGCCCTGGCCAATTTCCAGCTTTCAGCGCTGTCGCACTTTGACAATTGCGCGGTCATGCAACACTCTACCCATATGCAATTTGTATCATTTTTTGTGACAGATAGAGCTTTATTTTGGTGGTATTTAATCACCTCTGGGTTTTTTCTTTTTTCTTTAACAAACCAAAAACCACTGAAAATTTTGAAAAAAAAAGTTTTTTCTTAGTTTTTGTTATAAAATTTTGTAAATAAGTGATTCTTCTCCTTCACTGATGTGCGCTAATGAGGCTGTAGTGATGGGCACTGATAGGCTGCACTGATGGACACTGATAGGTGGCACTGATGAGGAGGTACTGGTAGGTATCACTGATGGGCACTGAAAGGCAGCACTGATACATGGCACAGATAGGCGGTACTGACTGGCACTGATAGGCGGCAATGACTGGCACTGTTAGGCGGCACTGACTGGCACTGATAGGCGGCACTGATTGGCACTGATAGGCGGCACTGACTGGCACTGATAGGTGGCACTGATTGGCAGCATTGATAGGTGGCACTGTTTGGCATTGATAGGTTGCACTGATGGGTGACACTGAATGTGGTATTGATGTGCACTGGTAGGCTCTGATATGTGGCATTGATGGGCACTGGCATGAGGCTTATTATATATTATATATATATATATTGTGTCCGAGAGACACAGCGCACCGCCGATCGCTGCACTGCGCTCTCCCTGAGCCGTGCATGCGCATTGAGAATGGGAGGACGTCATATGACATCCTCCCAGAACGAGAGAACCACCTTGCGTCCGTCATATACAGTCATGGCCGAAATTGTTGGCACCCTTGATATTTCTCCAGGAAATCATGTATTTCTCACGAAACGTATTGCATTAACACATGTTTTGCTATACACATGTTTATTCCCTTTGTGTGTATTGGGACAAAACAAAAAAAGGGAGGAAAGAAAGCAAATTCGACATAATGTCACACAAACCTCCAAAAATGGGCTGGACAAAAGTATTGGCACCCTTTCACAACTGCGGATAAATAAGAATGTTACAAGCATGTGATGCTCCTGTAAACTCACCTGGGGCAAGTAACAGGTGTGGGCAATATAGAAATCACACCTGAAAGCAGATAAAAAGGAGAGACGTTCACTTAACCTTTGCATTGTGTGTCTGTCTGTGCCACACTAAGCATGGACAACAGAAAGAGGAGACGAGAACTGTCTGAGGACCTGAGAACCAAAATTGTGGCAAAATATCAACAATCTCAAGGTTACAAGTCCATCTCCAGAGAACTAGATTTGCCTTTGTCCACAGTGCGCAACATTATCAAGAAGTTTGCAACCCATGGCACTGTAGCTAATCTCCCTGGTCGTGGACGGATGAGGAAAATTGATGAAAGATTGCAACGCAGAATAGTCCGGATGGTGGATAAGCAGCCCCAAACATGTTCCAAAGACATTCAAGCTGTCCTGCAGGCTCAGGGAGCATCAGTGTCAGCGCGAACTATCCGTCGACATTTAAATGAAATGAAACGCTATGGCAGGAGACCCAGGAGGACCCCACTGCTGACACAGAGACATAAAAAAGCAAGACTACAGTTTGCCAAAATGTACTTGAGTAAGCCAAAAGCCTTCTGGGAAAACGTCTTGTGGACAGATGAGACCAAGATAGAGCTTTTCGGTAAAGCACATCATTCTACTGTTTACCGAAAACGGAATGAGGCCTACAAAGAACAAAACACAGTACCTACGGTAAAATATGGTGGAGGTTCAATGATGTTTTGGGGTTGTTTTGCTGCCTCTGGCACTGGGTGCCTTGACTGTGTGCAAGGCATCATGAAATCTGAGGATTACCAAAGGATTTTGGGTCGCACTGTAGGGCCCAGTGTCAGAAAGCTGGGTTTGCGTCCAAGATCCTGGGTCTTCCAGCAGGACAATGACCCCAAACATACGTCAAAAAGCACTCAGAAATGGATGGCAAAGAAGCGCTGGAGAGTTCTGAAGTGGCCAGCAATGAGCCCAGATCTAAATCCCATTGAACACCTGTGGAGAGATCTTAAAATTGCTGTTGGGAAAAGGTGTCCTTCCAATAAGAGAGACCTGGAGCTGTTTGCAAAGGAAGAGTGGTCCAAAATTCCGGGTGAGAGGTGTCAGAAGCTTATTGATGGTTATAGGAAGCGACTGATTTCAGTTATGTTTTCCAAAGGGTGTGCAACCAAATATTAAGTTAAGGGTGCCAATACTTTTGTCCAGCCCATTTTTGGGGTTTTGTGTGACATTATGTCATATTTGCTTTTCTGCCTCTGTTTTATATTTGTTCCAATACATACAAAGGGAATAAACATGTGTATAGCAAAACATGTGTTAATGCAATACCTTTTTTGTGTGAAATACTTGATTTTCAGGAAAAATATCAAGTGTGCCAACAATTTCGGCCATGACTGTAACTATATGGCGGGCGGGAGGCTGTTAACAAAAGAACATACATTCTAAATTAATAATTCTGCTACCAAATTAGTGTGTGCTTTTAATTGCCTCCAGCATGGCTCCTATTTCTTTTTGCTGGAGGCCGATATTTTGTTAAAGCCGAGAGCAGTCATGTCCTTATTGAAAACTCTCCCCCTCTCCTTGATTTCAAAAACTATATGTCATTTTCCTCAATTAAAATATGTACATTTCCAACCTTGATTGTATGTCCTGGTTCAGATAGAGAGGGAGGCTGACAGAAGCTTCACAATGCTGAAGTTTACAAGCTGCTGATCAGAGGGAAATGAGAGAATATCCGGAAGATAAGATAAGACACTACCCCTGTAAATGTAACTCTTGTGTCTCCCTGACAGCAGAGTTTGTGCTGTCACCTTTCCTGCTTTTCTTCTCTCCCTCCCTAATATGTGTGTGTTCCCTCTACACAGTCTATGACAATCCTGTTACTCCCCCCCTTCTTGTTAGCAACAGTACATCTTAGGGCACATGTACACTGCAGCTGCTAAACTCATGTTTTTTTTTCAGCAGCCTGAAACTCTCCCTAATGTTTTCCTATGTGTCTATGTACATATCTTCATTTACAGTCGTTTACAGGCAGTTGAGTTTACAGTTGTTTTTTTTAACACAACAAACTTGCGTTCAGACATCGATTTTATTTGCGTTTCAAAAGCAAAACGTTTGTAAATGTGTCTAAACGTGGCACATCGCGTTTATAAGCATTTGCATTTGAAATTTTTTTTAACTCTTCCAGTTCCCAATGCTGTCCAGAGCCTTTTTTCATCTTGAAAAATGCATGCAAAGAGTTTTCAAGGAGCTCAGATGGACAAAACACAACACAGGATGTTCCTAGCAAGTTTGTCACACATTGTAATGCCCATTCACACCTCAAATTCCTCATGAAGACCCCCTGCCAGGTGACCTTAATGACTCACTCCAGCAGACACCTTCCCACCCTTGGAAACAAAAGAAATGTTAATGAGCAACTCCTGCCTAATTATCTCAGCACATCCTGATGTGCCTGCTCCTACTGCGTGTATTTCTTTGAAACAGTCTGAAATAGTTAATAATTTACCACTTTTCAGTGCATTCTGGGCATTTGGGAGGTTCTTCTGTGCTTATCTTTAAAAAACGCTTCTAAACGGAAACACGCATAAACGCGTTATGTAAACGCGGCTAAACTAACTTACATTTTCCAGCAGTCAGTTTCCATCGTTCAGAAATGTCCCCTGTACATGGGGGCCTTAAAGAAGAGTTCCAGTATTTTTTTTCCCAATGCAGTGGGGCTGTGCCTGAACTGCATGAGTTAACTGCTTGTTTTTGTCTAGGAGTGAGGAGAGAGGAGATATACTTACCTAATCCACCAATCCTCTGAGCACAAGACCAGTCCCTGTCGCTACTCCTGCCCCCTTGTCTTCTGACTGGACTGTTCCTGACATCAACATGCCCATAGACCATCTCTGGACATGAGAATGACAGCAACAGTCCACCCAAAATTGACAGGTGCCCGCCCCATTTCCACTGCAATTGCCTAGGTCAGTGATGGCGAACCCGTGGCACGCGTGCCACAGCCGGCACGCCGAGCCTTATCTGTGGGCACGCCAGGAGAATCCAGCGGCGCGCTGTCTTCCCGGCTGTAGTGTGTGTGACAGCCGGGTCCCAAGTGCGCATGCACAAGAAGCAGTGCTCTTTGTGAATGGTAAGGCAGTACCTGGGACACATGACAGATCCCAGAAGCCGCCGGACCAATCACAAAGCGCAGCGCTTCTCGCGCATGCGCACTGGGCATCCGGCTGTCCGACGAGCGCCCACACTACAGAAGCCGGGAAGACAGCGCGCGGCTGGATAAAGGAACAGGTAAGATAAAAAAAAAACTCTGCGGAAGTAAGAGCGGGTACCTGTCAAATTCAGGTACCCGCTCCCCCTCCCTCCCCAAAGGTCAGCAGTCATCTCTGTACTGTCCGCAGTCTCTGGTCATCCCTGTGCTGTCCGCAGTCTCTGGTCATCCCTGTGCTGTCCGCAGTCTCTGGTCATCCCTGTGCTGTCCGCAGTCTCTGGTCATCCCTGTGCTGTCCGCAGTCTCTGGTCATCCCCTGTACTGTCCGCAGTCTCTGGTCATCCCCTGTACTGTCCGCAGTCTCTGGTCATCTCCTGTACTGTCCGCAGTCTCTGGTCATTCCAGTGCTGTCCGCAGTCTCTGGTCATCCCTGTACTGTGTCCGCAGTCTCTGGTCATCCCTGTGCTGTCCGCAGTCTCTGGTCATCTCCTGTACTGTGTCCGCAGTCTCTGGTCATCCCTGTACTGTGTCCGCAGTCTCTGGTCATCTCCTGTACTGTGTCCGCAGTCTCTGGTCATCCCTGTACTGTGTCCGCAGTCTCTGGTCATCCCTGTACTGTGTCCGCAGTCTCTGGTCATCCCTGTACTGTCCGCAGTCTCTGGTCATCCCTGTACTGTGTCCGCAGTCTCTGGTCATCCCTGTACTGTCCACAGTCTCTGGTCATCCCTGTACTGTCCACAGTCACTGGTCATCCCTGTACTATGTCCGCAGTCTCTGGTCATCCCTGTACTGTCCACAGTCACTGGTCATCCCTGTACTATGTCCGCAGTCTCTGGTCATCTCCTGTACTTTCCGCAGTCTCTGGTCATCCCTGTACTGTCCGCAGTCACTGGTCATCCCTGTACTGTGTCCGCAGTCTCTGGTCATCTCCTGTACTGTGTCCGCAGTCTCTGGTCATCCCTGTACTGTCCGCAGTCTCTGGTCATCCCTGTACTGTGTCCGCAGTCTCTGGTCATCCCTGTACTGTCCGCAGTCTCTGGTCATCTCCTGTACTGTCCGCAGTCTCTGGTCATCTCCTGTACTGTTCGCAGTCTCTGGTCATCTCCTGTACTGTGTCCGCAGTCTCTGGTCATCTCCTGTACTGTGTCCGCAGTCTCTGGTCATCTCCTGTACTGTCCGCAGTCTCTGGTCATCTCCTGTACTGTCCGCAGTCTCTGGTCATCCCTGTACTGTGTCTGCAGTCTCTGGTCATCCCTGTACTGTGTCCGCAGTCTCTGGTCATCTCCTGTACTGTGTCCGCAGTCTCTGGTCATCCCTGTACTGTCCGCAGTCTCTGGTCATCTCCTGTACTGTGTCCGCAGTCTCTGGTCATCTCCTGTACTGTCCGCAGTCTCTGGTCATCTCCTGTACTGTCCGCAGTCTCTGGTCATCCCTGTACTGTGTCTGCAGTCTCTGGTCATCCCTGTACTGTGTCCGCAGTCTCTGGTCATCTCCTGTACTGTGTCCGCAGTCTCTGGTCATCCCTGTACTGTCCGCAGTCTCTGGTCATCTCCTGTACTGTGTCCGCAGTCTCTGGTCATCCCTGTACTGTGTCCGCAGTCTCTGGTCATCCCTGTACTGTGTCTGCAAACTCTGGTCATCCCTGTACTGTGTCTGCAAACTCTGGTCATCCCTGTACTGTGTCTGCAAACTCTGGTCATCCCTGTACTGTGTCTGCAGTCTCTGGTCATCCCTGTACTGTGTCTGCAGTCTCTGGTCATCCCTGTACTGTGTCTGCAGTCTCTGGTCATCCCTGTACTGTGTCTGCAGTCTCTGGTCATCCCTGTACTGTGTCCGCAGTCTCTGGTCATCCCTGTACTGTCCGCAGTCTCTGGTCATCTCCTGTACTGTCCGCAGTTTCTGGTCATCCCTGTACTGTCCGCAGTCTCTGGTCATCCCTGTACTGTCCGCAGTCTCTGGTCATCTCCTGTACTGTCCGCAGTCTCTGGTCATCTCCTGTACTGTGTCCGCAGTCTCTGGTCATCTCCTGTACTGTGTCCGCAGTCTCTGGTCATCTCCTGTACTGTGTCCGCAGTCTCTGGTCATCTCCTGTACTGTGTCCGCAGTCTCTGGTCATCCCCTGTACTGTGTCCGCAGTCTCTGGTCATCCCTGTACTGTGTCCGCAGTCTCTGGTCATCCCTGTACTGTCCGCAGTCTCTGGTCATCCCTGTACTGTGTCTGCAGTCTCTGGTCATCCCTGTACTGTGTCCGCAGTCTCTGGTCATCCCTGTACTTTCCGCAGTCTCTGGTCATCCCTGTACTGTGTCCGCAGTCTCTGGTCATCCCTGTGCTGTGTCCGCAGTCTCTGGTCATCCCTGTACTATGTCCGCAGTCTCTGGTCATCCCTGTACTGTGTCCGCAGTCTCTGGTCATCCCTGTACTGTGTCCGCAGTCTCTGGTCATCCCTGTACTGTTAATTAGTTTGCACTACTGTACGAGTTGTTTTTTCTAAACCAAAAGCTCGATATTCAGGTTTCATTGCAGTGTTGGCACTTTGAAAGAAATAAGTTGGTTGTGGGTTGCAGTTTGGGCACTCGGGCTCAAAAAGGTTCGCCATCACTGGCCTAGGTGATCGGAAGCGGAAATGATCCTCCCCGTAGTCTTTTGGGACACGTGACAGGTCCCAGAAGACTACGGGACCATTCAGGAAGCACAGCACTACTTGCACATGCGCAGTGGGCACCCGGCTGTGAAACTGCAAGCTGTCACAGCTGGGTGCCCACACTGAAGATGTCGGCGCCATGAACACGGGACAGTCGGTGGAACTGGCTATGGGGAGGACACTGTGGGATCGAGGGACAGGTGAGTGGCTGTTTTTTAAGGCTCCATGCACACTGGGTGTTTTAATAACGCTGGTAACATTAGCTGTGTAAAGTCACGTTAAAAATTTGAGTTTTTCAGCGGTTTTGTATTAGCGTTTAGCGGTGTTTTGCCGCTTTTTTCCGCGTTTGCGTTTTTAGCGTTTTTTGGTCAAAAAAAGTCTGAAAACACTGGTTTGCCACGATTTATCGCGGTTTACTGTGTTTTGCTGCACCTTTCAGCGTTAGAGCGTTTTTACAGCTAAAAAACTCCTCTAGAAACCCACTAGTTCTGGGTTTTTTTCCAGCCAAAAAGTGCCCCTGCCAAAAAACGTTGATTACAATCTATGTGTGCATGGACACATAGGATAACATGCTGGGGGGGTTTACTGGCTGTGGAAAAAAAACATCAAAAGCCAAAAATAGCAGCTGTAAAAACGTCCAGTGTGCATGAGGACTAAAAGTCAGTAGCTACAGTTTTTGAAGCTGCTGACTTTTATTTTTTTACAGTATCACTGGATCTCTGCTTTAAGCAGGTAACCGTGACAGCAAGGAGCCACAGACAGCTTCTTTTAGTGTGTAATAGACAAATCATTGCAATTAAAATATAAAAAAACAAAAATGCTGAATATCCCAAAGATATTCATCTAAGAAGATGTTCCAGCCCAGTCTTCTCATGTATTTTGTAATACTCAGCATTTCCCAGGATCTCGTTGGAAGGATGATGATATCAGCCTCACGTAAATGTCACAGGTAACAGTTTTTTTTTTTCTCTGCAAGCTTTTTAGTTCAAATGGACGAAAAAACTAAAACTCCACCCTCCCACTCTTAAACAGCTAGTGTAAACTTCCATCATGTGGAAACAAACTTCCTTAGATAAAACTATACAGTTGCAAGAAAAAGTATGTGAACCCCTTGGGATTACGTGGAGTTTTGCATGAATTGGGCATAAAATGTGCTCTGAACGTCATCTAAGTCACAACAATAGAAGAACACAGTCTGCTGAACATAATACTACACAAACATTAGATGTTGCCATGGTTTAATTGCACATAACATGTAAACATTCACAGTGCAGGGAGGAAAAAGTATGTGAGGCCCTAGCTTAATGATTTCTCCCAGAGCTAATTGGAGCCAGGAGTGAGCCAACCTTGACTCCAATCAGTGTGATAATATTGGATGTGTTGCTGACAGCTGTCCTGCCCTTAAAAGACACACACCTGTTTTGGGTTACTGGTTTCAAGAAGCACTGTCTGATGTGAACCATGCCTCGCAGAAAAGAGCTCTCAGAAGACCTATGATGAAGAATTGTTGACTTGCATGAAGCTGCAAAGGGTTACAAAAGTATCTCCAAAAGCCTTGATGTTCATGTGTCCACGGTAAGACAGACTGTCTACAAATGGAGAAAGTTTAGCACTGTTGCTACTCTCCCTAGGCGTGGTCGTCCTGTAAAAATGACTGCAAGAGCACAGCGCAGAATGCTGCATGAGGTAAAGAAGAATCCCAGAGTGTCAGCTAAAGACCTACAGAAATCTCTGGCACATGCTAACATTTTTGTTGACACATCTACAATAAGGAAAACATTAAACAAGAATGGAGTACATGGGAGGACACCACGGAGGAAGCCATTGCTGTCCAAAAAGAATATTGCAGCACGTTTGAAGTTTGCAAAAGAGCACCTGGATGTTCCACAGCACTACTGGCAAAATATACTGTGGACAGATGAAACCAAGATTGAGTTGTTTGGGAAGAACACACAACATTATGTGTGGAGAAAAAAAGGCACAGCACACCAACATCAAAACCTCATCCCCACTTTAAAACATGGCGGAGGGAGCATCATGGTTTGGGGCTGCTTTGCTGCCTCAGGGCCTGGACGGATTGTTGTCATTGATGGGAAAATGAATTCCAGAGTTTATCAAGACATTTTGCAGGAAAACGTACGACCATCTGTCTGCCAACTGAAGCTCTGCAGAGGATGGGTGATGCAACAGGACAATGACCCAAAGCATACAAGTAATTCAACAAAACAATGGCTGCAACAGCACAGAATACGCCTTCTGGAGTGGCCCAGTCAGAGTCCTGACCTCAACCCGATCGAAATGCTGTGGCATGACCTTAAGAGAGCGATTCACACCAGACATCCCAAGAATATTGCTACACTGAAACAGTTTTGTGAAAAGGAGGGGTCCAAAATTACTCCAGATCGTTGTGCAGGTCTGATATGCAACTACAGGAAATGTTTGGTTGAGGTTATTGCTGCCAAAGGAGGGTCAACCAGTTATTAAGTCCAAAGGTTCACATACTTTTTCCTCCCTGCACTGTGAATGTTTACATGTTATGTGCAATTAAACCATGGCAACATCTAATGTTTGTGTAGTATTATGTTCAGCAGACTGTGTTCTTCTATTGTTGTGACTTAGATGACGTTCAGAGCACATTTTATGCCCAATTCATGCAAAACTCCACGTAATCCCAAGGGGTTCACATACTTTTTCTTGCAACTGTAATCTCAGCAAGCTCAGTCATCCTCTGGTTACACCACGTTTTTTTTGGACATCAACCAATATTTACCCGTGGCTTTCATTCATGGAGGCATATTATATCACATGAAAACTAAGAATGATCCAGTTTATTTGAAAAACCAGTAAAATAAAAACTCATATTTTTAAGGAGCATGAGCAATATGGAGATGGCTTAGTATGAAGACGTTCTGTGGTAATCAGCGGTATCTCCTTTGTTGCAGGTGTCAGGATGACATAACTCTTACCAGCACAATCATATTCTCCTGTCCCATCCTACAGATTTTGTCATGTTGGCTATTATGTTAAATATACAACACTAGTAATATTTAAAATTTACTTTTTCTCTTTTAGAGCATAAAATAAATATTTAGCCATCCTCTTTCCTTTACTTTTTTTTTTATGTAGCGCATCCAGTTTCAGACAAGGATCGCTTTTCTCATAGATCACTAACCTGTTTGACTGTATTTACCAACGAGAAGATTGTAAACTGTAAGGCTCCATGCACACTGGGCGTTTTAATAACGCTGGTAGCGCCAGCTGTGTAAAGTTACATTAAAAATGTGAGTTTTTCAGCATGTTTGCATTAGCGTTTTGCTGTTTTTCTGCATTTGCGTTTTTAGTGTTTTTTACCAATAAAAAAGGTTTTTTTTGCCTACAAAAAACATCCAAAAACACTAGTTTACTGTGTTTTAGTCCTCATGCACACTGGAAATTTTGATCATTTTTTTAGAGTGTTTGCATTAGCATTTAGCGCCAGTTTGTCATGTTTGTACATATTTTTTACCCCCCCCCAAAAAAAAAAAACTCCCAAAAACACCAGTTTGCTGCGTTTTACAGCTAAAAAAACTCCTTTAGAAACCCACTAGTTCCAGCCAAAAAAACATCCCAGCCAAAAAATATTGATTATGTGTGCATGAACACATAAGATAACATGCTGGGGGGTTTACTGGCTATAGAAAAAAATGTCAAAAGCCAAAAACAGCCGCTGTAAAAACTTCAAGTGTGCGTGAGGACTTACCATGTTTTTTAGTGTTAGAGCGTTTTAAAAAAACTCTTCTAGAAGCCCACTAGTTCTGGGAGTTTTTTTCCAGCCAAAAAACGCCCCTGCCAAAAAATGCTGATTACAACAGCCTATGTGTACATGGACACATAGGGTAACATGCTGGGAAGTTTACTGGCTGTAGAAAAAAATGCCAAAAACAGCAGCTATAAAAACATCCAGTGTGCATGAGGACTAATGCAGGCCATACATGGTTCGAATTCAGAACAATTTGTTGTCCGAAAATTGGAAATGTAGTTCGCTCGGTAATCCGATGGTGCCATCATTGATTTTGAAAATCAGCCAACCAAGTCATAAAGTTCACCCCATATTACATGCAATACTTCTGTTCCTTCCAGGTCATGGCTCATGCGCATATTCTTTTCGGAAAAACGATCGTACGATTTGACCATCATTGAGTCGCAAATTGGTGTATTTTCACGAATTTTCCAACATTCCCAATCATCGAAAAGGGGAGGAACCACGAAAATCAGCCGGTGCCATTGACCCACTAACAGAGCGAAAATCTGACGATTATTCTTAGGTCTGATTTTCAGATGAAAAATCGGTCAATTTTCGACCCATGTATGGCCGGCCTAAAGCTCCATGCACACTGGGCGTTTAATAACGCCGGTAACGTTACCGTGTAAAGTCACGTTAAAAACATGAGTTTCTCAGCATTTTTGCATTAGCATTTTGCCGCTTTTTTTGCATTTGTGTTTTTTAGCTGCTCTTTTTTACCAAAAAAAGTCCAAAAATGCTGGTTTGCTGCAATCTACTGTGCGTTTCTAGAGGAGTTTTTTTAACTGTAAAGATGCTCTAACACTGGCAAACCGGCGTTTTTGGATGTGTTTTTTTAGCAAAAAAACTGCGAAGAACCATGAAAAAACACAGCACTCTGCCACTAAATGCTAATGCAAAACGCTAAAAAACTCTAAAAAAAAACTTGGTAAAACATGGTAAATTGCAGCAAACTGGCGTTTTCAGATTTTTTTTATGGTAAAAAGAAAACACTGAAAAACTCAGGTTTTTAACGTGACTACACAGCTAATGTTACCAGCGTTATTAAAAACGCCCCATGTGCATGGAGCTACTTTTACATAGTTACATAATGCTTGTCTAGTTTAGGTTCATTTAGATCAGCGGTTCTCAACCTGGGGGTCGCGACCCCTTTGGGGTCGAACGACCATTTCACAGGGGTCGCCTAAGACCATCGGAAAACACATATTTCCGATGGTCTTAGGAACCGAGACACCGCTCCTGTCTCAGGCGATCTGTGGGCGGGATGATATGCTGCCCCTGTAACCTGGCCACACCCCTGCGATCACTCAACAGCTCCGCCTCCTCGTCGCTGATTGGCCACCGGAACTGTAGCTCAGGAGAGGCACACAGGCGGCCAATCACCGGCAAGGAGGTGGAGCTTGGAGAGGAGGAGCCGAGCGGCAGCGCGCGGAGATCGAAGAAGATCGAGGGAGCTGCAGGAACGAGTGAAGAGAGAGGCCAGAGAAGGAAGACAGCTGACAGGTAAGTGCAAATTTTGCTGCTGCAGCCAGGTATGCTGCCTGTAGATGGGAGAGGGAGAGAGCGAGCCCAGGGTGGAGCAGGAGTCAGCAAGGTAAGTATCATTGGTGTCAGTGGAAGGGATAGTGCCCCATCATTTGTGTCACTAATACCAATGATGGGGCACTATTCCTCCCCCCACTGACACCAACGATGGGGCACTATTCCTCCCCCCACTGACACCAACGATGGGGCACTATTCCTCCCCCCACTGACACCAACGATGGGGCACTATTCCTCCCCCCACTGACACCAATGAGGGGGCACTATTCCTCCCACTGATACCAATGATGGGGCACTATTCCTCCCACTGATACCAATGAGGGGGCACTATTCCTCCCACTGACACCAATGATGGGGCACTATTCCTCCCACTGACACCAATGATGGGGCACTATTCCTCCCACTGACACCAATGATGAGGCACTATTCCTCCCAATGACACCCACAATGGGGCACTATTCCTCCCACTGACACCCACAATGGGGCACTATTCCTCCCACTGACACCCACAATGGGGCACTATTCCTCCCACTGACACCCACAATGGGGCACTATTCCTCCCACTGACACCAATGATGAGGCACTATTCCTCCCAATGACACCCACAATGGGGCACTATTCCTCCCACTGACACCCACAATGGGGCACTATTCCTCCCACTGACACCCACAATGGGGCACTATTCCTCCCACTGACACCCACAATGGGGCACTATTCCTCCCACTGACACCCACGATGGGGCACTATTCCTCCCACTGACACCCACGATGGGGCACTATTCCTCCCACTGACACCCACGATGGGGCACTATTCCTCCCACTGACACCCACGATGGGGCACTATTCCTCCCACTGACACCCACGATGGGGCACTATTCCTCCCACTGACACCAACGATGGGGCACTATTCATCCCACTGATACCAACGATGGGACACTATTCATCCCACTGACATCAGTGATGGGGCGCTAGTCCTCCCACTGCAAAATTACAGTTATGAAGTAGCAACGAAAATAATTTTATGGTTGGGGGTCACCACAACATGAGGAACTGTATTAAGGGGTCGCGGCATTAGAAAGGTTGAGAACCACTGGTTTAGATCATTATCTTTTCTTGCTGTTATTAGCTATAATCTTTCCTAGGGATAATGAAGAGCTCCACAGATGACAGGCTTTGTACACAATGCTGAAACTAGACCGAAGAATTAAGAAAATGAAATTATGAATTCAGTATGTTTAATCTATTATGTGTGTATTAGCTGAGGAGACGGCAGCTGTGTTTATTATTTATGGTAAAAATGTGGAGGAAATAATATAACGTTCCATGTCCAGATTTGACAGCTTGCAGTATATTCATTAGAGAATGCTTCCTTCTAGCTTGGCTAAGTATCTTTTTTGTATTACTGGGAGGTATCCAAAAAGGGGCTGATTTGCTAGAAATGAGCTTATTATACTAAAGAAGATATGTCATGTTTACCTGTCTGTCAGCAAATCATAACTGTTTGCTTGTGCTTCCAAACTCAAACAGTTATGTGTTTCCATGTGTAAGTTATGTTTTATTCCTCTGCAGGAGATTTACTAAAACTTGAACACTCAGAATCTGGTGCAGCTGTGCATAGTATCCAATCAGCTTCTAGCTTCAGCTTGTTCAATTAGGCTTTGACAATAAAACCTGTAAGCTGATTGGTTACAATGCATAGCTGTGCCAGTTTCCATGCTCACCAGTAGTAAATCTCCCTCAAAGTATCTCAAGAGAAACATATTTTGGCTAGAGTTTAGAGGAATTAGAATATCTGTCAGGTATCTATTACTATCTGTGCCCCTGTGAGGGAGATTCACCCCATTTGTCCTGTTACTATTATCACTGGGAGTAAAAGGGAAAGAAAATCCAAAATTGTGAGTTGTCACTAGAACAGGAATAGAAGAGAAATGAGGACACTAGTTCTGCAGACCCAGGTTATAACCAGGAAATTCCTGTTAAAGTTATGGGAAATTAAGGTAAATCTCCCCAATACGACATGGATAGCAAAAAACAGGCATCATACCACTACTTTATCCATTTAAACTGAAAAAACAAACATTTTTGGCTTTAGTTACTACTTTAATTCTGTGTATGGGGCACACAATGACAACTACCTTTCCCCATCTACAGATTTAAGCGCAGTGCGATTTGAGCATGCCCTGTCGATGTCACAAGGGGTCGGGGGAGATGTTGGCAGCTATGTAGCAGAGCTGTCAGATATCAAGAGCCAGCATCGGGCATGGAGATCTTTTTTTTTTTTTTTTTTATGTGGGTCTATGAAGCAGCGTTCAACGTGGGGGGGAGCGAGATTCAGTGGTTGCCCAGGGTTGTGGGAAAGAGGCCCTTGTCCCCATCAGTCCCCAAAGCACCCCCCCATGTTGAGGGCATGTGACCTGGTATGGTTCAGGAGGGTGTGCTCTCTCTTTACCGCCCCCTCCTTTCCTGGACTTTTTTTTTTTTGCATGGAATTCCCCTTAAAATCCATACCAGATACCAAGGCCTGGTATGGACTGGAAAGGGGAAACCCCAATGCTGTTTTTTTTTTTTTAATGCTTTGTTTGTTTACGTTCAGCTGTCAGCGGGGAATTCGCTGACAGCTGATGAGCCATCAGTTGTTAAGGACGTGGGTGGCCGCCCGCTCCTTAGCAACCCACTGTTCACTGCTAAACACCAGCACAAAAACTGAGAAATACTGGAAAAATTGCTAATATCAGCATTTTTTCTATCTAGCATTTTTCTGGTGTTTTTGTAAGCTTCTAGTGCGCATGGAGCCTTCTGTTGGCTCATAACTTTTTAAAAAAATATTTATCCATAATATATCTGGAGTTACTAGCTCTAAAGCTTAGTGACAGATTTAGTACATGAAAAGCCCCACAGATTCTCTTCAAACTGTACCCATATACAAAGGTATATGAATACAGGGTACAACAGTTGCCCGATCCAGCTAAAAGCATCCAAAATAAAATGCTGTTCTTACATGTATGTCTACCTTTTAGATAGGGCAGGTTGGCTGATGTTAGAAGAACCGTTATCTTCACTTCACTGGTCCACCCTTTGCCATTTACATAAGTCTGCCCCAAGCAAAGCTCAGGTAATTCCCAGACAAACCACTGGCCATTCAAGACTGTCAGCAATTGTAGGCTTTAGCTTCCTGCACTTGTGTGAAATATTATTGGAGCTATATACAGTATATGTACCAATGCTTGAGAAAATGTAGCCTACAAAATGTGTCTGTCTAGACTTATCTGAAACAGTCAATCAATCATTGTTCTCAAGCACATGAGTAATTGAGTAATCTATCCTAGAACTAAATAAAACCTGTGAGCAAATACATGCAGTACATTTTGTATTTCTGCTTGTAGTAGAACTACAGAATTCTGAGTTATGCAGGTTTACAAGTGTTATCTACTCATTTGGATGTACAAGTACTTTGTTTTATCTAAGCAAAGTACATTTTATTTATGTAACTATTAGAGTCGTGTTTTGATTATCTTGGCAAAGCTGCAAGGTAGGGAATCCAAGTCTTGGCTATAATTTAATTACAAGCCAAGTGGCTTTCTGCTGCTGTGATGATTTCCCTGATGCGGTGTTGACTGTGGATTCTAGGTAGGCTGAAGTAAGGAACACTTCACGGAAGACGGTGTGCCTAAGAATTCAGGTACAGTGTGCTGACTGATGGTTACAGGGTAATCTCACCCACAGCGTACAAAGTTGCTTTGTCACTGTTGATGAAATTTTAAGTGCATAAAAAGAAAGTAATTACGCAGCTAGTTTTTCAGTGGCTTATCTGTTCTGTCTTTTACTTGTATTCTTTATTGAAAACTCTATCATATTTAAAAAAAAAGAAAAAGTTTGAGGTTTTGAATTCAAAATTTTTGCACAGGTATCATATTTTGAACATGTATTTGCATCAAATAACCTGCTGCAAAAGTGAAGATCGGTGAACTCCTATATATGATGAGTATGGCTTTTGCACAGATGCATTTGTTTCATTTTTCTTCCCCATACACTTTATGTTAATGCAAAAGCAACATAAAAGACACTGAGAAACCAAGCTAAAGCATCTCAGCCAGTTACACCCATGTATACAAACCCCCCCCCCAAAAAACCCTAAAAAACAACTAAAGGTATATCCGCTTATGCGAAGTCATTACCAAACAGGACACTAAAAGGTGCTTTGTAATAGATATGTTGCTAACTAAATTAGGTTAGGTATACTCACACTTGCAAATGTGCCCAACAGTATTTACATGTGAAAACCCCAGCCAAGGTTCCCGGAGATTAGCTGTAGTAGGCTGCCCAACTGAAAACAATGGGAGGCTGCTGGTTCCAGTAGCTAATTGTGGCCGCTCGCATGTAATCGCTGTGCAGTGATCACTTGCAAGTATTCAGCCCTGGATGTAGACAGTCTGCACCTGCTCTAGCTGTCTCCAGTGTTCTTCTCTCCCTCTAGAGCTGCGGTTTGAGGGAGGTCTCTGGGCATCATTACATACAATGTAGGGCTATTAACCCTGCATTCCATGTGGAAGAGACAGGACTGCAGCTATGGCCAGGAGTGCCTTACAGGGGAGGCCTCACCAGACTGATCACACTGCTGAAAGTACCCTGCTAGAGTATTACTCCTTATTCCTGAACCTCTAGACTGAACAAGGGAAGTGTGCCTTGGGGGGGGGGGATGTTGCCTAATTCAGCCTTTTTCAGCCAGGGTGCCTTCAGGTTTTTTCAGGTGTGTCTTGACAAAATGCCTAAAAATTACCAAAGATTGTATACAAGCCAGCAGGTGAATCAAGTCTGCCTTTTAGTTACACAAAACCCACAGGTTTTCATTGTGCAGCATTACAACTTTCTAGGGACCAGCAACATAACAACCAATGATGTCATCAGTTGATAAGAAGGACATCAGGCATCTGCACAGCATCCTTCTTTGTCCCTTCCCTGCCCCTCTCCGTGAGCACTAGGGTTCAACTTACTGAGTATGAGAGAAAAACTGAGGGAGAAGAGAAACAATGGAGTACTAGCCAGTACCAGTGTGCAAAAGTGTATGTGCTTTGAATTAATGTTGGGTGTCCTACATGTGCAGGTGTTGCTGCGTTCTGTAAAACTATTTTAGTTTTATTACATTTTATAATGGGGTGCCTCAAGATTGTGCAGAATTTAAAGGGTGCCTCGAGATTGTGCAGAATTTAAACGGTGCCTCAAGATTGTGCAGAATTTTAAAGTATGTGTGTGTAACTTGCGAGCCACTAAAATATTCCTCTGGATCGCTAACATTTATCACATACTCTAACTGTGTAAAAAAAGACCATATAACTAAAAAATGTTGCGCTCCCAGTCTCTAACAAACATATAAATTAGTGACTTCAAATTATATATCCATGAAAAACTAACAATATACCATACATAAATAAATGAATATCAAGTTAAATGTGATGTGAATCAAATAAAATAAAAAAAATAGTCCCATTACTCAAATAACACAGTAAAGTCAGTCTGTATATGCAGTACAGCATGCTTGTTATGCTCACTGTGGAACTTAAGGGGTTAATCCTCTGCATTGTGTAAAAAGGATGTTTTATCCTGTCTTCTCTGATCCTCCCCTTCTTCCATGTTCCTCATTTAATCTCCTGAGGGACACTGCACATTTTGGTGTGTACTGCTGGAGAGGTTTTTTCTTTTTCTTGGGAGGGTGCATGTGATCAGCACAGGGCCAATCGGCACTGTCAAAACAGAGGGTTGGGGGTTATGCAATGTTATAGGGCAGTGAGAGGAGAATGAAAATGTCTCCTACAAGCTAAAACCTGTGCTCAGCTGGCCAGTGATAGAAGTCACAAGACTGCTCTAACTGCTGATGAGAAAAGGTATTTAGTAGTTTTTATTCACTAAAATAATTGCATTTTCATGTTCTGTGTACTGTGGGAGACCAGATATAGTGAATACAGGGTCCTGGATTTAATAACACTTTTCAAGGGGTGCCTTGGCTGAAAAAAGGCTAGGAAACACTGGTCTAGTTCATGGAGCTGGGCTTCAAAAACCTGTCTGAGGGAAGAGTTGTCCCAGCAGTTGAAACCTGAAACAGTTGGAGAAAATGAGTGTGAATCTGATTAGTTGCCATGGGTTTTCATGGAAAGCTCCACCCACAAATAGTTTTATAATTAAAATATACCTGTCACATGTAAAACCTGTTAAATCTATGCTTAGTGTCTCAAAAAAAAAAAGTGACATTAAGTTACATACCTCCTTCGTCTTTAAACACCACTGTACTGCAACCCAAGAATCCCAAAAACCTGCTATCTGGAGCTTGATCACACTCAAACAACATTTCAGAAGCCATGCAGGTTCTTCAGTAGTAATTGCATGTTATTGTGTGATGCTGGAATTTGTATCTGAACAGTTTCTGCATGGGCTTAGGAGGCTGACATGGCAATTTTGACATAGAACACTAGTTCCCAACATGGGATACGCAACAGGACATTTAGGGGTACAGGAAAAAATAATATGGGTGGTAAAAGGGAGTGGCGTGGGCTCTTAAATATTTGTAAACACAGCTGGGGAACAGTTTATTTATGATTTATTTATTACAGGTACTTATATAGTGCTGTCAATTTACACAGCACTTTACATGTATATATATCATGTACATTCAGTCCCTAACCCTCAAGGAGCGTACAATCTAAGGTTCCTAACTTACATTCATACATACTAGGGCTAATTTAGACAGGAGCCAATTAACCTACCAGTTGTCTAGTTATGGAAACACCACACTCCAGGAGGTCGGCAGAACATGGGACGCTTCTATAATACATGGTATGAATCCATTGAATGCCTGACAGCAAGACGTGTGCAGGACCACGTAGGTGACCTTTTCCAGAACCAGTCTTGGCTTCAAACTGCTATCACACTGGAATCGGCTTGATCCACCTCTCCTCAGGGTTGCACCGCCCATCAGTCAACTGAAGTGCTTTCATCAGATGAGATCCATCCACTCTGCAACATTGATCCCCTCCACTGCAGTCTTCACTGAGCACTAATAGTGCCGCTGTGACCCTCCCTGTACTGGAACATACAGGTGAACAACCAGACTGAACCTTTTCTCCATCTGAATGCTCCATAGCCCAGACACCCATCATGACGGAATGCCTAGACTTGTAGCCCGTAGTGGCCACAAAACCCCAGAGGAGCGCCAGATCCAAAGAATCCAGTGTCACAGGCCACATCCCAAATAGGCCCCAAGATACCACTGGACACACCACCGCAGTATAGAGCCCCCACTCCAGCTTTCTTAGCTCAACTGTTTCATCCAACTGGCACTGATGCAGTGGCCTTTTTCTTCCCACTGATACAGGGGCATCTAATCCTCCCACTGACACTGATGCAGGGGCACTTTTTTTTCCCTGTGACACTTTTCCCTCACTACTGTTAGCCGATATTTTGCACCATTATTAAACGCTTTGATTTTCTGTGGTGTGCCACAACCATTGCCATTATTTTGACGCATGCAGTAGCCATTACATACATTTTGGCATGCTATTAGCCCTCATCCTTGTCACACTCCCATTTACAGGCTCTGTGATTGAATAACTCAGGTCATTATCAGTGCAGGTCTCGGTGGCCAGGAACAGGAGCAGCAGAATGACCTGACATTAACTGCTTAAGTTCTGCCCATCAGTAGCATTCACAGCACGCTGCCATGCCCTACTATGATTTTTTGGGGTGAGTAAAATTTCTAAGAATGGTCTGTTAAGGGGTCACAAGTGAAAAAAGGTTGGGAACTACTGCCAAAATATGCATACACTTCACGATGCCTGCTGTCAAACATTCGGTTTATTTCTAGCCGCTTTATACACAACAAACGTACCTACCTCAACCCAGTCCTACTTGACCTCCTTTCTTCAAGCTGTCAATTGGAATCCTAGATGGGATACTGCTTAGTTAGTGTGGTATCTCTAGTGCAGGCCATAGACGGGTTGTTTATTGGCTGAATTTTCGTCCGCACGAAAAATCGGCCGATATTCACACCGTTAGTGGGGCCAGCCTGTTGGCCGTTTTTCGCAGATCTCCTCATTTATTTTTATCGGTCATATTGGAAAATCCGCAAAAAACTGCCGTTTTTCGTGGACATTGGTGGCAGCATTGGCAATGGGGCCGACCTATTTTTTGTTTATCAGCTGAAAATTCAGCCGATAAATGGCCCATCTATGGCCTGCCTTTGTCACTAGCAAGTGTCCACATTTACAGCAAGCTGTTAAAACGGCTAATGAGGCTCCCCTCCTAGAGGGCACAAAAAATGATGTACCATTGTCTATAATCTGTAAACCAGTTTTGTTGGAGGCAACACAACATTATAGGTAAACTTGAAGATCTTACAAAGGGATCACTTTTCAGTCAAATATTATTCCAAAACAAATGTTATTTCTATTTTAGGGTATTTTATGATTTATGACTGAATATAAACTAGATATTATTGCAGTCATGTTGACATTCTGGGTTTTTTTCTGGCTTTGATGATGAGTAAGTAAACCGCTATATAGTCTCCTGCTTGTGTCATTTTCTGTGCCATTTGCATGCTTTGTTAATGAATTTCCTGTCATCTCAAGTGTCACTTTGTATAACAGCAGATTGTGAAGTCTTTCCTGTGTAGGCTTGCTGACGCATAAATCATAGTGTGCTCTCTGTTGTTTTAGTGACTGGTGGAGTCAAGTAGAGCAAATTAAAGGGCATTTCTACACACCAGCTTAGAAATAATCTGCAGTAATTTGTCAGAGCAGTTGACCTTGGAACATTTACCTGGCTGTGAGTCATTTTTAGAGTGTATTTGTTTTTCTTGCAGTGCAAAAAATGATACTAGGAAATAAGTCAAGTCTGCAATTGCAGCGTTGGTCAGTCAGAAACTCCACTCAGACCTGTTTGCATTTAACAAAACGTTTCCTAAGAGAAATTTGGGAACTGTTGTTGGTCACGTCCTTATGGAAATGCTAGGTGCCTTGCTCTTGTACTGATCTTTTGGTTAAATACTTTGAGTTTGTGACTGAAGGTACTAGAATCAGAGGGAGCAGAATGAGAAGCCAGCAATAGCAGGATCTGTGTTCACTTGTCAGCATGTCACAACTGATTTGTTTTGCAGCTGGAAAAAGCCTTTTCTCTCATTTATTTTTATTTATATATATATATATATATATATATATATATTTATGCAGCGCTTTACATATATATTGTACATTCACATCAGTCCCTAACCCTCAAGGGGTGTGCAATCTAAGGTCCCTAAAGTACATTCATACATACACATATTAGGGCCAATTTAGACAGGATCCATTTAACCTACCAGCATGTCTTTGGAGTGTGGGAGGAAACGGGAGTACCCAGAGGAAACCACACAGGCACAGAGAGAACATGCAAACTCCAGACCTGGTACTGCCAGGCCAAGTGCTAACCATTTAGCCACTGTGCTGCCTGTGCTCTCATCATGCAATCATTCTACTTCTTCTATTCTGTTCAGTTTAGGGCCCCTTTTACTCAGATATCATCCATGCATGCGCACAGCGCTCTTTGCATTCAGGGCACACTCACATGTACCGGAGATGTCATCGACTGCAGCCAATGTGAATATCTTCTAAACAGTGCAAGTTTAGAAGAAATTTTATTATACCTACAGGTAAGCTCTATTATAAGCTTACCCGTTGGTATATGTTTTTTAATAATAGTTTATTCTGCTTTAAAGCTAAATTCCAGGTATGACAATTTTACCCAGTCCAGCTTGAACTAATGTAATCAATGTAATTATGTATGTGCTATACCTGCGGACATAGTACAGGAGATGACCAGAGACTGCGGACACAGTACAGGAGATGACCAGAGACTGCGGACACAGTACAGGAGATGACCAGAGACTGCGGACACAGTACAGGAGATGACCAGAGATTGCGGACACAGTACAGGAGATGACCAGAGACTGCGGACACAGTACAGGAGATGACCAGAGACTGCGGACACAGTACAGGAGATGACCAGAGACTGCGGACACAGTACAGGAGATGACCAGAGACTGCGGACACAGTACAGGAGATGACCAGAGACTGCGGACACAGTACAGGAGATGACCAGAGACTGCGGACATAGTACAGAAATTACCAGAGACTGCGGACATAGTACAGAAATTACCAGAGACTTGCGGACATAGTACAGGAGATGACCAGAGACTGCGGACATAGTACAGGAGATGACCAGAGACTGCGGACACAGTACAGAAATTACCAGAGACTGCGGACACAGTACAGGAGATGACCAGAGACTGCGGACACAGTACAGGAGATGACCAGAGACTGCGGACACAGTACAGGAGATGACCAGAGACTGCGGACACAGTACAGGAGATGACCAGAGACTGCGGACACAGTACAGGAGATGACCAGAGACTGCGGACATAGTACAGAAATTACCAGAGACTGCGGACATAGTACAGGAGATGACCAGAGACTGCAGACCTCTGGGGAGCGAATGCCCGAATTTGACAGGTACCCGCTCCCACTTCCGTGGAGTTGTCCTCCCTCCTGACAGGTCCCAGAAGACTGCCAGACCATTCACAAAGCGCAGCGCTTCTCGCACAGTGGGCACCCGTTTGTGAAGCCGCAAGCTGTCACAGCCGGATGCCCACAGTAAAGATGCTGGAGCCAGGGAGAGAAGACAGTGAGGACACCACTGGACTGAGGAACAGGTAGGACCGAGGAGCAGGTTCTGCTGCACAGAAGAGCCGAGCGGCCAGCTGGGTATTCTAACATGGCAGCAGCGGGAATACTGGGCCGGCTGCTCCATATTTGCTCCATAAGACGCACAGACATTTTACCCCATTTTTGGGGGGAAAACAAGTGCATCTTATGGAGAGAAAAATACGGTACTTTAAGATCCTCACACTTTTACTTACAGGAATTCTGTGAGTAGTCACTGCTGTGTCACACAGTTCAAAGAGCCTGCTTTCTAAACTACAGAGGAGCTGAGAGGAGGAGTTTCAGGAGGTGGAGTCAGTACAGGAATCACAGCTTACATTCAGCAAGGTACCATGGAATATGTAGTCCTTAGAAATTGAAAGTAAACAGCAGATGAGAAGCTGCAAAGTATGCTGGGAATCTAGGAAGTTGTGGAAAGAGATAAGCAGACAGGTAGAACTCACAACAGAAGATTTTTCAAATAATAACCGGAAGGTCAAATCTAACTATTGTTTGTGTTATTATTACGGTGCTGATGTTATAAAATGAAAGTATATACTGTGGACATAGCACCCTTTTAATGGATAAAAATGACTAATCTATATCTAAGAACTGTATCGTTGTCTTCTATGTCATCCAAGAATATGTACATAATCCGCTGATGCAACATTCACAAGTGATCACTGGTATGTCAACAAGCACAGGAAGACATTGTCGTATTTAAGTGATGTGGAGAATATCCTTGGAGAGGTCTTAATTATGGCTAAAGACAGAAAATAGGATGTGTGTCGGCTGTCTTACTTCAGAATCTACACAAAATACACACCTCAGGCCTCATTTTATACCCTCCAGATTCTTTTTGACTGTTAATATTAGTTTTTTTTTTGCTGTAAAAAACTAAATTCCTCAATTTCCACAACAACAAACGTATAGACCCATTTATTATTATTGATTTTTTAAAAATCTGTATAAAGTGTCCAGATTTAGAAAATATTATTATTATTTAATGTACTTATTTAGCGCTTTACGCAGCACTTTACATATGAGCCAATTAACCTACCAGCATGTCTTTGGAGTGTGGGAGGAAACCGGAGTACCTGGAGGAAACCCACGCAGGCACAGAGAGAACATGCAAACTCCAGGCAGGTGGTGCCGTGGTTGGGATGTCTTTTATATTCTAAATAATCTAGGGTGAGCATATAGTGAAAGTATTATCTGGTACATATCCGATTATCTCTTGCTGTAGGTTGAATAGTGGTTAGCCTCTCAACACTTTCAAGTGTCAGAAGCTGTAATATGTATGTGTTAGTTATTTCTGACACACAAATATTGAGTAAAGGAGAAAACAATGACAACTTCTCCTGAGAGGTCTACCATACAACCAGAGCTTTCACTGATGCTGTTCCATTTGAGAGATCCATCTACGACCACCCTTAGCAACATCCATGGACATTTCTTTGGGGGGTATAAGGGTAGGTCCCTTGCCACTGTTCATTGCTCCCTTTTATATAACAACGTCCATTCTTTATTTCTGAGCTATAAACTAGTTCAATGGCAGGGAAACAGAATCCACCCAACAATTAGTTTGCAGCCTAAGGGTCACAGAAAAGGTATTTTCAATCAAAGGTTTCTCACAAAGGTATTTTGCTCCATGACGGATTCACTTTAATTGTAAACTCGAGCTAAATGAGGCTTTCATTCTTATACAATTACCAGCTGCAAAATTTTGCTAACAAAGGAACTTTTTTTGTATCATTTTTCTGACTTGGCAGGAAATTGTATTTCAAACTGCTCTTTTATTGGAGTGGGGCTTTCTGTGCAGCTCTGTCACATCTTTGCCTGAATACAGCTTTGTTTTTGAGCTTCACACTATTTGGAACTACAGTGGGCCAAGTTTGAAAAGTTATGGTTTAGACTTTAGAGCTATTACTTTTATGTTCAACAAGTATATTATGTGCGTGTGTTAAATAAATACTGGCTTTCTATAGAAAAATCGACTTCTTTCAACGCTTTGTGTTATTTGTGCTTTTTTTTAGTAATCATGCATTCGTATTTTAATGATTTTAAAGTACTGTAAAAGTTAAACTTGTTTTAGTTGTGATTGTGCAAAAGGATTAAAGCTTTTACTGGGTTATTTTCTTCTGTTCCACTGGGGAGATTTACATTCACTTCCTGTCCTGAAGAAGGAGAAGGAAATCAGAGAAAATCCCATTTTCGTCTTAGCATGTACTTTCGGTTGGTGGGTGGTAAAATGGCAGTTGGGCCATGGGTTTACCGCCCCCTGACAATTCGCCCAAAGCACCCCCCCAGTCACGGTTCACACCGGATCCGACTTTAAAATTGTACAACTTCACTTTGTGCACATTGTGTTCAGATGTCTATGCAAGTCGTACCCGAAATTGGCAAAAGTAGTGCAGGAACTACTTTTCAAAATGGTGTGTGTTTTGTCTCTCCAATCTAAGCATTGAAAGTGTGATCTCTGTAACTTACAATTATGATGAGATAGCGATAACTCCAGTCTTAGTTGAATAACACAGGCAGTGACTCGATCTAGAGGACACCTTGTAGATCTTGTGAAGTTTATTCCATAAACTGAGAGAATCTTACAACAATGAACATCAGATAGTTCAAAAGATCATAATGTGATCTGCTTCCATAAGACATGAGGCTAGAAGCTGAAATTCATTACTGGGAAAAGAGGTGTGCTATCTATACAGCAAGAACTAAACCACAGGAAAGGGAGGAGTAGAGACAAAATACAGAGAACACTTAAAGGCATATGACAGTCATGTGAAACATGACAGTGTGACTCTGGCGTAGTCAGTCTCACTAATTAGAACAGTTCCATTGCTGATCATTGGATGCAATTTGTCATGTGATTTTGCATCAAATCGCATTTCAAGTCGCATCTGTGTGAACAGGGGCTTAAAGTGACTCATGAATTTGTATCAGAATGTGGTTTTCTGCCTCCTAACATCCCTCGGGAGCTTCCAAACCTCTCCTCCCCTCCCCCCTCAATTCTGTTTGTTTTAAACAAGCAGTGCATATTAGCTACTGCTGTGTGCACTGCTCTATGCACACTACATATTCCATAGTTTATAAATCATAGTCCCTAGTTCATCTCTGGAGCAAGCCAGAGAGGGTGGCTATGTTTCTACAGCTAGACCATGGTAAACAAAGCATAGCCACCCTCTAACTGGAAATAGAACCACAGCTGATAAAAAAATAGAATTTATAGGAGGCTAAGATCAATAGAAGGTACATTTTAGTTAAAGTGGTTGTAAACCTCAAACATGAAATGTGAACAAAACATATCCCTCTATAGTGTGTAACTGTCTCAATTAAGAGCACTTAGTGTAATTTCTGTTTGTTGTCTTGCTCCTCTGCTATCAGCATGAATCATTTCTGACAAGTTTTCCTGACACCAAGATGACAATGGTGACAGGCAGGGAACTCCAGCTGATTAACATCCTCAGCTCTGTTCCTGTGTGCTGTGCGGAGGGAGGTGTGTCCCTTTCCTCCAATCAGCTCTCAGAGCTCTCCTCACTGAGCTCTGCAGAGTGTAGTTTCAGCTCTCTTCCTCCTTTTTCTGAACCCTCCAACAAGTATTCGTATCCTTATAATATGTATGGGTCAGTGGGCTATATTGGTGTAGCAAGTTGAGCAAATATGGGCAATACAACATTTAGGAGATTCTCGGGAGTGTGGTTCCGGTGGTGTGATGGATCCTGGAACGTAGACCCGGTAAAATGGCTGTGGGTAATAGAGCATATAAAATCGGTGCAGTAACGTAGCGTTACATTTCTCTGAAGAAGCCACGTGAACTGTGGCGTAACGAGTAGGGGAGGGGCCAGCTGAAGTCATGACGCTACACGGAGTCAGAGTATAGGAAAATGGAGGAAGTTTATATTGCTGTTATGTGGTACATATCTGGTGCAATTTAGCGCCAAAAGCATGTGAGTGGCATTTTATATATATTTTAATAAAGTGTTTAAACGATAAAGCACCATTTCTGCTTATTCCGTTTCTTACGGATCGCTGGGGAGAGGAGGAGTAGGTTTAGGTGGACAAGATTTAAAGCCTGTTGTGGGAAGGTGGGCCAACAGGGGAACCTGCATCTTACTTTGTCCCATTTAGAGGACACAAGCATGGTGTATTGTATAATGTGGTTGTATAATGTGAGGTCAAAAAGCTCCAGGTGTTGGTGGAGGAACACTGTTATATGTCGTATGAAGATACAATATTGAAAGATTATAGTTATGTCAAGATATATGGGACTTTATATATTCACTATTATGCACTAGTTTTGTTATGTGTATATATTTACGAATACATTTTTTGTTAATTGGAAGGCACTGCACTGATTTGGTTGTTTAGTTTTAGACACATTAGGGTGTAAGCGACTTTATTTTGAGGTTTTTATTTGTTTTATATATTTTTTTGAGTGTTTTGGTTGCTCGCGAGACTTTTTATTTAATTTTTATCCATGCTACTGTGCTGACACGTCAAAAGTAGATTAGTCTGGGTGCTTTAAGAAACCAAAATACTGAGCATCTAAGCATCTTAGTATGAAGCTTACATCAGACTGTGATAATGTATGCACCAATGTGATAGAGTGGCTAGCAGCAGTCCGTTCTCTGTACATTCCCTTGGAGACTGAGTAGACGTTAGGAGAAATATACAGTAGTCACAGCTTGATTCACAAAAAAACATAAACACAGTAAAGCCTCATGCACACTGGTGTTTATCAGCGTAATACCTCAGCACTTTCTTCTGCCACGTACAGCTGCCAATGTGAATGACTGTATGTGGCCGTGCTTGGGTAAACACCAGTTGCTTCTGCATTGGCATTTATCTGCACATACACGTACATCATTTCTCCCCAAGTGCGCCACTTTTGTGTTTAGGGAGAAATGCCTCACGCACATAAACATTTACTCAAGCATGGCTGTGTACATATATTTGGCATAGACGGCTCTCTTCTACACTTCAGTGTACAGGAGCAGATAGATGCTTGTGTGCCTGAGGCCTAACAGTAAATTGCCTGCTCTTTTTCCTTTATGTTGGCTAAACAAGAAAAAGCAGTGGACATCTACAGTGTAGTATAGGGTTTTACAAATATTGTATATCTTCCTAACAGCAGCTTGAAGGGTTCAAAATGCGTTATGCAGGCAGAAGCAGCATTGGCTCATCCCTTGCATTATCAATAGTTTACATAGGGAACATCTAAAAGCAAAAGGTTGAATGCTATCTACAGGCATGATCTGGTTGGGAAATGGCTTTTCCAATGGTTATGGCTATATGTAAATGTGTATATTTAAGCCTATGGCGCAAGGAAGCGAGAGCATCTGAGCTCCAGCTTATTTCAATGGAGAACAGTAGCAATTAGGCAAGGAAATTCATTTTGTTTAGTCTCTTCATTCCCTGCGGGTGCTTGACTTGGTTTGGAGCTGTAGGGTAGGGCCTGCAGACATAACTGTTTCCCTTTCTGGCTGGATCAGGCAAGCCTTCTCTTATATTTGTAGGCATCCGAGGAGTCCTGGAATGTTGCTAATTTTATTAGCTTCCAGAAATTACATAGGATTTTCTTTCAGAAAAGCAAAAAAGCTTATGACTTTTAGTTATGTCTCAGCTAGTCTTCAGCTAGTCTGAGAATACGCTTCTATTTACCTTGAGTCTACCATGTGTTTTCTGTCATGGAACTCGCAAGGCTTGTCTGTACCTTTTGTTTGTCCCACCAGCATGACCAAAACATAGGTTCAGACTTGTGTGGGTGGTTGCCGCTGCAGGACCGAACATCTGTTTCCGCAGCCGCTGGCACAAAAAAACGCTCTGCCGCCCAGGAGATACGTAAGGGTACCATTAATCCTAATGCCACCCCCATGCACTGAAAACCGCAGTGCAGTTTCCCCAAACTGGGCACTGCACTATGTAGTTTCCCTGCGGAAGGGACCTTTTCCCTGTTTTTTTCAGTGGATACAGCAGACGATTCAAATGAATGAGCAACACACCTGCAGGGATACCGCACAAGTGTGAACCTAGCCTTCAAGCTATACTCACAAACTAACAACAACTTACAAACCATCCACAACTCTCCCCTCCAGCTACATCACCAACCTGGTCTCAAAATATCAACCAAACTGCTCTTTTCGATACTCCCAAGACCTTCTGCTTGCTAGTTCCCGTGTCACCTCCTCCCATGCTCACCTCCAGGACTTCTCCTGAGCTTCTTCCATCCTATGGAACTCCCTTCCCCAATCTGTCCAGCTGTCTCCTAATCTATCCACCTTTAAACGATCCCTGAAAACCTTTGTCTTTAAAGAAGCCTATCCTGCTTCTACTTAGTAAATTTATTTCCTCCATCAGCTCATCTCCCACAGCTATTACCTTTTGTATCACTCAGCCCTTCCTCCTAGATTGTAAGCTCTAACTAGCAGGGCACTCTGTTTCCTCTTGTACCAAATTGTATTGTAACTGTAATGTCTACCTTCATTTTGTAAAGTGCTGTGCAAACTGTTGGCGCTATATAAATCCTGTATAATAATAATAATAATAGTAATAATGCATCAGCATGTTTTGAATTACATTGTTTTCATAGACTCTTTTTTTTTTATACAGTATGTCTGTATCTTGATGTACCTGATGACATTTGTCTTTGGATTTTGGAATAATACCCCCATAATCAGCACTTTTAGTGTCTTGGCATTACAGCACTTAAATGCTGATAATTAAAACTTGCATTATTAGGAGATTACTGTATGTTATAATACTGAACCATGCAGCTGCAATAAAGCCCAGTTAGCAATTTACTTTCTGTGAAGCAGCTGTTTCTTTATGTAGGTTGAAAATAGCCGGTTATGGGAAAAATGTTCTTCACTTTTTTTCAACACTAGCTGTTGCCACAAACCAACTTCCTGGCATTTGTGTATAAAAAGGGACACACACCCCCTTTTATGTAAATATGGTCATAGACTAAAATGTGTTCCTATGTTTGGCAAGGTAAAGTGCTGACTTTTCTTTTCCTGTGTATGCAGATATTGCGGTCGTAGAAATGACTGATGCCTTTCGACAGCCTTCCCTATTCTATCACCTGGGTGTTAGAGAAAGCTTTAGCATGGCTAATAATATCATCCTCTACTGTGACACAAACTCTGAATCTCTTCAGTCACTCAAGGTAAGTCAGTGACCAGCAAAAATCATTTAGTGCAAACCTTCATCAAGGTAGCAAATACTTCTTTTTTTCTACTTTACATATAGAATTTGACTATATTATTGTCAAAAGGGTGAACTCCACCCATGGGTTGTGGGTATAAAAACCCATTTATGAAATAGCATATAAACACAACTGTCAGTATGAAGGGATTTGGGGTTGCATACAAATTTTGCCATGAAATCCCGAAAGGAAACACATACTGAAGAAATATTTCATTGTGGATCTGAATTCAAAGATTGAAGATTTGTAATGTAAGAGGTAACATCTAGAAATGTTAATTGTACCCAAGTGGTGCTCTGAAAAACGGACCTTTTGTCTTAAATTGCTCCTGAAAATAGCAATGTTCTTCCTGGTATAGGAGTATGCCTAGGATTCCTGTAGCTACAGACTCATAGTTTTAAATCTGCAGTGTGAGATATAACGCACTCCTGCCTCTGACTGCTAGATACACCAGATTTGAAGTAAGAAGCCATTACTCAATCAATATAAAAAGTGCAGCGCTGAAAAAACTTATAATAAAAAATTAAGTCAACAATAATGATCAGTATCACATAAATGCAAGTGAGTGTGGCGTATTATCAACGCCAAATAAGAACGTGATTGTATCAATAGTCTATAAACCGAGAGAGTGTTCAAAGATGTGCAGGCTTGACGAGGTCAGGTCAGCAAATTAGTGCTCCATCCGCATATAATACTTTTGTGACTTCCAGTAAATCCGTGTGATTCAATCCGTGTGAGATACTGTATAAAATGCTCACTCACCAGACACCACACTGCTCTGTGTGTGCAGATCTCTGATCTGGTGGCTGCTGCACTGACACACATGCATGAGTTGGGTTGTCACTATGTAAGGAAGGACACCCTATCCTCCTCGTAGCTCAGCATCCTGAAGGTTGTCACCCAGCTCAGCACCTCTCATTGTGGACTATCTGGGCACTTGAAAACGCAACTGTACTGGGAACCGAGGTTCCCATGCGGGCTTCGGTTTCCAAATAAGTGCAGGGACTTCTTCCCTGAGTGTCAAGGGGCACGGGAGTCTATTCAAATGAATGGGCTCTCGTGCTCGCTCAAAACACGGCCGCACGGCTGCATACAGTCAGGTCCATAAATATTGGAATATCAACACAATTCTAACATTTTTGGCTCTATACACCACCACAATGGATTTGAAATGAAACAAACAAGATGTGCTTTAACTGCAGACTGTCAGCTTTAATTTGAGGGTATTTACATCGAAATCAGGTGAACGGTGTAGGAATTACAACAGTTTGCATATGTGCGTCCCACTTGTTAAGGGACCAAAAGTAATGGGACAGAATAATAATCATAAATCAAACTTTCACTTTTTAATACTTGGTTGCAAATCCTTTGCAGTCAATTACAGCCTGAAGTCTGGAACGCATAGACATCACCAGACGCTGGGTTTCATCCCTGGTGATGCTCTGCCAGGCCTCTACTGCAACTGTTTTCAGTTACTGCTTGTTCTTGGGGCATTTTCCCTTCAGTTTTGTCTTCAGCAAGTGAAATGCATGCTCAATCGGATTCAGGTCAGGTGATTGACTTGGCCATTGCATAACATTCCACTTCTTTCCCTTAAAATACTCTTTGGTTGCTTTTGCAGTATGCTTTGGGTCATTGTCCATCTGCACCGTGAATCGGCGTCCAATGAGTTCTGAAGCATTTGGCTGAATATGAGCAGATAATATTGCCCGAGACACTTCAGAATTCATCCTGCTGCTTTTGTCAGCAGTCCCATCATCAATAAATACAAGAGAACCAGTTCCATTGGCAGCCATACATGCCCACGCCATGACACTACCACCACCATGCTTCACTGATGAGGTGGCATGCTTAGGATCATGAGCAGTTCCTTTCCTTCAGTCTGCAGTTAAAGCACATCTTGTTCCTTTCATTTCAAATCCATTGTGGTGGTGTATAGAGCCAAAAATGTTAGAATTGTGTCGATGTCCCAATATTTATGGACCTGACTGTATATGTGAACCAGGGGTGAATGGTGCACATTTCGTTTAGGACATATTCATTGTACCTACAGGTAAGCTTGATTGTAAGCTTACCTGTAGGCAGAAGTCCACAGAGAGAGTTAGCTAGCTCTTTAAGGAGAAAAAAAGAATACAGAGTTCTAATATGTTTTTTTTTTTCTTTTAGGAAATTGTATGCCAAAAGAATAATGTGAGTATGGGGTTTTTTGTTTTTTGCATGTTAAAACTACAACAAATTGTCTGACCAATATACTGTTGGGTTCTGTCCTCATTTCTATGTTTTTAGCTTCTCTAATACCGGTATATATATATATATATATATATATATATATTTATTTATTTATTTTTTTTATATCGTTTTTATGTTGTCATTTTTATTTTTTTGCATTTATATATTGCTGACAATTTAGGCAGCTCCTTATGTTTTGGGCATTCACAACAGTCTCTGCCCTCAAGAAGCTTAAGTCAGCCATAGACGGTTTGAATCTGTGCTGGTTCAGCAGGGATCGGCCGAGATTCAAACCATGCATGGGCAGACTGAATGTACCCAAGTTGATCGATCAATCAATTTGGGTACAACCAGCCTGCTGAATTTTACATGCAATTATTCCTAGTGGCTGTTATAGTCACTATCAATACTTACTGTGTTCTCCTGGTGGGGATGGCTTCCCACGTCCCCCCATCAGCAGAACACATTGGCTCTGTGGGAGGGATTCCTCTGTCAACACTGTCTGTGTTGATGAGGAAACCCATGGTTGCAGGAAAGAAATTTGCTCTGTTTATGGCCTGCCTTGCAATCTAAGGTCCCAACCTCACATGCCTACATACACCTACTAGGGCCAATTTAAACAACCAAATCCAACAGCGTAGCACAGGAGAGTAAAGAACACAACTCTAGCAGATGATCTGAAAATGCCTTAGGCCTCATGCAAACGGGCTCATGAAAACAAGCATCATGTTTCAGCCAGAATTTGGCAGGAATAAAACACCTTCAATGTTACAGTATGTATCTATGTTTATGTGCATATTTACTCGTGTTTATGCACGTATGGCATTTCAGTGTAAATGCATTCTACTGGCCAGAGTATTAATTTATTCTGGCTATTTAAAATATATATGCGTGCATATGTGCAGATTTTTCTGCTCAAAAGATCCTATCAGAACAGGGTTTTTTTTGCCTGTAAATGCTCTTCTTCAAATATGTCTGTAAACTCTTAAGTGTACATGACCACATAGTCTAACATAGAGGTGCTTTTACAGGCAGCAAAAAGGAAAAAGCTGAACGTCTATATAAATTGCATTTTTTAAGCTCAGTGTGCATGAGGCCTAATCCTCCAAAGGACTCCGACAACCAAAATAAATAAATGTAAGGTAGGGCTTGCACCAAACATAAATGAAAAGAATGTAGCAAATAAAACACACAAGTAATAATGGCAACATTTACTGAAAATATGAACTCACTCAGCGATGCAGTTAGATGTCGCACTGTAATGTCTAAACCACTGGCAACAAAAGTGAGTACACCCCTAAGTGAAAATGTCTATATTGGGCCCAAAGTGTCAATATTTTCCACCATTATTTTCCAGCACTGCCTTAACCCTCTTGGGCATGGAGTTCACCAGAACTTTACAGGTTGCCACTGAAGTCCTCTTCCACTCCTCCATGACGATATCTTGGAGCTGGTGGTTGTTAGAGACCTTGCACTCCTACACCTTCTCTTTGAGGATGCCCCACAGATGCTCAATAGGGTTTAGGTCTTGAGACATGCTTGACCAGTCCATCACCTTTACCCTCAGCTTCTTTTGCAAGGCAATGGTCGTCTTGGACGTGTGTTTGGGGTCGTTATCATGTTGAAATACTGCCCTGCGGCTTAGTCTCCGAAGGGAGGGGATCATGCTCTGCTTCAGTATGTCTCAGTACATGTTGACATTCATGGTTCCCTCAATGAACTGTAGCTCCCCAGTGCACGCATGACTGTAGGCAAGACACACTTGTCTTTGTACCCCTCACCTGGTTGCCGCCACACACGCTTTGCACCCTCTGAACCAAATAAGTTTATCTTGGTCTCACCAGACCACAGGACATGGTTCCAGTAATCCATGTTCTTAGTCTGCTTGTCTTCAGCAAACTGTTTGCGGACTTTCTTGTGCTTCATCTTTAGAAGAGGCTTCCTTCTGGGACAACAACCATGCAGACCAATTTGATTCAGTGTGCGGCGTATGGTCTGAGCACTGACAGGCTGACCCTCTACCCCTTCAACCTCTGCAGCAATGCTGGCAGCACTCTTATGTCTTTTTCCCAAAGACAACCTCTGGATGTGATGCTGAGCACGTGCACTCATTGCTTTGGAAGACCATGACGAAGCCTGTTCTGAGTTGAACCTGTCCTGTTAAACCGCTGTATGGTCTTGGCCACCGTACTGCAGCTTAGTTTCAGGGTCTTTGCAATCTTATTATAGCCTAGGCCATCTTTATATAGAGCAACAATTCTTTTTTTCAGATCCTCAGATTTCCTTGCCATGAGGTGCCATGTTGAACTCCCAGTGACCAGTATGAGAGAGTGAGAGCGATAACACCACAATTAACACACCTGCTCCCCATTCACATCTGAGACCTTGTAACACTAACGAGTCACATGACACCGGGGAAGGGAAAATGGCTAATTGAGCCCAATTTGGACATTTTCACTTAGGGGTGTACTCACTTTTGTTGCCAGCGGTTTAGACATTATTGGCTGTGTGTTGAGTTATTTTTGAGGGGACAGCAAATTTACACTGTTATACAAGCTGTACACTCACTACTTTACATTGTAGCAAAGTGTCATTTCTTCAGTGTTGTCACATGAAAAGATATAATAAAATATTTACAAAAATGTGAGTGGTCTACTCACTTCTGTGAGATACTGTAGGTCGAGGCTTCTTTAGTAAGGGCATAGTATATAGCAGGGGTCTTCATAATTTCTAAACGAAGGGCCAGTTTACTGTCCTTCAGACTTCAGGGGTCTGGACTGTTGCCAGTGGGAGTAGAAATTGTCTTGGCGTCATTGTAAGTAAACAGTGCATCTTTGGCATTAGGGGAAAGAATAGTGCGCCATCGTTGGTGTCAGTGGGAGGAATAGTGCACTATCTTTGGTATCAGTGGGAGGAATACTGCACCATCGTTGGTGTCAATGGGAGGAAAAGTGCACCATCTCTGGTATCAGTGGGAGGAATAGTGCCCCATTGTTGGTGTCACAGGGGTAAGGAGTGCCCCAATATTGGTGTCAGTGGGAGGAATAGTGCTCCATTGTTGGTGTCATTGGGGTAAAGAGTGCACCATTTTTGTTGTCAGTGAAAGGAATTATGCCCCATTGTTGGTGTCAGTGGGAGGAATAGTATCTTACAACAATGGGAGTAAACGTGCCCCAGGGGCCGGATAAAAGCAAGCAAAGGTCTGCAGTTTGGAGACAACTGGTATTTTGAATATGTGTACCCAGCATTACAGTTATGTGCCTCCTTGTTAGCTGTCCCTTTTTACTTTCTTTGCCCTGTAAACAACTACTGTAGTTGGTAATAATGTGACTGTTTTATACCAGTCCTCGAGGGATACTATTTTCAGGGGAAACAAAATTATTGTAAATATGGTTGGAGACATAAAGCACTCTAAGATAAGATCTGTATGACAGTAAAGCATTAAACATGTTCTTTTAAAACAGATAAGCAGCTACTGAGAGCAACTGTAGAGCTATGTTTAGTGTTTTAATGTCACATCAAAATATGTGCTGTCTCGTTGGTAATATACCAAACAGTTGAATAAGCTATTTATTTGAAAACTACATTGCTATTTGTTTACATGTTGCATTCTTTATTGCTTCTTCGTTTATTCTGCATAATAACCACTATGACTATGCAGGAAACTTACTGATATTCTTAGTAGCTCATTTGTCTTTCCTGTGTCTTGTTTTTCATTCCTGTGGTTGCATGTGTATTATTGCTTCATAGCCCAGCCTGCTTACTCCTGCGTTAGTATGTGCTGTGTGTTTCATCATTTATATCAAAATGTACAGTAGATCTGCCCCGGGTGATAAATATCAGGGTGTGCATTCTATAATGACTTGATATTATTTTAACTAATCACTTTTGTAGCTTTCCTTTTTTTAGGTTTCATCACACATATACACACACACACACAGGTGTTCCGTGCAGGGGTGTGCAGGCAGCTTGTTAAATCAGTGACAAGTAGCCTGCTGCATGGATCTGGAAGAACCTTCATGTGCATCCCGGAGTGCACATCTACATGGGTCTGATGCATGGATCAGGACACGGATAGTGTTCTGATCCTTGCTGTACTTGGATGTACAATCTGGGATGCACATAGAGGTCCATGAAAAACAGTCCTCCACACAGGCACATCAGTTGGTACACTCGTGTGAATGAGATATAAATGTTAAAACATTATCAAATAATATGCAATAAATTAAATGAAGAGATAGATGGATAATGTAGAAAATTACATATGCAGAATTACATGAATACTAAATAAATGTTATTCTGTTTAAAGTAACATGAAAAATTACCATTTGTGTGCTTCCCTTATTATTTGTTTTTTTTTTTTTGTGTTGTACCTTAATGCATAGATTGCATTAAAGTAGAACTTTTTTCTTACTTTTTTTTTTTCATTTTGTAAGGGTAAGTGAGGTTATAACCCCTGTAGGGTTTATTTTTGCCATCTTTGTCTCATTGTGGAGATTTACCTTCACTTTCTGTCCCATTACCAAATATGAAGTTAGAGGAAATTTAAGGAAATTTCTTGTGGACCCCCACCCAAGTCACCAGAACTAGAGTCCCCATTGGAAGGTTTTGCCTCTATTACCTCTGGGAACAACCCAAAATCTGGCATTTTCTTTTACTTCTACTTTCAGTGATAATAGTAAACAGGACAAATGGAGAGGGTGAATCTCGCTAACTGGGACACAGACAGCAATACAAACTGACAGGTGTTCTAATCCATTTCCACTCTAATCTAAAACTTTATACTTTAAGGTAACAAACCTTGAGCCTTTAAAACCACTTTAAACCCGCTCACTGCCACTGTCAATCATAAGGAGAGGGCGGCCCTAAATAGGGAACTAGTGTTGCAGCTTCCCTGTCAGGTTCTGCCCAGTATCAGTGTCACTGGTTTCTAGGAGGCTGACAGTGTCTTTAACAATCAATAACAGGTGGGGAGGGAAGGAGGTAGCAGAGGCAAACATGCCGCTCTGCTAGACTGCGCACAGAGATAGGCACTCTGCCTGTTCTTGTACATCAACTTACATTTGGTCTTAATTGCCTCCAGGTCCTTTATCTATGAACTGGAGGGAATTGTTTTTGAATTTGGTGCAGTAATAGCGTCAGTTTGTAAAAGTTGACTTTTAAAGTGGGGCAGGGTTTTTTTTATATTAAACCAAAACTCCAGGTATAGTTTTTATTGTATAGTTACATTAGTCCAGCTTAGACCAATAGGGGTATACACATTCCATACCTGTAGGATTGCTGTGGAAGCGGAGAATCATTGTAGTAACTAGTGCTAATACAGTGATCGCTGCAGGATTCTGGATTCTGTGCCAAGCGGCTGCCCTTCTGCATAGTGAACTCAGGGTGCCGCTCACTCAGCATGGCTGCCATTCTCAGACCTCCTTGTTTTTTTTCATTGAATACAAGATGTTCTATGAACGTGATAGAGAGGAGAAACGGCAATGTAATGACTGCCACCTAATGCAATCATAAGATCACAGTACTCCTCCCTGCCATCATCTAATTTTCTCTCCAGAATGAAAGGCATTTTGCAGGGTCAGCATCTTCCTGGATTAAGATGCTGGTTCAGAGATGACAAAATAATGGAAATTATGCTGCCTGTGCAGTGTATGACTGTGTTGACAAATGTCTGACACAGATCAGTCCCTGTTGCAGCCTCTCAAATTGTGATTTGCTACAGAGTTCCAGCATAGCAGCATGATCAGTGAAGGAGAGTAGACTGAGGAAATGCCTCCTCCTTCCTGCAGCAGACTGATGACATTTTTCAGCCTAGGCAAAAGTTACAGCTCTTTTGTAAAATTATACTATTTGTGAATATTGAGACATGTTTGGAATATATTCCTACAGACTTGTAAAGTTGCTAAAAAGTGCACTTGAAATAAAGGACACTTGTGCAATCTCTGTGAGAGGTCAGTTCACTATAATTTGCTATTGTGTTTAGTAAACAATAGGACCTTTTCTTCAACAGTCTCTGCACTCTGTAAATGAAAATGGTAAGTGTATTTAACAGATGATGTCAATCTACTCAATTCGTATTTACAGCAACTATAAAATGTATGGGTGACAGTCTGTAGATACCAAAAAAGGATGAGTAATGACCTGTTTATAGTCAGTGAACTTAATACATGTTTTGTTAAAGCTCTGAAATTCAATTTAATGTAATTATGTATTTATTATACAAAATAATTATAACTGAACACCAGACACAGTTACAAACAAAAATGAAATACATATATGGGAGCTGTTTTACCTGCCAAAAGATTTGTATTTCTGTCCATCCAGTTCTGATTTTTACACAGCTCTGCCACAAAACACAGCCATGTCTGGCAAGGCAGAAGATTTGATACTTCTCTATTGCAGTTAGGTAAATCTTACAGATCTTGTCTCAACCTCACCCTGTGACTAGCAGTGAAGGAAGAGGCAGCGGACTAATGAGCTCTTCTCTTTTGTCACTTTCTCTTCCTTTTAGTATGTTCTGTTTAGTACTCAAGCTCTGCAACTACCATTTGGCTCCTTGTATTGCTTCTCCCTCTGCCAGTCTGAGTACTATTGAACAGGGTGTTTTGTATCTGCCTGCAGTTAAAGCCCAACTATGGCAAAATAAAAAAAGCTTGCAGTGAGTACTCCTCACTGCAAGGGTTAGATTCTCATTAAGTCTAAGGGGCTGCAGAAGAGACTTACTTAATTCCCCATTCCAGCAAGCTCAGATGCTCCCCTCTCCTGCCCGAAGCTCTGGTTTGTGGGTAGAGCCTCTGTATCATCACATACAGTGCAGGCTATTATAACCCTTTAATACACCAACAGCATTTACTAGAACCTATTCCCGCTGTGTATTTGGGCCCTGATGTGCCCTACACTGATGCCAGTTGATGTTTCTCCACAACTGTTTGCCATGTTTGGTCATACCCATTAATGTAGGCTGATATGTTTTAAAGGCAATGCCAGTTTTTTGCTCCAAGTTCTGCCCTGGATTCCTGTATATTAGTTTTATCAAGCAAATGCCAGCAATTCTCTTATAAAGAAAAAATAACTTACACACCTTTTGGGTTTCTTTACAGATGTGCACTGCTAACTACACCTTTGTTCCCTACATGATCACACCGCATAACAAGGTGTTCTGCTGTGAAAGTAGCCTCATGAAAGGATTAACAGAATTAATGCAGCCAAACTTAGAACTACTTCTTGGTCCCATCTGTTTGCCTCTCATGGATCGTTTTGCTCAGATCCTAAAAATAGCACAGGCCAGCTCATGGTAAGTATTTTTTTTTAATTTTTGCTCTAATGGGTATAGATTATTTTCATAATATATCATGGGTTAGCAAAAAAAACCCTGTATCCACAGTGGTTGATGTGGGCTCTCCTGCAATGAAGAGTCAAAAAATGTTCACTCCATCAGAAAAATCTGCAAGGAGGTATGTGTTTGATGGTTGAAACTCCCAGATATTGGCCTCCTGGTTTAACTAGATGTAGGCAGGGTCAATCATACAGGAAATAGACAGGACAAGTGAACAGTCTGAATACACAAAAGGTTGCAAGGACCTGAATATACACTGCTCAAACAAATTAAAGGAACACTTTTTAATCAGAGTATAGCATCAAGACAATTAAACTCCTGGGATATTGATCTGGTCAGTTAAGAAGCAGAGGGGGTTGTTAATCAGTTTCAGCTGCTTTAGTGTTAATGAAATTGCCAGGTGCACTAGATGGGCAACAATGAGATGACCCCCAAAACAGGAATGGTTTTACAGGTGGAGGCCACTGACATTTTTTTCCCTACTCATCTTTTCTGACTGTTTTTCACTAGTTTTGCATTTGGCTAGGGTCAGTGTCACTACTGGTAGCATGAGGCGATGCCCGGACCCTACAGAGGGTGAACAGGCAGTCCAACTCCTCCAGGATGGCACATCAATACGTGCCATTGCCAAAAGTTTTGCTGTGTCTCCCAGCACAGTCTCAAGAGCATGGAGGAGATTCAAGGAGACAGGCGGTTACTTTAGGAGAGCTGGACAGGGCCATAGAAGGTCCTTAACCCATCAGCAGGACCAGTATTTGCTCCTTTGTGCAAGGAGGAACAGGAGGAGCACTGCCAGAGCCCTACAAAATGACCTCCAGCAGGCCACTGGTGTGAATGTCTCTGACCAAACAATCAGAAACAGACTTCATGAGGGTGGCCTGAGGGCCTAACAATCTCCAGTGGGCCCTGTGCTCACTGCCTGGCACCACAGAGCTCGATTGGCATTTGCCATTGAACACCAGAATTGGTAGGTCCACTACTGTGGCCCTGTGCTTTTCACAGATTCACCCTGAGCACATGTGACAGACGTGAAAGGGTTTGGAGGAGCCCTGGAGAACATTATGCTGCCTGTAACATTGTTCAGCATGACCATTTTGGTGGTGGGTCAGTGATGGTCTGGAGAGACATATCCATGGAGGGATGCACAGACTTCTACAGGCTAGCCAATGGCACCCTGACTGCCATTAGGTATTGGGATGAATTCCTTGGACCCATTGTCAGACCCTAAGCCTGGTGGGTCCTGGGTTCCTCCTGGAGCACGACAATGCCCGGGCCTCATGTGGCGAGAGTATGCAGGCAGTTCCTGGAGGATGAAGGAATTGCTACCATTGAATGGCCCCCACGCTCGCTGGACCTAAATCCAATAGAACACCTCTGGGATATCATGTTTCGTCCATCTGACAGCGAAAGGTTTCTTGTCAGACTGTCCAGGAACTCAGTCATGCCTTAGTCCAGATCTGGGAGGAAATACCCCAGGACACCATACGTCTTCTTATTAGGAGCATGCCCCAACGTTGTCAGGCATACATACAAGCACGTAGGGGCCATACAGACTACTGAGTATCATTTTGAGTTGCTGCAATGAAATTTCAGCAAAATGGACTAGCCTGCTGCATCATTTTTTCACTTTGATTGTCGGTTTGTCTTTGAATTCAGTCCTCTGTAGGTTGATCATTTTAATTTTCTTCAAACGATGGGGCATCCTTACATTCCTAACACATTACCCAGTCCACATCAGTATAGATATCCAGCATGATATTTTTCCCCATTGAGATCTGATGTGTTTTCAGAGTGTTCCTTTAATTTTTATGAGCAGTGTAATTATTTTTGTTGCTGCCTTGTTGCCCCGGCCATATTTCTATTTTAGTCTGCAGATGGCAGTATAGCCAGTAGAAGGCATCAGGATATCACCTCTCTAGAAAAAAAAACTTGCTGGCTGTCGCAAGAAAGTGAACAGAATCATGTTGTTGCTAATAATCCTGCTTTGAATTTATATTGCCTTCAAGATTGAATGTTAATATTTTGAACATGTATATTGGTCGCTCAAGAGGACCTCTGATGTTAACTGGATGTGGATCTGCATATTAATTTGCTTTTTCAACCTCTTGCAGGAAACAATGTTATATATAAAAATCCAGCAGCACCAGCACCCAGCTCATCTATCTCCATCCATACATCTGAATTTCTATGCATTGACTATGCCAGGGCTTAAAATTTCAAGTCCTGAGCTACTAGCCAGGCCTTAAGAATTACTCGCCCCCAGTTGCCCCACCCAACCCCCTACCTTGCTACATCCCTAATTCCCCCCTAAACACGCCCTCATAAATTATGTCATGAAATGACACTGTTAAATGTTACCCACATTACATCAGGGTCCCCAGAGTCCCCCCACATTACATCAGGGCCTCCAATGTCCTCCTAAACACTCCATCATACTTAGACCATGCACCGCATACAACCATAACCCCCCATAATCTTTCACTCACAAAACCATAACTCTACCAAGCATATCCTACCTAGTATCCAACCCAGCAGTACCTCAAATGCCCCACACTCTACCACCCATAATAACCACATCATCCTGAACCTGTCCAAACCACCCATACATGTAGGTTTACATACAGACACATGTACATACGCACACAGAAACATGTACACACACAGACACATGTACACACACACACATACAGACACATGTATACACACACAGACATGTACAGACACGCATACATGTACATACACACAGACATGTACAGACACGCATACATGTACATACACACAGACACATGTACATACACCAAAATACTCACGCACAGACACATGTACATACATACACAGACACATGTACATACATACACAGACACATGTACACACATACACACATGTACATGCACACAGACACATGTACACACACAAACAGACAAATGTACACACACACATACATGTACATACACGCAGACACATGTACAGATATGCACATGTACAGACACATGTACATACACACACACACAGATACATGTACACACACACACATGTACACTTGCATACAAATATACACACACACATATGTACACACACACACCCCTATAAAAAGTTGCAGTACTTCGTTGTTCACTCACAGAGCTGGGTACTGCACTCTAGAGGGAGGCAGAGAGCAAAGCACACACTCCTTCCTTTGCTTTCACTGCGCTCAGCTATTGAGCAGTCTGATGGCTCCCAGTGCGAGTGACAGATTCGGCCCTGAGTTCCAAACCTGCTCAGCAAGACGGCCCTGAGGGACACACTCACCCCACCATAATTTCCACTCGCCATTGGCGAGCAGGCGAGTTGAAATTTCAAGGCCTGGACTATGCATTTCCTTTTACAACTGTATTGCCAGGAAACACAAGCTTAGGGTGTTTCTCTGGCTCGCAAACATATTTCTTTAACTACACAAATATTTCTTCCCAGCTAGATGTTTATTTTCCCAGACTTGAATGCATTTTAATTGGGTTCTTGTTTATTGCTTTTATGTACAGTTTGTAATAAATGGCTTTTAAACAACCTTATTAAATATTGCAGCACAGGTATGTATAAGAAGCCTATTCCACTTCAAATCAAAAATTCTGAATTTGGTTGAATACAGTGAATTCAGTGAATCTGTTAACACTGTAAACTCATTTGCTTTCCAGCTTTGAGAATAACCATTAGAACCAAATCTAACTACTTTGCAGCAGTAATTAAAGTGGTAGTAAAATTTCCAAAAAATAAAAATGTTCTCCTTGCAAGTTAATGTCATAATGTGCTAGTATGCATTACATACTTGCACATTTTGAGAGTCTTATCTTAAAACAAACCCTCCAGCAGTGCACCGTCACCGCTTCCATCTTCACCTGGTCTTCCTTCCAGGTTCGCGGGCCCCGGCTGTTTGAGTGGCCGAGCTGCGATGAGATAATTCCCGCATATGCGGACAGGAGTCATGAGTGCGGCATGCCGTCCCTTCAGAGCGCAGTGCACGTCTGGCAGTGATGTCACCCACTGCAGAAGTAGTGCACATTTAGGAGATATTCCTTGCACCTACAGGTAAGCTTGATTATACGTTTACCTGCAGGTACAAGTAAGCAAGTGGTGTTTACTGCCGCTTTAACATTATAATCATGGATTTTGCTCTTGGCCGTGTTTAAAACACTATAGAATATTTCTATACAATATAAATTAATTAAGCAAATAGGTAAGATGCTTGAATCATAATGCAACTTCCTGATTCTGTTTAAATAACATGATACAATATTTTCCTCTAATATCTCCCATCTTCCAAATAATGGAAACAGTGCTTAGTATTGGCATTCCGATTCCAGGTGGCTATCAGTAAATAGGATACTTATTTTTGTTATTTTCTGCAGTATCCAGGGCAGAACAATTTCTTAGGGCTCATGTACACTGCAGCTCCTAAACTGATGTTCAGGAGCTGTTCAGCGTTTTTTTTTCAGCAGCCACTGAACTCTCCCTAATGTTTTCCTATATGTCCATGTACACATAGTCATTTACAGGCAGTTGAGTAGTCTTTTTTAACGCACCAAACTTGCATTCAGGCGTAGATTTTACCGGCGTTTCAAACACTAAACGCCTGTGAACGCATGTAAACGTGGTTAACCGTGTTTATAAGCGTTTGCGTTTAGAAGCGTTTTTTAACTGTTCCATATCCAGATGCTGTCAAGAGCCTTTTTTCATAATCAGAAATGCATGCAAAGCGTTTTCCATGTATTCAAATGGACCCGGTACACCAGTCAGTTCCAGGTTTTGCGTGAAGGAAAAAATGGTAGAACGTGCTGCATTATGCTCATGATGGGATCCATAGTGAATACAACAAGAATAGACAGGTTATCCTCTCAAAATGTCTGAAATAGTTAATTTTGTACTATTTTTCAGTGCATTCTGCGCATTTGGGAAGGTCTCCTGAGGTTATCTTTTAAAAATGCTTCTAAACACAAACGCACATAAACACGGTATGCAACCACGACTAAACTGGCTTTTTTTAACCTTCGTTTTCCAGCAGTCAGTTTCCATCATTTAGAAGAGTTTTTCAAATGCCCCGTGTACATGAGACCTTAGACTCTAGCTCTGTTGCAGTGTCATTGGAAATTAAATTTATACACTAGTCAAATTGAGTGCACTATAGTAAACGTGCAAAAAATGGGGGAATTCGTTTATCTTTGAGGAATCTTAAAATAGCTTTGTAGTGTCACCTACTTTTCATTATAAACCTTTTAGTAGTGAATCTTTAACCCCTTTAAGACCTTAATATGACTATAGGCGGTTGATTTACTAAAACTGCAAAGTGCAAAATCTGATGCAGCTCTGCATAGAAACCAATCAGTTTCCAGGTTTTTTTTGTCAAAGCTTAATTGAACAAGCTGAAGTTAGAAGCTGATTGGCTACCATGCACTGCTGCACCAGATTTTGCACTCTCCCGTTTTAGTAAATTAAGCCCAATAAAACTAAATGTAAAATTTCCATTGCTGTGAGAACTAGGAATGTCCAAATGTGTGTTGCTAATTCTCAGACATTATCACATTAAAAAGGAAATAAACTATCTGAGCAGCACAAACTGAAATGCTATTTTATTAATTTTTAATATTTAACCTCCCTGGCGGTATTCCCGAGTATAGCTCGGGGTAAAATGTCAGTACCAAAAGCGGTAACCCCGAGCTACACTCGGGATTACCATATGGCGCTGCATAGGGAGTCCCTGCAGCACTTACCTTGTCCTGCACTCCCGCGATATGTCCCCTGCAGCGTCCCCGTCCATCTCCTCCGGCCGATGCCGGCATCCGGCTTTTGTGTTCCGGTCCCTGTGACATCGGGACGTACGGGTGCCGGCGGCGGTTGGAAATTTGAAAATTTAAAAAAATGTCATTTTTTTCCAAACAAATTTTACATAGTAAAACATTGCTGTTTCAACCCATTTCACATACATTTTGTCCCTAGTGCTTTGTCCTGTGCCCTGCCTGCATTTTGACTGTTCTTTCTGCCTAGAAACTGAGAAAAGTCCATGGCGTCCAAAAAGCGTCCCTGTAGGTCAAAAATGGTTTTAGACCAGCTAGAGAACAGCGATAGTAAATTAGAACCACTTGCAGAATTGAGTGATAATGATTCGTGGGGAAATTCGTCATCAGGCACTGAAAACGACGATTTTGCGACTTTGCTCAGCGATGTGCGAACTTGGCGCTCTATTTCAAATTTCAGTGTTTTTGGTTTGATTATATTATTGAATTAAATGTATTATTATTATATTATTATTTTTATGATTATTTATTAAATTTTAATTTATGATTTCGTGTTTCAAATTTTATCATACCCGGGATGTTTAATAGACTCTTGTTCAGACAGATTTCAGTGAGTTATTCCTAAAAATTACAGCCTACAATAAAAAAACTACATATTTCCATGCAAAATAATGGTACCGCTTTCAGCACCAAAAATTCTGAAATAATCATACCGCTAGGGAGGTTAAAGCACACTCACCCATCCATTCATATCTCCATACTTTATATGCATGAGAAATCACTTTGAAAAACACCCCGCTAGCATTTCTAGCCATAGCCATTTTGCGTAAGGGAAGAAATTTCATGTAGCATTTACTTCCTGGAATCCATTTGGCCTTAGCTCAGGCATGCAAGCAGGAGGGTGTGCTTCAAGTGTTGTAAAGGTTTTTCACCTTCAGGCATTCTATGCATGATGGTAAAAAAAACTTCTGTGTGTAGCAGCCCCCTTAATAGTTAACCTGAGCTCCATCGTGATCCAGTAATGTGCACAAGGGCCTCGGCTGTCTGGGGACTCTCCCTCCTCATTGGCTGAGACAGCAGCAGAAGCAATTAATGGGCTCACACTGCTGTCAATCACAGCCAGTGAGGGGAGGTAGAAGGGGTAGGGCTCTGTGTGTTCGTGAGCGAGCCTGCTAGGGTGGCTCTATAATAAGCTGCTTGCTCTGGGGGCAGGAGGGAGGGGCCAGGAGTGACAGCGGGGACCTCAGCGGTGGAGGATCAGGGCTGCTTTGTGCAAAACCAATGTACAGAGCAGATAAGCATGACATGTTTGTAATTTTAAAACAAAAAAAAATTGCCTTTAATATCACTTTAGCTGAGAAGCTCCTCCTCCATTGCTCCAGAGGAATGAAAAAATGTTCATAAAGACTCCTAGGATGTTTGACATCATATTGGCTTGGACCAAAACACGGGAAGTGATTGAAGAAATGTGAAAGTTAAATTAAAAATAAATGATGTTGATAGGGAATGTTTAGTTCTGCTCTAACCTTAGCTGTTTTTGTGCTACACAGGAATGTTCACACACACACACAAACTACAGCCTCCACATTATTTGTCTCATAAAGAAAGCCTGATTTGTTACATTTTCAATATTAAGACGTGTCTCACAAGCAGCAGTCAGATTTGTAGCTGATTGCAAGGAGAAAAGGATGTGTGCATGTGGTATATGCTTCAATATTGAGATGGCCCACCCTTTGCAGCTATAACAGCTTCAACTCTTCTGGGAAGGCTGTCCACAAGGTTTAGGAGTGTGTCTATGGGAATGTTTGACCATTCTTCCAGAAACGCATTTATGAGGTCAGGCAAGGATGTTGGACGAGAAGGCCTGGCTCACAGTCTCCGCTCTAATTCATCCCAAAGGTGTTCTATTGGGTGGATGTCAGGACTCTGTGCAGGCCAGTCAAGTTCCTCCACCCCAAACTTGCACATCCATGTCTTTATGGACCTTGTTTAGTGCACTGGCGCGCAGTTATGTTGGAGGGGCCATTCCTAAAGTGTTCCCACAAAGTTGGGAGCATGATATTGTCCAAAATGTCTTGGTATGCTGATGCCTTAAGAGTTCCCTTCACTGGAACTAAGGGGCCAAGCCCAACCCCAGAAAGACAACCCCACACCATAATCCCCCCTCCATCAAACTTTACACTTGGCACAATGCAGTCAGACAAGTATCATTCTCCTGGCAACCGCCAAACCCAGATATGTCCATCACATGATTCGTCACTCAAGAGAACATGTCTTCACTGCTCTAGAGTCCGGTAGCAGCGTGCTCTATACCACTGCATCTGACACTTTGTATGCTTTGACATTATACGTGGCCTACGACTGTGTGGCTGCGTTGCTGTTGTTCCCATTTTGTTATAATACCACTAACAGTTGACCGTGGAATATTTAGTAGCAAGGAAAGGTCACGGATGGACTTATTGCACAGGTGGCAACCTATCACAGTACCACACTTGAATTCTCTGAGCTCCCGAGAGCGACCCATTCTTTCACAAATGTTTGTAGTAGTCTGCATGCCTAGGTGCTTAAATATATACACCTGTGGCCATGGAGGTGATTGGAACATCTGAATCCAATGATTTGGAGGGGTGTCCCTATACGTTTGCCAATATAGTGTATATAGTGTATATACTGTTTACAGTGTGTGTGTGTGTATATATATATATTGTAATGGGGTTGGCTCGGCAGCGGGTGTGTGTGACCCTCTGGATGGGGGCACAACACAAAAACACAGGCACAGCACAACAACAGTGGAGGTGAAAAAACAAAAAGGTGCAGTTTATTTACAATATTTACAGGAAAACGTCAAACCAAAAAGAAACATCAAATAAAATCCTGGCCAACTTGGCTACTTACTGTACGAATAGCTTCCCTAGCTATCCACTAGGTACAGCCTGATGCTATACCTAATCGCTGGTAATTGGAGGCTAGCCACACAGGCTTTTGTCTCCCTGCACACAGATAGGATGTTGCTCCCCAGTCAGTTCAAGCACAGATCTGGTTCCAGGTTGGAGCAACTCCCTAAGCAGGCTGGGAAGTTTTATAATGGCCTTAATGAGCCCACTACCTTCAGCTGGGCTCATTACCTCAGTACTGAAGGACTCAGCACTTCCCTCTAGTGGAACAAATCCCCATAGAGTCTAAACCTTGGACAAATGTATTGTCCATCCAGGACGCAACCAGGTGATTTCACCTGCCTACTGTCACTATATATATATATATATATATATATATATATATATATATATATATATATATATATATATATAAATTGGGCCAGTTCTGGGTGAACCGGCTGAATTTCAATACATGTATACCAAATTTATGGCAAGTAATAATCTGTTAGATCGTCCCTAGACAGAACAAACATTATATTCTGCATAAGTGAGGGGAAGGGGGGGACACAAATTTTACTATTATTATTTATTAAGTTTCAATATAAGTAAACCCTGCTTGTGTGATATCTCAGTCTGCTCTATACCATCGTGATCTTGCCTGTGGTTTTTTTCCTATTTCATGTCCAGTTGTTTTATTTCTGTTACTTATACTCTGTTGTTTTAATTAACTGCAGTCAGTATTTCCGTGAAGCAATTCTAAATGACATCAGACGTGCCCGCAATCATTACTCTGGAAAAGAGCTGGCTGACGAACTGACAAGGATACGACAGCGTATAGATAACATTGAAGTTTTATCGCCTGACATAATTATAAATTTGCTCCTCTCATACAGAGACATCCAGGTACACTAAACTATAAATGAATGAACATGATGTGTGTTTGTCATATGAAATGTGCATTTAAACTGCCTTTGCAAAGGCTCTACCAGTCTGCCATCATTATAATTACACTTGTTTCTTTTTCATGAAATGCACCATTCATCTGCAAAGGATTATGATTCAATCGTGAAGCTGGTGGAAACCCTAGAGAGACTGCCAACCTTTGATTTGTCCGCCCATCTTCATGTGAAATTTCATTACGCATTTGCTCTGAACAGGTGAGAATAATTTTCCAGTAACTTTCCAAACATAATATTCAATCAGTATTATTGTTCTCCTTCTACATAGTCTGCTTTCATTCTGTAATAACTATTTCAATGAACAATTTTTAGCAGTTCTCCTTCTCATAGGTGCTTACAGGAAAATGAGCTTTAATAACACCCATCATTTGTACTGGCTATGAATTGATTTTGCTTTCTTTTCTGGTTTTATTTAGTTTAATCCAAATATATCAGAGTAAAAAAGTTGCATTACATTTATTTAACATTTTTTAAATGACCTGTCTGTAATCTTATAAGCACCATTTATTAGCTCTGGTTGTTCCGTGTAATAGATGCCCAGAATGGAATATTAATAAGTGTTTGTCAGATAAAACATTAAAATCCTACAAACTTCAACATTCTAAAAATGTTGGTGTATTTAATTTGTGGCTTAGAATTCGAAAACATACTTCTATTGATGCAGGTTGTTGAGACTGCATCATTATCCACAAGTGATATTCTAATTAAAGGTAGAACTTACTGAGTCAGTCCCTTGTTTAGTATGTGGCATACTCCAACAGAAGAAATCCATCTGCTTGCCTAGGATTTTGGTTTTCCCGGCAACTTTTTCATATCCTAGTACCTTCTGTTGCACTTTGTATATTATAAAAAAGTTTTCAAAACTCATGTTGACATAAAGTGATGCTATTTATTCTGAATGGCACCTGAACACACCTTCCTAGTACACTTCCTTGCATTGCAACGTGCTACCAAAAATACTGCATGCATGATTTTTGGTCCTTTGTGCTGTATTGGGCAGCCCATCAAATGCACCGCAGTGGACCAGGTTGATTCTAACTTACCCTTAAAATAAAATTTTTTGATAAAGTAAAGCCAGCAACTAAAAGTGTTGTAGCTGCTGACCTTTTAAAAACACATAGTTGGCAAACAATGAAGTCCAGAGCTGTCCCCCACAACCCGAAGTCTTTGGACCTGTGTGTGATTTCCTGATCAGTGACAAGTGGCTCCCTGCTATGCATGTGAGAGATATGATAACTGGTGGAGACTGCCCCGGGATGTGTGATGTGAAAAACAGCATTACTTTGATTCTCAATATACATTGCAAAAAGTGACTTGCACTGAACAGGTGCATGTGTGTGCGTTAGAAGATCAGTTAAAGGGTTATTTCACCTTTACCAAAAAAACTGCATGCAGGTAAGGGTTGCCTGTAGATAAAAACAAACTGCAGCTTAGAGTGAATAATGCCCTTACTATGGGTGTAGACCATTTACATAACTCCAGAAGCTTGACTGGAAGACCACCACAGATGGCATCACCCCTTTCTGCCTTGTTGTTAGGACATGGCTAAGACACTCTCAGCTGTTACTGCTTACCCCCATCATCACAGGAGTGAGCAATCAAATCCTTGCACATATGTGGTCAAATAATTCTTCCGTTGCAGCATCATTGAGCTCAGAGCTACTACAAAAGAATGTGAAAACATCAGGCTAAGCACCGTGCACAGTTATTAAGAGTTTGAATTGTCTGAACCACTAGACAGATGATCAGTGTCAGAGTCACTAGTCAAGGTTGATGCAGTAGAAGAGTTTCGTAGTCAGGGTCACAAGCCAAGGTCAATGCAAAAGAAGAGTTTCGTAGTCAGGATCACAAGCCAAGGTTGGTTCCAAGTAGTAATAGTGGTAGCTCAAAGCTGTGGGTACAAATACTGAGAGGAGCACAATAATCTGGCAACAGGAAGTGAATAGGAGGAGCAAAGAATTAAAAGGTTCAAGACAGGATCATTCAAGGATTTGTTCAGGAAACTGTCCAGCATTCCAGGTGGTTCAACAAGAAGGGATGCTGCCTGACACAGCAGAGGTCCTGGGTTCAAACCCAGTCCCCAACATCCTGACTGGCTGTGTTAGCAGCATCCTTGCAACAAGCCAGGCCAGGATAATGACATCTGAGAGTTTTTCGGTCAGTCTATGAGAGGTACATAAATGGTCTATACCTATAGCCTATATACCTACATTAGGGGAATACCATAACCAATACCATGGACCATTTACCATAAATGGTCTATACCTATATACCTACATTATTCAACTTTGGTCAAAACTGCAAATTATGTTTTTTATCTACAGGTGCTCCTTACCTGCACAGGCAGTTTTTTAGTAAAGATTAACTTACCCTTTAAATAATCATGCCCATGCAAGCCCGCAAGAGAAGCATGCCAATAATCTTCATAGAGACTTCTTCCTGCTCTTCTACATTGATTTTATAAAATCAGGACCAATATGTCTAAATTGAGATAACTACTGCTATCTTGTCTCTTCTTTTCTTGGCTTGTACTCATATTATAATGAGTATGAAAAATCTTTCTTCTTTCAATAGTATTATTCAAAACAATATATTATTTTATTTTAGATAGATCAGGAAATGACCCAGTCAGGTTTTTATTGCTGTCTTTATCACTGTTGGGGTAATTTTCCCCTAACCTCCTGTACCTGGGACACCTTTCATCAGAACAGGAAGTGTAATTTCCTCTGTAAGCACAGGCTGACTAACATGTTTAACACTTCCCTGCTGTATCTACAACAAAAAATGTGGCTTTGCTTTAAGCACTCTACTCCATATGTAATATTCTTACTTTATCACAGGAGGAAACATCCTGGTGACAGGGAAAAAGCCCTTGAGATAATGCTGCCTATGGTACAACATGAGGACCAGGTTGCTTCAGACATGTTCTGCTTAGTGGGACGAATTTATAAGGATACATTCCTGGATTCTAATTTCACAGATGAGGAGAGCCGGGACAATGGCATACTGTGGTAAGCATCTTCATATATCCGTGATGTGTTTTACTGATGATTGAGGTCAAGTGACATTGCTTTGAAATAATTCCATGGATATAGTATGATAGGATCCATTTATTGGGGAATGGTTTAGCAGAGTGTGATTGTGATCCTAATGTGATCAGCTGAATGATGGAATAAATTGAAACGTGTTTTGACTCAGGAAATGGATATGCTTTACACAGAAAATGTTAGTGCACCCAAGAGATAGAGAAGTTTTGGAAAAGCTCCTACTGCTTGGGATTGTACATAAATGTGTTGTTTTGAGCTCAGTGAGTCTTTTAGGATAGCTCTATAATAAATGTACCAATAAAGCAATATTCTAGGATTTATAGTTTGAGTCATTAGATGTTTTTTGGCTTAGCTGCTAAGTGATGTCATAGTTTGATAAATATGATTACTTTAAAGTGATTGTAAAAGCATATTTTTTTAAACTAACAAATATGTCATACTCATCCGCTCAAAGAGCAACCCGATCCTCTTCTTCTCGTGTCCACCAACTGTGCTCTTGGCCCCTCCCTTCTGCCAAGCGCCCCCCCACAGCAAGCAGCTTGCCATGGGGGCTCCCGAGCCACTGCTTTGCGTGTCCATTTACACACAGTCACGGCTTAGTCCCACCCCTCACTCTCTCCTCACTGGCTATGATTGATAGTAGCGGGAGCGAATGGCTGCTGCTGCTGCAGTCATAGCCAATGAGGAGGGAGAGACCCGGGACAGCCGAGGCTCTCGTGCACATCGCTGGATCAGGATGGGGCTCAGGTAAGTATTAGAGGGAGTTGGGTGGGCTGCTGCACATAAAAGTTTTTTTTATCATCATGCATACAATTCATGAAGGGAAAAAACCTTGAGCCTTTACAACCACTTTAAATTATTAATGTTCTATTTTGAAAAAAATTTAAATCTTTGGACTTCTGAATTTCTGCCAAAAAACGTTTATAGAGGAACCATACTGTGGAAACTGTGCGCAATAAAAGCAAACATAGGATAAAGGTTTAGTCACCAGCATTGCCCGTGAGCTGTGACTTACTATTATTAATATTATTATACAGGATTTATATAGCACCAACAGTTTGCGCAGAGCTGTACAAAATGAAGGTAGACATTACAGTTACAATACAGTTTGCTACAAGAGGAAACAGAGGGCCCTGCTCGTTAGAGCTTACAATCTAGGAGGAAGGGTTGAGTGATACAAAAGGTAATGGCTGTGGGTGATGAGCTGATGGAGGAAATAAAAGGCAGTTTACTAATTAGAAAGCAGGATAGGCATCTTTAAAGAGACCTATGTACTATGCCTTTTCCATAATGTGACTCTCTGTGAAGGCAAACATCTTGATAGAGAAGTAGGGCTCTGCTCCCTGACATCAGAGCTGCCCCCAAATGGTTGATTACCTGATGACTGGTGGGATAATGACTAAGAAAAAGTGGGAAAGTTGCAGAAAGCAGAATAAATAAAGCAGATGCCAGTGGTATGCTGACACTGCACTTCTTGTTTTTATTGAATGGGTCCTCTGCTTTTAGAAAAGATATCATGTTTTGTGTGCATTTATGTGCATTTTAGCAATTGTGCAAAAAAAATGAATAAAAGAACCCCAAAAGGGGGGTTGCTAAGTGAACAAATGCTACTTTTTTAGAAAGTCATCCGCATTGTCTGGAATATTTGACTAAAGTTACCTTCTTTCAAGAGGCCATTATCCTTTAGAGGTCTTCATATTTTTCCATCAATGACATTGATTGTTTAAACCAAGGATAGGAAACTATTTGATGTGTGTCAAACATGGACAGCCTAGGAGTTGTCAGTTACAGCCAGTGCAGTTGTATGCCAGGTGTTGTGCCCTGGATCAGGCACACATGCTGGGAGTTTGCCATTATGGCAAGCTGTCTTCAGTTATTAGTACAACCTAGATAAAATTCCTGGTTTAAAGTGTACAACATTTATACTGCAATAAAAGCAGCTAGTTACTATCCATGTTGGCATTGCTTATTTACCATGATGTAATTTGGAATGACTTAAAAATTACTTCATGCAGATCTGTCATGTCCATCAGTATACTCTACCATAGTGATTTTTTTCCCCCCACAATATTTGGAAAGATTTAAGTGAAACTATGGGCAGAATAAAAAATGTAATACATGATGCAGTCTTTCAGTAGCATCAACACACAAGTTTTTGTTTATCTTATTTCTCCCTGTAATAAAAAAAATAAATATACTGTGCGTATATATATATATATATATATATATATATATATATATATATATATATATATATACATACATACACACACACATACACACTTTATTGCCAGAAGTATTGGGACACCCCTCCAAATCTTTGGATTCAGGTGTTCCAATCACCTCCATGGCCACAGGTGTATAAAATCAAGCACCTAGGCATGCAGACTGCTTCTACAAACATTTGTGAAAGAATGGGTCGCTCTCAGGAGCTCAGTAAATTCAAGCATGGTGCCGTGATAGGTTGCCACCTGTGCAATAAGTCCATCCGTGACATTTCCTGGCTACTAAATATTCCACGGTCAACTGTTAGTGGTACTATCACAAAGTGGAAGAAACTGGGAACAACAGCAACTCAGCCACGAAGTGGTAGCCACATAAAATGACAGAGCGGGGTCAGCACATGCTTAAGCACACAGTGTGCAGAAGTCGCCAACTGTCTGCAGAGTCAATAGCTAAAGACCTCCAAAATTTGTGTGGCCCTAGGATTAGCACAACAAGAGTGCGTAAAGAGTTTCATGGAATGGGTTTCCATGGCCGAGCAGCTGCTTCTAAGCTTTACATCACCAGATGCAATGCAAAGTGTTGGATGCAGTGGCATAGAGCACACTGCCACTGGACTGTAGAGCAGTGGAGACGTGTTCTCTGAAGTGACGAACCACACTTCTCTGTCTGGCAATCCAATGGATGTTGGGTCTGGTCTGAGTTTGGCAGTTGCTAGGAGAACTGTACTTGCCTGACTGCATTGTGCCAAGTGTAAAGTTTGATGAAGGGAGGATTATGGCGTGGCGTGGTTTCTCAGGGGTTGGGCTTTGCCCCTTAGTTCCAGTGAAGAGAACTCTTAAGGCGTCAGCATACCAAGACATTTTGGACAATTTCAAGTTACAACCTTTGTGGGAACAGTTTGGGGTTGGCCCCTTCCTGTTCCAACATGACTGCGCAACAGTGCACAAAGCAAAGTCCTTGACAACATGGATGAGTTTGGGGTGGAAGAACTTGACTGGCCTGCACAGAGTCCTGATCTCAACCCGATAGAACATTTTTGGGATGAATTAGAGCAGAGACTGCTAGCCAGACCTTCTCATCCAACATTAGTGCCTGACTTCACAAATGCTCTTCTGGAAGAATGGTCAAACATTCCCATAGACACACTCCTAAACCTTGTGGACATCCTTCCCAGAAGAGTTGAAGCTGTTATAGCTGCAAAGGGTGGGCCAACTTAATATTAAACCCTACAGACTAAGACTGGGATGCCATTAAAATTCATATGCTTATAAATGCAAGCGCCTAAATACTGTGTGTGTGTCACAGTGGCTTCGTGGTTAGCACGTCTGCCTTGCAGTAAATGGTTCATGGGTTTGATTCCTGACCATGGCGCCTCCTGCATGGAGTTTGCTTGTTCTCCCTGTGCTTGCATGGGTTTCCTCCGGGTGCTCCGGTTTCCTCCCACACTCCAAAGACATGCTGGCAGGTTAATTGGCTTCTGTCTAAATTGTCCTAGTTTCATCCCTGACCATGCGGGATCTCCTGCATGGTAGGGGTTGGGGAAAGACCTGGCAACCTACCCTGTAAAAATAATTGCTAAGAGAATTCATGGAAAAAGTCGCTTACGAGTGACAGTCCATGCAATTGCCAAGGGTTGGATACGACTGAATGGATATATATTATATTAATATTATTACCTGTTGGTCACACCAGTATATTTTATCACTTCTGGAAATAGACCAAGCTGTCTAGCAAACTTATCATTACAAGGCTGGGATAAACCAAATAACAGTGGTCATGTTTTATTCATATGGATCCAAAAAAAAATGTGCTGTAAATGCTTTGAAAGTGTTAGCTGGGTTTGAACTTTAATTTGTCTCTTGTCCAAACTACATGTTCATCACTATGACCAATCATACTGATCACATGATTACAACGTAAACAAAACAATCATGAATGGCTTTCTTTCACAACTGCTTGCTTATTGTTCTGAAGCACACCAGTCATATGATGATTTTCCAAACAATTTATGACAAAACATTACAACTTCAAAAAAAATCCACCATGCCTCTTAGTAAATACCTTGGACTGTCTACTTTCCAAAAAGTAGATGGTATTTGTACTGTCCTGACATTTTGGGGCCTCAAGAAATGAAATAATATATATATATTGTACATTCACATCAGTCCCTAACCCTCAAGGGGTGTACAATCTAAGGTCCCTAACTCACATTCATACATATACTATGGACAATTTAGACAGGATCCAATTGACCTACCTGCATGTCTTTGGAGTGTGGGAGGAAACCGGAGTACCCGGAGGAAACCCACGCAGGCACAGGGAGAATATGAAAACTCCAGGCAGGTGGTGCCGTCGTTGGGATACGAACCAACGACCCTAGTACTGCCAGGTGGAAGTGCTAACCACTAAGCCACTGTGCCGCCCAGAAGACATGCAGGTAGCTTAATTGGATCCTGTCTAAATTGTCCATAGTATATGTATGAATGTGAGTTAGGGACCTTAGATTGTACACCCCTTGAGGGTTAGGGACTGATATGAATGTACAATATATATGTAAAGCGCTGCGTAAAATTGACAGCGCTATATAAGTACCTGAAATAAATAAATAATGAGACCGATCAATTTTCAAATATATATACCATAGTTTGTAGAATCTATAACTTTAAACATAGACTAAATATTATACACTGATTTGTGTTATTTTAACCAAATAAATGTAGCAGACTACATTTTGGCCTAAATTTATGAAGAAAGATTATTTGTTTGCAAACTTTTATAACAGAAACTAAGAAAAACCTGTTGTTTTTTTCTCAAAATGTTTTTTCATTTATATATCAAAAAATGAAAAAACAGCGGTGATTGAATACCACCAAAAGAAAGCTCTATTTGTCTCCAAGAGATGATAAAAAAATAATTTGGGTAGTGCTGTACAGTGGAGTATTTGCCAGTTAAAGTAGCACAGCATGGAATAGCAAAAATGCCCTGGTCATAAAGGGGGTAAAACATTCCAGTGGTCAAGTGGTTAATGCAAGTGACTGACTGCATCATTTTTATAGTGCCTTATAGCTCCACTTTAAGCATGTAAATATTTTCTACTATGATGATATTTCTGTTTGTCCACACTCTCACCGATCACTTTATAGCACATTGATTGAATGTGATCACGTAACATCTAAGCATTCACCTGCTGCTTTGCTTTAAGAAAATATCACGTCCAGTGATTTATACCATCTAATTAGAAAGGTTAATATTCTAAGCAACAAGCAGACTGGAAGACAGGAAGCAGACAGTAGTAGACTTCTCTAAATCCTGCTGCTAACCAGGGGCGGACTGACAATTTGGAAACTTGGGCACTGCCCGAGGGCCTGGGGTCAGTAGGGGGCTCCATGAGATGCCCCTGGTACCTTTTTGATAGGCTTTTTTGAGTTTGGGCAAGGACACAGGGGCCCCATGAAACCCCTATTGCCCGGGGGCCCCATAAGTTGTCAGTCCGCCCCTGCTGCTAACCATAAGTGCAAATAACAGGGCAGCTTGTCTGAGCCTGGATCCAGACATTGCAAACTGCTAGTGAGCTACTGTAACTGATTTAGGCTCCATGCACACTGGGTGTTTTAATAATGCTGGTAACATTAGCTGTGTAAAGTCACATTACAAACGTGAGGTTTTGTTTTAGCGTTTTGTCGTGTTTTTTTATGTTTGCAGTTTTTAGCTTTTTTTAGAGGTTTTGTTTTTTTCACCAAAAAAAACATTTTTTTTCTGGTCAATAAAAAGGTCCAAAAACGCTGGTTTGCTGCGATTTACTGCGTTTTTCAGCGTTAGAGCGTTTTTACAGCTAAAAAAACTGCTCTAGAAACCCACTAGTTCTGGGTTTTAAAAAAACTGCTCTAGAAACCCACTAGTTCTGGGTTTTTTTTCCAGCCAAAAGACACCCCTGCCGAAAAACGTTGATTAGAGTCTATGTGTGCATGGACACATAGGGTAACATGCTTGGGACTTTACTGGCTGTAGAAGAAAACCATCAAAAGCCAAAAACAGCAGCTGTAAAAATGTCCAGTGTGCATGAGGACGTAAAGCTTTGCAATCCTTTAGGGACCATTTAACACAAATGTTCCAGTGTACTAAAACAATTGTGGTTCTCCAAAATAAAGATAGTGTCCGTTCTCACTTCAGCACTGCAGTGCAGCTCTTTTTTTTAAAATACAACATATCTGATTTTTCTCTGCGTTTTTGTGGATTGGAAGGTCCATAGAAGTAAAAGCCAACACGTCAAACTGCATATCACATGTCTTTTGATGCACTGGCCTTCGTCCATGGCTGTTAACCCTTCCTACTCCAAACTCAAAAACACATTGAAAACACACATCAACGTGTCAAAACACATGCCAGTGCACTAAGGAAATACACAATGACATGACAATGCACCTGCTTAACACTACAAAAAATGCACCTTTACACTCAGCTAGAGATCTAAATGAGACTTTGTTAAATATCAAGGAAAGCTACAGTATTCGGCTTTTTATAAATAAATCACAAATCTGTTACCAAGAAATAAATTTTTTTTTCATTTGGGTCATAATAAACTTAGGACATACTATTATATACATCATCTTCATACCTTGAATTCTAGCTGTAAATCTGTGTCCTGATATGGTATCTTTCCTGCAAAAATAAAGAAGCCTGTTTGTATAATGCATAGTTAATACTGCTACTTATATTAATCACTGTCTTGAAAGGCCTGTAGACATTTGTGGCTCATACATATTTCATTGGTTGGAATAATGTTTTATTAACAAAACTAGCAGTTTGCTTCCTACTTCAAACCACTGGCGGTGGAGAATGTGCCTACAGAGGGGGGGACAAATGTAAACGAGCTAAAAAAATTAGAAATGCAAAGCAGTAAAAGGGTACGTGACATCACTGTAAATTAAAATTAGTTTTAATATTGTACCCTTATTTTCCTGATCCTGGCTGTTATTTCGAATGCAAAAGTGTTTCCGTTCCATAACAGGTAAAGATAGGGAAATTACAATGTTGAAGATCTCTTTAAGTGGGTAAAATGTACTGTAGGGGGGTATGACACCAGGCAATATGTGGAGAGAAGTGCAGAAGGTGAGATGGCATGTGGTATATGCAGTAGAGGAGTGCAAAGGTTATGAGAGTGGGCAATCAAGAGAGGAGTGTGGGAGATAGGACTATTGGAAGTACTGTATGTGCAGAAGAGGAATGGAGAGAGTATGATTGCAGCAAGTAGGTACAGGGTAGGAGTGTGCAGTAAGCAGTGTGTACAAGAAAGGAATGTGGGAGGTATGATGACAGGCAGTTTTTGCAGGAGAGGAGTGTGTATGGAATGACACTGGGCTGTACAGCGTCTTGAAAAACTATTCATACCCCTTGAAATGTTCCATATTTTGTCGTGTTACAACCAAAAACGTAAATGTATTTTATTGGGATTTGTTTGTGATAGACCAACACGAAGTGGCACATAATTGTGATGTGGAAGGAAAATGATAAATGGTTTTCAAAATTTTTTACAAATAAATATCTGAAAAGTGTGGGGTGCACTTGTATTCAGCCCCCTTTACTCTAATACCCCTAACTAAAATCTAGTGGAACCAATTGCCTTCAGAAGCCACCTAATTAGTAAATAGAGTCCACCTGTGTGTAATTTAATCTCAGTATAAATACAGCTGTTCTGTGAAGCCCTCAGAGGTTTGTTAGAGAACATCAGTGAAGCTTGAACTTCATCATGCTGTTTGTTCACTAATGTTCTCTAAGAAACCTCTGAGGGCTTCACAGAACAGCTGTATTTTTACTGAGATTAAATTACACACAAGTGGACTCTATGTATTAATTAGGTGACTTCTGAAGGCAAATGGCTCCACTAGATTTTATTTAGGGGTATCACAGTAAAGGGGGCTGAATACAAACGCACGCCACTTTTCAGATATTTATTTGTAAAAATTTTGAAAACCATTTATCATTTTCCTTCCACATCATAATTATGTGCCACTTCGTGTTGGTCTATCACAAAAAAATCCCAGTAAAATACATTTACGTTTTTGGTTGTAACATGACAAAATGTGGAAAAGTTCAAGGGGTATGAATACCTTTTTCAAGACACTGTATGTGTGTCGGAAAACTAACACTGCACTTCACCCTGAACACACCATCCCGTGAAACAAGGTAGTGATAGCATCATGTTGTGGGGGTGTTTTTCTTCAGCAAGGACAGGGAAGCTGGTCAGAGTTGATGGGAAGATGGATGGAGCCAAATACATGGTAATCTTAGAAGAAAACCTGTTAGAGCAGTGGTTCTCAACCTTTCTAATGCCGCGACCCCTTAATACAGTTCCTCATGTTGTGGTGACCCCCAACCATAAAATTATTTTCATTGCTACTTCATAACTGTAATTTTGCAGTGGGAGGAGTAGTGCCATGTCATTGGTGTCAGTGGAAGGAGTAGTGCCCCATCACTGATGTCAGTGGGATGAATAGTGCCCCATTGTTGGTATCAGTGGGAGGAATAGTGCCCCGTCACTGATGCCAGTGGGATGAATAGTGCCCCATCTTTGGTGTCAGTGGGAGGAGTAGTGCCCCATCGTTGGTGTCAGTGGGAGGAGTAGTGCCCCATCGTTGGTGTCAGTGGGAGGAGTAGTGCCCCATCGTTGGTGTCAGTGGGAGGAGTAGTGCCCCATCGTTGGTGTCAGTGGGAGGAGTAGTGCCCCATCGTTGGTGTCAGTGGGAGGAGTAGTGCCCCATCGTTGGTGTCAGTGGGAGGAGTAGTGCCCCATCGTTGGTGTCAGTGGGAGGAGTAGTGCCCCATCGTTGGTGTCAGTGGGAGGAGTAGTGCCCCATCGTTGGTGTCAGTGGGAGGAGTAGTGCCCCATCGTTGGTGTCAGTGGGAGGAGTAGTGCCCCATCGTTGGTGTCAGTGGGAGGAGTAGTGCCCCATCACTGGTGTCAGTGGGAGGAGTAGTGCCCCATCGTTGGTGTCAGTGGGAGGAGTAGTGCCCCATCGTTGGTGTCAGTGGGAGGAGTAGTGCCCCATCGTTGGTGTCAGTGGGAGGAGTAGTGCCCCATCGTTGGTGTCAGTGGGGGGAGTAGTGCCCCATCACTGGTGTCAGTGGGAGGAGTAGTGCTCCATCACTGGTGTCAGTGGGGGGAGTAGTGCCCCATCATTGGTGTCAGTGGGGGGAGTAGTGCCCCATCATTGGTGTCAGTGGGGGGAGTAGTGCCCCATCACTGGTGTCAGTGGGGGGAGTAGTGCCCCATCACTGGTGTCAGTGGGGGGAGTAGTGCCCCATCACTGGTGTCAGTGGGGGGAGTAGTGCCCCATCACTGGTGTCAGTGGGGGGAGTAGTGCCCCATCACTGGTGTCAGTGGGAGGAATAGTGCCACATCATTGGTGTCAGTGGGAGGAATAGTGCCCCATCATTGGTGTCAGTGGGAGGAATAGTGCCCCATCATTGGTGTCAGTGTGGTGGAGGGGAGAATAGTGCCCCATCATTGGGGTCGGGGGGGGGGGGAAATAGTGTCCCATCGTTGGTGTCAGTGGGGGGAGGAATAGTGCCCCATCATTGGTGTCAGTGGGAGGAATAGTGCCCCATCATTGATGTCAGTGTGGTGGAGGGGAGAATAGTGCCCCATCATTGGGGTCAGGGGGGGGGGGGAAATAGTGCCCCATCGTTGGTGTCAGTGGGGGGAAGAATAGTGCCCCATCGTTGGTGTCAGTGGGGGGAGGAATACTGCCCCATCGTTGGTGTCAGTGGGGGGAGGAATACTGCCCCATCGTTGGTGTCAGTGGGGGGAGGAATACTGCCCCATCGTTGGTGTCAGTGGGGGGAGGAATAGTGCCCCATCGTTGGTGTCAGTGGGGGGAGGAATAGTGCCCCATCGTTGGTGTCAGTGGGGGGAGGAATAGTGCCCCATCGTTGGTGTCAGTGGGGGGAGTAGTGCCCCATCATTGGTGTCAGTGGGGGGAGTAGTGCCCCATCATTGGTGTCAGTGGGGGGAGTAGTGCCCCATCACTGGTGTCAGTGGGGGGGAGGAATAGTGCCACATCGTTGGTGTCAGTGGGGGGAGGAATAGTGCCACATCGTTGGTGTCAGTGGGGGGAGGAATAGTGCCCCATCGTTGGTGTCAGTGGGGGGAGGAATAGTGCCCCATCGTTGGTGTCAGTGGGGGGAGGAATAGTGCCCCATCGTTGGTGTCAGTGGGGGGAGGAATAGTGCCCCATCGTTGGTGTCAGTGGGGGGAGGAATAGTGCCCCATCGTTGGTGTCAGTGGGGGGAGGAGTAGTGCCCCATCGTTGGTGTCAGTGGGGGGAGGAATAGTGCCCCATCGTTGGTATTAGTGACACAAATGATGGGGCACTATTCCTCCCACTGACACCAATGATACTTACCTTGCTGACCCCTGCTCCAGCCTGGGCTCGCTCTCTCACTTACCTGTCAGCTGTCTTCCTTCTCTGGCCGCTCTCCTCTTCACTCGCTCCCTCGGTCTTCTTTGATGTCCGCGCGCTGCCGCTTGGCTCCTCCTCTCCAAGCTCTACCTCCTCGCCGGTGATTGGCCGCCTGTGTGCCTCTCCTGAGCTACAGTTCCGGTGGCCAATCAGCGGCGAGGAGGCGGAGCTGCTGAGCGATCTTGGAGGTGTGGCCGGGTGACAGCAGCGTATCATCCCGCCCACACATCGCCGGAGACTGCAGCGGTGTCTCGGTTCCTAAGACCATTGGAAATATGTGTTTTCCGATGGTCTTAGGCGACCCCTGGGAAATGGTCGTTCGACCCCCAAAGGGGTCGCGACCCCCAGGTTGAGAACCGCTGTGTTAGAGTCTGCAAAAGACTTGAGACTGGGGTGGAGGTTCATCTTCTAGCAGGACAACGACCCTAAACATACAGCCAGAGCTGCAATGCAACGGTTTAGATCAAAGCATATTCATGTGTTAGAATGGCCCAGTCAAAGTCCAGACCTAATGTAATTGAGAATCTGTGGCAAGACTTTAAAATTGCTGTTCACAGATGCTCCCCATCCAATCAGACAGAGCTCGAGCTATTTTGCAAAGAAGAATGTAGATGTGCAAAGCTGGTAGACACTTCCCCAAAAAGACTTGCAGCTGTAATTGCAGCAAAAGGTGGTTCTACAAAGTATTGACTCAGAGGGACTGAAGAACTGAGTACAAATGCACGCCACACTTTTCAGATATTTATTTGCAAAAAATTTTGAAAACCATTTATCATTTTCCTTCCACTTCACAATTATGTTCCATTTCGTGTTGATCTATCACATAAAATCCAAAAAAAGTAAATTTACGTTTTGATTGTAACATGACAAAATGTGGAAAATGTCAAGGGGTATGAATACTTTTTCAATGCACTGTATGTCCAGGAGAGGAGTGTGGAGGGTAAGTAGCCTGTTCAGGAAAGGTGCGCAGAGGGTATGATTGCAGTCAGTATGTGCAGGAGAGGTGTGTGTAGGGTATGACAGTGGGGAGTATATGCAAGAAAGGTATAAGGAGGATATGACAGCAGGCAGTATGTGCAGGAGAGAAATGTGGATGGTATGAAACAAGGCAGCATGCGCAGTAGAGCAATGTGGATGGTATGACAGCAGACAGTGTGTGCAATAGATAAATGTGGATGCTATGACAGTAGGCAGCATGTGCAGTAAAGAAAGGTGGATGCTATGACAGCAGACAATATTTGCAGTAGAGATATGTGAAGGGTATGACAGCAGGCAGCATGTGCAGTAGAGAAATGTGGAGGGTATGACAGCAGGCAGTATGTGCAGTAGAGAAATGTGGAACGTATGACAGTAGGCAGTATGTACAGTTGAGAAATGTGGAGGGTATGACAGCAGACGGTATGTGCAGTAGAGAAATGTGGAACATATGACAGTAGGCAGTATGTACAGTTGAGAAATGTGGAGGGTATGACAGCAGACGGTATGTGCAGTAGAGAAATGTTGAGGGTATGACAGCAGGTAGTATGTGCAGGAGAGAAATGTGGATGGTATGACAGCAGGCAGTGTGTGCAGTTGAGAAATGTGGATGGTATGACAGCAGGCAGTGTGTGCAGCAGAGAAATGTGCATGGTATGACAGCAGGCAGTGTGTGCAGCAGGAAATGTGGATGGTATGACAGCAGGCAGTGTGTGCAGCAGAGAAATGTGGATGGTATGACAGCAGGCAGTGTGTGCAGCAGAGAAATGTGGATGGTATGACAGCAGGCAGTATGTGCAGCAGAGAAATGTGGAGGGTATGACAGCAGGCAGTATGTGCAGCAGAGAAATGTGGAGGGTATGACAGCAGGCAGTATGTGCAGTAGAGAAATGTACAGGGTATGACAGCAGGCCGTATGTGCAGCAGAGAAATGTGGATGGTATGACAGCAGGCAGTATGTGCAGCAGAGAAATGTTGATGGTATGACAGCAGGCAGTATGTGCAGGAGAGAAATGTGGATGGTATGACAGCAGGCAGTATGTGCAGGAGAGAAATGTGGAAGATATGACAGCAGGCAGTATGTGCAGCAGAAAAATGTGGATGGTATGACAGCAGGCAGTATGTGCAGCAGAGAAATGTGGATGTTATGACAGCAGGCAGTATGTGCAGCAGAGAAATGTAGATGGTATGACAGCAGGCAGTGTGTGCAGCAGAGAAATGTGGATGGTATGACAGCAGGCAGTGTGTGCAGGAGAGAAATGTGGATGGTATGACAGCAGGCAGTATGTGCAGCAGAGAAATGTGGATGGTATGACAGCAGGCAGTATGTGCAGCAGAGAAATGTGGATGGTATGACAGCAGGCAGTGTGTGCAGGAGAGAAATGTGGAAGATATGACAGCAGGTAGTATGTGCAGGAGAGAAATGTGGAAGATATGACAGCAGGCAGTATGTGCAGTAGAGAAATGTGGATGGTATGACAGCAGGCAGTATGTGCAGCAGAGACATGTGGATGGTATAACAGCAGGCCGTATGTGCAGGAGAGAAATGTGGAAGATATGACAGCAGGCAGTATGTGCAGTAGAGAAATGTGGATGGTATGACAGCAGGCAGTATGTGCAGCAGAGAAATGTGGATGGTATGACAGCAGGCAGTATGTGCAGGATAGGAGTGCAGAGGATATGACATAGAGCAGTATGCACAGAGGAGAGGTGTGCAAGGTTTGATACAGGGCTGTATGTGCAAAAAAGGAGTGTGTGGAAAACCGTTGGGGAGCGTGTTCTGAAGAGAGAAAATGATGAACAAAATTAATTTCAACACTAACAAACATGCTCTGTGAGTCACCAATACTAATTTTTTTTCTGGTAACCTCACAGGTGGAATAGTTAGCATATTAAAAAAACAAGCTTTAAAGGAAGTTGTGAGCGCTATGGACAAATAAAGCAGCCACAGCATCAAAAAGGATACCAAAAACCTTGCAAAAACATAAAATATAAAAGATGCGGCGCTATATCACAGATATTATTATGCAAAACGTCCAAGATATCAATATATAGTGATTATGAATCAGGTGACTAATGTGATCACAGACATTATGTCACAAGCAGAGTAACATGCAGTGCCAAATAAATGCGCAGTTACACTGTGCATCTGGTGAGTGCACAGCCTTACCCTTCTCACTATCACCGCATAGAAGAAGCACTTTGAAGGAGAGGGATTGTCACTAAGACTGTTTATTTTGCACTGCATGTTACTCTGCTTGTGACATAATGTCTGTGATCACATTAGCCACCTGATTCATAATCACTATATATTGATATCTTGGACGTTTTGCATAATAATATCTGTGATATAGCGCCGCATCTTTTATATTTTATATTTAAAATACAGTGTAGCTACCTGTGTAGATATCTACAAAATACAGGCTGGTTGTGTAGCTCTTTTTATGGTTCTGTTGTCTTCTTGGCACATCTGTTATATTTAACTGCTACTTCCTTATTTTCACATTCATATTTACTCTGCCAAATGCAGAAGCCATTGGCTATAGTAAAGAACAATAAAACATGGAGACAGTGTTGTAAAGAGATAACCTATCTGTATTTAGTCCAGCATATAGGGGGTGAACTGTAGCTTACAATGGTAGCAACCATAAAGCAAATAAAATTTTCACCTGCTGCTATCTGTTTGTGTGTACAAATATAGACCTTGTACTCTCAGGATTAACTGAACACTCCTTCACTGATTTTGGAAATTAGGTATATTCATAGAGACATTTTTGCACTATGTGAACAGTACATAAAACACAACCCTGATATATACATTTAAAGTGGTAGTAAACTCTGAAGCAAAAATCCCCAGCAATCATAAGGCCACTATGTATAACATTTCTAAACACATCAGAATACTAATTCACCTGATAGCATCTTTCTTACTGCTTCTGAAGCTTGGTTTCTTACTCATCTGTTCCGGCTGAAGCCGGCGCCATATTTACTATTATTTTCCGATTCCATCCTCATCTGTTCTTCCGCCCTTTCTACACTCCCATAGCAAGAATCTCATACATGGCTAGTAAATGTTAACCAAGCTTCCTTTTCGTATATCGTTACCATGGCAACACCTGCTTGTAAGAGTTTTTTTTATAACGCTTTACAGGATGCAAAGTTAGGTAGGAGAGTTTACTACTGCTTTAATAGTAGGTGACTTCTGGTGCATATATACTTATCTACCGTCCCCCTTTGTAATGTACAGTGCTGAGTGAACTCTTGGCGCTTTATAAATACTGTATAATAATAATATAATAATACCCTCCTTCTTTCCCTTGGCACTTTCAGCATATGCCAACACTGTAAAGATGGCGGAAATCTTCCAAGATGTACTTGTGCATGTGATACTGTAACCTCCATTCCCATAAATGAAAACCAGTCTGTTGGCTGTGCACAGGCTTCCTATTGAAGTGATTGGAGGCAGTGGTGCTGGGGGAGGATGCTGGTTAAAAGGATAAGTTGCCTATTATGTTTTCCTATATACAGATAGGATCCAAACTAGAGAGATGCCCCCCTCCATAATCATAGGAGGTTATCAGATCACAAGATTTATGACTGGATGAACAGTTGGGGTTTTTTTTTTGCATTTCTCATACATACCAAAATGCATTCAACAATATATTTGCCAGATTATAAGGGAGCAAATAAGAAAAGTAATCTGTTATAGTTTTACATACACTTTATTTATAAGCGCGTCTGCACTATGCAAAGTCCCACAAACAACTGTTGAGCCTGCCAGTGAAGTCCACCTCATGTAGCTTCCTGTGATGGTGGGGCAATGTAGCTGCACTGCTCCTGAATTCAGAGCAGAGTTGCCACTCTAATGTAAACTGTACCTGTTTGCACTTAACTGGGATGAGAAAGTATTGCCAGGGACATGACTAGCAGTATTTTTACTGACAATTTGCAAGCATGTAGCTTCTCAAACTACACCTGGGAGGAGAAGCACATGAGACATAAATGGAGCAGGATCTGACTCAGTCAGGGAAGGTAAAGGACAGGGGCGGACTGACCATTTGGAAACTCGGGCACTGCCCGAGGGCCTGCGGTCAGTAGGGGGCCCCATGAGATGCCCCTGGTACCTTTTTCATAGGCTTTTTTGAGTGTGGGTGAGGACAAAGGGGCCCCATGAGTTGTCAGTCCACCCCTGCTAAAAGAGGTTTCTTGTTTACATTTTGAGGCTTTTTCATCAAATAGTAACTACATGCTGTACATGTTAAGACTATCATACAGGAGCCTTTAGTTTTACTATAAAGCTATGGAAAAATAACTGTTTTAGCATATCTACCGTATATTTAACAACTTTTTTAAGGATTTCATTTTCATTTTACCTTAAATAGAGGTTTTTATAGAAATGTACAAAATAATCTTAAAATAGCATAGTTTTGTAATGTCAAAAGAATGCACATCAGACACAATGAGAGGAAAATGTTTTGCAAAGAAGCAACTTTACACAGAGATGTCACATAAATTGCTTTAAAGAGATGAGGAGACAGGGCTATAATCTCACAAAATTATTTGAATAGTATTGCATTTTCTTTATTTTCTAAACAAAGGACTGTTTGGGAGGTTTTATAAAAGTAAATCCAAGCTCAGTTATTGATATGCTGATTGTGTCTATTTAAGGGTGTGTCCTTGTGTTCTAAATGTCTAAATGCTTACTTTAGAATTCCTATTTCAATAGTGTATGTAAACAGATATGTAATTTACTATTAAGAACCTCTTTAGTTACCAGCTTCAAATGTTCAGTCTTAAAAAATTTCCAGACACTTAAAACCATGATGTCTCATGTCATCAAAGTGTTTGGCCTAAACACCTGCCAAGATTATGTAAAGCTATTGTCAGATTTCTGTAAGTGTATGCCAGTTAAATACATATTTCATGCACAGTGAACAATCCTATTGTGAATTCAAACATTCTCTTCCATATATTCAGGGATAAGCTCATCAAATGCTGTAGAATGCAATTTATTCCCAAAATCATTCAAATATCATCAATATCAACCCAAAAAGCTTTTAGGTGTCTATGCCTTTAAAAGTAATATCTGCAAGATACAACAGAAGCTTTTCATCATTGCATCTGACACTTTAAGGGACAAAGGAAAGAATGAATTATGAGTCATATGAATTCTACTGCCATTTATAGGAGGATTGGAGACTGGCAAATACTAAAATTGTCAATCAGGCAGCATAACCTATGGCTAAATGGTTAGCACTTCTGCCTGGCAGTACTAGGGTCGTTGGTTTGAATCCCACCCACAGCACCTCCTGCCTGGAGTTTGCATGTTCTCCCTGTGCCTGCGTGGGTTTCCTCCAGGTACTCTAGTTTCATCCCACACTCCATAGACATGTTGGTAGGTTAAATGGATCCTGTCTAAATTGGCCCCTGTATATGAATGTGAGTTAGGGACCTTAGATTGTACACCCCTTGAGGGTTAGGGACTGATGTGAATGTACAATATATATGTAAAGCGCTGCGTAATATTGACGGAGCTATATAAGTACCTGAAATAAATAAATAATAACCTTTCCTATAACTCAGTTTGTTTGCTATTGTCCAAGAAAATAGATGTCTATTCTCCTCAAGGAGAAGCAAACCCTTTTCATTAGGCAATTTTCTCAACTCAAGATTTTTCTTCAGTCAAGTGTCTTCGATGCAGCAGAGCCAAGTGGGCTCATTTTTGCAATTTTTGGGATATGCCGATACTTGGCATAGCCTTGTAGCCATACCTGGACCCCACCATGAGGAAGATGCGGAACCAGCCTGTAATGTGACCTGTGGTCACTGGTACTTGTTTTGGCACTTTCTAGGCACATCTGTGTGATTTAGTTAGCCACAGAGTTTTCAAATTCAGGTCTGTGATACATCTGTCTGCTGGAATCTTGACCCTGAAGACTCATTAGAGAGTATGCTTACCTAGAGGGGCTAAGAATTTCTGATATATACATGTTGGCCCTGCATTAGCACTTTCTGGTATTGTCTGTCTTTCTGTCTTCTGCAGGGTGCCATCCAGACCACCGCCTTGCACCTTGAGGCATAGGGCTTCCTTTTCTCTATAAGAGGGTGTCTTCCTTCTACCTTTACCAGCACATTGTACTTCCATCTCTTTGTCCTGCTCTGGTACATCCCAGGAGGATTCCCTTCATTGTTTAGATATGGTACAGTCTATTTGAGTTTTTCTTTCATCCTTGTCTTTTTGACAAGGGCCCCAGTAGGGGTCAGCCTGCTTCTCCTTCTACCATTTCTAGGAGGTTTAGCTAGCTTATCATCAGGCCTATCTGCTTATGGATAAGGTTTCACCTTTTTCTGTCAAGGTTCAATTTTCTTGGACCTTTCAGCATTATCCATCTATTTCCCAGATTGCAAAAGCTGCCATCTGGTCTTCTGTCCATGCATTCTCTAATTTTTACCAGGTGTATGTTCAGGCCTCTGCTGATGCAAATTTTGACCCTGTGTTCCTTCTGGCAGTTACTTGAGCTGCAAGGAGCCCACTTTTGCTGGGATGCATTGTGGGCTTGTTAGCATTTCCTTTGTTGCCCACTCCTCCCTTGCATTGCTTTTGGATGTCCCATGCACCTTAGAAATTCCTTCTATCGTGTCTCTTAATGAATGATTAGGTAAACAGGAATTTTGACTTACAGTAACATCCTTTTATTGGAGTTCATTAAGGATCGCAGGTTCAACCCCTCTATCTTTTGCTTATTCTTACTGCTGCTTATACATAAAAAAAAACATGAAGAGGGTAGGAGGGATGACTGATGGTTTTTGCTTGGCAGTGTCCAGTTTTCATGTAGATTGCAGTATAACCCATATGTCTCAGAATTCCTTCTGCCCTGTGTCCCCTAGAGCGGACCTTTCCTCCAAGACTCAGATATGCATGGTGCATGTAGCTCTTCATGCACATGCTTAACCTCCCTGGCGGTATTCCCGAGTGTAGCTCGTGGTAAAATGTCAGTACCAAAAGCGGTAACCCCGAGCTACACTCGGGCTTACGATGCAGCGCTGCATAGGGATTCCCTGCAGAGCTTACCTTGTCCTTCGCTCCCGTGATGTGTCCCCTGCAGCGTCCCCGGCCATCTCCTCGGGCCGATGCTGGCATCCGGCTTCTGTGTTCCGGTCCCTGAGACGTCGGGACGTATGGGCGCCGGCGGGAAATTTGAAAATTTTTAAAAATGTAATTTTTTTTCCAAACAAATTTTACATAGTAAAACATTGCTGTTTCAACCCATTTCACATACATATTGTCCCTAGTGCTTTGTCCTGCGCCCTTCCTGCATTTTGTCTGTTCTTTCTGCCTGGAAACTGAGAAACGTCCATGGCGTCCAAAAAGTGTCCCTTTAGGTCAAAAGCGGGTTTAGATCAGCTAGAGAACAGCGATAGTAAATCAGAAACACTTGCAGAATTGAGTGATAATGATTCGTGGGAAAATTCATCATCAGACACTGAAAACGATTTTGCGACTTTGCTCAGTGATGTGCGAACTTGGCGCTATATTTCAAATGTCAGTGTTTTCGGTTTGATTATATTATTGAATTAAATGTATTATTATTATATTATTATTTTTTATGATTATTTATTAAATTATAATTTATGATTTCGTGTTTCAAATTTTATCATACCCGGGATGTTTAATAGACTCTTGTTCGGACAGATTTTAGTGAGTTATTCCTAAAAATTACAGCCTACAATAAAAAAACTACATATTTCCATGCAAAATAATGGTACCTCTTTCAGCACCAAAAATCTGAAATAATAATACCGCTAGGGAGGTTAAACACCATGAAGTAGATTTTTTAATCCAAGAATTTTAGAAAAACACCTTTTTTTCCTGGCATTCCCTGGTTTTCCTGAGGCACTTCCAAGGAGAACTAGCCAGATCCTACTCATGTGCTATATGGGACCTGGCAAGGCTTGGTACGCCATAACAAGCTGCCCAGGTCTTTGTACGGTGCTTTGTACAATAGCAAATCATGATAGGTGTCTTCCCACGCATGCACAAGATTGCGTGTGTGTACTACGAGAACTAGAGTGGTTTGCCTTATTTATTTGCAAACTGCACAGAATGGGGTAGAGAAAGTCCAGCCACTGATGATGTATTTTTCAAACATGGCAGTGCGGGAACAGGGACACTGTTAGAAGAGATCCAGTAATAATGGAACCAGCTAGAAAAAAGAGGTGTGCTTCTACCTATATGTTTACTTGTTTCATTACATATTATTAGATTACATTGGCATTTTTTAAAGGGGGGTTGTGCTTTAATTCCAAGAAAAGGGTTTTACAGTAAGTAAAAAAAAAAATCCTGTTTTACATATGCTTTCTGTCTCCATAGCTTTTTTTATGAATTGTGTGATGTAGCTGCTAGAGATCAGTTTGATATAAGGACTACCTTTAGTGACAGCTTTATTTCCAGGGTTAGCAACTGCACAGGGTCACAGCAGAATCGTACTAACTTTGTTGTTTCTCTAATAACAATTAAAGGTTTCATTTTGAAAGCAAATACACTTTTATCCCTTTACTCACAGGGCTGTCAAAGTTCCATTATAGTAACTAAACTATGGGATTATAAGAGATTCCCACACTCCAGTTTCCATGTTGTCGCTGTTAATTATTTTATTGATTAAATAGAAAATAAAGTGATACTGTTTATACATTGCTTGATTGATAGAATTGATAGATTGTGGGAGTCTTCCAGATTCTACAGTTACATTATAATATCTTTTAATAATTAAACTGTTTTGAGATTAATTCAAATTCATAACTGAAAGGTATACTGTAAAGATGAATCTCTTGTTACCCTTACATTCAAATTTTTTAGTTATGGAGCTGGGAAAAGAGTTTTTATATACAGTCCTTAGCTTTCAAATAAAACAGTTGTAGTCATTTGGGAAGACAGTTCGATTACAGCATTTGCAAGCAATTTCCTGGTATACCTGTTTCTAAGCAAAAAATAATATTGTATGTATTAATTGGTATAACTGGTGCTAGTTATAAGAAGTGCGTAATGAGTGCTTTTACCAAAGTTGTAAGCATAAAGAAAAAACAGGCAGATACAGAACAATCTACCAAAAGGGGCCATACAACTGAGCCTCCAGGGGATAAATTGACAGGTTAATTTAATAAAGTGTACAATCCAACCGCACATGTTCCTGCGTTAAAAATGACTGTGTGTATAAGTGGGTGCTGCAGCGACCGTCGGCTGGAACCAAGCAGAATCGGCAAGGGAAAATGTCACCAGCACACTGAGGATCACCAATATGGGTCCAAAAGTTTTAATGAATGATCACATAGTTACAGCAAGGCAACGTTTCAGAGTCTCGCAAAACCCCTTAATCAGGCATGTGAACTATCACATGCCTGATGAAGGGGTTCTGCGAGACTCCGTAACGTTGGCTTACTGTAACTATGTGATCATTCATTAAAACTTGTGGACCCATATTGGTGATCCTCGTTGTGCTGGTGACATTTTCCCTTGCGGGTTATTTAATTATACACAAAAATAAAAGAAAATAATCATTATTAAATTTACCAAAATCGAATTTATAGATTGTGGATTGTTCTGTATCTACCTGTTTTTTTTATGTTGTACCTTGGCCATAAAGGCCCACTTTATTTTTATTTTAGTGAGTGCGCTGTTGACTGAGGGTACTTAATTGGTACCCGGTTTATTGAATGCCCCCTCTTTTTTAACTTTGCTTTTTTTATTTTAGTCAAAGTTACAAGCAGTAAAAAACATCCAATAAAAACTTCAATTCTCTTACTCATGGGCTGCTTAGTACTTCTCCCAGGAGTGAAGCTTTGATCTTAGCCATAGCTGACTGGACTGCGCAGTAAAATGTATTTCTAATCCAAGCATCAGAAGTTGTGGCTGACTTTCTTTACACATTTGTATAATGTATGTACAATTATTGTGCATATAAAGCAAATATTTATTTAAAAGAAAGACTATTACAGAAACGGAACTGTCTACAGTAATCATCAGTGTTCAAAAATAGTTTTTTTCCTTGGGACACCAATTTCCCAAAGCTGGCCATACATGGCTCAAATTGTGCCTTATTCCTACTGAATAGGCTAAAATTCCAGTCGTGGGTGGCCCTGTCAGCACCACTTGGCTCGGCAAACTTCATTGAAGGAACTGGGTGAATAATTGTTGGCCAGTCAGTAACTGCATCCTATCAGATGTAGTCAATGTTCAGGTATTCAGACAACTGCGGGTGCTGGCTGTCTGAATACAATAGTTCGCTGGCAAGATTCCATCCAAACTCTTTAGTGTATGGCTAATCATGTGTGACTAGTGTTATATAAACTAGCAGACTCTGCCACAAGATAAGTCGTGTTGCTGACAATTTACAACATGCAGACTGAGGTGAAGCAGTAGAAAAACACGTTGGAAAATTGAAGGGTGGGCTCATTTCTGTCTACTTTTCAGCAATATGTTATGTTTTATACTGCATTTAAAAATGCCTTTCAAGTAGAAATCCCATTCTTGTAGTTAATTTCAACATACTGCCTAGTGCATGCAGCATTTTTGTGCATCAACATGCATTAAAGCCCATCAAGTCATTTGGTAAATTAAACATATCTTATATTTTTAGCGCCTCGCACCTCTCACTTTGCTGAATATATGCATAGAAAAACTGCATAAGTGTGTATCAAATACACAGAAAAATACATGATAAAACGTGCAAATAGCAAATGCATTTGACAAGCACGCAGTAGCTCACATCGTAAGTGCTCATTACTACAGTCACATAGGCGTAATGAGGCCCTAAGTACAAGAGAATATTGTGGGTGTCAACACCAGCTTAAAATTTATAAAGAATGTCAATGTGTTTACTTTTACAGGTACCGGAAAGCATTTGAATCTGAGCCAACTCTTCAGTCTGGAATTAATTATGCAGTCCTACTGCTTGCAGCTGGACATCAGTTTGATTCATCATTTGAACTTCGCAAAATAGGTATTATCATCTGTTTATTTTTTATATTTTTAATAAGATTATAAAGAAAATGCAATGTTTCTGATCTATGAAAACTAAAACTGTAGAGACGTGCAGCTGTTACTGCCAGTGATCTTATCCAATTTTCATCTTTCAATGGACCTTAGAGCAAGTGTTTGCTTTGCCCATGCAAAGTAAAGAACCAGGTGTGCTTCAATGTCACCTGCCCCATCAACATTTCCTTCCCTCCCCCACTGTTCCATTTAGCCACTAAGAGCGAGGTAAATACCCTGGCCATACATTATACAATTTTCTTGTTCAGTTTCCTTTAGATTTACCTTCAATTATGTAGCGCAAGGGCCTGCCTGATTGAATACAAATTGAAAGTGTTTAGGTTTGACCTCATATTATATGGGTTTGGTAAACCTAGAGGAAATATGTACAAGAAAATTGTATAATATATGGCCAGCCTTAGTGCTTCCAGGTATGACAGATCATGTGACAGTGCAGCTGTTTGATAATTGGCTCAGTGTTATCACATGGGGATGTGGAGACACCTCAGTCAAGTGTAAGCTCCAATTACAGTAGCTCAGAGCTTACACATTCTTTTTCTTCTCACTTCTGGCAGCTGCATGAAGCAGGATGGGAGTGAAAGAAAGGTGAGTATGTGCTGCTGGTTTATCCTGGGGCAGTGCAGGTTTCCACAATGTGCAAACAGAGAGCTGATGGAAAGGAGAGCGTTCTGTTTTTTTGCATGAAGCAAATTGAACCTTGCACCAGTCAGTTACAGTTACTGCTGAAGTAACAATAGGAAGCATTGTACTGTTATACTTCCTATAGTTATCACAGTAGTAATAGCGATTCTGAATATCAGTACAAAAACTTGTGTATAAGAGCGGCTAAAGGAGCAATAAAGGTTAAAGTATATGTAAACCCTCACCTTGTAAAACAACTCATTTAGTTTAAAAATAGAAATGACAGAAAAAACATTTGTATATACATATAAACACATTATAAATACCTTTTTCCCTTTTTTATAAGTGCCCACATGTCCTCTGTTCTTAGCTGCATAAGGAACTAGGGGAGGAGAATCAGTAGCACATTGATCTTCAAAGTGAATGGCTGTGAGGTGGAGGCATGTCAGCACAAGCCTGATCATTGGATTAGCTCCTAGCAGAGCCAAAAAACTGACCACACTGTACTCTCATGCCTAGTGTGGTTAGCTTTTAATAGGACAGCAGAGGGACTGACAAGATCATCATGGATTTCACACAAAGGAAGCAATACAATGAGAATAGGATACTTTTTCATACAAGCACATGGTACAACAGGCACATGGAATGTTGGGTTTACATATTCTTTAAGACAAGGATAAATACAAAACAATAATTTAGGTTTTGATGAGTTTAAATTCAGGGTGTTGCTTTTAGTGATAGTGTAGTTGCATGATAAAAGCATAGCATCAGTTACCTATGGTTGTTAGTATTACTGATAACTTTTCGCCATGAGACCTCTTTAAAAAAACGAGAACCTGTTTTCCTTTACCCCCGGTTCACATATATGCGGCCATGCCTGTGAATGGACTGCCGTGCCTGTGACACGCAGGGAAGAAGTCCCTACAATTCTTTGGAAAACGCAGCCCGCATGGAAACCTCGGTTGCCAGTACGGTTGCATTTTCCAGTGCGGGCAGCGTGCCATTAGAACTAATGGTACCCGCCCGCGGGTCTGCATTTCCCTGTGCGGGTGGTGCTGCTACATGGATTTTCGTGCGGATCCGCAGCGGCACCACCCACACAGATGTGAACCTAGAGTAAAGCGATAAAGGTTCTTTTTTTTTTTTTTTTTTGTGTGTAAATTGAGAAACATGTTATACTTACCTGCTCTGTGTAGTGGTTTTGCACAGATCAGACTGGATCCTCCTCTTCTCGGGTCCCCTGCTGGCGCTCCTGGCTCTTCATTACTGTCGGGTGCCCCATAGCAAGCAGCTTACTATGGGGGCACCCAAGCAGGCCGGTTCCCAAGCTGCTGCTCCGTGTGTCCATTCACACATGGAGTCACGGTTTTGCCCCGCCCCTCTCTCCTCTCACTTGACTCCCACTTGCTGTCTCAACCAATGAGGAGGCAGAGACGCAGGATAGTCTAGGCTGTCGTGCACATTGCTGGATCGCGATGGAGCTAAGGTAAGTATTGAGGGGGCTGGAGGCACTGCTGCACACAGAAGGTTTTTTACATGTGTTTTTAATAAACATTGCTGTCAAATATGTTTGTGATGCCGTGAGTAGGTATTATAGATTTCATAGATGTATTCAATTAAAAGGACAGTTAAGAGTTGTGTAACGTCTGAGCTGTGATTTTCACCCTAGACAGTTACTACCGTCTGTCAGTAAATAGTGTTTACATGCTATAAACTCTGTCACATTCTGCTGGCTTGAATCCGATTAAGAAAAGGAAATGTAAAACTGGCAGTCATAGCAGAAAATTGTGCCAGACAATGATTACTACTATGCAGATGGCCAGCACAACTGGATCTACTTTGAGGTTACCAGCAGGCCAGTGTGTCCATTCACCCCTAACAAAGGGAGCAATAACAGAAGAGATGCAATGCGCCAGCATATGACTGTTGTATTGCGCTGACAAAAGAAAAAAAGATAGTTACTGTACACTAATGTACTGTCTAAACTGTGAGGTGACATGAGGCTGAAATCCTGACAGCTTCTGAGCTTTTCCCAGAACCAGACGAGGCCTCCGCCAGTGCTCTGTTTTCCTTGAATGCTTCTAAATCACTTGTGACAGTCTACGAATGTACAAACTTACACATGTCCGTGTTTCTTTCTAAAATCCCTTTGTAGTTGCCTCTAGCAACTAGTCAAGTTTCAACTTTTAAATGAATTGCATATTGTAATTTCCAATTGGTGAATTTGATTATAAATGAAGATATAGTGATTTTGTTCAACTAATTACTATGCGACTGGTGCTGAGTGCTCTGCTCTCATGTGTCCATTGCATTGGCTTGCATGTCAATAGAAGACCAGCGTAATCTATTTTGTCGACAACTGGTAGTAATTTTCAGAACAAAGCTAGCACATGCTTTCCCCTGATGATCAGTGCTTTTTTGGAGTGATATGGTACAAGGTTCACGTGCCAATACAAATTTTGTGCCATGCCTAGCTCTTGAATAGTATTGTTTTGCTTGTCAGTTAAAAGATCAGTCTGGCTTCATCTTTCCTTTCAGTATTTGCATTTCATAAATTTAGATATTAATTGTAATTCTTCTCAAACAGGGGTGAAGATTAGCAGCCTACTAGGTAAAAAGGGAAATCTTGAAAAGCTGCAAAGTTATTGGGATGTTGGCTACTATATGGGAGCTAGTGTGCTGGCTAATGACCACACAAAGGTAATCCAGGCTGCAGAAAGACTCTTCAAACTGAAAACACCTGCATGGTAAGATACTGCTTGAGCTGAATGATTTTGAAAGGTTGTGTTTGAAACTGTGATTTCTGGGGACAGAACTTTTAAAAATAGTTTTTATGTGTTTTTTTAATTTACATTTACTATTTAACATGTCTGTTTTTTATTATCCCCACAATTAATTTCACTGTGGAAAGCTTTGTACACAATAATAATAAACAAAATAACATTCTTTAAGTTACACTGAGTAGAAATGTCATATATAGCATAAGGGGTGTACACTGAAATGTAGACAGAGTGGGGTTTATTTACTAAAGCTGGAGAGTAAATCTTGCTCACTTCTACATAGAAACCAACCAACTTCTAACCTCAGCTTGTTCAACTAAGGTTTGGTAATAAAACCTGGAAGCTGATTTGTTTTTATGCAGAAGTGAGTCTGATTTTGCACTCTCCAGCTTTAGTAAATAAACCCCACTCTGTCTAGATTTCAGTGTACACCCCTTATGCTATGGATGACATTTCCACTCAGTGTAACTTAAAGAATGTTATTTTTTTTTATTTCACATTTTAGATGAAAAACTTTACACGTGAATACATGTTTTCACACAAAAAAAATTTCACACAAAAAAAAGTTTCTATAGCGTCTAACTCCAGGGCAAAATGTTAAAAAAAAACCTTTCCCCATGCTTGCTGATGCACATTGGGGTTGATTTACTAAAACCTGAGAGTGCAAAATCTAGTGCAGCTGTGCATGGTAGCCAATCAACTTCAAACTTCATGTTGTTCAATTAGGCTTTGACAAAAAAAGCTGGAATCGAATTGGTTTTTATACAGACCTGTACCATATTTTCCACTCTCCAGTTTTAGTAAATCAACCCCATTATCTGCTCCCCTTTGCCCAACTATTAGGAAACATTTCAAAACATAAAGCTTCGTTCACATGGGCGATGATGTCTGTATAGCATGAACGGGCCATTTTTTGCAGTGCCTGTACCTTTACCATCACACCTAGAGGAGCTTGTTGGACATCCTATGCCAAAATCATGGATTTTAATATGGGCTTGACCCTCTTTGCAGCTATAAAAGCTTCCACTCTTCTGGGATTTATGCAGGCAATAGACAGGTCAAAAATCAGATGATTTTTCGAAAAAAATGAAAAATCGGTCGTTCGGTCGGCCGATGTTACCACCAACGGTAAAAAAAATCAGCCGACTAAATCATAAAGTTCACCCCATAACTGCGCGGATTTTTTATCAGTAAAACGATCGGCTGACTTTCCCATCATTGCCGGGAAAATTGACCGATCGTCATAATTGGCCGCAAATTTTTCAACATGACCGATAAAAAAAACTGTGCAAAAAATCCCGAAAAACAGACGACCAATTAGCCCACTAACAGTGCAAAAATCGGCCGATTTTTTTTTTTTCGGCCAAAAAATCGGCCGATTTTTGACCAGTCTATGGCCGGCATTAGTTCCACAAGATTTTGGAGTGTGTCTGTGGGAATTTGTGCCCAGTCAATTGTGAGGTTAGGTACTGATTATGGTGAATGAGAAGGGTCACAGCCAATGTACCAATTGATCTCTAAGGTGTTCACTAGGGTTGAGGTCGGGGATCTATGCAATTCACTGCAGTTCCTCTAGATTTAACTAATCAAAGACTTTATGGACCTGACTGTGTGCACAGCGTCAATGTCACAGAAAAGGTCCTTCCCCAAACTATAGCCACAAGATTGAAAGTGCACAGTTGTCTACAATGTCTTTGAAATCTGTAGCATACGCAGTACCCTTCACTGGAAATACCTGAACCCAATAATTTGACGGGGTTTCAAAATAAATTTTGGTCTATAGGTACATATAGGTACATATTTTCTACTGGGAAGGGGGGTGATCACATTATTTAGGGCAGCACAGTGGCTAAGTGCTTAGCACTTCTGCCTAGCAGCATTAGGGTCATCGGTTTGAAAACCTACCACGACACTACCTGCCTGGAGTTTGCATGTTCTCCCTGTGCCTGCGTGGGTTTACCCTGGTACTCCGGTTTCCTACCACACTCCAAAGACATGTTGGTAGGTTAATTGGCTCCTGTCTAAATTGGCTCTAGAATGTGCGTATTTATGAATGTGAGCTAGGGACCTTAGATTGTAAGCTCCTAGAGGGCAGAGACTGATGTGATTGTATAATAAATATGTAAAGCACTGAGTAAATTGACCGCACTATACAAGTACCAATAATAAATTTAGGTAGGTATGATGATTAGGTATTCTCAAAATTTTGACCATAGAGCATAGGTGAGATAGAGGCACTGTAAAAGTACCAGGAGTGGTAATAACTGCCATAGGTCAGGGTACAACTGCAAAAATTCCAGAATCTGAGACAGAAGAGACTCTCAGATAACATCAGTTTTTCCTAATGAATCACACTTTACATGAGAGAAAGAAACCAATAAAGGTGTCTTTCCCTAAGCGTTCACAATAAAGGATGAGTACAATTACTGTTCAATGTACTAATACAGCAATAAAAATTACTTGTGTAATTTAAAACACAAAGTATCTAGTGCAGGGCTTAAAATTTCAAGTCCTGAGCTACTATCCAGGCCTTAGAGTTACTCACCACCAACCAACAGAGACACCTGTACACACACACAGACATGTACAAAAACACACACACAGAAACATGTACGCACACGCACAGAGACACATGTACACACACACAGACATGTACAAAAACACACACACAGAAACATGTACGCACACGCACAGAGACACATGTACACACACACGTATACACACACAGGCACGTACAGACACGCATACACACAAATACATGTACATACACAGAAATACACACGCACAGACACATGTACATACACACAGACACATGTACGTGCATACACAGACACATGTACACACACACACGTACATACACACAGACACATGTACAATTGTACATGCATACACAGACACACACAAACACATGTACATGTACAGACACACACATGTACATGTACACACACACACATGTACACACACACAAACACATGTACATGTACACCCCCCCCCCCCAATACTGCACTCTAGGGGGAGGCAGAGAGCACAGCACACACTCCTTCCTTTCACTACACTCAGCTATTGAGCAGTCTGACGGCTCCCAGTGCCAATGACAGATCCAGCCTGAGCTCCGAGCCTGCTCAGCAAGACTGCCATGGGGAACACACTCGCCCTCACCATAATTTCCACTCGCCTTTGGCGAGCAGGCGAATGGAAAATTCAAGCAGTGAGCTAGTATATTGCATGGTAAAAAATTGCTACCACATTTATGAAATCAAGTTATAACTTGTTGCTCATTTTAATTGCTTGATGCTCACATTCAAATAACCACAAAAAAGTAATAGCACTTACGAAACCTAATTCACCACACCATAACATACTAGAAAGCAGACCTAATCGCAGATCACATCAGGAGATCTATTTAGCAAAATCACATGACGGTATCTAAGTAGACATCCTGGTATAAACCCAGGGATGTAAAATTGCATACACCTAAATGCTTCCTAACATCTAATTGTTTTTGTAACTGTATCCTCTTGATGTCTAATGGTATTTTCACTAATATTCTAACCTGCAGTTATTTTTAACATACTTTGGTGTATTTCAAATTCCTACTCTGTGGTTGGTAAAAAATAACTTAAAATTACATTTTGGGGTGGGGGTTCATTACTAATGAGCAGGGAGTGAAGCAGTGAGAGTATTGACACTGAACCAACAAGATTGTAAAGAAACCGCTATATTGTCAGAATTTCTTCAGCCAATACAGGGTTAATTATAGTTACTAATGATGTTATGAACTGTTTCTATTGGCACCCAGAATGACTGCACATACATAGTTGATAGATCCCATAACTTACAGTGTTTTCTTCGGCTTTTCATACGGCAGACAGCTATGATACAGTACAAAGTAAATTAACCAACAGCAACTATTTAGAATTCATATTTCAGTGATCAGACTACAATAAACTGAAATCTGATGGGCTGCTAACAGGTACTTTTGTTGTACATAGCAATTGCTCTTTGCACTGATTTCAGGTATTTAACCCAGCTGTATTTATACCAGCCATATGGAAAATTTAGCACTCTGCTGTTAGTTTAAGCTGCTTCCATGGCTGTCATAGCATAAAAAGCATGACTGAGGCTCCGCAGTTGTTTTCTATTGATCTCTTTTCAGCCCTATGGAAAATGTGTACGGAATGGGTGAGGTAGTATTACAACATATGTTGTTCTAACCGAAAAAGATGTATTTTTAAAACTACTACGGTTGTTGTTTAACAGGAATGATTCATGAACATACTGAAAATAAGCTGCCGGTTATAAGTCAGTTTCAGATAATCACATGGTATCATGTGATGTGTCACTGAAAACAGAAACTTGTTGTATTACCTAACAAATGTTGGTTACAAGTATTGGGCAAACATTTAGTAATTTATAATCAATACATAAAGTGTAAATTAATGTGCTTGCTGTCATTTCCCTGTTGAAAGTGTGCATTTAATAAAATATAATTTTTAATTATGTTCATGTAATCAGGGTTACAATATAAATCATGCTGCCCAAGACACATATGTTTAAAAAACAGAGTATGTCTCTAATGCAGTGGTCTCTAAACCAGCCTGGGGACCTGGATGTGGCCCTTTGCTTATCTTTATCCGGCCCTTGTTGTCAGTGGGGGGGATAGTGCCTTTTTTAAGAGGGAAGAATAGTGCCCCAACGATGGAGAATAATTTTTGCCACTGACACCAACAATGGGCCATTATTCCTCCCACTGACACCAATGATGGGGCAGTGTTCCTCCCAATGACAGCAACATTGGGGCACTATTCATCCTGCTGACGCCAACTATGGGTTACTAGTCCTCCCCCTATTACCAAAGACAGGGCATTGTTTACTCTCACTGATGCCAAGACCTTTTCTACTCTCACTGGCTACAGTCTACCCCCCTAATGTCTGAAAGATAGTAAATTGGTCCTTTGTTTACAAAATTTGGAGACCCCTGCTCTAAAGGAAATGTGTCACTTGCTTTATGTGCAAAAGTACTACTGGAATGTATAGTGTACCTGAATTTAGCATTTGATGATTCCACATTGCCTGAGCATCAGAGAATCTTCTGACTATTCTTAGCAGTCACTGCTCCTTTTCCATTAGTTCAAATGGTAAATTCAGCCACCAATGTATATAGGAGGTCAAGAAAGTAAAGTAAAAACAACACATACATTGTAAAACTTGTGCTTTGATGTTGTCCTCACTTACCCTATATATGGCTTATGGTAGCCATAGCCCTTTGCCCAATTCTAGATCAAACAATATACAAGGGGTTATTGTCAAAGCTTAATTAAACAAGGTGAAATTAGAAGCTGATTGGCTACCATGCACAGCTGCACCACATTCTGAGTGCTCCAGTTTTAGTAAATCTCCCCCACAGTGTTATTAATACTTTACTTGTGTATGAGTGAAAAGTGAAATTCCTGATGAGAGTAGTAAATGCTCATGTATGGTTTTAGCTGCCATGGGAAAGTATGCCATGCAAATTTTTTTGTAAACCAACTTAGTGACACTGTAAGGGATGAATCAGATTGCCTTTCATTGAGCAAAGGCAATGCAACAGTTGTTTGTGTATTTGCGACCCTTGCATCTGCTATCGTGAATAGCCAACTGCATCATATTTACACAGGTCTGCACCAGATTTATCACTTTAGTGCCTGGTCACACCGGTGCGATTTCAGGTGCAATTTGCGAATTGAAATCGCATCTAATGAATGTGAATGTCAGTTTCTTAACATGTGCGATTTGCTGCAGCGCGATTTCTAAATTAGTTCTTGCATTACTTTTTCTGCAGTTTTTTGCGATTTCACATATATAGAATTAAATGGAAATCGCACTGCAAATTGCAGCGGTGTGTCCGGTGACTTGGATGAGAAAAAGTGCTCCTTTAGAACAGCTGAGGGAGGAAGTCATGACTCCAGCTGCACCACTTAGTAGATCCATTGCATAATTTGTTTCACTGCTTCTGTTTAGCACTGTCTTATTATGCAACAGCATAGATAATTGTCCCCCAGTGTATTTTAGAAGAGCGATGTTACCTTCTAGCTCCAGTACACTTTTTTCTCACCACTTCATATATACAAGAAACTTTAGGTTGAGCTGGATGCAATATATCACAGTAAAGTTCTAAAAGGTTTGGTAGACCATACATAACATAATTACAAACATTTAGAAAAGGAGAAAATCTGCAGCATTCTTAAGTTTATCATAGTACTAATTGTATATATTAGTTTCATAATAATTTATTTGTTTTAATAATTATAATATCTAGGTACTTGAATTCTGTTGTGGAAACAATTTTGATATACCAGAAGTTTAGGAAACCAAACCTGGAGAAGCCTACACCCAAACAGGAGATTGTTGATTTTTGGATGGATTTTCTGGTTGAATCCACTAATACGGATGTTTCTGTGGTACGATTTCCGGTGAGTTGATGATTCCTGCTCTCAAAACTTACATTTATTGTACTTTGCTAAAACGTACAAAACTTTTGTTTGTATGGACACGTTATTCTTTATTAAAGTGTAACTAAAGGCAAACCATTTTTTTTTTTAGTTTTGGATAAAGTGGAGAGGGATTAGATCACCTGTCAGGTTGTATGGCTGTCTGTGCCCCCATTAGGGAGATTCACTCTCTCTATATGTCCTGTTTACTATTATCATTGAAAGTGAAAGTAAACGAAAATCCAAATTTTGGGTTGTCCCCAGAAAAGTAAAAAAAAAAATGGAACATCTTCCAATGGGGACACTAGTACTGGTGACCTGAAGGTCCCCAAGGGATTCCTTTAATTTGCAGGGATTTCCCATCACTTCCTGTTGTGGCTATGAAACAGGAAGTGAAGATAAATCTCCACAATAGGACACAGATGGCTGAAGAAAACCTGACAGGGGTTGTAACCCTCCTTTACTCTATCCAAAATGAAAAAAAGAGTTTTGTGTATAGCTCTACTTTATGTAGTTATATGTACAGTGGATGCAGTCAAGTTTGTCATATATGCTCACCGGCCCTTTTATAAAGTACACCTGTTCAATTGCTTGGTAACAAAAATTGCTAATCAACCAATCACATGGCAGCAACTCAATGCATTTAGGCATCTACTCATGGTGAAGACAGCTTGTTGAAGTTCAAACCGAGTATCAGAATGGGGAACAAAGGGGATTTAAGTGACTTTGAACGTTGCATGAATATTTCAAAAACTGCTGATCTACTGGGATTTTAATGCAGAACCATCTCGAGGGTTTACTGGGAATGGTCTGAAAAAAGAGAAATTATCCAGTGAGTGGCAGTTGTGTGGACAAAAATGCCTTGTTGAGGTCAGAGGAGAATGGGCATTCGATTTCAGCTGCAACATTCAGATGGTATAAACAACATGAAAGCATGGATCCATCCTGCCTTGTATCAACAGTTCAGGCTGGTGGTGGTGTAATGCTGTGGGAGATATTTTCTTGGCACTAGCAAGGTGTACCTAATAAAATGGCTGGTGAGTGTATAGTAGAAGCAGTGAGCCGAGTAACTGAATATCTTTTAGAACTACTATCTGTATTTGAAACAATTGGTATTTCCTTTTCATATTTTGGTAAGATTAGAAAGTAATGGTGAAATCTGACTGGCATGAGTAACAGGGATATTTTTTTTGGATCAGTGTTGAATCTGCAATGATGGCAGATCATGGAGCTGGACCATATATTTAGTTATATTTCAGCTAGATCTGTATTCAAGAAGGGCTTATTTACCCAAACTAAATAAATTGACAGTTGATTGGTTTCTCACCTGCGTTGGAACAGATATACAGTATGAGTGGGCTGGTGTGTTCATTGTCATGCACAAGCCATTACAAATCAACCAGTGCATATCACATAGATCCCTTATATATAGTATAATCACATTTAGACCACAGATCGGTTTTTTGTTACAATTAGAGGAATATGCACAATCTTGCACTGTTTTGTTTTTTTTTCCTTCAAAACAATAGTTTATTGTAAATCTGCAATCCATAAACCAGCACGCCAGGTATGTACATTACCTGTTTTAACAATCATTTCATGTGCTACCTGTGGCGTTATTAAGGAAGAGATTGTAACCCAGATGAGTTGTCTCACAACCCCTAAACCTCTTTTTTTGCATGTGGTTTGTATTCCTTGTTCTGTGATTGGACCAAATTATGTTTTTATGATAGCCTATAAAAATTACTAATACAAGTCTAAAGAATGTTTCCATCTGACATTGAATTTAGCATTAACTGGAATTTAGCACAAATATTCACATTTTAAAGTATTATTTGTTCAGCTGTTACCAGAGATGAGTGCTGCAATGGAAAGATCTATTGCTTTCCTAATTGACAAGTTTGACCGTGGACTGACTTGTACTGCTTTTCAAATCTTTTTTCCATACTACTGGAAAAATGTAGGGTTTGTGGAAACTAGATTTTGAATGTGAAGCAAAGTACATCTGAATGGTAAAGTTCTTGCTCCACTCAGATCACTTGCCTTGTTGTTTAGTTGTGTTTGAATGGTGTCTGATGCATCTTTTATTGAAGTCTATTGTAAATTCCTCAGACTACTTTGCAATTCACTTAGAAGATGAAGCTGTGCTTTGAAAGGAAACACTGTAAGACATTTTTTTGAGAGGTAATCTAAATTAGAAACCACATGATTGCCAAAGGAGTAGAGAATTTTCATTTTTCAATGTGAAAACATACTGAGCTTGCTGAATATGACAAAGTTATGTTCCCTATGCTTATCAAGCCCAAAAAATTGTTTGTATTGTTCTGCATCAGTATGATTGAAGCAGCTTTACCTTATTCACTAAGGTCAGTAAACATTCACCTTGAAAAGAGAAAATTCTCCCTTCTTTTACAACATTATCTCCATAGCTTCACCGTATATATTGTACCTCAAGCTACCTTTTTGTTATTGCACTCTTTTTTTTATAATACTCACTCAAACTGAGATCAAGTGCAGTATTTATATTGAAAATTGTAAATGTATATGCTTAGAAAATATTAGTACAGTTATACATACATTTGCACAGTTAGCATTGTCCTGTATTGTTGGTAACAAAGACATTTTCTGCCCTATAGGTCTTGATCCTGGAACCTACAAAGATCTACCAACCATCATATCTAACAATCAACAGTGAAGCAGATGAGAAAACTGTGTCTATTTGGCATGTAGTCCCTGACGATAAGGTAATTTTTATGAGTAACAGAAAGCTGCATTTGCAAAACAATATACCATGTTTATTTTAGCAGTGTGTTCTGTTGATTGTTGATTTCTTTTAGGACATATAAAATGTAGCTAAGCATAAAAGTAAAAATGGTATATATTGCAGCTCTCCTGTCTTTAGATGCGTTTGTTTTCTTTATTCACCTCAAGCACATTTTTTGCAAATACAGAGAAATACCTGCTGATCCTTCTAGAAGTCTAGGGCCCTTGTAATTTGTTGAGCATTGACATGAGATCTCCAACAACTATAAGCACTTGTAGATATCCCCGGATAAGTAATTTTTTTTATTGTGTTCTGTTATTATTTTCATTAAAGCAATATTTAATTCCCCCTCTTATCTGTTTTGTTGTATTCACATCAAAATACATACTCGCCCACAAAGCGAATCCAGCATTGTCCAGTTTTGATGCTCTGTTCAGATGATATATAACTTAGAATTCCTAGGATTCTGGCCTAGGCTGGAATGGCAGAGGGGGGCTGGACAAATAATTTGTGGCTGAACTAACTTTATTTTGGTAATTAAGCTCCATTTTAACTTCGAGCTCCATGGCAAATGTCAGCTATTCATATGCAATTAAATTTTTACTTGATTAGCACAAACAAATAAGACCGGGTTGTATCAGCGGTGTTCGTGCTTTTTAGCCAAAGTCCCATAGACTTCTATTAGGTTGCGTGTTTTTACCACGTTTTCTGAATCACAAAGGATGCATCATGCAGGACCCTTGGTGCGCTTTAATAAAACGCAACAGAAATGTACAACCTTATAAAAGTCTATGGGAATGTGGCTAAAACACACAAAAAGCACAGATACATCCATGCTGCATCCAAACCATAGCACACCACTGTGAACCCAGCCTTATAAAGATAATGAATAAGAAACCTGTAGAGTCTATTTAAAATGACTCACCAGATTAAGTAACATTTTGATCAAAGCCAGTGCCACAGTCTTAGATTTAGTGAGCATTACTGACTAAGCCAGATTTTTGCAACCTTTTCAACACAGAGGAACCCTTGAAATAACTTTCCATTTTCAGTGGCCTCTGCTAAAAATGACTATATCTACTCAACTCAAGACACATTAGTGTGATGGTCAGTGGGAAGAACATTCGTTACACTTGTGGTCATTGGGAAGAATTCCCTCCTTACAGATAGCTAAAAAGATCAATGCTGTCAGTGGGAACTTATCTGAGAGGCAGAAATTGCTCACGGAACCCTTGGCAACCTCTGGAGGAACCCTGGTAGAAAAACCCCTGGTGTAAGCAGTGTATGGTAGTAATGGTAGGTATAGAATGGTAGTAATGGTTCACAATTCCTATTATTGCTTGGTCATCAGAATGACAAAACCAAACATAAGTTAGCCAATTGATTTCGAATGGATTGTTAACACACCCAAAAATGCACACAATGCTTATTTTTTCAGTGCAGAGCAGCACAACATGAGGTGTGTGTGGCAGTGCGTATATGTTGCCCACTACTGTATAGTGCATTATGGTGCCCTTCACTGTGTTATAACATCAGTGCAGTCTTGTGAATAGTCCTCTAATCCTTTAGAGATCTGAGGTCATTGTTGTCTAGATGCAAAATTGAAATTTAGGAGCCTCAGCAGAGTTACTTATCAATGTTTTCACCCAAGATTCACACGACTTTCACTTATATTTATAACCAACTCTTATGGGAAAATAGGTGAATATTGGGTGATTGTATAAATGTCAGGTGAAAACATTGATAAAAAGACCCCTATGACTAACTTGCATATATAAATACTTTGTATATTTACATATTTTATATGTATATATACATATTTTGAAAGATGTACAAGCTTTTTATTTGATATACCCCTTTAAGTAGTTATAAAGGCTGAAGGTTTTTACCTTCATACATTCTATGCATGAAGGTAAAAAACCTTTAGTGTGCAGCCTCTCTCCATCCTCATTGGCTGATGCTTTTTGATGGGAGCCATTGGCTCCCATCAAAAAGCATTAATACTCATTGATATGTGTTAATTCGAATTGATGCACATAATTATGGACATTGACGTGCAATGTAATGTGCATTGCAACGCACGTTAAGTCAAACATTAACATGCACTGACAAACATTTTGATGTGTTTTCATTGATTAAATGAGTGACGCATTGGCCAAACCATCCCTAGTATTCTTTTTATAAATATACAGTAGGTTTAATATAACTCATATAATACATACTAGCTTCTAGCAGTAAGTGTTCTTACTACTGAGAGTGCCATTTGTATATCTGCAATGAAAATGGCTTGATGGTCATTATGATGAACGACATACAGTAACCCAAAGCAACCAACCGGATTTAAATGTACTTTAGTCAGAACACCTAAATATATTTTTTTTTACTTTGTGGTTGCAATTAATTACTGCACTATGCACTGCCCCTTGCCTGAAAACGCAAATGTGTTATGGATTAGGATTCAGTTTTCTGAAGGCAGCAAAGATGCATTTCCATGCACATTAATTCACTATTCATGTCACAACTGTGCACATTCACATTACATTTCTTTGTTTTGTTCTAAATAATGAATCTTTGTTTTCATTACAAGGACACTGAAGATCATTTCCAAATGTACAAGATGGCTACTATTTATGAATATTGTCATTGTCACAATGTATGAATTTTTTTAGAAATCTGATTGTATCACTGAGTAAAATTGTAAAAGTAACAGAATAGGGGAATTTTGATTGCAGTGGTGATGGTAGATAATTTGTATTTACTCCTGTATTAGGGCTAACTTATAAAGCTATTTAATTGCTTGATTACATAATAAGATATTGTGTTGTTTCACTGAATTTACCTGTCTGTTTTTCTGCCTGTTTCAGAAAGGAATTCATGAGTGGAATTTCAGTGCATCCTCCATAAGAGGAGTAAGGCAAGTTGGGAATATATGTTATTTTTCTCTTGTATGTATTTTAAATTAAATTAAACCTACACTGAGGAAATATAGAGGCTGTCAATGGTATCAGCCCTTTCTGAATTATCCTGCGGCAATTAAGGACATTAGGAGCTCTAACTTTTGTCATGTGCATGCTGTCAGAAAGACAACTTAACATCAGAGACTTGCAGGCTAGTATTTTTTAAGGCGTTCCCCATATTTCTTTCTGTACAGGTTTCCTTTAAAAAGTGGTAGAAGGACCAATCACATTTAGTTAAGCATAGCCATGTGAGTTACAAATTGTTCTGATTTGTTACTATGGTTCACATTTTATATTGTATTTGATTTGTATTACGGCTAAATAGAGAAGAGTAGAGAGACTGGTTTAAAGCAAATAAATTAATTTACACTATTATTATACAAAAAAAACAAAAATACTTTGGGAAAAACACAATTTTGAGAAACAGTCTGTGATCCCCTAGGGATTTTGCATCTGAAATTGCGCATCCTACATTGTAAATTTTCTCTTCAACTAAGTCATAATAATAACTGCAAATAGCACTCAAAACATTCCTAATTGCCTTATCATTTACTGAAGACATAGACAAAGAAAAAGCATGATAGCCCTTATGGTAGGGTAATATCTTAGAGAAAAACGACACAAATGGCAAGGCAGCTGCTATCCCAGAATGTTGCATGTTTGCAGTTCTACATTGCAGTTCATATAGCATCTATGCATTCATTAAAAATACTATTAATGTATTTAAAAGGATTGACAGTGCAAGTACCAGAATTTATCTTGATATCATACTCCTGTGGTATCTTGTATAGCAAGTGTATGATCCAAACGCACACGTTCCTGCGTTAAAAATGGCTGTGTGTATCAGTGGGTGCTGCAGTGACCGTCGACTGGAACCGAACAAAATCAGCAAGGAAAAAATGTCACCAGCACATCGAGGATCACCAATATGGGTCCATATTGGTGATCCTCGGTGTGCTGGTGACATTTTTTCCATCTTGTATAGCAAGACATAGAAACAGAATGGAAGAGGCAACACATGGAGCCATTCAGTGCACATGTACTGATTAGGATCATACTAACTAGAGAAGCAAGAAGAGTGATGACTTCATTACTGTGCTGCTGCTCCTTCATTGTCTTGTGAGCACGTTAGAGTGTTTTTATGACCAAGCTCTTCCACTGCAGTGGAGATTTAGAACCTGGCTGTGTTGTCTGGAAGGTGTGTATGGATCACACAGCTGGCTGAACAGTTTTACACACTTTTGGCAAATAAAACAATTGCCATAAATGTATTTGGGCTATGTATGAGCTGCTTGCCTAGAGTTAGCCAACAGATCCCAGTTATATGCAATCATTTGTTTCCATTGTATACACAGTGGGTGTCACAGCTGTAGAAGTATCTGATATACCAGCATGTTTTTTGTTAAATCAACATATTCATCTGTGCTGAGTAAACACTTTCAAGCCTAACCTGAAAAATAAACAATATCGCCATTTATTATAGTTTGGCCATAGCATGGGATAATTATTGTGTACAATAGATGAATATGTTGTTGCAAGGAGGTAAAGTCTTTGCAAGTGTTTCAGATACTAAATTTTTTTCTCATCCTGATACATTGCACAAATTACCTTTTGGTGTCTGTATATTGTCTTTTTCAATCATTTGTACCTAAATTACTCCAACATTATTGCCTGAATAAGTTCAAATCTCCTTACCAGGGCAATGGACAGTGTCAATGGGTTGTAATAGACCACATGTGACTAATCTAGTCTAGTCTACAAGATGTTTCTTACAGCATTATATGAAACTTTAAAGTGCGTGTAAAGGGTTTTTTTAACGTAATGCATTCTCTGCATTAAGGGAAAAAAAATCTTCCTTGATTAGCTCTCCCCCCTAAAGACGTATCCAAGCTCAATAGTGATCTAGCTCTGTGCCCAAGAACAGCAGGGCTGTTCTCTCTCTCTCCTCACTGGACATGGAGGCAGCAGTGAGAGCAATTAACTTTTGCTGCTTTCAATCATATCCAATGAGGAAGGAGCAGGGGGTGGGGCCAAGCTGCGCTGTATGTGTGTATAGGCACACACAGCCTGTCTCGGGGGGGGGGGGAGCCTGCAACATCTGCCTCCATACCAAGCGGCTTACTATGGGGGCAGACACAGAAGAGGAGGAGTCAAAATCGCTGGTGGTGAACCTTAGAAAAGGAGGTTCGGGGCTCCTCTATACAAAACCATTGCACAGAGAAGGTGGGTATAATCAGTTGGTTATTTTAATAAGTAAAAATTGCATTTAGTAATGCTTTAATTTCCATTCTGGCTGGAGAGTACCTTTAAGCCTTCATGATGGAAGGTAAAAGAAACCTTATCACCTGAATGCAGTGTTCAGCTTTTGAGATGTGTTAGTAAAACTGTGCATGTCATTGCAAGTATTTTGAGGTCTATGTATAAAAAAATTAGCTTTTTGACTGGCTCATCATTTGCACAAATGTAGGAAAATTTTAATGGCAAGAAGCTGTCAACTTTAACAGTGGTAGTAACGCCACAGCAACCTCACACTGCTGCTGGAGGTTTGCTCAGTCGGACACCTATTCGTTTGGCCATTCACACAAGAATTTCAATAGACTAGTAGTGTTAAGCTGGCAATACACTGTTAGAATTTTGTTCAAAACTTTTCATTTTAAGAATGTTTGTTCGATGTCCACTAGGGACATTCTAACTTCAGTGATAGGTACATGAATCTGGCACAAGGACCTTCGCTTTATGTGTGGAGCCAGATGGAATTCGAAAAGGTGCCTACAACACCATTTATGAATATCCCCCATTGTCTAAAGATTGGATTATTTTACTAAAACTGTATAGTCAATTTTCAAGTAACAAGCAAAGTTAATATCCACGTTGAAAAGTGTATATTCACTTTGCTAAGTAAATGATAGGAAATAAGTTATACCTGTGTTTACTTTTAATACCCAATTATGTGTCAGGGAAATAAAAAAAATGATTTTTACTATTACCTGATTAGTTAATTGGGGTGAGCAGAGCTCATTTCAAGGCCCATACATACGACCATCTGAGCATGACAGTATGAGGAATGATCGGTCAATTGTCTGATCATTAGTATACTGCTTTTGACTATTCAGATGACAAAAACTGAAGGTGCAAGCTAGAAAATGTTTATTGTACGTGGACACAACATCTGATTTTCGCTCAATGTGTACAGTATTTGTACAGAAAAAATTGAATAGAAAATAACACTCATTCTTGGTAGCAAAGAATGACCCTACATTTTCTCTTCTGCTATGCTAGTACATAGCTACTTTTGCCTACATTTGCCTTTGTCGGTCGAGAATTTTCAGACACGTTAATACATGGACAGCACAATGGCTAAATGGTTAGCACTTCTTCCTGGCAGTACTCGGGTCGTTGGTTCAAACCCTAACCATGGCACCACCTGCCTGGAGTTTGCATGTTTTCCCTGTGCCTGCTTGGGTTTTCTCCAGGTACTCCGCTTTCCTCCCACACTCCAAAGACATGCTGGTAGGTTAATTGGCTCCTGTCTAAATTGGCCCTAGTATGTGTATGTATGAATGTAAGTTAGGGACCTTAGGTTGTACACCCCTCGAGGGTTAGGGACTGATGTGAATGCACTATACATATGTAAAGTGCTTCGTAAATTGACAGCACTATACATGTACCTTAAATAATACCATTGTCGGTTAGATCATGATACACACCTTTGTGGAAAATCAGACAATTGTTTGTTTGATTTTCTCATAGTGTGTACTAGGCATTACATCCTAAGCTTACTGAACACTGACTTTGCTAAGTGAACAGCATCTATCCTTTTGTTCTTAAAAGAGTGTTTGCCTCGTGATGGATTTCCTTTTGTAAAGTAACACATCTAAATACAGTATTGTCTATATTTTCTTTTTATTGCAGCATTTCCAAGTTTGAAGAAAGGTGCTGTTTTCTGTATGTGCTATACAATTCAGATGACTTCCAGGTCTACTTCTGCACAGAGTTTCATTGTAAAAAGTATGTATATTTATGCAAACCATGAGGAACCATCTGTGTATTCAGTGAGCTATCTTGGCTTTTCAAAAAGAAAAAAGAGAGAGGAAGAAGGAAACATGACAATTGTATAAGGATTATATCATGTACAATTTCCCTTTTGTTGTTTTATATATTTTCCTTTTATAAATGTTCTGTAGTGCTTACACTTCAGAGTACACTATGACAGTCACTGGCACATTTATAACTTAATGACCACATCAATACTTACATTCGGGACAGGTGGGTCGCAGAGCTAATGATGTGCATCACATTAAAAGGTGTTCCAAATTTTATATTAAATGTCAGTACTGTACCGCGCTCCAATATATACAACTCTCAATAATAATAAAAATCTAATTTTCTATAATAATGTTATTAAATAACTCCGTATGTAATATTTTATAAAATATTAATTTTTTTTTTTTTTTTTTTTTTTTTTTTTTTTTTTTTTTTTTATTATTAATTTTTATAAATAAGAATTTTTTTTAGGCATTTTTTAATTTTATTTTTATATATATTTTTAAATATTTTTTTTTTTTTTTTTTTTTTTTTTTTTTTTATTATTAATTTTTAAAAATAATATTTTATATGTAATCTGATGTTTTAATTTTAATTTAAAGTTTATTAAATGTTTGGAAATTATTAATATTAAAGAATGAATACTGTGGTTAATATAAACATGAATAAGACAAATGTATAAGATAAATGGCGATGAAAATGAATAGAAAATATGATATTGTAATCCGAATTGTGAAGGGTGTGTTTGGTAGCATTGAATGTGCAACCGTAGGATGCTGAGACGCACTCTTGTGCATATATATAATAGATAACATTGAGATATATATTGGACTACAAGAAAATGGAGGAGGAATGAGGATTATTTAGATCACAGCAAAAATGGCGCCGGTAGAATATAAATAGCCTCAGTGCAGGATGACATGATAAACTACATCCCCCAGAGGAAGCTACGAGTCCCTGTAGCGTAACGCGTAGGGGAGGGGCGGTGACGTCATCACGCATCCACGGAGGAACGGCAAGCACATTCAGTGAAGGCAGACACACCTGCAAGGCTGGTTGTATAGTAGGATCTGGATACTTTTTGGATACATTTGCACACAAAGCGCTACTTTTGTTTGGAGCATGTGAGTGGGAAACCAATAGCTTTAAATAAATAACTTTTATCCCGGATAAGACACTATGTCTCTGTTTCTCTCTTTATATGTATCGAGCATGGATGAATAAGCAGCCAGTGGAAAAAGTTCTATTGAGGAGGCTGTGTTGGGGAGAGAGGAGAGAAGAAAGGAGGGAGAGGTTCACGGCTGTGAACACTGATCCATCATACAGATTAGTTTGAACTTTAAATACCATCGCATCTCTGATGAACTGAATTGTCATTTCCATATATATTTATTCTGGTTTATATGCACAATATATTTTTTCATTTTTTTTCTCACATTTTTTTCACTTTTTATATATGAATTAATGGTGTTATCAATTATAATTTTTAGTTGGATTAATATATTTAATTACTGATATATTGAAGATACACGGAGTTATTTAATAACATTATTATAGAAAATTAGATTTTTATTATTATTGAGAGTTGTATATATTGGAGCGCGGTACAGTACTGACATTTAATATATACATCCATACACCTGGAGAGGGTGTAATAAGTACCTAGCGATCTAATATATTTTAATTCTATAAAGGAATTATTTAAACACTTGATTAAGTAAATTAGAAAGTATCACAGTTACAAATTAATCACATGATTATCATATAAGCACATAAATAATTTAAGTGTAAGAATACTTCCAGTGGCTCACAAGTATTTATTCTAATTTTAGTTCCAAATTTTATAGTTTGTCTTCTTTAAAAATTGGCCACAAAAGTCTATGTCCTGCCAAAGTGCTGCAAAGTCGGTTCTTTGTTCTCTGTGTAGAAGCAGTGGTCTCTTTGCAGACTGAGTCACAGCCAGAGCTTTCCAGTAGGCAGGAAGCATGAACTTTGAGATTGCAGAGCTATAGGTCTTACTCAGTAGGGGGTACATCAGACATCTGCAATGAGACCACTCCTTCCACACTGAGAGCATGAGTCCCACGCTGCAGCTGCTGAAAGAGAACAGGTCCTTCCTGACCAGACCATTTTTTGTGATACGGCGCTGCGTAACTTTAGCTGACAAATGCGTGGTCATGCAACGCTGTACATAAATTAAATTTATGTCCCCTTTTTCTCACAAGCTTTCCTTCGGTGGTATTTGATCACCTCCTGTGTTTTTTATTTTTTTTCGCTATAAACAAAAAAAGACCGACAATTTTGAAAAAGAAAAAAATATTATTTTTAACATTTTGCTATAAAACATATCCAGTAAAAAAATTTAAAAAATGAAATTTCTTGATACATTTAGGCCAAAATGTATTCTGCTACATGTCTTTGCTTAAAAAATCCCAATATATGTAAATTGGTTTATAGTCAAATATTATATTCATGTGCAACTTTTTCTATTTTTTCTACTTTTATGGTTTTGGTGTGAACTTATCTATCCTTGTGTGTAATCCACAAAGTAAAATGTAAGTGGAATTCAAGTCAAATAGTAAGCCTAAACCTACTCCCATCCCCATTCTAAGCCTATTCTATCCACCCTGCAAAAGGAAAGATTTGTATACATACATATTCTGAGGCTGCTCCGGTCCAGTCCATGATCAGGTCCCAGTGCCTGCTTCAGTGCCCGTTCACATATATGTGGATTGGATGCGGTCTGAACCGTATCCAATCCGCTTGACATGTGAAATAACATTGCTTCCTATGGTGCCTGTTCACATATGTCCGGTGCACAGCCGGTAAAGATTCAGTGCGATTTTAAAAAGAGTAATGTCCGATTTCTGAGTAGTGGGTTCAGGTGCAGATTACAGGCTACAGACTTCTATGGGAACTGTTTCTAAACCGCATACAGTTAGGTCCATATATATTTGGACACAGGAACAATTTTAGTTTTTTTCAGGTATTTACCAAAACATATTCAAGCTATAGTTCTATAATGGATATGGGTGGAAAGTGCACACTCTCAGGTTTAATTTGAGGGTATGAACATCCAAATTGGAGAAAGGGTTTAGGAATTACAGCTCTTAAGAGTAGCCATACCCCCTTTTTCAAGGGACCAAAAGTAATTGGACAAATTAATATAATCATAAATAAAATGTTAATTTTAATATTTTGTTGAGAATCCTTTACTGGCAATGACTGTCTGAAGTCTGGAACCCATGGACATGACCAAAGACTGGGTTTCCTCCTTTCTGATGCTTTACCTGAAGTCTGGAGCCCTATGGACATTACCAAAGACTGGGTTTCCTCCTGATGCTTTGCCAGGCTCTAACTGCAGCTGTCTTCAGTTGTTCTTTGTTTGTGGGACTTTCTGCCTTTAGTTTTGCCTTCAGCAAGTGAAATGCATGCTCAATTGGGTTGAGATCAGGTGATTGACTCGGCCATTGCAGCATATTCCACTTCTTTCCCTTCAAAAGCTCCTGGATTGCTTTTGCAGTGTGTTTTGGATCATTGTCCATCTGTACTGTGAAGCACTGTCCAATCACCTTTGCTGCATTTGGCTGAATCTGGGCTGACAGTATATCTCTAAACATTGCAGAATTCATCCAGCTGCTTCTGTTTTCTGTCACATCATCAATAAACACCAATGACCCAGTGCCACTGGAAGTCATGCCCTCAAATTAAACCTGAGAGTGTGCACTTTCCGCCCATATCCATTATAGAACTATAGCTTGAATATGTTTTGGTAAATACCTGAAAAAACTAAAATTGTGCCCGTGTCCAAATATATATGGACCTAACTGTATTTGTGAACAAGATAAGATCCTGTGCTAATCCTGTCCTGAACCTGATGTAAACCTGACGTGAACCTGTGAACAGCTACTGTATCAATTAACTGTGAAACCTGAGCTTCAGTCCGCACCACACGTGTGAAGTAGCTCTCAGTGTAAAGGAGAGACAGCCGACACTTGATGCCCCATGTTGCAAACGTGCGCATCAGAGATGGAAGCGGTTCAACCATTTTGTTAGGCATCTCCATTTTCTCCCCTCATCTTTCCACCCCTCCCTCTCACTGAAAGGAGACATCTGGCCAGTGTGTGTATGTGTACTGTTTATGGGTCACTGGCAGAGCAAGGCATCCCTAGTTCGGTGCAGAACGGTTTGCGAAAGTGTAGCCTTTCTTACCTAGGCCAGGATAAGGCCAGTGTTCCCAAGAGAATTGGAGCTTCACTGACCAACGTGCCTGTGTAGTTTCACACCTCGTAAAACAGATAACAAGCCTTCCCAGAAGTTGAAAGAAATGCTAACCTGATGAGCCTAACTCAGTGGAGGTGACAGAATCAGATAAACTCTGTTAAACTCCATTTTTCCACTATGTCTCACATCTTGGAATATGAGAGACTTACATAAAAACTAGACATCCCGACAGATTGGCTAGGAGCAGGCGAACAGTTTGATGGGTCATTCGAATTATCTCGGACCATCAGGGGAGCCGAAACATAGAACACGTGAACCGTGCAACATATAATTTCATAATTCATATCTAGATAATCCTCAGACTTGTCTGCATAATAATATACCCGCGGGTAAATTGTCGCATGTGCAGTTGGGAAGTTATAGACCAGAATATGAATTATGAAAGATGTTGGTTCCAATTTTGGGTTCCGCCTGCCGATCCCTTTCTAAACAGAGTATTGTTCAGTTACTCAGGCTATCAGGCCTAAGAAAGTAGTTGAAGACATCTCCCATTTTAACATCAATATACCACCTGGGGAGACCCTTTTGCTCTGAAACTTGAATCTGCTAACCCAGGACTCTGGCAAGTACTTTAACCCTTTCACCTCTCTCTGATATCTCTTTGCTGTGCTATGGTTCTTTGTATGTATATATATATATCTTAGTTACATCCTTTTTCTGTAAATATTTTTATTGCACCCGTTTGACCCTTTTAGTAATAAATCTTTCTTTCTAAAAGTGTTGAACTGTTTCTATAGTTCTTAATTGCAATTTACGAATTCCTGCCTCTAAAGAGATACTACTGTTTGTTTAACCCTCTGCGTAATCGGCCTGTGGTGACCGTATTGGGCAGACGATTATTTCAATCATTATAGTGTTATAGTTGATAAGCGAGTTTCCTCTTTCTCTGTACAAAAAACGGGTGGTGGCAGTGTAAGGGTTAATTGCGTAATTAACCTGACCCAGTAACAACCGATTCAGGCTGCCGGTGCATCGATTGCGATCCATTAGCTGGACAATCGTTGTGCAGGGCGCAGCTGAGTGTGGCATTGTTATGCACGTAACGTCAAGGTTTTAGATTGACCAGTCCTTTGGTCACGAGTTTGGTGACAAGGTCTGGGGTCTGACGCCACGATCGTGACATATTGGACGTCGCGATCGTGGGATCACTGACATTTGGTGATAGCGATCTTGCGTTTGTGACACCCCATAGTAAGCCTAAGGGTGATGTCATTGCTCAGGCTCTGCAGCTGTTGTGAGCGTTCTATCCACTAAAGCTGGCAGCTGGAAAGATCATGTGACCAGATCACCCTCAGCATAAGTAAGCATAATCATCTTTCCTTTAGGAGTAGTTAGAACAGACCTAGAATGGGGGCAGGACTAGGTTTATGCTTATTTAGTATTTAACTGTACTTCCACTTTAAGACCTTTCTGACTTCTTGCTACTGAATAGCTCCCTTTGACTTTTGTGCCTATTGCCAGACTGGTGAATCTGTTTTGTTGGTCCATAAGTCATAAATCAAGGAAGCTGTGACTTTTATATTTAAAATAACCTGAAAGAATGTTATAATGGCTTTATTATCTGTGCTAGAAATAAGTACCTTTGGATGCAGAGTTAGATAGCAGCTATGAATTACTAACTTGCACAGCCCCCTGCTTTGTGGACGTGTGATAACATGTAAAGCAACTCTATACTCCATTTTTGTTTTTTTTTAGTAATAATATACTGTAGGTATTTGCAGATTTAAAAGAGTTTCAATAATGTAATTGTATTCTCAGCAGAAGAATTGTGTATGTGCACTAAATTTAAAAGTGCAGAAGAATATTATGATCCATGCATCCATTCTGGTATCACCTTTTTTTTGTTCTTCATCTTGGTTATACAGTCTTTATTTCCTTTGTTATAGATTTTTTGATATGGTTAACAGTATTACTGAAGAAAATGGAAAAAACACAGATGATGTGGATTTTGATGGAGATTCCCTTGAAGTAAGTATGACAATGGCTATTAGTTGCTTAATCATTAGAATTTAATGTGTTCTAAGTAAGTATTTTTCTCAGTCGTATCTTTCCTGTATGTCTTTCAATTTATAGTAGCTATAAATATGATCACTCATTTGGTTATAATACTCCATAGGAAAATCCCTGGATGAAATATTTCCAGCTGTAAAAAAATAATGTTCCCTTATCTGAACTATATATTTCGGGGGATGTGTGCATGTTTATTTTGGGTGTTTAAAGGCTAGAGACTCAGGTTTTTATCCTAAACACTGATTAAGGGGGTCCAGCAGAGCTATGTCCATTAGAGCCACTGAAAAGCAGTGGATCCTTCCTTTGACATTATAAGATTAAATAAACGCTTCACAGTCTTTCAACAATTGATCTGGTGCTCCTATAGAATTCTATCTATATCTATCTTCATACCTGTGAGTTGCTAATTAGGGCCCTTGTTCCTCTAATACAGATTATATCTTGACTGTGAAATTGGCCTATATTTGGAATCTCCATTCTGTCCAAAACTAATACCTGATAAAGTTTTTTTTTTCTTTTAACCCATCGGGCTTGTTAGACTGGCTTCTGTTGGACAGGCTGCTGTATACATGGTCCGAATGTTGGCTGGTTTCTATTCAACCGGCTGATACTGGCTGCTATTCAGCCTGTGTGTACCAGTCTTAAAAAAGGAAACATCTGAAGTTTACCATCACCTTAGCAAATATAGATATTGACTTATATTCTTGACATGGTGAAAATGCCATTCACAATCTACGTTTGGTGCATCACTCGTATCATGCACCACTCGCTCAAATTACTTTCAAATGCTTGTACTGAGTTATGGGTAGTATCTTTTGACATAATGTTACATATATCAAAACAGGAGGAATATTTTTTAGCTAACATTTCTTGCTGAATGTATTTATTACAGCAACTGTATTTCCATTAATATTTAGCCTGTATTTTGATGCATTAAAGTAAAATTCTATGTTTTTCAGTTTACTACTTCAATTATTCTGCTGCTTTCACCATTTTTTCCTTACTCCTTTTTACTCTTAAAATATAATTTTGCCTTTTTAACAAATTTGATATTTTAAGTTAGAACAGTAAACAGGAGTTACTTTTGCACTCCTGTAACCCAGAATTAGCCGACAGCAGTCTAAAGCCTACTTTCAGCTGATGTCACCGAGTCTCTTCAGTCTCTGGATGTATCCTGACAATAATGTCGGCATCCACCCAAATGCCTGACCAGCAGCTGGCTCAGTCTCTCATTACGCTGCTGAGAGCCTGTGCCAGCCACTCCTGCCTCCTGTACAGCCCAGTCACTGTTCTCTGCTCATTGATAGCCGAAAATTGTCATGTGGTCACTCAGTTCACGGGCTTAGAGCTGGCGGGGGACAGCTGCAGTACTGGATCAATGCTGCAGCCATATAGGTGAGTAAGTATCGTTTTTCTTTCATTCCCATATTTCTCCTTTAAGTATCCAAGGGGGAAGATTTACTAAAACTGGTGCACACAGAATCTAGTGCAGCTGTGCATAGTAACCATTTAGCTTCTAGATTTTATTGCCAAAGCTTAAGGCTAGGTTCACACTATGGATCGCCCATGAATCGCACAGGAATGCACACCGGATTTCTATGCAATTCACATGCGGTGCAGTGCGGTGTGATTTGAGCCCATTCATTTTGAATGGGTTCAAATTGCACCATAGTAGCACATGCACTATTTTTGGAAACTCGCAATAAGATCGCATGGTACTTTTGTGTTTGAGGTGTTATTAACATTGCGCTGACACCCGCTGCAGATTGCAAGGACAGTGTACTTTGAACACAGTGCTGGAAATTCACATGGATTGCATGTTTCCCATACGGTGTTCTTGTGTGAACTGATGCTAATTGAACAATCTGAAGTTAGAAGCTGATTGGTTACTATGCACAGGTGCACCATGTTCTGTGTGCAGTAGTTTTAATAAATCTCCCCTTAATGTGTTCAAGATAAAATATTCACATTTTGCTTGACAATTGTCCGCAGTTTACCATGGAATAGTTACACAGATAAGGCATTACAGCATTTCTACCATTTACATACGGAAACAAGGTAAATGTAAACATTTTCAGCTGGGCAAAGTACAGTGCATGCTTTAAGACCATCTACAAGAACAGTGAGGCAAAATAGTCGAAGCCCAATTAAAGTCTGCAGTCTTATTTTGTTCAATCTGCGATTGAACGAAAAAAGCTGACTCGATTTCCCCATCCACAGACTTGATGTGGATAGGGGAATCCTCCCCGCTAAGCTATTGTATTCTTACAGCTTGGAGGTATTCCCTGCCGTCAGGATACACTGATCAGGTCTCTTGGCTATAGCCTGTGGCACTGATCAAGCAGGGAAAATACGACATGGTGGTTGTACAGAAGTTGCTTAGTAGATTAACTTCTGTACAACCTCCCTATTTATACATGGATCAAAATTCAGCTGGTCCCTACTGAACAAGCTGAATTTGGATCCATGCATAGCCAGCTTTATACTGGTTTATCTATTGATAGACCTGTACCCCTGTATATTATGATATGTAATCGATTTCTATTCAGAAATGCCATATTATGTTTTTTTTCTTCAGTGAAAATGATGCATGCTGCCCTCCTCCTGCGCTCTATGCTGGTATAGCTGATTAACAGTTCTCAGCACATCTTTCAGCCTGTGTCCTCATAAAGTATTGTATTGCAAAGGAAGGGAAGGGGTCAGACCAGTTCTGTTATTCCGTGTTGATTACTAAGAACTAGGCCTGTTTCTGATGCCTATTAGCCTGAAAAGTCATATTTAGTGACCCTGCATATCCGCTGTTAAAGAAAAGTGGAGGCTGTAAAGATGGGGTTTATTAGTACTATATCTGAATGACTTCTTATATTTTTTGTAAACTTTTTTTTTTTTAATTTCTATGTAGAAAGTTTTATTTTGCTACTTTGACTTAGAACAGCCATTCTCAACCAAGATTCCATGGAATCCTACGGTTCCTCTAGAGGATGCTAGGGGTTCCTTGAGGTGTGCCAACTGACCTCCCAACTGATGGCACCTGCATAGTTCCAGAGCCAGGGATGTGATGCCAAGAATCTTTTTGTTGTCTGTAAAGGTGACGTTATCATCACTATTGTGGGCATACTTACCACTGACCATTATTGTAAGGGGTGTTTTGCCAATGACTCCAGTGAATTGATTTTACCAGGGGTTCCCTGAAACCCTTTTCCCCAGGGTAAAAAAGTTGAGAAAGGCTGATGTTGAATATAAATTTAAGCAAAGAAACATATAAAAGTTGGGTTACCCTTCAAGTTCTCTCTTGCCTATCATTTATATGTTTACTAATCTATCTTTCCATGATAAATTAATTTTCCATATTGCTTTGAAAAAATCTTTCTTTTTGTAAATATCTTTAGTTACATATGTCGTTCTGCTTTTGTGACTAAAACAGTATTTTCCTTTGTTTAGTTTGATTATGAATATGATGAAAATGGTGATAGAGTTGTCCTGGGTAAGGGTACCCATGGAGTGGTATATGCTGGACGAGACCTCAGTAACCAAGTGAGAATTGCTATCAAGGAGGTTCCTGAGAGGGACAGCAGGTAAGTTAGTTCATGCCAAAACGTTCTACTGTAGAATGATCACTTTGAAATACAACTGTTGATTTAAGTCACTAAGAGCTGCTGCTGATAATGAATCAAAAGAACTATTATTAATAACATAGCCTAACTAACATTCAAACATTGTATTATAATTTGTTGCAGACAAAGACTGCAGAAAAAGCTGATAAAATGTTGTCTATTTCACTCCCCTTTATTTTTAAAGGATAATTGTACATTTAACGATATTTTGTATCCCCTTAATTTAGTAGATGTTGTGTTGGGTAGACTGCCACTGTTATGGACAGGATTATTAGGAAACTCCAGGTGATGCATGATGGGATGGTGCAAAAAAAGCCCATATTCATGTTTGTCTTGAGGAGCTGTAGTATGTAGGAGTTAGACAGGCTTATTTGAAACCAAAAATATCACTCAAGATATCGAGGTGTAGGCACCAAGGCACCTCCCCTGAAAGCTGTCAACCTAGGCCGTAGGCTATATGGGCTGCTCTTTGTAAAATATTGCCCAGCCAAAGAATTTTCTAGGCTAATCACTTTCCAACCGCCTGCAGTAATTTTACAAAGCAGGGGTAAGGAATAAACAGCGGTATCCCAGAAGAACCACTTAGTAATTTTGGGTTCCCTGTTCTGTGCCCTGTCTCCAAGAACAATCTCAGTTCCTTTGACACACCTGGTTGAATAAGAACATGGCGAAAATAAGTGCTAAAGACACCAAAATTAATAGCTTTACAGGACAATATTTTACTAGAGATAATAGATATAACAGGTAACCAAAATGTAAACTGTGGGTACTCCCCAAATTGTAGGGTTTAGCATTAAAAAGAGTCACAAAGATATGCAGTAAATGACTGTAACAATTGACTTGACCGTAGGGCCAACAGACCAGACCCTAGGTGGATCCCAGATCCCAAGAGCAAGAGGTGGAAGAAAAAACCTTTTGTCAGTCAACTCCCTCTAAGCCCTGATGCCACAGGCAAAAAAATGTCAAAGAATAATATATGAAACCTGGGTAAAAGTTCCCCTTTAAGATAAACAATTGCTACACTAGAAAGGAAAAAGGTTTAAGAAGTGACAGATTCTACAGGCTGAATCCTTTGAATGGAGGAGTCCTAGAGTAAAGGGTGTCCATGGTCTTCAGCTAGCCATGAAGGGGCCCAAGGGTATTACTATGCAATGACAAGTGAATAGTGAATGGAATAGACAAGGTATTTCCAAGCAAAGGGCCTTTAAGTGGGAAAGGGAGTAACGGTGTCTGCATGCAGTGTCTCTTGAGTGGAGTATTAAAGAGTAAGGTGGGCCTCAGCCCACCTGAGGAAGTGTGTCCCAGAACAGGCTCTTGAAGGTCTGCAGCCAGATGAAAGATGCCCGATTGGCAACCTGACGACCCAGGGACTCAGCGATGTCTGTGTGGACATATCTGGAGGTAGCCCCAAGTAGTTGCACTGCTAATGAGTTGCCGGTGGCTGCAGATCTGTGCCCAGTGATGCAGTTTGCTGGTGTCTTCTTGGTCCAAGCAGTGGTTCCCACACACACAAGCAAGGGGTGAGAATAGCCTCTTCCTCCTGCAGCTGTGGATCCCAAGTCCCCCTCCACACAGTCCTCTCTCTATTCTCCTCTCCCTGATGGCCTGGGCAGCGTGGTCGTCCCTCATGGATCACATCCCCCAGCACAGTCCTCTCACCACCCTGTCCTCTACATCTCTTTCTCCCATGCCCCGGGTAGCCCCTATCTAAGCTTTCCTGGGCTGCTGGCTCTATCCTCCTGCTGCTGTGGCATGCTGTGGGCTGCAGTTTGCTTCTTTCAGATTACAATTGGGCCGCCAGGCCTCAGGACTACATATCCCATGATCCTCCCCTGTGCCTCTCTTGGTTGGTCCTCCAGTTTGACCAATGGGGATCCTGGCAAGTGCCACTCAGTCTCCCAGCACAGCGTTAAAAGGAGGGGGGCGGGGGGAGAGCTCAAAGCTGCTCCTACACCATTATCCCCTGTAATCTCCACGGTCCTTGCTGTGGCAGGCCGAGGGGGGGCGCGGAAGAGAGAGCCCGCCGCTGCCCACAGCACAGGCACTGTGCATCCCGCTGCTAACAGGAAGAACGGGTGGGGGGGGAGCCCACTGTCACTGCTCTGCCATGCAGGGGTCGGGCTCGGCAGCACTCGCTACACAGATATTTAGTAAAAAGCAGCACTCATAACACATTGTTAGGGACACAGTTAACCCTTTGATTGCCACTAGATAATAACCCCTTCCCAGCCAGTGTTAGTACAGTGACAGTGTATAGTATTATAATGTCAGGTCCTGGGTCACTTGCTGGTTGCACTGTGCTTCCCTGGGTGGAAAGCTGCAGTTTTAGTATCCACCAGAAGGTGTCTCCCAGCAGTCTCCAGAAATCAGCTGCACCTGGCCACACCTGCTTTGGAGGGTTCTTAACCACTTGCCTACCAGGCACTTATACCCCCTTCTTTACCAGGCCAATTTTCAGCTTTCAGCGCTGTCGCACTTTGATTGACAATTGCGCGGTCATGCAACATTGTACAATAAGAAATTTTTATCTTTTTTTTCTCACAAATAGAGCTTTCTTTTGGTGGTATTTAATCGCCGCTGGGCACTTTACTTTTTGCGCTATAAACAAAAGAAGTGAAAAAAATGTGAAAAAAAATAAAAATTTTCTTTGTTTCTATTATAAAATTTTTCAAACAGGCAATTTTTCTCCTTCACTGATGTGCGTTGATGAGGCAGCACTGATGGGCACTGATAGGCGGCACTGATAGGCAGCACTGAAGGGCACTGATAGGCAGCACTAATGAGGCGGCACTGATAGGCAGCACTAATGAGGTGTCAAGGATAGGCGGCACTGATAGGTGGCACTGATGATGGGTACTGATAGACAGCACTGATAGGTGGCACTGACTGGCATCACTGCTGGGCACTGCTGGGCACTGACTGGTGCAACTGCTGGGCACTGACTGGCACAACCGCTGGGCACTGACTGGTGGCACTGACTGGCAGCACTGCATTGATGGGCACTGGTGGGCACAGGTGGGTGGCACTGGTGGGCACAGGTGGGTGGGCACAGGTGGGTGGCACAGGTGGGCACAGGTGGGTGGCACTGCTGGGCACAGATAGGTGGCACTGCTGGGCACAGGTGGGTGCACTGCTGGGTGGCACTGCTGGGCACTGGTGGGTGGCACCGCTGGGCACTGGTGGGCGGCACAGGTGGGCGGAACTGGTGGGTGGCGCTGCTGGGAACCGATCATCAGGGCACTGCCCTAATGATCGGTGCCAATCCCCGCTCTGACAACTGCTGGTTCTCGGCAGTACTTTCCTCGCGCTCTGACAGCGTGAGAAAAGTGCAGCCGAGAACTGGCAATTGCATTTCCCCGTGATCAGCATGTCATTGGACATGGCTGATCACGTGGTAAAAGGCCGCTGTGATTGGCCTTTACCACAGCACGTGATCAGCTGTGTCCGTAGGACACAGCAATCACGGAGATCGCCGGGGGCGCGCAGGAGAGCGCGTTCTGGGAGGACATCATATGATGCCCTCCCAGAACTGGCCGGCCGCAGTCTAGCCGCGTCAGTGTTTTGGGTGCTCCTGCCTTGTATGCTGTTTGGTTTGTTGCTGCCAGACTCTGTTGCCATTAATTCTTGCTCTTGCCCTGTATTCAGTACCCTGTTGCCTCGTGCCCTGTTCCTACTTTCTCAGTCTTCTTGTTTCAGTCGTTACCATCTGCTCCTCCAGGTTTCCCCTGCCTTGCATATTTCATGCTTGTATATAGTTGTATATTTAGTTAGTTGTCAGGTTTCTGCATTTTGGTTGTTCAGTTTTGATTTTTATGCGTTGTCGTGTTTATTGCTGTTGGTGTGTGGTTATTGTTCACTGTAAATAAATCTCACTTTAAAGATATATATACATGGCCGGGTCCCATTTCTGTGTGTAGCTACATACATCTGGTCATCCCAGCTGCTGATTCCTGACACTGTATTAATGTCTCTGGTGATGTCAACTTCAGTGTACCTCCCAGCCAACATCAGTTAGTGTCAGATTGCCTACGCACTATCATAGTCCTATAAGCCGCTGATCCCCGCCATTACTAGTGTAAAAAATAAACTAAAATTCCAGTGTGTGTGTATACATACAGTCATGGCCGAAATTGTTGGCACCCTTGATATTTTTCCTGAAAATCAAGTATTTCACACAAAAAAGGTATTGCATTAACACATGTTTTGCTATACACATGTTTATTCCCTTTGTATGTATTGGAACAAATATAAAACAGAGGCAGAAAAGCAAATATGACATAATGTCACACAAAACCCCAAAAATGGGCTGGACAAAAGTATTGGCACCCTTAACTTAATATTTGGTTGCACACCCTTTGGAAAACATAACTGAAATCAGTCGCTTCCTATAACCATCAATAAGCTTCTGACACCTCTCACCCGGAATTTTGGACCACTCTTCCTTTGCAAACAGCTCCAGGTCTCTCTTATTGGAAGGACACCTTTTCCCAACAGCAATTTTAAGATCTCTCCACAGGTGTTCAATGGGATTTAGATCTGGGCTCATTGCTGGCCACTTCAGAACTCTCCAGCGCTTCTTTGCCATCCATTTCTGAGTGCTTTTTGACGTATGTTTGGGGTCATTGTCCTGCTGGAAGACCCAGGATCTTGGACGCAAACCCAGCTTTCTGACACTGGGCCCTACAGTGCGACCCAAAATCCTTTGGTAATCCTCAGATTTCATGATGCCTTGCACACAGTCAAGGCACCCAGTGCCAGAGGCAGCAAAACAACCCCAAAACATCATTGAACCTCCACCATATTTTACCGTAGGTACTGTGTTTTGTTCTTTGTAGGCCTCATTCCGTTTTCGGTAAACAGTAGAATGATGTGCTTTACCGAAAAGCTCTATCTTGATCTCATCTGTCCACAAGACGTTTTCCCAGAAGGCTTTTGGCTTACTCAAGTACATTTTGGCAAACTGTAGTCTTGCTTTTTTATGTCTCTGTGTCAGCAGTGGGGTCCTCCTGGGTCTCCTGCCATAGCGTTTCATTTCATTTAAATGTCGACGGATAGTTCGCGCTGACACTGATGCTCCCTGAGCCTGCAGGACAGCTTGAATGTCTTTGGAACATGTTTGGGGCTGCTTATCCACCATCCGGACTATTCTGCGTTGCAATCTTTCATCAATTTTCCTCATCCGTCCACGACCAGGGAGATTAGCTACAGTGCCATGGGTTGCAAACTTCTTGATAATGTTGCGCACTGTGGACAAAGGCAAATCTAGTTCTCTGGAGATGGACTTGTAACCTTGAGATTGTTGATATTTTGCCACAATTTTGGTTCTCAGGTCCTCAGACAGTTCTCGTCTCCTCTTTCTGTTGTCCATGCTTAGTGTGGCACAGACAGACACACAATGCAAAGGTTAAGTGAACGTCTCTCCTTTTTATCTGCTTTCAGGTGTGATTTCTATATTGCCCACACCTGTTACTTGCCCCAGGTGAGTTTACAGGAGCATCACATGCTTGTAACATTCTTATTTATCCGCAGTTGTGAAAGGGTGCCAATACTTTTGTCCAGCCCATTTTTGGAGGTTTGTGTGACATTATGTCGAATTTGCTTTCTTTCCTCCCTTTTTTTGTTTTGTCCCAATACACACAAAGGGAATAAACATGTGTATAGCAAAACATGTGTTAATGCAATACGTTTCGTGAGAAATACATGATTTCCTGGAGAAATATCAAGGGTGCCAACAATTTCGGCCATGACTGTATATATATATTAGTTTGAATAACGTTCACACGAACCAATCAATATACACTTATTAAGATTTTTTTTTTTTTTTACCAAGGACTTGTAGCAGAATACATTTTGGCCTGAATGTATGAAGAAATTAGATTTTGTTTTTATTTTTTTTTATTGGATATGTTTTATAGCAGAAAATAAAAGCTTTTTCTTCCAAAATTTTGTAGCTTTTTTTATATAGTAAAAAACCTATTTGGTGATCAAATACCACCAAACGAAAGATCGATTTGTGTGAACAAAATTATATAAATTTCTTTTGGGTACAGCATTGCATGACCACACAATTACCAGTAGCACAGTGCTAAATAGCAAAAAAATGGCTGGGTCGTGTAGGGGGTAAAACCTTCTGATGGTTAGGTGGTTAATAAAAATATATTTGTTGAATTACCTGTATGTTTTACAGAATACAGTATGTGTTACAAATGTTAGATTATGTGAAAGAGGATTCCTACATGTTGCTGTACAGAGTCCTTTGAAGCTTGTTCTGCTGTTGAATTAACATGGAAATGTCCTTGATCTTTCATTTTTGGCCATATTTCCTTAGTGCTTTGTGTGGGAAATGTTTATTAAAATGTTATTTTTAAACTTAGCATTTTCCATGGTCATCTGGCTACAAAATGTCCCTATTATACTTCTAAAGCTATATTTCATCAGGTTGCTGAGGTAGCTATAGACATATAGTAATAGATGTAAATATTGTAGAATTTGGGAGCCAGTCAGCACATTCAAGTAGCCTCAAGGAACCTTTTTCCAACAGCAATGGAAAGAAATCTGAAGTATTTTTCTCATGTTTCTTCTGATTCTGTGTTAGATACTCATTTGTGACATTTAGGCTCCATGCACACTGAGCATTTTAATAATGCTGGTAACTTTAGCTGTGTGAAGTCACGTTAAAAATGTGAGGTTTTTTTAGCGTTTTTGCTGCGTTTTTAAGGATTTGCAGTTTTTAATGCAAAAAAAAAATATTTTTTTTTGCTAAAAAAAAAAAAGTCCAAAAATGCTGGTTTGCCGCGTTTTTCAGCATTAGACCGTTTTTACAGCTGCAAAACTCTAGAAACCCACTTAGCTCTGGGTTTTTTTTTTTTACCCAAAAACGCCCCTGCCAAAAAAACATTGATTACAGTCTATGTGTGCATGGACACTTAGGATAACATGCTGAGGAGTTTACTGGCTGTAGAAAACACCAAAAGCCAAAAACTGTAGCAGTAAACACATCCAGTGTGCATTAAGACTTAGTTTTTTGTGGCTATAAACTATAGCAACATTAAACTTCGACATTTCCAATAAACACAATTGGCTGAAGTTGCAAACATGTAGCTAGTGCTGCATTGTTCTTCAATATCTGTGCAGAAATCACACAGCATTGTACACTCGTTAGGCCTCATGTACGCTACTGACGTAGTTTAGGAGCTTTTGGCGCTGTACACATAGGCCTTTACAAGAGTTTAGGAGCTTCAAAGTTTAGGGGCAGTTAAACGTTCCTTTCCTGACCGCAGAAGAATCGCGTTCAGGAGAGGCAAGTTTTGGCCAAAAACCGCTAAACATGGCTAAAATGCAGTTAAATACTAGCCGTATTTAGCTGTAGGCGTTTTTCACGTCAATGGAAAATACTCTGGCCAATTAAATAAACATCCAAGCGCTAAACGCAGGTGAACATTGCGCATTTAGCTTTTTTCTGCTGCCAGGAGAGCTAATTGTCTAGGGCGAGTTCATGTATACATGAGGCCTGAGCTAAAATTCCGCATATATGTATGCGCATGAAAACTATGAATGACATTTGTACAGTATGACTGTCTATCTCTAAATGCCTGTGGGATCCATAAATGGCACAAGCATATGGAAGTGGCTGGTCCATTTAATTTTACATTAAAGTGGTTCTAAAGCCTAAACATATTAACCTTCCTTACATTAAGGTAAAAAATGTTTAGGCATTGGTTTTGGCCACTAACTCCCCTTTAACTTACCTGCGAACCCATTCGATCCAGCTCTGTGCATATCTACAGATCTTCCCTCCCCTCACTTCCATGTCTCACTGGCTTTGCCAGGGGCCATTGGCTCCCACTGCTGTCAATCAAAGCCAGTGAAAAGGGGGCGGGCCAAGTCCCACTGTCTTTGTCAATGGACACAGCAGTGGGGCTCGGGAGCGAGCATGCACATGTACCCCTTTAAGAAGCTGCTTCCCATGGGGGCAATGGACAGAGAGGAGTAACCAGGAGCACCAGCATGGGACCTGAGAAGAAGGGGCTTGGGGCCACTCTGTGCAATTCCATTGCACAGAGCAGTTAAGTACAGAGATGTTTGTTATTTAAAAAAAATCCTTTCCAATCACTTTAACTTGAAACAAACGATAACTTTCCCTGACATGTATGTCCAGTCAGCCCAGCCATATACTGCTTGCTTCAATCACTTCTTTAGGGTGCATGATCTTCAGACAGCCCAATAAACCAACCAGTGCATTGTACTACACACAAATAACTAATTTCACACCACCAGGCCTTTCTTTAAATCTTATGAAAATAATAATGATTTCAGTTTGCTATGTTATATGTTCTTATAACATAAATTGAGGCATGTCATGATTATGGTTCTTTTAAAAAAAAATATTAGAAGGCATATGTTAAAAACATACACAATATAATGCACAAGGATTAGTTTAAAGTGGTTGTACACCCTTACATATACCCGGTGAATTGACTGGCCTCAGGTGATACACAGAGATTAAACAAATCCTCCTACATAAGTTGCACCTGTTTATCTACAGTATTCTCTTCTCTATATCCATTCAAAGTGCTGAATTTTACAGCTTGTCTGAGAGTTCAATAAAAGAGGGCAAAGAGCTGAAGTTACACTCTGCAGAGCTCAGTGAGAAGAGTTTTGAGAGTTGACTGGGAGAGATACCCCTCCCTCCACACAGCTCACAGGAACAGAACAGATGCTGCCACTCTGCTGGAGCTCCCTCCCCTGTCACCATTTTCCTTTTGGTGTCAGGAAAACTTGCCAGAGGTGGTTCATGCTGATAGCAGAGGAATTAAGCAGCAGACAGAAATTACACTTAGTGCTCTTAGATAAGTACACACTATAGAGGGATATGCTTTGTTCATATTTCTTGCCTGAGGTTTACAACCACTTTAAGAGCTGAACATAGACTATTATTCTTAGAGTATTGCTCAACTTTTGATATAAAAATAGAGATGTTGAAAAATTGAAGTACTTTCCAAAAAACATTTTGGCAGTTCTGCAAGCAAAGTTGTGAGAACTGAAGTAGAGTACATGACTCATCCTGCTTAATGCCAGACTAAGATTCCATCTAGCGAACACATTTTGGAAATCATACTGAATGCTTATGCCACTATACTAAAAGAAATAAATGCATACTTGCGGTATAGTAGAGATTATAAAAATGGTTTTCAATAATTATGGTAGGCTCCCAACCTATATCCCTTTGCAATAAGCAGTGGGGGCACACATCAGGGTATTAGTTGTTCCAGACTTTTAATGTTAGTTATAAAAGCACTTGTATTGCATTGTGGTATCTGAAAGGTAACCCCCCAATATCAGTTTCACTGCTGAAGAACTAGATGGGTCTATTGCTTATTGCTACAAAAGTGTTGTTTCCTTACATACTCCACCTTTACTTTAAAGTTTAAATCCACATTTTCTTAATATCTTGAGAAGCAAAATTTTACTTACCTAAGTTTGCTGTCGGGGTTCCTCAACAGCTATGTTTGCAGGTGCAAGGGACCAGAAGTCCAATGCTAGAGATGTACCTCCATGGTCACGTGACATTCCAGTCCCAAGTCTTCTCTTCTTCTGTGTACAGAAGATAGAGTCCTCCTCTAAGTGTCACTTAAGGTGACACTTACTTTGGCTCTCATGACCTGGAATAGAAATCTCGACAGGACTGGACCTGAAAACAGCTGTTGAGAAGGTAGGGTCCTTCTTTGAGTGTCCTTCAGGTGACGCTTACTTTGGCTGATCAGTGGTGTGGTCCTCTCCTGACCCTGAAGAGGAGCTTCAAGGGGACGTGACCAACAGGTGAAGGTACCTCTCATGAGTTTAGCCTATTCCAGGTAATTTGTAAGGAACTCATACAGTGCGTATAATCAATATATACAAAGAGATCTTGTCAGGTCCCAAAAAAATGCAAACAGCAGTACTCTGTAAAAGAAGAGGTAGCACTGGGAGTGTCCAGTAATGCCCTGTAATGATACAGGATGGAACTTCAGCACGCAGAGCAGGAGACAGAGGCATCCGATACTCTCTGAAGTGTCCCGAAGGCTGCAGTGTTGGAAAAGAGGGAGAGTAGAAGACACAGATTGCTGAATATGTAAAACTGGCCATAAATGGATCAAAATTTGGTAAGTTCAACAGAGAGTGGCCAAATTTCAATCCATGTGTGGCCATTCCAGCTAGACAAAAGGTGATCTAACAATCAACTTCTGTTGAACAGGCTTGTTGAAAAATGTATTTTCGGTCAGCGGCTGCAGCCACTGATCAGTGTGTTCCGACAGTGGAAGAATCCCATTGTCAGAATATAATGTCTCCGAATAGAGGATTACTTTATTCACCTCGATTGTGTGGATAGAGGAATTACTGGTAGTTTTTAAATTCAGCCCATTTTTGGAAAACAAAACAATACATCTCTGGCCAGCTTAAGTATACTACCTCTTTTATTGCAGGGTAGTGTTTAGAAACCAGACGTACTCTTTCTCTGTTACTAGTTTAGTAAAATAGCTACAAATGCAAAGTAAACTGCAGATAGAACAGTAATTCATTATTTTTTATTGAAAAACATACTGACCTATTAGCATTAAAGAAAACTCTTGTGGCATAAATGCAGGGGCTGCCATTGCTGATCACTTTCTGAAAATGCTAATTTCCTGGCTGTTTGCTGCTTCACTGTTTTTGGACACCGTGTAATATAAATATATTACGGACTGCGTCACAGGAAACACAGTGCTAAAAAATCAATCAACCTAATCACTCCCGGCAGCTGCTATTCTGAATGATTTAACCATCATCAATCAAGACTGATAAAATGTGGAACAGCACTTGCCTGCACTAACACCCCACCCCCCCCTCCAATATATGTCACTCTTAGGGCTCGTTCACACTTGACTGTTTTTCCAACTCTTGCCAAATGCCCCTATAGCATTTGACAAGCGTTGGTCCGGCGTTTGCGGAGTGTTTTTAACGCTCCCCAAACGCCGCTTGTGCGGTTTAGCGGTGGTTGCTAGGCGTTTGCCAAGCGTTAAAAACACCCACAAACACCTATAATGAAGTTTGAATGGTGTTAACGCTCTGCAAACGCCCCACAACCGTGTCTCAACCGCACCGCAAACGCCGGCTGGGAATTTGCGGAGCGGCACCATAGACTTGAATAGGAGGCTTCAACTCCTCCTGACTCGGCCAGAGGCGTCCGTTTTGCCGCGACGCGAGGCAACACGACGCTAATGCTCCCATTTGAAGAGCACTATGTGCTGCAATGTGCAGAGTTTTCCCAGGCGTTTGGGAAACGGTAAAAACGCTTCCCAAACGCCTGTCTGCTGCTTGCTAACAAGGCAAGTGTGAACGTAGCCTTATAAAGGTGTAATGTGCAAAACGCCAATCTCTATCCCTGCCACTCTCAAAAAATATCCTTAGACATACAAAAAATCAGTGTGTAAATTATATATAACAACCCCATACATTAATGAAAGTGCAATGTACTCAAAAAAAGTGCAATAAGTGCAGTAAATGATCATCATTCAATAATATAAAGTGCAAAGGGTCATCAATCACCTTCACTTATAAAGTACAAAATGATACAGAACATATAACATGTTATAACAATAATATAACATCCACTTATTTTTTAAAAATTGTGCAGTATGCTGGAATAGAGCCTAAATTGCTCAAATAAAATGCAAAATTATAGAAATGTCATATAACTCTTAATAATTTCTTATCGATTGTAGTGTCCATATAACATAAAACAGTCCACCAGTGCAAAATAAACTTCTGCATCGTTTTAACACCACAAAACAGTGCTATTCCACCACCAAATGAATTAAACAAACTCACCAGAGCGATATGCTCGTCAAATCATAAACCAGCAAAAACGCATTTTGCTCTATGAGTAATGCTCTGCATTTCTGTGGTCTTAATATCTCAGGGTTCTCAGAACAGCACACTTGTATTTCTTACTCACTCAAAAGGAAAAGAAGAGAGCTTCTATAGCATAAAACCAACAGGCTAATTAATTGTATAAAAATTCATAAAACCACTCATTGTCAAGTGTCGCCACTGACACAAGTATAAAGGTATAAACAGGTACCAGGTTGTCTCCAGTCGCGCTGTGCATGGTGACGTCACCTCCAAAGCCCTGCCCTACTCGTTTCGTCACTTGCTGTCCTCTGGGCGTCCTTCCGCTTCCATTTTGCACTGTTTATATGCACTTTATAAGTGAAGGTAATTGATGACCCTTTGCACATTATATTAGTGAATGCTGATCATTTACTGCACTTATTGCTCCCTTCTGAGTACATTGCACTTTCATTAATGTATGGGGGTGTTATGTATAATTTGCACATTGATTATATTATATAATATATTTTATATATATTATTGTATGTTTAAGGATATTTTTTGAGTGTTCTAGGCAGAAATAGAGATTGGAGTTTTGCACATTACACCTTTATAAGAGTGACATATATTGGGGGGTGTACACCGGTTTTAGTGCAGGCAAGCACTGTTTCATATTTTATCATTTTTGGACACTGACCTGAAATATGCTTCCAGATCCAAAAAGTCTGAATCAAGCAGAACTGCTAATCTGTATAAGTAGAAAGCCACTCAATCAGCATGACAGTCCAACGAGTATTATTTTCAGAAGGAGACACTGTAATGCTAATCATACACTAGTTAAAAAATCTAACGCATTTCCGAAAAACGACAACACGGTCGCGAGAGCAAGCAATATTGCCATCAGGTAATGACCAATATTCGAACAAGAAATCGTTCATTGGACATAAATCTATTTTTTTCTTTGTTTTGTGCAATTCAAATAGTTTGACTTTTAACGGGTGAGAAACACAATGACCTTTCAATTTATCTTCTGTTCGACAGACGTTTTCCAAACTTTACCTTCGATTTTTTTGCTCAAAAACATAACTACTGATTTGTGCCCATTAACTGGACGAAAAACGAATGAACTGTCCAAATGACTGATTTTCGAACAATTTTCGTCTAGTGTATAGGCACCATAATAAGACTAGTTAGGTATAATCTGTTTAACTCATATAACTGAATAGTAATAAACATCCATTTGTGTTAATTATTTCCTACACTTCTATATGATTGTATGTAAGCCGAAAACATTTTTTTAAATGTATATTGATTATATCTAGAATGTGAGAGAAAAAGCTGTGGAATATATTCTGTGGAATGCAAGTCACGACTTTAAAGACAGTGCGCTGTGACACAGCTGAGATCATTCATATTCTGTTTATTTATTTTTTGGCTCGTGTACTCTACCAGTCCCCCCTAGGCTCATCTAGTTGCTCACAGCATGGGGGAGGGAAAAAACAAGCAAAAAGTACAAAGTGTGCCAGTGTAGAAGTACGCCAGCAAGAATTTGTATTGGGTTTGAATAAGTCTGAAAGTCTGCATTGTAAAGCATGGGGGTTAATGTGTTCTCTTTTATAGCATGATGCATTCCTATGAACTAGATCTACTAGGAGATCATATCTATTGTGTCTAGTGTGTATAATGCTAGCTTAAGCCAGAACAGAGTATATTAAATTAGTATAATTATAAAGAGGAATATTGTATTTGTGTTCACTAAAAGCATCTAAAGAGGCAATACAGGTTATTGCCAGTTCATGTTGACAGATCTTAGTAGAGAACATTGTGCTGATCTTGGTAAAGCGGTATTAAACTCAAAGCCAAAAATGTACAGTACTGTGCAAAAGTTTTAGGCAGATGTGAAAAAAATGCTGTAAATGAAGAATGCCTTTAGAAAGATGAGCGCTAATAGTTTATTTTTATCATTTAACAAAATGGAATGCAAATGAACAGAAGAGAAATTCAAATAACATCAATATTTGGTCTGACTACCCTTTGCAATCAAAACCGCATCAATTCTGAGTACACTTGCACACAGTTTTTGGAGGAACTCGGCAGGAAGGTTGTTACAAACATCTTTGAGAACTAACCACAGATCTTCTGTTAATGTGGGCTGCCTCAGATATTTTTGTATCTTCATGTAATCCCAGACAGACTTAAAGTGTTACTAAACCCAAGACCCTGCATTCACTATATCTGGTCTCCCACAGTACACAGAACATGGAAATGCAATTATTTGAGTAAATATAAATTGATAAATACCTTTTCTTTTCAGCAGTTAGAGCAGTCTTGTGACTTCTATCAGTGTCCAGCAGAGCACATGTTAAAGCTTGTAGGAGGAGTTTTCATTCTGCTCTGGAAGGATGACGGACCCCTGACCTCTGTCTGGACATTGCTGCTTGGCCCTGTGCTGATCACATGCACTCTTCCAAGAAAAAGAAAAAAAAAACAACTTATCTAGCAATACACACCAAACTGAGCATGTTCAGAGTGACTCAACATGATATGTTTTATCAGGAGATAAGAGGGGGGCACTGGAAGAAGGGGAGGATCAGAGAAGTCAGGATCAAACACCATTTTACACAATGCAGGGGATTAACCTCTTAGGTTCCACAGTGAGTATACCAAGCATGCTTTACTGCAGGGCTTAAAGTTCCGAGTCTAGACCTAATAGCCAGGCACAAACCTTACTCTCCACCAGTTGCCCCACCCAACTTTGCCCAGGTCCTCCTCCAACCCCACCCCCGGCCTGTCACCCAACCCTGCCCCCAGCCCTGCCAACAACCACGGCCCCTTAAAGCTTCTGAAATTAAATTTTTCTTTAGAATAAAGAGTCCATAATATAAAAAACTGCAATTATAACATAGCTTTATTATGTCAATTTAAACATAACAGCAATAGCTTAATAGCAATAGGGTGCAATCAAAATATCAAGTTTTACAGCTTTAAACCTGTAGTGAACATTTTGTATTTTTTTTTGTTTATCTCCTGCATCTTTAAAAAGAGACTTTGGTAAGTAAAGTCTTTTTTAAAAGATGTAAGTTTAGTTTACGGAAGTATAGCATAGGAAAAAGTGCTTATTTTTATGCCAAAAAACATGGAATAATAGTTACTATAAACATGTTGTATTTTTTATCTCCAGCAGAGAACGTAGAGAAGTTTGGCATTAAGAAAAATAAAATAGTGCCTCTTTTGATGGCCAAAAACATTGTATAAAATAAATAACAATAGTAAACATTTAGCATTTTTTATCTCCAGCATCTTATTAAAAGAGAGCTTAGAGAAGTAATGCATTAAAAAAAACCAAAAAAGTTCTTATTTAGATACCAAAAAACATGGCATAACAATAGTAAACATGCATGCTGAAGTGCACAGTGCGCAGAAGTTGCCAGCTCTCTCTAGAGCGAATAGCTAAAGACCTCCAAACTTCATGTGGCCTTCAGATTAGCACAACAACAGTGCGTAGAGAGCTTCATGCAATGGGCGAGCAGCTGCATCCAAGCCTTATATCACCAAGTGCAATGCAAAGCATCAGATCCAGTAGTATAAAGCATGCCGCCACTGGACTCTAGATCCACTGGACTCTATGTTCTCTGGAGTGACGAATCACGCTTTTCTGTCTGGCAATCCGAGGGACATGTCTGGGTTTGGCAGTTGCCAGGAGAACAGTACTTGCATGACTGCATTGTACCAAGTGTAAAGTTTGGTGGAGGGGGGATTATGGTGTGGGGTTGTTTTTCAGGGGTTAAGCTTGGCCCCTTCGTTCCAGTGAAGAGCGGAGACTGCGAGCCAGGCCTTCTCTTCCAACATCAGTGCCTGACCTCATAAATCTGCTTCTGATAGAATGGTCAACATTCTCCTAAACCTTGTAGAGAGCCTTCCCAGAAGAGTTGATGCTGTTATACCTGCAAAGGGTGGGGCCAACTCAATATTGAACCCTACGGACTAAGCCTGGGATGCCATTAAAGTTCATGTGTGTGTAAGGGCAGGGGTCCCAATACTTTTGGCAATATAGTGTATGTTGCAACTTACTAATAACTAGATGTGGTGGCTGAATTATTTTTCTTTTTTTTAGGCTTTTTTCCCCTCTGTTTTCACCTGGTGATCTGGCCAGGATCACACCTCCTGTATTATAGTGCCCCCCACTCTGAATGAAGGAGCATCTGGGGCACCTTTGAACAGCAGCATTGTCAGTTGCAAAGGAAGGCAGTGTTAGATGTACTAGCAGATTTATACACCAACATATTGAAGCCAAACTCCAGCTGACACTTTATAATAAATAACAGCAAACAGTTTTTTACCATTTGGGGAAAAGAGTTTATATAAATAAATAAGTAAATAAAAGCCGGTGTTAAACAGTTTGTCTCGTTCCTGTAACTGCAAGAGAGCTTGTTCTTTTGAAAAACAACAGATTTAATGGCTGGAAAAAAGAAAGATGAAAGAAAACATTAAGGGCCAGTTCACACCACATGCAGTCCAGTGCATTTTTTTTCTGCATCAAAAACTAATTGATAGTAATTTACATGGTTTACAATGGCATAGTTCACTACCGTGCGTTTTTGAGGCATTTTACTGCGTTCCAGTGCGTTCCAGTTCCAGAAAAAAAAATAGACCATACTGAATTTTTTCTACACTGAACTGTACTGGAATGCAGTAAAATGCCTAAAAAACGCACGGGAGTGCACCTAAACGCAGCACAAATGCACCGGAATGCACATGTCCTTATTTAAGTTGAAGAAAAAGAGAGGGGGAAAAATGAACCGGAGCACATCAGAAATGCACATACAGAAGCGCATCCGGAACACATCCAGACTGCGTTTCTGTGGTGTGATCCAGCCCTAAAAAAATCTGCTTTAAAGTAATTGTAAACTTAAAAGTTGTTTTTCTTGTTACGTAGCAAACAGGTTTTTACTTACCTGCTCTGTGCAGCCCCAAACCTTCTCTCCTCAGGTTCCCCCACTGATGCTCCTGGCTCCTCCTCTTCTCGGTGTGCCACCATACAAAGCCACTTTCTATGGTGGCACACCTGTGGGCTCGATCCCAAGCCAGGTAAGTCCATAGACACAGACATTGCAGCTCAGCTCCACCCTCTGCTCCCTCATCATAGGATTTGACTGACAGTAGTCAGAGCCAATGACTTCTGCTGCCTCAGCAAAGCCTGGGAGACTTGAAAAGTGAGCGGCGAGATTTTCTGCACATGGGCACAGAGCTGGATTGATTGAGGACTCAGGTAATTGAAAGGGGGGGCAGAAGTGAGTATGGGGGGAGCAGTACTTTTACCTAAACATTTTTTACTTTTTTTTTTTTTTTACCGAAATGCAAGGAATGCATTAAGGTAACGAATACTTAGGCTTTAGAACCAATTTATGCTTTGAATGAATTCTAAATAAAGGCCTTCAGACTAGCGGCACACATAAAATGTTGTGTTTACGAATGTTTACACTTGTAAATTAATTTCCTGCTGTTCACTTTAGGTAAAAATTCAGGTTATAATGGCCAAATTGTTAGGAACAAGCACAATGCTTGTATTCATAACTGTAGTATACTCCTGCAAGGGGAGGTATAATATAAAATGTAAACAGCAGTTCAGGTTCTGAAGTCACAGAGGATATAGCCAGACCCTGTGTTTGGATGCTGTCTGAGCTGTAACATCTCCTGGGTCACACCAATGCTTCCATTGGAAATTTCTTCTTTATGTCCCTCTTTTGGTGGAAACTCAAAATTTTGGATTTGACCTCATTTGCAGTCCTGGTGACAGTAGTCACCAGGACAACAAGATAGATAACGTTTTCCTAACAGGAACGAAGAAAGCGCTAAAACCTGACAGAGGTTTCAATCCTTCCTAACAGAAAAATACATTTTAGGTGTCACATCTTCCTGTGATATTCTCACGTGAAAATCCTACAACTACCTCAGTCTTACACAGTCTGAAGCTGCTGTTTTCACTTCTGCTTTTCCATCTTTATGGCTTTGTGTGAGAGACACAGTACAAGTCACGCAGTACAAGATTGATGTTGACCAGTACCTGTAACTTACTGCCCTTACAGATTAGAACTTAAAGTGTTACTAAACCCAGGACCCTGCATTCACTATATCTTGTCTCCCACAGTACACAGAACATGGAAGTGCAATTATTTTAGTAAATATAAACTGCTAAATACCTTTTCTCATCAGCAGTTAGAGCAGCCTTGTGACTTCTATCAGTGTCCAGCCCAGCACTGGTTAAATCTTGTAGGAGCTGTATTCATTCTGCTCTAGGAAGATGCAGGACCCCTGATCTCCATCTGGACAGTGCTGATTGTCCCTGTGCTGATCACATACGCTCTCCCAAGGAAAAAAAAAAACCCCTAGCAATACACACCAAACTGAGCATGTGCAGAGTGACTCCGTATGTCTTATCAGGAGATAAGAGGGGGGCACTGGAAGAAAGGGAGGATCAGAGAAGACAGGATCAACCCATGTTTTTACACAATGCAGGGGATTAACCTGTTAGGTAGTGAGTATAACAAGCATGCTTTACTACATATACAGACTGATTTTACTGTTGTGGGTTTAGTAACACTTTAAGAAAAAAAAAGTGACACTTTTCTGATTTAAAAAAAATCTATTCAAAAAATGTAGATGAGTGGGAAGAAATGTTTATGTTTTTGCTTATACAGTGAAAAACATGACTGTGTACGCTTTTCATTTATTAAAAAAAGCTTTTTGATTTTGCCTTGTAGGTGTCATTAGTTCAAAGTTAACAGTGGATTTTTATTTGGCATACCTGTCGATTTTGCTCCACACATGTACTTTTGTGATAAAATGACTCATGTAATTGCCAGAGTTGTGCAGAACCATGTTGTAAACACTGGCAGAGAAAAAAGACAAGCAAATGTACTTAGACTGTATAGTACTCTCCATAGGAGACTAGCCAGTAATAGTTTCCTTTCAGTTGTTTTACAGTTTGTCTCTGAAAAGATATTTGAAACATGAGGATTTCAGTAGAACAAACAGATTTGTCTTTATTGGCAAACAGTCCCTTTCACACGCGGACTCCACTTGGATCAGCAGGGGATCTGTCTGCTGATTCCCTGCTGGTCAGAGCAGAGCGAGCGGATGACAGGTCGGTGTCCTCTTAGTTTATGCAGAGCGAACATGGACCAAGCCTGCTCTGCTCTATGGACCAATGAGTGTAAACAAACTCCACTGTCCATTTACACCCAGCTGCCCTCCGATCTGATCTACCTAGACAGAAGGGAAAAGATGCCCTTCGTTTTTCTTTTTAGTGGACTTGATCAGTTTTGAGGTAGGCGGATGTAAATAGGGACAAGTCCATTTACACCCGCCGGGCCATAAGAGTGAATAGAGGGTCCAATCAGGTCCACCTGAAAAACTTACAGATGGATCTGATCGGACCCTTTGTGTGAAACGTACCTAATGGTTTTTGTTTTAAACTTTGCAACATAGGGAATGAGTGTTAGATAAATGAAGCAGTATTTTTGCAGCATGTTTGAACCTTGTTGTTTAACTTCAGAAGCTGTGTGTTACTTTATAGAGTTTCCCTGTAGGGCTTGTATTGTGCATTTTATTTCGTAAAGTCTGTTGTGGGCATGTTCCTGCTTTGTTATTGTATCTAGAATGTTTTGCACTTACCATTATATTCAAGGTGCACCTTCAAATAAAAAATACTAAATATATTTCCTTACTTCTAGGTACTCTCAACCACTTCATGAAGAGATTGCACTTCACAGGCACCTGAAACACAAAAACATTGTCCAATATTTAGGCTCGTTCAGTGAAAATCGCTTTATTAAGATATTTATGGAACAGGTGCCAGGAGGTAAGTTTTATTCAAAATATATGTGAACCTTTACCTTGTAAACCAATCCATTCTATTTAAAATAGAAATGCAAGACAGAGCATTTATGGATGTGTATAAATATACTGTATATATATATTTATATATTATAAATACCTTTTTTTTTTTTTTTTTTTTATAAGTTATAACATAATCTTTGTTCTCAGCAGTATAAGGAGCTTAGAGAGGTAGGGGTGGAGACTGCAGCGGGGCTCAGCAGATAAACAGCATAACAGCAGCAGTACGCTGATCTTCCCAGTGAAGAGCTGTGCGAGGGTGAGGGGGGTGTGCAGCATAACTCTGACCATTGGATGACAGGCAACCTGTGCTCCCAGTGCAGTCAGAAAACTGACCACGCTGAGATGGATGTACTTGTATGCCTAGCAGGGTCAGTTTGAAATATTAAAGCAGGAGGACTGGCAGAAGCGCCAAGAATTCCAAACAAAGAAATACAAAGAGAACAGGATATTTTTTTTAACACAAGTACATGATACAGCATGTACATATCAGGAATATGAAATAATAGGGTAACATACACTTTTAATCAAAGAACAGAGACACATAAGAAGTATTCTTTGGTTCAACTCAGCGTGCTAGTGCAGCAATCCCCCTGTCGCGCTATTGTGTTCTGACATGGGTATCATCCCCCTGCCAGAACACATTGAACAGCGCTCACAGCCATTGTCTGCAAATGCTGCTCGAATGCCAGTTTGATGCTGCTTTTCCAGCATGCCTGTTCAACAGACCCTGTCTTGAGACTGGCTTCTTTTGTATTGGCAGCTGTACACATGGGTCGAAAGTCGGCTGGTTTCTGTCGAACTGGCTAATTTCGGCCAATATTTGCCCTGTATGTACCTGGCTTTACGGACCATAGCAATTTTTACATTTCTGCGGTGGTCCTGTTTATTCAGTGATAACTTTGATACTTAAAATAACAAAGTAATTGTTTTTTGAGGGAAATCTAGGCTTTTCTTTTTAGATCAGTGGTTCTTAACCTGGGTTCGATCGAACCCCAGGGGTTCGGTGAGTCAGTCTTGGGTTCGGCGGAGGTGAAGACCCACACCCGACTCATATGATTCGTGCAGTAAATATTCATTATTATGTTTTTGTTCATTTTGTGCACCTATGTATAAATATATACCTAAATATATACCTATGTTTTGAATTTTAAAAATCATATTTTATTTTTCCAATTAAGAAGGGTTCGGTGAATGCGCATATGAAACTGGTGGGGTTCAGTACCTCCAACAAGGTTAAGAACCACTGTTTTAGATTATATTATTTTCTATGTCATGTATAGACAAAAAGATGACTATAGATTCAAGTAAATGGAGAAGCTACTTTCCACAAACTACATATCTATGTTCAGCAAAAATTTAATTGATAAAGGTCATTTCTTTCTTGTGCATTTGCCCAATCACTGTTTCTTTCAGTGACTTTTCAGTTTTTTGCTTTGCTGTCACTGCCAGTGGAAAGTTTGAGAGACTGAGAAATGCTAGAAGCGGTCATTTTCATTAGTCTAAAGAGATTTCAGAAACTGATGAGGTCTGAAGTGTGTGGTAGCAATTACCATAATGACTGAGTGAAAATCATTTGGTTGAAGAGCAGAACACATACAGTAGCAGAGTGTAAGATGAGACACAGGCAGGTAGTCATGCAGTGGTTTGTGGTTGCTGAATTGCAGCTGTTATTATTAGACAGGCCCTTGATTATGTGTCTAGAGATATATATAAGAGGACAGAGAGAAAAGCAAACACATAATGTTGCTGTAAATATAAGGTGTCAAATGACCTGCACAAACTTATTAGAATGAAAGTATGTAAGATCCTATCATTAGCATAATTGATTTGTCCTGGAAAAAAATACACACTAAGTGGTACCAGATAATAAGATATTATGTTTTCAGGTGATGAAAATATTTATCATGTAAGTTCATTGTTATGCCTAAAGATAGAAAAAATTGACATGCAAAAAAGATCTTTAGTCCGATGGAAAATGGGCAAAAATTTCAAGCAGTACAGACCAAAATGTCTTGTTTCTGTTGACCACCGCTATGTTGACCATAATCTAATTTCTATAGGTAGCCTTTATTTGCTAGCTTACCAGAAAAAAAAATCTATTTTTTTTACATTCAATCAAGTAGACTGTTACACTATATGGACACTCATCTAACAGATCAAAGCTTTGCAAAATCTTCCTGGTGTCACAAAAGGGCAAGTCTCTACAAGCTGCCCCAAAACTGCAAGTCTCTCATAATTTTAGGTAAGATGTTCTCATGCTTTAAAAGTGAACTCGGGGGAAATGTTAAAACTACCCTTGCAGTTGGGCACTGCCAGTGTTAAATGCCTATGTTCTTCCAGTGGATCATTAAAAGCCGTTTTAGTTTAGTCCTCTTAGTGCAACCTATGCCCCCAAAGCCGCTCCTCATTGGCACGCTGTCTGTCGGTTACACTCTGAAGTCATCATGTATCATGCAGGACCAACATTCCTTCATTGTAAATGAGGACTTTGGAGGCCTACCCACAACCTGGAGCGTCAGGGGAAAAAGGAGAGCATCAGCTGCCAGAGGTGCGAGGAATGAGATAAGTAAAACTGCTTTTTAACAGTACCCTAGAGCAAAAGAAGAATTTAACCCTTGCAGTGCGGAGGGGTGCCCCACTGCAAAGGTAGTTTTGAAATGTCCCTGAAGTTCAACTTTAAGTGTCTTCTGTGCTATTCTGTGCCTTGAAAAAGTATTCACACCCCTTGAAATGTTCCAGATTTTGTCATGTTACAACCACAAACATAAATCTATTTTCTTGGGATTTTATGTGATAGACCAACACAATGCGGCACATAATTGTGAAGTGGGAGGAAAATTCTAAATTGTTTTCAAAATTTTTTACAAATAAATATCTGAAAAATGTGTTGTGCATTTGTATTCAGCCCCCTTTACTCTAGTACCCCTAACTAAAATCTAGTGGAACCAATTGCCTTCAGAAGTCACCTAATCAGTAAATAGAGTCCACCTGTGTGTAATTTAATCTCAGTATAAATACAGCTATTCTGTGAAGCCCTCAGAGGTTTGTTAGAGAACATTTAGTGAACAAACCACAGCATAAAGGCCAAGGAAAACGCCAAACAGGTCGGTGATAAAGTTGTGGATACATTTAAAGCAGGGTTAGATTATAAAAAAATATCTCAAGCTTTGAATATCTCATGGAACACTGATCAATCCATCATCCGAAAAAATGGAAAGAGTATGGCGAAACTGCAAACCTACCAAGACATGGAAATCCACCTAAACTGACAGGCCGGGCAAGGAGAGCATTAATCAAAGAAGCAGTCAAGAGTTCCATGGTAACTATGGAGGAACTGCAGATATTCACAGCTCAGGTGGGAGAATCTGTCCACCGGACAACTATTAATCCTGCACTCCACAAATCTGGCCTTCATGGAAGAATGGCAAGAAGAAAGCCATTGTTGAAAGAAAGCCATAAGAAGTCCCAGTTTCAGTTTGCGGGAAGCCATGTGGGGGACACAGCAAACATGTGGAAGAAGGTGCTCTGGTTAGATAAGACCAAAATTGAACTTTTTGGCCTAAAAGTAAAACACTATATGTGGCGGAAAACTAACACTGCACATCACCCTGAACACACCATGCCCACCATGAAACGTGGTGGCAGCATCATGGGAAAATTGACTGAGCCAAATACAGGGCAATTTTGCAAGTCTGTAAAAGACTTGAGACTGGGGCGGAGGTTCACCTTCCAGTAGGACAGCTACCCTAAACATACAGCCAGAGCTGCAATGGAATGGTTTAGATCAAAGCATATACATGTGTTAGAATAGCCCAGACTTAAATCCAGGTGAGATGGCAAACTTGAAAATTGCTGTTCACAGACACTCTCCATCCAATCTGACAGAGCTTGAGCTATTTTGCAAAGAAGAATGGGCAAAAATTGCACTCTCTAGATGTACAAAGCTGGTGGAGACATACCAAAAAAGACTTGCAGCTGTAATTGCAGCGAAAGGTGGTTCTACAAAGTATTGACTTGGGGGGTGACTGAATACAAATGCACGCCACACTTTTCAGATATTTATTTGTAAAAAATTTTGAAAACTATTTATCATTTTCCTTCAATTTCACAATTTTGTGTTGGTCTATCACATAAAATCCCAATAAAATACATTTACATTTTTTGTTAGAACGTGACAAAATGTGGAAAATTTCAAGGGGTATGAATACTTTTTCAAGGAACTGTATATCCCATTGTAACTTTTTATCCCAATTTGCAGTAAAATTGTCATTAACTGTCTGTGACTGATGTACACTAGTTTAGAGAAATTTACGTAAAACGGTTGTAAACCTTTACATATGCCCAGTGAAGTGACTGGCCTCAGGTATTACATAGAAGTTAAACAAATCCTCCTACATAGGTTGTGCCTGTTTATCTGCAGCCTTTTCTTTTCTACATGCATTTAAAATGCAGAATTTACATAGGATCAGAGAAGTGGGGGGCAGGGAGCTGAAGTCACAGATCCCAGTGAGGGAAATTTGAGCCCTGATTGGAGGGAAGGAACACACCCCCTACACAGCACACAGGACCAGAGCTGAGGCTGTCAATTTTTAGGCTGTGTGCTAGAGCTCCCTCCCCTGTCACCTTTTTACCTCTTGGTGTCAAGAAAACTTGTCAGAAGTGATTCATGCAGATAGCAGAGAAATGGGCAACAGACAGAAATGACACTTAGTGTCCTGGAACAATTACACACTCGGGTAGGCAACCTTCGAGAGGTAGAGATCTACCTGAACAACATGAAAGAGATCAAAGATAACCAGGGTTTGACACCCTTTTTTTAAAAAAAAATAACTAAATAGACCTAACTAAATAGAAAGGAAAACTTAGAAAAATATAATAAAATAAATGTCACTGTAAAAATATAAACTTAGCCTACCATAAAAGTAGACAGTGTCAGTCAGTAGGGCAGTGGGCAGTGTTAGGGCAGTGACTGGTGTGTGAACAGTGTCAGTAGGGCAGTGGATGGTGTCAGAGCAGTGGACGGCATCAGTAGGGCAGTGGACAGTGAGTGGACGGTGTCAGTAGGGCAGGGGATAGCACCAGTAGAGCAGTGGACAGTGTCAATAGGCAGAGGATAGTGTCAGTAGGGCAGTGGATGGTGTCTGTAGTTTTTTATTTGTACTTTTTTACTTCTTTTTATTTTTTATTTTTTTAAATTTCATTATTTTTTGCACTTTTTTTTTACAGTTTTTTTCTCTCACCATTGGGGGCTTTGATGAAATATGACGGGTCTAAACAAACGCCTGATATCTCACTTTTGAAACAGAAAGGGACTGAGGACAGAGATTCCCCAGTCCGTTTCTCTCCAGATGCACCTGCACTGGACAGTGAATCAATTGGAAGTGTTCTGTGATGAGCGGCTTCCTATGCATTCACAAACTAAAGCATAGTAAACACAGTCTACTGCATTTATTTTTGCTGTAAACTATAAAAATGAATCTGTTCTAAAGATGAATCAAACTGCATGCAAAATGCACAAAATTTTACTATGCATGTGTTTTATATGCATTCTAATGTAAAATGATTGCAAAAATTGTATCAATTGTGAAGCACAAAAATATGATCCAGACCTAAGGGTAAACTCACAGTATGCATCACCACTTGTAGTTATCTGCAGTTTACAGACATGCAGCCGTGTCAAAACCTCCTGAGAACTGTCAGCAATTTGCTGCTCTAAGGCCAAAAGTCTAAATAGAAAGCAAAAACTGCTGATTTTATTCTGATGATTATTTGCCGGTAGCACCTTAAATACACATAGTCTTCAAAATAAGCACTTAACATGTACAGTCAGGTCCATAAATATTGGGACATCAACACAATTCTAACATTTTTGGCTCTATACACCACCACAATGGATTTGAAATGAAACAAACAAGATGTGCTTTAACTGCAGACTGTCAGCTTTCATTTGAGGGTATTTACATCCAAATCAGGTGAATGGTGTAGGAATTACAACCGTTTGCATATGTGCCTCCCACTTGTTAAGGGACCAAAAGTAATGGGACAGAATAATAATCATAAATCAAACTTTCACTTTTTAATACTTGGTTGCAAATCCTTTGCAGTCAGTTACAGCCTGAAGTCTGGAACGAATAGACATCACCAGACGCTGGGTTTCATCCCTGGTGATGCTCTGCTAGGCCTCTACTGCAACTGTCTTCAGTTCCTGCTTGTTCTTGGGGCATTTTCCCTTCAGTTTTGTCTTCAGAAAGTGAAATGCATGCTCAATCGGATTCAGGTCAGGTGATTGACTTGGCCATTGCATAACATTCCACTTCTTTCCCTTAAAAAACTCTTTGGTTGCTTTTGCAGTATGCTTTGGGTCATTGTCCATCTGCACTGTGAAGCGGCGTCCAATGAGTTCTGAAGCATTTGGCTGAATATGAGCAGATAATATTGCCCGAAACACTTCAGAATTCATCCTGCTGCTTTTGTCAGCAGTCACATCATCAATGAATACAAGAGAACCAGTTCCATTGGCAGCCATACATGCCCACGCCATGACACTACCACCACCATGCTTCATTGATGAGGTGGTATGCTTAGGATCATGAGCAGTTCCTTTCCTTCTCCATACTCTTCTCTTCCCATCACTCTGGTACAAGTTGATCTTGGTCTCATCTGTCCATAGGATGTTGTTCCAGAACTGTGAAGGCTTTTTTAGATGTCGTTTGGCAAACTCTAATCTGGCCTTCCTGATTTTGAGGCTCACCAATGGTTTACATCTTGTGGTGAACCCTCTGTATTCACTCTGGTAAGGGTGTTTTCTTCACCAGGGAAGAATTCTTCGGTCATCCACCACAGTTGTTTTCCGTGGTCTTCCGGGTCTTTTGGTGTTGCTGAGCTCATTGGTGCATTCCTTCTTTTTAAGAATGTTCCAAACAGTTGTTTTGGCCACGCTTAATGTTTTTGTTATCTCTCTGATGGGTTTGTTTTGTTTTTTCAGCCTAATGGTGGCTTGCTTCACTGATAGTGACAGCTCTTTGGATCTCATCTTGAGAGTTGACAGCAACAGATTCCAAATGCAAATAGCACACTTGAAATGAACTCTGGACCTTTTATCTGCTCATTGTAATTGGGATAATGAGGGAATAACACACACCTGGCCATGGAACAGCTGAGAAGCCAATTGTCCCATTACTTTTGGTCCCTTAACAAGTGGGAGGCACATATGCAAACTATTGTAATTCCTACACCGTTCACCTGATTTGGATGTAAATACCCTCACATTAAAGGCAAAAGTCTGCAGTTTCATTTCAAATCCATTGTGGTGGTGTATAGAGCCAAAAATGTTAGACTTGCATCGATGTCCTAATATTTATGGACCTGACTGTACATAATCTCTGCACATATTGGAGAAAAAAGCTCTCACTAGCATGGTCACTAGAGGTGAAGCTCTGCTGACTTCCATTATCCAATCATGTGCAATGGAAAGTGATGTTTGTTTTTATTTTACTTTTATGTTATTGGGTATTGTTTGCAAAGTGAAATTAGGGAAAATTCCCTTGCAAAGTGCAAATTCCCTTGCAAAATGAACACCATATTTGCCTTTAGTAAATCGCTTCCCATGTGTTGATGTTACAAACAAGGTACGTACAGTGCTGTATCATTTTGAATAAAAAGATACTGCCAGAATATTGATTATTTTCAGTTCAGTTAGCATATCTGTTATGCATTGATATGTTCTTGATGATGAGTTGCTCTCACATTGCACATCTGGGAAAATAAATTATTGCAGATGTTATAACATAGAACTACAGTAAACATAAAGGGTTCCTTATGACAGTCTAAACACGTCCCATATCCAGTAACTATGAGATGCACAAGTTTCAGAAAGTAAACAAAAAAAGTATGTGATTTTCCTGATGAAGCCAGATCCTTCTTCATTTGTGTCTCACACATTCGCTCTCCCAGACACTGCAGCACATACTGAGAGGGTTTTAGCAACAGAGGCAGTGCTGTCACTCTAAAAAGCAGTGAGCAGGGATAGGTGTTTACGAATGATTGCTACAGTTGTTGGCTTTATTCTTAGTTAATGCTAACTCCCTGTTAAGCTTCCGTTTAATCCCAATATTTATTAACCCCCAATCCCTTGTGGGTTTTTTTTTTTTTTTGCAGATTTTTTTTAACCTTTAGTTAGTATACCTTAAATATTTGTGTTTGCTAGCTTTTTAGCGGATCATTAAAAATGCCTAAGGCCCTTTTCACACGAGCAGACTGATGGGGTCTGCCTGTCCGTTTCTCAGGCAGACCCCATCGGTCCATCCATAGACTTCTATGGACTGGCAGGTGTCCACGGACAGTAGTTTGTTTCCATGCGAATGTGCTTTAAAAGAAGTACATATTTTTAATCAATGTAAAATTTAACAAAAGCAGTTTTGGATTGTAAAAAAATTTGATTTCCACATTTTTACCAACTTCTACTTTAGTATCATAATGTGTTTAATATATGTATATTTGCAGATTATCTCTTCAGTGGCAATTGGTATGGCAGAGAAGGGTAGTTATCTTTGCTGAATGATTGAATGATTGCTGAGATAAAAAAGTAACATAAACATATACTGAACATTATATACTGTATATATCTGTTTTCAATCAGTCCAAACAGACTTATTACATTACTATGAGAGAAGAAGCAGCAAGGCATAATCACTATTCAGTACTAGTTGTTTTTTCAAAATAATTTTTATTGTGTTATAACTTTGATGTAGAAAACAAACAATCCACATAAACAGTTTCCATAGCTTCCATAGTATGAACATAAGAACATAAAGCAAACATGTTTGTCTGATACAGCAAAGACAGATATAATGCCGTGTTTACATTTTCTTGAGTTGTCAATTCCAAACTGTACCTGTCCATTCTGAGGACTGGTTCATACTACTTCCTATGTGGTCCCTCACATTCTGGAATGTGCAAAAAGTAGTGCAATACTTTTGTAAATCGCATGTGGTTTGATGGCTGCTGTATTTGCAAGATGTATTTGGAGTGCCATCATCAATTAGATGTACCCACGTGCAGTGCCGGAAACGCTCATGGAGTGTGAACAGACCCTAAATGTATTACAAATAATAATAATTTTATTTCCTGAATAGGGGGTCTCTGAATATTCTTCCTAAGAATTTATATCCTATCCAATACATTCCACTATTAATCCTCAATCACCAAATCCTCCCCCAGATCATCACTACTCAACTACAAACATCTCTGCGTAGAACAGCATGCCTATGCAGTATAGTACTTTTTCCTTCTAACGTTAGTTTTTGTTCACCTTTGAAATAGTTTGTGTGACAAGAGACAATGGGGCTAAACAAGGAGTGGACAATCATTAAACTTCTGGGTGCATCCCCTATGTTGGTAAATCAATTTTTCTCTCAGGAGAATAAAATTTACTTGGTTGCACCATTCTTCCAGTGTAGGGAGTTGTAGAGAAATCCACTTCAATGCTATGAGTTTACAAATAAAACCATCTAGAAGCAGGGGTCAAAATCGCTGGAGAAAACAGTTCATCTTCCAGTAAATATATAGTGTATTTATGGTATGAACTATGGCTTTCCAATAACAGATTAACGTGGGACACTTCCAGACCATATGTAGCAGGTCATCTGGTCTGTCCAGATATCTCAGGTATTTGTAATTATCCCTATGATGCAACTGAAACATTTTTAGATGAGTACGGTGAACTATGAACAGTTGCATCAACCTCTGGGGTAGGTGATAGAAAAGGTATAACTACTTGTCCCATTACTGCCACATTTCCTCCGTTATTTCCCAAAGAGCTGTTTCCCATCCCCTCCTATAAGGCAGTACAATTTTGCCAATCAGACTATCCTAAAGGGAGGCATAAACATACAATGCAAGTCCCTTCTTGACCTCTGCATGAGCATTTTTTTCAACTGACGTAGTCTTAGTGAGGGTTAATATAGTGAATTTAGTAGTAGAGAGAGCGTGTGTCAGCTGAAGGTACTGGTAAAATCTGTTGTAATCGGATAACTGAACAACTTTAATCAGCCTGGAACAACTTTAATATTTGGTCATGGACAAAAATATTGGCAACCCTGCATTTCTGGCAGATAATGCAACACTTCGCCCACAAAAGTGTTGCAATTACAAATATTTACGCATTCTCACAGTTACTTCTTTTGTTTGTATTGGTATGACACAAAAAAGTAGAGAAACAAAAAGCCAAATCTGACACATTCCACACAAAACCACAAAAACAGTTTGGACAAAATTATTGGTATCCTTAATTTAATATTTGGTAGCACACTCCTTGGAAAAAATAACTGAAATCAATTACTTCCTGTAACCATCAATGAGTTTCTTACACCTCTCTACTGGAATTTGGAGCACTCTTCTTTCGCCAACTGCTCCAGGTCTCTCAGATTAAAAGGGTTCCTTTTCCCAACTGCTGTTTTGAGATCTCTCCACAGGTGCTCTATGGGATGGAGATCTGGACTCATTGCTGGCCAGTTCAGTACTCTCCAGCGCTTTGTCTGAAACAGTTTCTGGGTGCTTTTTGACATGTGGGTCATTGTCCTGCTGTAAGAACCTCTGACGGAGACCCAACTTTCTAACACTGAGCTATACATTGCACCCCAGAATTCTTTGGTAGTCTTCAGATTACATAATGCCTTGCACACGGTCAAGACCTCCAGTGCCTGCATTCAGCAGAGCAACCCCAAAACATAAGTGAACCTCAACCATGTTTGACTCTAGGGACTGTATTCTTTTCTTTAAAGGCCTCATTTCTTTTTCTGAAAAGAGTAGAATGATGGGCTTTACCAATAAGCTGTACTTTTGTTTCATCTGTCCACCGCACATTCTCCCAAAAGGATTTTGGCTTCCTCAGGTAGGTTTTGGCAAACTCCAATCTGGCTCTTTTATGTTTCTGTGTCCGCAGTGGGGTCCTCCTGGGTTTCCTACCATAGTGTCCCTTTTCATTCAAATGGTGACGTATAGTGCGAGCTGACACAGTAGTCTCCTGTGCCTGAAGGTCAGCTTGATTTGTCTAAAAGTTGATTGAGGTTCTTTGTCCACCATTCGAACAATCCTTTGATCAACTTTTCTCTTTTGTCCACATCCAGGGAGATTAGCTACAGTGCCATGAGCTATAAACTTCTTAACATTGTTGTGCACAGTGGACACAGGAACATTAGGATCTCTGGAGATGGCCTTGTAACCTTGAGATTGTCCATGCTTTTCCACAATTTTTGTTCTCAAATTCTAAGACAATTCTTTGCTGCTCTTTCTCTTCTCCATGCTCCATGTGGCACACAACACACAACAGGAAGGTTGAGTCAATTTTGTCACCATTTTAACTGGTTGCAGGTGTGATTTGTGCATTGTCAGCACCTGTTAATTGATACAGGTGAGTTTAATTACAAATTACAGGAATATCACAGTCTTGGAATGCAATTATTTCTTAGACTTTTGAGAAGGTGCCAATAATTTTGTCCAGTCCATTTTTGAGGTTTTGAGTGGAATGTGTCAGATTTGGCTTTTTGTTTCTGCACTTTTTTGTGGCATACCAATACAAAACAAGAAATAAACATGAGAATGCCTAAACATTTGTAATTGCAACAATTTTCTGGGTGAAGTGGTCATTATATGACAGAAATGCAGGGGGGCCAGTGCCAGTATTTTTGGCCATGACTGTACCTTCGGAATGCAGTTGGTGGACTATTCTGTACTGTTTGGTAGGAGCCTGCATTTATATATATATATATATTATTGAAATTTACAGGAAGCCTTTCTGCTCTTCTGCGATCAAAATGGGGACCTCTGAAACAAAATGAACAAACAATTGCCTTTTATACCAAACAGATTCTTGAAGGTTTAAAATATCTTCATGACAATCAGATTGTTCATCGAGATATAAAGGTCAGTACAAAGTATTTTAAGTATTGATTTTTTATCGAAAGAGTCAGTTAACAATTTTTATGTATGTGTGGTACAAGTACCGTAGTTCAGTTCATGTAAAGAAGAAAAACAAAATGTCAAAATGCTCAAAGCAATAATCAGCACTGTTTTTATCCAAATCTTTGACCTGTATCCAGAAAAACTATGGAGGCCAACAAAGCGACTGATACTACTTTAGATTTAGATTTTGTGTTTTACAATATGACAACAAAGATATTGACTTGTTTTATCACCTATAGATGAGAACTTCAAACTGACCGGTAAATAGTTTTACACTTGTAGGGTGTAATTATCATTGTTTTTATTTGTATCAGGAATGTAAAATCAGAATATTTTTAATTATATGTAGAAAAGCATATAGCTTTTTTTTTCACAAGCATAATGGGTTGCTGTTAAGTGAAATATTAGAAGAACTCTAGCCAAACATTTAATTTTGAATGGAGGATAAAGGGGATATCCTTTATGTAGGCTTCCTCTGCATAAGATGTGGTAAATTTATAGCCCTGAACATGCTGTTTTAAAATTACAGTTCATTATACCATTCTTGCTGTTATAGCAACAATTTCTGTAAGCTGTTGCTCTTGGAATTTGAGCCCCTTCTTTTGATTACTTCAGCGTAATGATTGGGGAATATTAATATTATACAGGATGTATATGGCACCAACAGTTTATGTAGTCCTGTACAATATATAGGGGGACAGTACAGTTAAAATACAAATCAAGACAAGAGGGTTAGGAGGGCCCTGCTTGTTGGAACGTACGATTTAAAGGAAAGAGTTTACAACTAGGGGGAACATAAGTTGATGGAGAAGGTAAAAGTTCAGTTGTTAGGCAGAGACAGGATACGCTTCTCTGAAAAGATGAGTTTTCAGAGATAGCCCAAAGGTGGATAGAGCAAGAACTAGCCATACAGATTGGGGTAGGAAGTTCCAGAGGGAGGAAGAGGCTCTGGAGAAGTCCTGGAGGCAATCATGCGAGTGGTGATAAATAGCTAGAGATCAGGTCTTGGGAGGAGCGAAGAGGACAGTTTGATTGATACTTTGAGATTATGTATAGTATCTCACAGAAGTGAGTACACCCCTCACATTTTTGTAAATAGTTTATTATACCTTTTCATGTGACAACACTGAAGAAATTACATTTTGCTTCAATGTAAAGTAGTGAGTGTACAGCTTGTATAACAGTGTAAATTTGCTGTCCCCTCAAAATAACTCAACACACAGCCAATAATGTCTAAACCGCTGGCAACAAAAGTGAGTACACCCCTAAGTGAAAATGTCCAAATTGGGCCCTATTAGCCATTTTCCCTCCCCAGTGTCATGTGACTCGTTAGTGTTACAAGGTCTTAGGTGTGAATGTGGAGTAGGTGTGTTAAATTTGGTATAAATGCAAAAATAGTGCTGCGCTAACAAATATTGATAATATTTTATTATTGGTCCCATATTCTATATCACCTATGTTGAGGTTTTGATATGTGGACCTCTTTCACATTATATGTTTATGTGGTATATACACTGACACTATTTATGTATTTATTATTGATTTCTTGAGGATTTATATTTATTTAGTATATTATTATCAACATTTGTTAGCGCAGCACTATTTTTACATTTATTCTTTAGTGGTGGAAAACATTTTGGGTGATTACATTGGTGTTCTTTAGGTTTTTATTTGGCAGCGCATTAGACTTCTACCATTATTGTGTTAAATTTGGTGTTATTGCTCTCACTCTCTCATACTGGTCACTGGAAGTTCAACATGGCACCTCATTGCAAAGAACTCCCTAAAGGATCTGAAAAAAAGAATTGTTGCTCTACATAAAGATGGCCTAGGCTATAAGAAGATTGCCAAGACCCTGAAACTGAGCTGCAGCACAGAAGCCAAGACCATACAGCGGTTTAACAAAACAGGTTCCACTCAGAACAGGCCTCGCCATGGTCAACCAAAGAAGTTGAGTGCACGTGCTCAGCGTCATATTCAGAGATTGTCTTTGGGAAATAGATGTATGAGGGCTGCCAGCATTGCTGCAGAGGTTGAAGGGGTGGGGGTGAGCCTATTAGTGCTCAGATCATACGCCGCACAGTGCATCAAATTGGTCCACATGGCTGTTGTTCCAGAAGGAAGCCTCTAATAAAGATGATGCACAAGAAAGCCCGCAAACAGTTTGCTGAAGACAAGCAGACTAAGGACATGGATTACTGGAACCATGTCCTGTGGTCTGATGAGACCAAGATAAATTGTTTGGTTCAGATGGTGTCAAGCGTGTGTGGTGCCAACCAGGTGAGGAGTACAAAGACAAGTGTGTCTTGCCTACAGTCAAGCATGGTGGTGGGAGTGTCATGGTTTGGGGCTGTATGAGTGCTGCCATCACTGGGGAGCTACAGTTCATTGAGGGAACCATGAATGCCAACATGTACTGTGACATACTGAAGCAGAGCATGATCCCCTCCCTTCGGAGACTAGGCCACAGGGCAATATTCCAACATAACAACCCCAAACACACCTCCAAGGCGACCACTGCCTTGCTAAAGAAGCTGAGGGTAAAGGTGATGCACTGGCCAAGCATGTCTCCAAACCTAAACCCTATTGAGCATCTGTGGGGCATCCTAAAACAGTAGGTCCCTAACATCCACCAGCTCTGTGATGTTGTCATGGAGGAGTGGAAGAGGACTCCATTGGCAACCTGTGAAGCTCTGGTGAACTAAATGCCCAAGAGGGTTAAGGCAGTGCTGGAAAATAATGGTGGACACACAAAATATTGACACTTTGGGCCCAATTTGGACATTTTCACATTACATGTTATACAAGCTGTACACTCACTACTTTACATTGTAGCAAAGTGTCATTTCTTTAGTGTTGTCACATGAAAAGATATAATAAAATATTTACAAAAATGTGAGGGAGGTACTCACTTCTGTGAGATACTGTAAATTAGGGTAGAGTTGTTTTATTTATTGATCAGAATTCACTGGTGATCAGAAGCCAGTGGGGGATTAGTAGAACAGGCTGGCAGATACTGAGCAGATAGGAAGGTGAATTATACGCTGGCCATGCATGGATAAAATTCCTCTGTGTGTAGCCTTGTCTGTCCAACAGAAGTCGGTCGGTAGATAGACCAGCTTTTGTCGAAGGGTCCTGCTGGAAAACTGGCAGTCAATCAGCACAGGCAGTAATCAAAGCAAAAGATAACAAGTGAGTGGATTAGTAGCTTGTGTAGTGTATATTTAAATGTTATGGAGGATAAGATGGCATCATTTGAACATTGACTGTATGTGGGGCTGGATGGAGAGGTCAGAGTTCAGGATTACATGTAGCACCCTGGCATGAGGAGAGGGATTGTTAGTTGTGCTGCTAATCTTGATGGAAAAATGGGGCAAGGAACACACAGGGAGAATATGAGCTTAGTTTTAGAAATATTGAGTTTTAGGAAGTGGAGTGATATCCAAATGGCAGAGTGGGGAAAGTAGGAGTAATAATACTTTTGGATATTGTTCACAGAGAGTTTGGTACCCGAATTCCACAATAATGTCATCATAAGGTGGAGTGTATTTAATATTAGTTTAGTAGGTTATTCATATTATTCTTGTATTTACAGTCAAATGGGTTTTTAAAAGAAACTTTCCCCTTCTGTGAATGCTAATTAACGTGCATTTTTTTTATTCTAGGGGGATAATGTATTAATCAACACCTATAGTGGTGTTCTGAAAATCTCCGACTTTGGTACATCTAAGAGGCTGGCTGGAATCAACCCAAATACGGAGACATTCACTGGTAAGGCAGCCCATAAATTAATGATCTGATTCCCCCATTCACACATTTGAGGTGGATGAGGGAATCACTCCCACTGTGCTCTGACAGCAGGGAGACATCTCCACCCTCAGAATACAATGATTATTTCTGCTGGCTATAGCCAGCAGCACTGATTGATTGGGAAAGACCTGAGAGGTTGGTTGTACAGAAGTTGATCGGTAGATTGACTTTTGTACAGCTAGGGTGCCCATACATGGATTTGAAATTTGTCTGGTCCCTGGGGTTGATTTACTAAAGGAGACATGCCTGTTTACTTTTCATAGCTCAATGAATGAGGAGAAACTGAATGAAAATTTTTTTAACCATGTCATTTTTAAAAAAAGCATAGCCTCACCTTATTTACTAAGCTAAGTATAAATTCACTAAGTGAAAATTCACTTAGCATAGTGAATGAGGTAAAGCTGTGTTGACTTCCACTCATGCATGAGCAAAAATCCAGTTTTTAAAATTTTCCTAGCAAAGTCAATTTTCACTTGGCTTCCACTCATACTAAGCTAATTAAAATTCACTTTACAACATATACATGTTCTACTCCTTTAGTAAATTAGCTGCATTATTTATAGTGAAACAAATCTGTAGACCTAGGTGGTGCAAGCATAAAGGGCAGTTTCGATCTGCTTAGATGGGCAAATGCAGCGTGCTTTTGACATCAGTTTGAGACACTATGAGATCATTCAGGGTTTATTGCAATTGCAGATGACCTGCATTTTGCCTACTTCAAGCTGCTTTTGCATTCCCATAGACTTGTATATAGAGAACATCAACTCTGAAGCATGCAAAAGCCTGTCCCTATGGAAGCTCATCCACAACATTGTCTTATTACATAAGCAATACATCTTCTCTAATATTGCACATAACGTATAGGAAACTTTGTTCAATATATGCCACTCAATGACCAATTATACAGTCAGGTCAGTTACTAAACATAATTTTTTGTAGTTTATTCATAAGCATTCTAATGCATTATTTTCACAATGTCTGACACACAGCTTGAAAATTTTAAGAGAATTGGGGGCAATTTACTAACCAGTATGCGGTAAGATATTGCACAGCAATTCACTGAGCAGTATGCACAGCTGTACTGCACAGCATTTTTCTAAAAGAAATTCAAAAAGGCATTCACTAAAAAACACTACTAAACTACTGCATGAGTTATTTTATTAGATCATGCGGTATTTTAGTAGTCAAAACATGCAGTAATGTTTCAGTTGTCAGTGGGTTACCCGCTGACACCTGAATGTAAAAAAAAAAAGAGCTGCCGGTAATTATAAATTAATTTAAAAAAAAAATAGCATGGGATCCTCCCCAAAATCCATACCAGACCCTTATCCGAGCATGCAGCCCGGCAGGTCAGGAAAGGGGGAGGGCCTCAACCGTTCCAGACCACATGCCATCAACATGGGGGGGATTCTTTGGGGCAGGGGCCCCCCAAAACACTTTGTCTCCATGTTGATAGGGACAAGGGCTTCTTCCCCACAACCCTGGATGGTGGTTGTGGGGGTCTGTGTGTGTGGGGGGCTTATCTGAATCTGGAAGGTGGCCTCCATGTGAATGAGTATGGGGTACGTGGTACCACTACTCATTCACCAAAAAAATAAGAAAAAAAAAGTGTAGTGTAAAAAACACAGGAGGCAGTTTTCGATAAGTCCTTTATTAAAAAAAAATAAAATAAAAAAAAATGTCTCCTGATGTAGATCTATTTTCCATCACGATGCCCACCACCAACCCGAAAAAAGGAAAAAAAAAAAAAGGCTCCACTCATGATGAAGGCTCCCGCCGTCTGACAGTTCTGAAATAACTAAGGGGCGGGGCCATTCGGTGATGTCCCCGGGTGACCATGACCCCTTGTAACGTCATCGACCGGGGCATGCTGGCACCTTCATAGGGAGCCTTCGTTGAGAGTGGAGCCTTTTGGGTTTTTTTTCCCTTTAGTGGTGTAGTAGTAGTACCCCATATTCATTCACATAGGGATGCCCTGGGTCTGGGGGCGTCCTTGTAAAGGGGGCTTCCATATTCTGAAAAGCCCCCCACCCGTAGACCCCCACAACTCCGGTCAGGGTTGTTTGGAAAAGCCCCATGTCTCCATCAACATGGAGACAAGGTGCTTTGGGAGGGGGAAGCCCTCTTGCCCCAAAGCACCCCCCACCATGTTGAGAGTGTGTGGCCTAGTATGGTTCGGGGGGGCATTCGCTTGTCGTCGTCCCCCCTTCCTGACCTGCTGGGCTGCATGCTTGGATAAGGGCCTGGTATGGATTTTGGGGGGGGGGCCTATGCCCTTTTTTTCTTTTTTTTTCGCCTGGGACGTTTCCCTCAAAATCCATACTAGACCCAAAAGGCTTGGTATGGGGGATAATGGGGCCATGCCGTTTTTTGCTTAATTTTTTTTACATTCAGCTGTCAGCGGGGAACCCTGCTGATAACTGATGACTCGTAGGCTATTAAAGGCGCTGCGGCCCCTCACTCCTTAACAACCATGACAGTTACTGACAGCTACCAATACTTACCGTACGCCTCTACCAATAATTACTGCATTTATTTATTTGAATTTTTTTAAGGTCTATTTAGGCAATATTTACTGAGCATTTTTGCTATTTGCGATAAATACTGCATACTAGCAATACCGATTTGACATTTTCTGTGTTGCTTGCGATATGTGGTCACATGACCGACATGATGCATGGAATAACCTTTACTGAATTTTACCCTTCTTATTTGTGAGTGTTAAGATTATTAGAACTCCAGATTCAATGTCTATAGGGATTAGATGAAAAAAATTGTAAATTATTTCTATGAAAAAAAGGTTAATGCAAATGTATTGGTTAAACTGGATGTCTTTTTTTCAACCAGACCAACTATGTGCCTATGTAACAAGCAACATACAATACCTATTAATTTATGTTAGATATTGTATTAGTTGTCATTATAGATTAAATATTTAAGTTCACCAAAGAAATGTGCTGTCAAGAGCCAAGTATCACAATGTCATAACTGTAGCTGTTCATGATATAACTATTATAGCTGTTTTTGCAAATTGAATGTCCCATGTTTTTTCCTGTGCATGTGGAAATTCAGAAATCAAAATTTCCTTACTGGGTTCCAATGCAAGCCTCCAAGCACAGAAACAATGAGACTGAGTTACCGAAGAAGTTGATAATCATCAGTCAGTTGCAGCTGTGTTCACTTATAAAATAAAAATCATGTGCAGATAAAATAAATATGAATTTGTTTTTATTTGAATTGCAGTGGATCTTCACTCCATTTCTTGAGTGAAGATTCTCAAGCCCTTTAGAAATAATAGGGGTTATCTACTAAAACTGTAGATTGCAAAATCTGGTGCATATAAACCATCTTCCAGGTTTTATTGGCACAGCTTAATTGAACAAGCTGGAGTTAGAAGCTGATTGGCTACCATGCACAGCTGCACCAGATTCTGAGTGCACCAATTTTAGTAAATCTAACCCAGTGTGTCAAAGTGCTTCTGAATCTCCTTTCTGAGGACTGTTTATGTGTAGTTGCTTGGAATTGTTGTCCCCACATACTCTATATTCTTCATTAGTTTAGTTGTGTTTTTTTTTGTGATTGTGAATTGATTTTGTTGTGTTTGAGATGATGGAATGTTGCTTGTTTCAGGCACGCTTCAATATATGGCTCCAGAAATAATTGATAAAGGACCAAGAGGATATGGGAAGCCAGCCGACATATGGTCCCTAGGCTGCACTGTAATAGAGATGGCCACAGGAAAGCCTCCGTTTTATGAATTAGGAGAGCCACAGGCTGCCATGTTCAAAGTAAGGCAAATTTAGTTGGTGATTATATACGGACTAGGAAAACATTATTATCGTAATAATAATTATTAATCACTCCTTCTCTCTTGCTCTTGATTTTGTTGTTATCTGTCTCATATGCTTGTCTCATATGCTATTTAGTAGAAACATGGACTTTCAGATTTTATCCCCAGCACCACCATAAGGTGAAACATAGAATATTGATCAATTCATAACAAATGGCACATGATATAAACTATTGTTGTGTAACAATATTGATTCTATCACCCAAGCAAATATAAGCATCACCATACATGTGGTAAACGAACATTTTAACACAAAAATAATTTATTACCTTTTTTTTCTACACAGGTTGGCATGTTTAAAATCCACCCAGAAATACCTGAATCCATGTCAGCAGAGGCCAAGGCCTTTCTACTGCGCTGCTTTGAACCAGATCCCGTGAAACGTGCAACTGCTACTGACTTACTTATGGATGAGTTTTTGAAGGTTTCCATGAAAAAACGAAAATCCAATCTAAAACTGTCAGGTAAAAGTAGGGCATTCAAAATGTACACATTCTTGACAAACTATTCCGTGTGTTCATAGGAATCACACCAATCTGCGTAAATTTTTATGCAGCAGAGGTCTCTCTCAAAGGCTCAAAGTTATTTTAAAGCCAAAATTTATTTCTTTTTTTTTTGCTGGCTGTTCCCTTTGGAGAGCTTTCCCATTGCTACCTTTCTATCTGACACTTCGTTAAGGAGAGAGGAAGAGACCGCAAACAAAAGAAAAAAAGGAAAAAAAAAGAGATTCTAAGCCTTCTTTTTTTTATCCAATACTAAAAAAGTGTTTGCTGTACCTGAGCTTTAATATCTAAAGTAAGGTAAAACATTTCTACCACCTCTGACCACCCACTGAAAGCCTAAAAAGGCAGCCAAAAGAGGTTGTACACATGCTTTGGCCATGAAGCAAAACATCTAGTTTGAGAGACATCACTGCTGGTCAGACTCACCCATTAAAGTGAACTGGATTGAACCACAATAGCTTGCATTTGTAGCACATTAGTGACAAGAAAAATCATCATTTGGTCAAAAAAAAGGAAATAGGCATTCAGGAGGCTGCAATATTGCTTCCTGATTGCCTGGAAGCTTCTGTTTTACTGCCCTCTGAAAAGCGATCCATTGGTAGAGGATGGTAGAAACTGCTGGAGGTGTAAACCTAGCCTTAGGGAAGAGCAAGGTAGGGTGGATTTGGCTTTTAGGTTTGCTAGAAGGTTAAAAAGTGTTCCCTGGAAACAAAGGAACACTGACTGACCAGTTGTTAAAAGCTAAGTTTACCTTTAGTAACATACTATATGTTACACCCATATTTAGGGTGTAACATGTTACTATGCACCAATCCCCACACCTCCTGTTCCCTGCCCTTCCCCCCGTGACAACAGGTGGGGGTTCTTCTCCCTACACCCACTGTCACAATTTAAAAACAGAGTGGCTGAGCAATTTTTGAATGAGTGAACCACAAGTTCCATCTGCCACCCCAGCAGAGGGCTTGTAGTTCTAGTTCTCAGTGAACTGCGAGGGCTCTGGTCAGCACTCTCCTAGTTCATTGACACTTTCTACAGCATTCAAACAGCCCATACAGAGGTATGGGCAGAAGGCTGTAGGCAGACTTTGCACATATGATCTGCTGATTGTGGGTGCAATGCTCTGCAGGCTCCTGAGAAAAAAAGAATAAAAGCACATTTTGTTACCTGCAAAAATATGTGCATTTATTTATTTTATTTCAAAGGCGAACTTAGCCTTTAAAGCTGAACTCCAGAATACCAGCAAAATTTCACATTTGCAACTGTTCAGTATGCATATGACAAAGCTTGTTATTGCTAAAAGAAAAAGAGTCCAGTTAAGTAGATATATTCCTTTGAAAAAACTGTAATATCATCACTCATGCATTTTTTAAACAACACTGGACAGGCATGCAGGAGTTGGATCAGAGAGGCAGGCTTGTCACATCCTCAAAAAAACCCACATTTGCAAACTACAGTTCCCATGATTCCATGGGAATATGTTATGGGTATGGGCAGGATTATGGTGTGAAGTCGTGATGGGTCGAATAGTCCAAAAGTCTCTTGGCCTGTCCCTCAAAAAACATAATGGTCAGACCGGGAGTTTGATGCAAGGGTCCCGCCCACTACATCAAGTAGCAGCATGATGACTTCCTGCTTGCTATAACACAGAACTACTGAGAGGAAGGTACAAGACTGATGGTCAAGGGAATAGTAGGGATCCTGGCCTCTGCTCTTGTTAAAAGGAAATCAGGGTGGCACAGCATGACTGAGTACTGATTCAATGAAAGATTTAGAAGACGCAGAGTGCTTGTGTAAAAGAGCTAAAGAATTCAGTCTAAGGTGAGAAAGAACCTTTTATATTATTTAAGAATAGTCCTGTCCAGAGTTCAGCTTTAATTTTTTTCCAACATGCTGTGAATATCTACTTGCAATGAACACACTGAATACTGCAATCTCTTAAAAGTGCTTCTCATAACTTGAAAGGGTGTGAGTGTTTTTCTTGTGGTACCATTAATATTAATGGATACATTTGGAGGGATGTGCTTTGACCAAAACAGTTGGAAAATGCTGCTTAGGACATTTTGCAAAACGAAGACTTATGAAAATATTTAGTTGAACTCTTTACTTTTGAAGATATGCTAAAGAATTTACCTTGCAGTTTCTGTGTATTTTAGGTTTCTGCAAAAATGCAGCCAAAACCTAGAATTGAAATGAGCCCTTAGTTTGTTGTAAGGCTTTTTAAATTTATTGTTAAAGTACTTTTTGGTGAATCTTAATTTTCTAACAATTTACAGTAGACGACTCAGAACCCTGATCTGGCACCAAGTTGACTTAATTTTTTGAGTTTGTAATCATTTTATTCCTTATTCATACATCTTGTACAGCAGGGCTCGACAATTCCCGGGCATCAGGTCACCACGGCGCCCAGAAATCGCGTCCTGGCACCTGGGCTCCCACCAGCCCATCCACCGCTGCCATCAAGGCAGGGGCAACTCCACAGGCAGCCGCCCACTGAAATGCTCACCTTCTCTCCTTCATTGACCATGTATCACATGCTTACCTTGTGTGGGACTGATGGTTGGGCAGCCCATCAGCCTCCCCACTCTCCATTGGCCAGAGCTTCTACCCCCTTTTAACCCTCCCCTAATCGGGTGAGGAGCTGGGGATTGTGGCTTCTCTGGCTGATGGGAAGATGGCAAGGATGATGCATATAGGAGCTGACATTAAGCCCTGGCAGGCCCGAGAGCTGGCTGAACTCTACTCCCCAGGTGAGAGGAAACACCCCAGGCACCTGCCTTCCTGTGGTCCCTGCCTTCTCCCCTGCCAGGCCAACTCCCCCCCCCCCCATCAACTCCATGATCTCCTTTGCACCTTGTACACACTAAAGAGGAGGAAAATAGGCCTAGAGCTGCCTCCCAGCTCTGCTCCTTAGCTCTGGCTCCCCCCATCCCATTAAATTAGAGTCCCTGCATATTAACACCCCCCTTAGAGACCCCCATTAGAGTCCCTTCATATTAGCATCCCCTTTAGAGACCCCCCCAATATATCAGTCACCTTTTATAAGCAACCCCCTTTAGAGATCAACGGCTGGTCATCTCTGTCTCCGAAAATAAAGCCCTGCCAGTCAAAAAAAAAATGGCTCCTAACTTTTTTAGCTAGCTGACTCCTAGATTCAAAGCAAATTTGTCAAGCCCTGTTGTACAGAATGATTCTCCACATATGAAACATGTTATCTTGTCAAATACTGACTGCATTTTTCTTCATTTTCCACACAGCACTTTCCCCTGGAACAAGTGGTAAGACATTTATTTTGCTATCTATCTATCTATCTATCTATCTATCTATCTATCTATCTATCTATCTATCTATCTGTCTGTCTGTCTGTCTGTCTGTCTGTCTGTCTGTCTGTCTGTCTGTCCTCCACAACATAGGAGGAAGTGTTTTGTAGTTCAAGAAAGTGAGCTAGGTCCAGCTGTTTAGATTGCTTGAGATAAGACTGCAGTCAGACCAGCCCTGTATTTAAAAAAAAAATCCGCAGGTAATTTTTACACTTATAGAATAGATCTAACAAAACCTTTTCAGTTGTACATTTAACAGACCAAGAGGGAGCAAATGAGATAAGTCCATTATTATACATAATTATACACTTTAAGCTGATCTATTTCATGTATAACTAACAAAAAAATGGGAAAATACCCGTTTTAATTGTTCTTGAGCCCTTGATAGGTGGCTTGAATTTTGGCCAACTCTTGCTAAGTTGGCTGAAATTTGACCTGTGAGCACTACACAGATTTAAAATTCACAGTCACTGTTCAGCAACACCACTGCACTTAAGTAGCAACTGGTGCTGCAGCCGCCCGAATACAATAACCACAGCACCATGTGAATACAACAGTCGAGACTAATAATGTGGACTGGGGAATTGACTAAATTTCTTTTGTTCATTCTGCAGACTGAACAAGAAAAAATTGAGCTAAGTATGGTGGCCTTTAGGCTCAGTGCAATAAACCATAGTAACTAATCCTACACACAAGAGGCTTGATCTACTAAAGGCAACAGACTGTTCACTCTGTAGGGACTTCTGCTGAGTTCCATCATCCGGTCATGTGCAAGAAAAATGCAATTTTCCTTGCACATGAATCTTGGCAAATTGAAATTTTACCACATTTACTAAGCTCTGAACAGCCTATTTGCCTTTAGTAAATCAACCCCACAGTTTCAAGCAATATGATTATCTGCTACACTGCTTGATTAATTAAAGAGGGAAAAGATTGAGGCTTAAATAACCTGTGAACATTTTGCCCTTGCTGCGGTAACACCAGTCTCAATGTCTTTTAGCACTGATTTGGGAACACTAAAGTGAAATTTTTGCACTGCTGTAAACTTCAATCACAAAAACACATCAAGATTTATATTAAGTTAAAAAAAAACATAAAATTGTCCTGTGTGTTGGAAATTTGTTGTGACCACTTGTAATAAATAAATAGCACTAAAAACCTATCATATCCCAAACGGATATGCATCAAACTAAAATGCCATAAAATATTGTGAAAATGCAATTATTAACTAATATAATTAATAAAGAAGTCCAAAAAAAAAGTACTCTTGTGCTTTGATGACATCACTGGTTCCTGAAAAAGTCACATGCATGAATGACGAAACGTGCCAGGGTGGGGCCAGTGAGGTCAACACACTAATACCGGAAGTGAGCAAGCACCAGGCTGAAGAGTGCTGTTCACGATCTAAACCATTTCTTAAGGGGACAGACATGCTTTTTCACTGCAGTGCACCAGAATAGTGCATATATAAAAGTACATGTGTTTTTATTGTATTTATTAAAAGAAAGCATATGCAGAAAGTACTATGAACCCTGTGTATTTATTTTGGAGCTGAATCTGGTGGATCTTTATTTGGTGGATATTGGAGCTGCCACCTAAGTAAAGTGAAATAGTGTTTAATTACCATACGAGCTGGAAGAGAGGAAAAGGTAGATTCCAGGAAGAAACCAGAGGTTTTGAGACCCCTTAAAAGGGAAGGCACACAATAGATCTATAAAAGAGATTTTATGGGTCAAATATAGAGGTGAGCATGGTGTGAGTACAGGGGGTGAAGCATCTGATTGAATTTATATTTGAAGCACAAGAGCACTTTTTATCTGATGAACACTGGGGTTAGACTTTTTTATTTATAATTCACTCACCCATCGCTTTATGAGGTACACCTTTTGCCCTCAGAATTGCATTAATTATTTGTGTCATAGATTCAACAAGGTGTTGGAAACATTCCTTAGAGATTTTGGTCCAGATTGACAGGAGTTACTGTTACCTTTCTATCATCTCAAACCAGTCTGCCCATTTTCCTCTGACCTCTGACATCAACAAGGCATCTTCGTCCACACAACTGCCGCTCACTGGATATTTTCTCTTTTTTGGACCATTCTCTGTAAAACCTAGAGATGATTGTATGTGAAAATCCCAGTAGATCAGCAGTTTTTGAAATACCAGCCTGTCTGGCACCAACAACCATGTCATGTTTAAAGTCACTTAAATTCCCTTTCTTCCCCATTCTGATGCTCAGTTTGAACTTCAGCAAGTTGTCTTCACCATGTCTAGATGCCTAAGTTCATTTTGTTGCTGCCATGTGATTGGCTGATTAGCAATTTGTGTTACCAAGTAATTGAATAGGTGTACCTAATAAAGTGGCCGGTGAGTGTACAGTATTTATTAACTGCATTTTCACAATACTTTATGGTATTTTAATTTGTATATTTGTTTGGGATTTGCTAGGTTTTTGGTGGTATTTATTTATTACTGGTGGTCACAACAAATCCCTAGCACACAAGACAATTTTATGGTGTTTTTTAGTTTATATAAATCTTAATATGTTTGTCTTTGACGTTTATAGCAGTGCTGAACTTTATGGAATGACTAATTAGGGGATGTGGGAACACATGTCAGTGCTGGCAGGCTGCTGAAAAAGCCAAATTTGTATTAGTTGGGTCACATATAATTGTTGCACTAATTGGAAGCATTGTAGCATGAGAGTTATTTGAGAATTTAAAAATGAAAGGGTGCTTCACTTACTGTAACACATCTCTGCCAGAATGCAAGAAACAGGTGGCCCCTGTGGGCACTTGTTGTTTATGTCCTCATGACTAGTTCTGGTCAGGGCATCTTCCCTTCTGAATCTTGCAACACAGACAAATCGGAGTTAATTTACTAAAGTAGAAACTGTTCATTTAGCAAAGTGAATGTTCACTGAACTTAGTACATAAAGGGAACCAGTGTTCACTTTGAATACTCAACTGTGTGCAAGGGGAAGAAACAGGAAGAAAAAAACTGAATTTTTTTCTTGAACATGAATGGATGATTGAGGTGAATTTAGCTTCCCATTATTTAGTAAGCTCAGTAAACATTCACTTTGTAAGCAATCTCTACTTGTTTTGTTAATCAAACCCATTAACTTAAAGCTCCAGTTCCACCCATTTTGACATATTCCTGTGATCGCAGTGCCCATCCCCAGTACAGTCTGAAATGGAAATTTTTAAAAAAACGTATAAGCACCTTATTTAATGTATGTAGGCAGCACTTCCATTCCCGGCCGCCTAGGCGATGTGATCATTAGGCGATTCCTAAGGACTCCTGGGATATCGGCGTAATCTATCCCAGGAGTCTTCGGGAAGCCTAATAGCTGACATTTTGATTGACAGGTTGCCAAAAAATGGGGTGGGAACGTCCACTAATGTCACCATTGCTATGGCAACCTGTAATCAACAGCGCCACACAATGTCATTACTGCGCAGGTGCGAGATTGGGAGGTGCATGCTGGGTAGGTAGCTACACTGAATTTTGGAAATAAATAGAAGCAGGCTTTAGATGCCCACATTAGTGACGGCTGCTGCCTGCCAGGATCATGTAAGTAATTAATAACTACAGAGCATGAAGACACTTAGAACAATATCCAAATTATACAGTAGGAGTAATAAGAATCATGGGGGTGCTTTTATTAAAAAAAAATTGCTAAGGAGACCGGAGCTCCACTTTAATTCTACAGCTACATCAATTAATAATGCTTATATAAGCTTTTTAAATATTAGCACTGCCTCTGCGCAGCTGACTCTCTTGCCATCGCCTGTGTTAAATTACTTATGTTTTGTAATCATAGGAATAAAGAAAAAAAATTTACAAATAAACACCTGTTAAAAAAAAATATCAGCACAGCCATTGTAGCAGTGATCACATACTATTTATCCAGCACAATGACCAATTAGCTATTGGTCTCAAGTCTGGGAACATTTTGAGAGTAGGCTTTAAAACTGTAAGTCATTTTATTCATTATTTGTTATTTTCCACTGGAAAAAGGAAGGGACGCATAGTAGTTTTCAGTTTAATAAATGCATTAAAAGGCAAATGAAACTCATCAGAAGTGATGGGCTCCAGAACCCCACAGAGGAACAATAAGGCAGCTTCATCACATTTAATGCATTTCAATGCAATACCTGCTGTGCTACCTTACAAAAAAGAAGTGGATCTGTATCCTGAAGGCGATATATGTTATGTACGGCTATATAAATATAAGAGTAAAAATGGGAATTATATGATGTTTATTTGATGAGAGCATTGGTGTTAATACAAGCATATAATAATGCCTATATTTATTTCATATTCATTTATAGAATATCTGAGAAGTATATCATTGCCGGTCCCAGTAATGGTGGAAGATACAAGCAGTAGCAGTGAATATGGATCAGTTTCTCCAGACACTGACTTAAGATCAGAGCCTTTCTCTTTTAAATCAAGAACAAAGTCTTGTGTGGAAAAAGAGGGCAAGAGTCCAAGGAGTTTTTTCCTTGGGTAAATATTGAGTTTGTGTGTTATTGCATGTATTTTATCATCTCTAGAATGTTTATTTTTACTGTCCCATCACTGCACAGTAACATACTGTACATTTGGCACGTATCTATATTTAACTGAAAATAAACAGGAAGTATGAGGGATAAAGATTTGTCTGATAAGAATGTCCTTTCTAGATACACTATATTGCCAAAAGTACTGGGACACTCCTCCAAATCATTGGATTCAGGTGTTCCAATCACCTCCATGGCCACAGGTGTATAAAAGCACCTAGGCATGCAGACTGCTTCTACAAACATTTGTGAAAGGATGGGTTGCTCTCAGGAGCTCATTGAATTCAAGCGTGGTACTGTGATAGGTTGCCACCTGTGCAATAAGTCCATCCGTGAAGGTTCCTTGCTACTAAATATTCCACGGTCAACAGTTAGTGGTATTATGACAAAGTGGAAGCAACTGGGAACAACAGCAATTCATCCACGAAGTTATAGGCCATGTAAAATGACAGAGCAGGGTCAGTGCATGCTGAAGCGCACAGTGCGCAGAAGTCGCCAAATGACTGCAGAGTCAATAGCTAAAGACCTCCAAACTTCAGATCGGCACAACAACAGTGAGCTTCATGGAATGGGTTTCCATGGCTGAGCAGCTGCATCCAAGCCTTACATCACCAAGTGCAATGCAAGGTGTGGGGTTGTTTTTCAGAGGGTTGGACTTGGCCCCTTAGTTCCAGTGAAGGAAACTTTTAAGGCGTCAGCATACCAAGAAATTTTGGACAATTTCATGGGAACAGTTTGGGGATGGCCCCTTTTTGTCCCAACATAATTGCGCACCAGTGCACAAAGCAAAGTCTACTCTAGGAGGTCTCTCCCCTGAGCAGTCTGTATAGATGAGGGATTGTGTGGGAGGCAGATTTTTGAGCCCAGGAATCTCTGGAGAAATCCAGAACATTTGTGTTGCCAACTCCAGGGCCAAATGCTGTGACCAAATGATACTGCGCTGCAAGCTTTAAGGAAGGTCAAGGTCTTTGTTAGGAAATCTTTAGAAATTTTATAGCACTTAGTAGTGAAGCCATCTTGGCCATGACATTTATTTGTGGATAGAGTAAATGTAAGAGATCTTCAGAAGTGAATGAAGAATCTGCTGTATACAGCAGATAGTGTGGGTAGAACTGCGGGCTGTGTGTAGTGGTAATTTTCTGTTTGGGCATGTCCAAGGGGAGGTCAGAGTATTTTGTTTTAATATTATAAAGAGTGGTGTAGAAGGATTTTAATGCCCTGAATATCTCACTGGGTTTGTGTATATGGGTTTGTGTATATATTTTTCTAGGTAAGGATAGAAGGAGTGTACAGTGGTCATGGATTGTGTGTATGTTACAAATGAGGAGGCAACCACATTTGTCACCAAATTGTTGAGTATGATGCATTCTGTCTCAAGTCACCATGACGCCACAGTCAATATGCTGGTGAGGTGACATTGGGATCTATTTGATTAGCTTCAGGATAGTGATTGAACAAACTGTGGATTAATGGCTGAGTTTGAGGGTCAAGGTCTTTTTTATATAATTACACTATTTGGTTCAATGTCAACCTTTTTAGATGAGCTCTGTTAGAGATAAATACTCAGAGAAAAACTCATTTTAAAGTTTCCCATTGGACAGGAGGAGGGGATTCGGTGGTTAGTGTGAGTTGCAGTAAAATGAGTGATGGTTTGGGGGACACCTTAGAAATAATTATGTTCACTGAGAAGGTTGTGGTTGAGACATTAGGGGTAAAGTCTGTGAGGTCACTCAGGGATGTTCAGATGTACCAAAAGAGGGTCATGGTCAAATCAGAAGATAGGGCCACTGGGGTTTTGCCTATGAAGTCTTGAGAGGTGAAGATTAAATCTATTCTGCTATACGTGTTATGTGTGAGAGGATAGAAGCTATACTCTTTGTCCTGTAGGTGGGAAAGTCTCCATACATCACAGAGGCATAAGGTGGAAAGTGTACATCTGGTTTAGGTCTGGATGAGAAAAAAGGAAAGAAGTCCTTCCTGGGATCAGGATGGCAAAATCTCACAGCTATGTTAGAGTTCTGACTCCAAATGATAATTGACCCTAGCTGGGAAATATACAGTAGAAATTGTGTGGGTAGTGTGCTAAAGTGATTTTGACAAATAAGAATCTGCCATATCCATTGCTAGTGAATTCAACGTTGCTTAAGAAAGGCAAATAAAACTTCACTAGATTTGGATTCGAGGTTGAGGATGTCTTTTACTAAAGCATTATATCTGCTTTGTTTTTATGTAGACTGTGGAGAATGTTTGATTATTTCTAAGCTGTATTCAAGCCATAATCACTGAGGGAATGCCATTTCTAGGTCTAGAATTTGGTGATGGGAAGGGTGAGACTGGAGAGTTCACTATTGCCTGGTATGGAAACTAGGTGACTACGTATGAGAATGTCTAACCTTCAGGAACCAAAATTCTAGAACTAAGGAAGGGCTATTGGAGGTATGAAAGCCTAGGTAGCCCAGTAGTGCATATGAGCTCTAGGTTCCAACCCTAGGCAACCTGAATAGGCCAAGGTAATATAGGCTTCTAACCTAAGAACAAAACAGTGAGAGTACCACAGCCTTGCTCTCTATCCAGGCATCATCGATTGCACAAGAGCCAGGCAAATAGTAATGTGGCATTATGCAGAACAGTGGAACAATGCAATTGCAACTGGTAAGGCTTAATGTACACAAGCAGCTCCTAAACTCGAGTTTAGGAGCTTTTGGCATTTTTTTGGCAAAGCTCCTAAACTCAACTCCATAAAAAGCTATGTGTCCATGTACAGTTACAAGAAAAAGTATGTGAACCCCTTGGGATTACGTGGAGTTTTGCATGAATTGGGCATAAAATGTGCTCTGAACGTCATCTAAGTCACAACAATAGAAGAACACAGTCTGCTGAACATAATACTAAACAAACATTAGATGTTGCCATGGTTTCATTGCACATAACATGTAAACATTCACAGTGCCGGGAGGAAAAAGTATGTGAACCTTTGGACTTAATAACTGGTTGACCCCCCTTTGGCAGCAATAACCTCAACCAAACATTTCCTGTAGTTGCAGATCAGACCTGCACAACGATCTGGAGTCATTTTGGACCACTCCTCTTCACAAAACTGTTTCAGTGTAGCAATATTCTTGGGATGTCTGGTGTGAATCGCTCTCTTAAGGTCATGCCACAGCATTTCAATCGGGTTGAGGTCAGGACTCTGACTGGGCCACTCCAGAAGGCGTATTCTGTGCTGTTGCAGCCATTGTTTTGTTGAATGACTTGTATGCTTTGGGTCATTGTCCTGTTGCATCACCCATCCTCTGCGGAGCTTCAGTTGGCAGACAGATGGTCGTACGTTTTCCTGCAAAATGTCTTGATAAACTCTGGAATTCATGTTCCCATCAATGACAACAATCCGTCCAGGCCCTGAGGCAGCAAAGCAGCCCCAAACCATGATGCTCCCTCCGCCATGTTTCACAGTGGGGATGAGGTTTTGATGTTGGTGTGCTGGGCCTTTTTTTCTCCACACATAGTGTTGTGTGTTCTTCCCAAACAACTCAATCTTGGTTTCATCTGTCCACAGTATATTTTGCCAGTAGTGCTGTGGAACATCCAGGTGCTCTTTTGCAAACTTCAAACGTGCTGCAGTCTTCTTTTTGGACAGCAATGGCTTCCTCCGTGGTGTCCTCCCATGTACTCCATTCTTGTTTAATGTTTTCCTTATTGTAGATGTGTCAGCAAAAATGTTAGCATGTGCCAGAGATTTCTGTAGGTCTTTAGCTGACACTCTGGGATTCTTCTTTACCTCATGCAGCATTCTGCGCTGTGCTCTTGCAGTCATTTTTACAGGACGACCACACCTAGGGAGAGTAGCAACAGTGCTAAACTTTCTCCATTTGTAGACAGTCTGTCTTACCGTGGACACATGAACATCAAGACTCAAGGAGATACTTTTGTAACCCTTTCCAGCTTCATGCAAGTCAACAATTCTTGATGGTAGGTCTTCTGAGAGCTCTTTTCTGCGAGGCATGGTTCACATCAGACAGTGCTTCTTGAAACCAGTAAACCCAAAACAGGTGTGTGTTTTTTAAGGGCAGGACAGCTGTCAGCAACACATCCAATATCATCACACTGATTGGAGTCAAGGTTGGCTCACTCCTGGCTCCAATTAGCTCTGGGAGAAGTCATTAAGCTAGGGCCTCACATACTTTTTCCTCCCTGCACTGTGAATGTTTACATGTTATGTGCAATTAAACCATGGCAACATCTAATGTTTGTGTAGTATTATGTTCAGCAGACTGTGTTCTTCTATTGTTGTGACTTAGATGACGTTCAGAGCACATTTTATGCCCAATTCATGCAAAACTCCACGGAATCCCAAGGGGTTCACATACTTTTTCTTGCAACTGTACACATAGGCTTTTAGCAGAGTTTAGGAGGTTCTGCATTTAGGTGAGGTTAAACCTCCCTCTCCTGAATGTGGAAGAAATGCATTCAGGATAGGAACATTTTGACCGCCGACTGCGGGAAAATGCAAAACCAGTACCGCGTTTTCAAGATGGATGCCAGCACATGGAGCAGCACAACCTCTGGGAAAAGGATTTCTCTTGTGTCTTATATACTACTGAGTGGAGGTGGAGTGGAATAGAGAAGTTTTCAATTCCCCTGTGATCCCTGGAAGAGCTATCTACTCATAAGGATCTGATACAGAGGAGATTAATAACCTTTTGGCCCTGTGCGGGTCAGTGTGGGGAGGTGAGCAGGCACTGCTGCCATTTGAGGATTTGTGCACTAGAAGTGAAGATCACTTTTTCCACGAAGTTTCACTTGCATGGACTTTATTTAATTTTGATTATTCACAGATGGTGATCGTTTATTTGTGTGTTTCACAGTTATATAATAATTTAAGCTCGAAAGAGCAGGGCCCTCGATCCCCTCATGTTTTGCATTGTATTGGTATTGTTCTGTCACATGTTCTGTTCCCCTCTGTAATGTACAGCGCTGAGCGAACTATTGGCGCTTTATAAATACTGTATAATAATAATAATAATTTGACAAACAATTTTCTTATATTCACTTGGTATTATTGTCATCATTTCACGGTTTATCCAATTCGCACTGATGTATATATGTATATGAGCTCTTTTTCACAGAGCACTAATTGTTAGGTATAATAGGCATTTTAATATTTATTTATTGATAATTATTTTACAGCGCTTCACTAAATTGTTAACAAGTTTGTAGATGTGATGTTCTTTTTTTTGTTGCCTGTCTGGCCAGAGGTAGAAGGCAAGTGAGGAAGGGAGAGGTCTGTGGGAGATGAAAATGGGATAAAATAATTAAAGCTTATAGTCATAGTAAATACCTATTTTTTCCTATGATCATTGGCTCCATCTAGTGGAGTATTTTCCCCATATACTCATTTTGTATGAAGGATAATATTCGACCAGGAGGAAAAATAGCCAAATAACAGTAATTTTTACCCCAGTCTGCATAGAACAATTGAACACACAGTTTCACGGAACAAATATCTCTTCACATTTCTTATAAACATACCTCTAAGAGTTTTCCTCAGTGTGCTCAAATAATAAAATGCTGTCTTATGATTCACCCATAAATAATAGGAAGTTGTTTTATCTCTTCTGATTAACTAGTGTGCTAGTGTAAGCTGCCAATTTAAATGCAGTTAAAAGAAGCAGCAGCAGGTGACAATATGTTTCCCAAACGTTATTACTGGATGAGCACACTGAATAACAATTGTTTGTTTGTATGCACTTCCAGCACCTGTCTGATGCTCCATGGATGATCTTACTAGGAAGAAAGTTTATTAGCTTTTTCTTTCCGGTCAACATTGTTTCTTTAAAGCCTATATATACTTGAAACAAAAGTTGGCCAGTTCAGCAGGGACTGGCCCAGCATTGGTCCATGTGTGGCCACTGTGGTTGAACAGAAGTCAATCTACCTATCAATTTCTGTTCAACCACCCTGACGGCTATACTTTTGCACAATCAGCGCCGCAGGCAATTGGCTGAAGTTCTAATCTATGTATTCTGATGGCGGGGGAGTCTCCCCACTGTCATAACACAATGACACATTGGGGAGGATTACCACATCCACCTTGAATGTGTGGATAGGGGAGATGGGTCAGTTTTTTTTGTTTAACCCTCTTGTTGAACGTAAAACAAAACTGACCCTTGTATGGCCAGCTTTAGCTTAGAAAAAAAAAAATGTCAGCACAAGGAACATTACTTTTTACCAGTGTTATGTGTCCCTTCCTTGTGCTGCTGTCTCCTGGTTGAGTAGAAATCTTTTTCCTCTGCCTCCATAATATTCTGATGCAATGGAGGTTAATAGATCTGAGGGAGTAGTGACAGGCATTCATCGAGAGTGCTGACTATGCCTGCCCTTGCCGCCCCCTCCCTCCATTTATAGAAGCTGTGATATAGCTTTTATGAATGAAACATAATCTATAAATGGAGGAGGTGGACCTTTCAGTCATTCACTCGTCCTCCATTTATAGATCGTCTTCCTTTCACAGACGCTATAGTACAGTGTCTATGAATAAATGAGTAGGTGGAAGGAGCAGTCATAGTCGGGCACTCTTGAGTTCCTATTACAGCTCCTTAAGCTATATCAACTCGCATCAGACCAGAAGATTACAGTGGTGGTGGTAGAAGGGGGGGGGGGGGATTGGAGAAGGAACATTTCAACCAAAGCAGGTGCCAGCAGCACAAGAGACATCATTGTGCTGATTTTTTATTTTTTTTTACATTTTTAAGACAGGCCTGCATCGCCCTATCCCCCATGGGAACAAAAATGCAAGTTTTCCCAATGCAAGCTTGCATCTTTGTAAAGACATCTTTTTTTAAAACGATCGTTCAATTATGTATGGTCAGCCACTTGCTAATATTTTTAGGCAGGATAATCCCTGGGTTTCCTGAAAAAGTAGGGTTCCTAAGCCTCATAAACATGTCCAGCTCTTATACAAATCTGTGTAAAAAATATATATGTTCTAAAGCTTTATTAAATGTATAATTTGCTGGGATCCATAGTGCTTTTAATTCTACATAGATATCCCCATTGTACAGCGCTGAGCAAACCCTTTGGCGCTATATAAACTCGTAGTAATAATAATAATAATAATATGCAAATTCTGATTCAGAGGTTTTTTTTAATCATGTTTGTATTACTGGCAGAAAATGGCTGCCAGTGCTGACCGCTGTGTCCTGACAGGAGGGCAGCCCCCTGTCAAAACACAATAGCTCAGCGGGGAGATCGCTGTACTACCATCGGATAGTTAGTACAGCAAGCTCCTCCCAAGCTATTCATTTTTTTTTCTCGTTCAGCCTGCTGGGTGGAATGACAAACAAATGTATGGTGTGTACCTAGCTTAAGATAAATAAAATGGTATTTCTAGACAAGTAAGGCCACTGATTTAATTAAAACTAGCAGTCTTACAACAGTAATGGTTAATAATGTTATAAAAAAAAAACATAAATACATTATGCTTTATGCGATCTTCTTATCCATATTAGGATTCCAGATGAGCAGTTTGAAGATCACAGCGCTCCTCCATCTCCAGAGGAAAAAGATTCTGGATTCTTCATGCTGAAGAAGGATAGTGAAAGAAGAGCCACTTTGCATCGCATCCTCACTGAGGACCAAGACACTATAGTTAGAAACTTGATGGAAGCTTTAGGTCAGGTAAGAAGAGGATGATCAGACTGTAAATCAAAAGCTGGCTTAATTTGCTAATGGTTTGGTGGAATTCCGTTTTTTTGTGAGTGAGGGTTATCTTTGCTGGTACATTTTTGCTGTGGATTTATCAGAGTGTAGTTTGAGTATAGATCGATCATTTCTAACTCGTATATAACAGTGGTGCACATTATTTCTAAAGCCCACTACTGGTTGCAAATCCAGGACCCCACTTCCCTTGCAAAACACATTTTGGAGTCACTCCTAATTTATTCTAGTAGGATAGTGTAATAACTCTATGTAGTAATTAAAATGGAACTTTAAGTTAACTATTAAAATGGGCAAACAGGCAGTAATTTTAATGCAGAAGAGACATGTTTTGTCTCTTGTGCATTAAAGCAACTTACCTGCCTGTCCAACCCTGTACAGTGAGCTACGCAGACACAGCACACTGTACAAATTCAGAATGCCGAATTTGACAGAACTCCCACGCATGCGCGAGAGTGACGCCATCCCTGCCCGGCCAATAACAGCGGTATTTGGTACCTGCAAGTCAGCTGACCGAAGATGTTATTGGCCAGGCAGGGAGCTCTGGGATGGCACCTCACTGGATCAGAGGTGAGTATAGTTCCGCTTTAATGTAGTAATTAAAATATTCTGTACAAAGAGATTGGGAGAAGATGTTTTTAATTGGCATGAACAAGGTATTGATACTGTAACACTACTCTTTATAGGCAGGGTGAGTAGATTAGGGAAGATCCAGAGCTGACCTTGTGTAGAAGATTCTGACAAAAAAAACAATACATTTGTAAGTACTGTGTTTACACTTGCCTAATTAAATGTACTTCTGTCCAAAAGCATTAGGTGGAATTCTTTAACCACTTGAGCCCCAGGCCAATTATGACATTCCTCTCCTGCATGTGAAAATCAGCATTTTTTGATAGAAAATTATTTAGAATCCCCAAACATTATACATTTTTTAAGCAGAGGCCCTAGAAAATAAAATAGTAGGTGTTGCAATTTTTTATGTCACATGGTATTTGGAAAAAGTACAATATAATGAATTTTAATGCACGAAAACACCATATAATACTGAATTGCTTGGTATAATATTAAAGATGATGTTATGCAGAGTAAATAGATACCTAACATGTCACACTTTAAAATTAAGCACACTTGTGGAATGGTGACAAACTACAATACTTAAAAAGCTCTAGTCGCTTTGAAAGCCTTTACAGGCTACTAGTTTAGAGTTACACAGGAGGTATGGTGGTAGAATTATAGCTCTCACTGTAATGTTGTCAGTGATACCTCACATGTGTGGTGCAAACACAGTTTACATATTCATGTGCAAACTAAGTATGCATTCACCTTTGCATGCGAACACAAGGGGACAGGGGCACTTTAAATTTTTATTTATTTATTTTTATACTTACATTGTTTCTATTTTTATGAATTTTATGACTATCACAAGGAATGAACAAAGTCCCTTGTGATAGCTGGAGCAGTGACAGACCCTCTTTATGGAGAGATCTGGGGTCTGTTAGATCCCATATCTCTCCTCTGCCTTTAACAACATCAAATCAAACCCAGATCGGTTTGGTCTGATGCTTTCACAGGCCAGTATCGGTCTTTTTACCTTAGAGTTGAAATCAGAGGTGACAAAATACTCATTGCTTCTGGTGCCTTAGACTGTAGAGATAATTGGGATGTTTCGGTCTTCGATCATCTCTATGGTCAGCTGGCGGAACTGACAGCTTCAGAAGGCGGCAAAAGGCAGTGGGGGCCCTTCTGCCGTGTGTAAAATCAATACAACAGCTAATTGCCTAAATCCTCCTACATAAGCTGTACCTGTTTATCTGCAGCCCTGTCTTCTCTACAGCTTTTGAAAACATACACATCAAAGGCTTTTTCTCAGCTCTAAAAGGCAGAAGGCAGGTATCTGATGTCATAAACTGCACCGCATACAGTAGGGACAGTGCAATATGAGACCTGAGTGGAGGGAAAGGACACACCTTCCTCAGTCTTATAGGGAAGCTTGTACAACTGAGTTTGTCAATCATTTTCTGTGTGCTGGAGGGTGGTGAGATTGTGTCCAATATTCTGTGGTGTCAGCATGACCTGTCAGAAGTGAGTTATGCACAAAACAAGAGTGACAGGCCAGACAGAAATCATGCTAAGTGCATTGGATTGAGGCATGTACACACTATAGAGGGATGTGTTTTGTTCATTTTTCATTTCAGAGGTTTACAACCACTTTAACCACTTGCCTACCACTTTTACCCCCTTCCTATCAAGGCCAATTTTCAGCTTTCAGCACTGTCGCTTTTTGAATGACAATTGCACGGTCATGCAACACTGTACACAAACAAAATTTTTATCATTTTTTTGAGACAGAGCTTTCTTTTGGTGGTATTTAATCACCACTTTTTTTTTTTTTTTTTGTTAAACAAACTAAAAAATACTGAAATGTTTGAAAAAAAGTTTTTTCTTAGTCTATCGGAAATTTTCTAAATAAGTAATTTTTTTCCTTCACTGATGCGCACTAATGAGGCTGTAGTGATGGGCACTGATAGGCAGCACTGATGAGGAGGCACTGATGGAAATTAACAGGCATCACTGGTGGGCATTGACAGGCAACACTGAAAGGTAGCTCTAATGGGCACTGATATGTGGCATTGATGTGCACTATGTGGCACTGATGGGCACTGGTATGTGGCATTGATGGGCATTGACAGGTGGCAATTATGGGCACTGACAGGTGGCACTGATGGGGCTACACCGATGATCAGTGTAGATATCCCCTCTGAGGAATGCCGCTTACCGGCTCTCCTCTCCTCACGTGCTGTCAGCATGAGGAGAGGACTGCCGATACCCGGCATTTCCTATTTACATGCGATCAGCTGTGATTGAACACAGCTGATCACATGATAGAGCCTGTGTCATCAGCTCTTTAGTGCGATCGGTGATCCGCTCTGTCCCAGGGACACCACCACCGATCGCCGCACCACACGTCCCCAGAGGCGTGAATGCGCAGCTAGAGTGGGAGGACGTCATATGATGTCCTCCCGTCATTTCCTTATATGGCGGGCGGGAGGCGGTTAAAGGCTTGTTATCACAAAAGAAATATTGTGTTCTCATAACTCAGTATATGCTATTCCTTTTGTATTTCACATTCTTATATCTGTATTTCTTTCTTGTTCATTATAGTGGAACTGCACTGCATCTGAGGCTGCTGGTTGGATCCCAGTAATATTGTTGGGATCCTGCTAGAGCCTGGAGTAGCTCTGCCACATTGGCTGATAGTGAGCAATAGCCCGCTATCAGCTGATTCTTGGTCACAGGGGAGTAAAAGTAAATGTACTCCTGTGACCCACAGGAGAAGTATGACCACAAAAAGTCATATTTCTCTTTAAATACTGCTCAGTGTGCTCAACCTGAGGCCCAGAGATCTCATGCAGCCCCTTAGCATTTTTAGTTTGGCCATCGGAGCCTTTGCAGACACCAATTTGTGTTTCGTTATTGCCCTAATGATATCTAGTGATATCTAACAGTCTCATGTAATATTTCTGCAGTCAACGACTGTCTCCTGAAGCATGGCTCCAAACTCCAACAATTCCTATAGCATGTTCACAGTGTCTGACAGACTCTTGCAACATGTCCACAGTCCCTGACCATCCCTCTGCTGTCTCTGACACTGAATATTAGCTGAATTTTATGTGTGGCCCTTTGGTGATGTCGAGGTTCACACTTGGGGCCCACCATATCAAGAAAGTTGACTACCACTGGACTAAGTATAAAGTCCCCTTTGGGCTAACACTTTGCTAACATTGCGTTATCCTCTTTTATATCATGTTTAATACTGTGATGATGATTTCAGGCAGTTCTATCTGTCAGGCTTGACCAACCCCTGTTATTGATTATGCTGTTTCCTGTTTTTTGGTATTTCCTGTAGTTCTTCAGCTGCCATCATTTAGAGAAATCATACAAAAATTAGACAGTTACACCTTCTTTACATATCCTGAGAAGGATAGTCCACTCCGTAGGATCCATTCTTAGAGGAATACATACACTAGGGACAAGGGCTACATACTGTCCATTACAATTTTATTATGGAAAAAACAGTAGGAGGTGTCATTATGAAATCTGACTAGAGGCTATTATTTGACTTAGCATGTTACCTATATAGGAAAGTTTTTTTTATAAGTCATGTTCATATGAGTCAATAGAAGTTTACAGTATACCATTTACCAAGTAAGACAAATCATTACCAAACTGATCACCCAAATTTGCCTGTGAAGTAACGTTAATTTGCAAGTAATCCACATTAATTTTGATACATATTTAGTCTTATCTTTATATATTACTGAGAAATGTGCAGCTATGTTGTGTTAGTATTTACCATTTGCAAGGAGCATGTATTAGTAATTCATATCAATGAAATATGGTATGTTTTTAATAGGGTGCAGATGCAACTAAATTAAAATGGGACCATATAACAACTCTGGTGATCAGTCTACGAGAATTCATAAGATCAACTGACCGTAAAATCATTGCTTCAACCCTGTCAAAACTTAAACTTGAGCTGGACTTTGACAGTCATGCCATCAGCCAGATCCAAGTGGCTTTGTTTGGATTTCAAGATGCGGTAAGTAAAAGAAAGATTATTCAAAAGAATGGACTTTATGTTTAATGGCACATAATAGATACATCTTTGTCGATACCACTAAAAGAGATTTTATTAAAGCAAGAAACTTTTGTTCAAAGTTCTAAGTGGGAGCTTTCATTCCCTGACTCACATGCTGCATATTAGCTTTTTGGTGGGATTGTGTGCTTCAGGTTCTCCTCTAAAAACCCCTAGCCCTGGTATCACACCACTGGAACCTAATATACTGGGAAGAGGTTAAAGTTTCCCATAAATGTTTTATCAGACCTTAACTTTCATGTTATAATCACATCTCATGATTAGATGAGTGAGGCACTTACTCATGTCAGCATGTCAAAGAGTTCTTTGTGTTCATTTATTTAAAGAAACTTACTACAAGGATACATTTATGAGTACTGATGCAAAACAGAGATTCAAATTTTCCTAAAGCAAGCAGTCATTTTTCTAAATTACACATTAGAAATTGCCTTCTTTTCATTTGTTCAAATATTCATAATTGCTCACAATTCTGCAAAAGATCAGTATCAGATGTACTTTGCTTAGAAGAGCATAATCTTCACTTTTGCACAGTAGAACAATTGCTGCACAAATATTTGCAATCTTACATAAATGTGAAGCTTAGGCTTAGAGATTGTTTTCTGTTTAACCAGGTGAATACAGTACTCCGAAACCACAATATCAAGCCCCACTGGATGTTTGCTCTAGACAGCATAATTCGTAAGGCTGTGCAAACAGCCATTACTACATTAGTTCCAGGTAAGTCAAACAACAATTGTCTGTTGACTTTATAATCTCATATGTGATTAGAGTTCATTACTATAGTAAATTGGATAGTACTTTTTTCATTCACCTGTCTTAAGTGCTGCTTAACTCCTTCTATATATTCTCCAGCATAAAATCACCATGGCTAGAGGCAGGCACACTAGCAGCTTGCTTCACAACATATCCATTACTTTATACTCACCTGAGCCCGATCTCATTCCAACCACGCTTTGTTTGTCAGTGGGCACAGAGAGCAGAGTTTGGGAGCGAGCATGCACAAGTGCTCCCAAAGCAAGCGGCTTGATATAGGGGCACTTGGCTGGGGGGGTCGCGGAGCGCCAGCAGGGGACCTGAGAAGAGGAGAATGGGGGTCAGCAAGTATGACAATGTTTGTTATTTTAGTAAAATTTTAAAAATCAAGCATTTACAATTACTTTTTCCATGAGGGGTCTCATGCATCAAACATTGGTATTACATTCTTTGAAAGAAATAGTGTATCACAGCTCAACTCGAGGAAAAAATCTAAATGCACAATAAATGTAAATTATTTTACCTGCCAAAAGAATTGTAATTCTGTTCAAACGTGTGATCAGGCACCCTGTCATACAAGAAAGCTAGGCTTTTCCAGTGTGGTTAAGCAGTAACCTACCTCTACCCTGCTGAAATACATATATTCTGTTTTGTCTGTTGCTGAATTAGCCTAATAGGCAAGAACTCTGATAATACTAAAAGAGAAGTTGAGGGTTTTTTTTTCTTTTTAGAAACCATACTCACTTAGGTGGATGCAGCATCGGTCCCATGCTGCATCTGTCCCCGCTGGCTCAAAGACTGAGAACAGAGCAATCAAGGACCACTGATCGCACAGTTCTCATTGCTCCATGACTGTCAGTCACCACTCTCTCTGCTCTGATTCCCCCTGCACTGGCCTGTGGAGGGATTGCCTGGCTCAGGCTACCAGCAGGTTGCTGAGCCAAGTGTCGGTCCAGACATCCGTTCGGATCTTTCCCGAGCCTGGAGCGACATCAGCTGACAGCGGACTTTAGCCTCTTCTTTTTGCACTACTGTGATCCACAGGAGAAGTACAGGCGAACGAGCTTTGGCTGTACTTCTTCTTTAATAGTTATAATAGTAACGATGATAATTATACAAGTGTTAAGATAAGCAAATGTTTTATTTAGCTACAAAGAAAAGAAAGTCGCTAACAAATACAAGAACTAAATGATGTTACAGAATAGTATCATACACAGACACAGCAGCATATTCCCTGCGAGGCAAACAAGGCGTTTGCCCAGGGCAGCAATTTTCAAGGGGGCGGCATATTTGGCGGTGGTTAGCACAGAGTAGTGGGGGCTGGGGGTTGTTGATGTGGTGGTGGTGGGTGCCCAATTTTAGTATTAACGGGGGCCTGGGGGGGCTGCTGGTGGTACTGGGCGATGCTCAATTTTAGTTTTGCCTAGGGCAACAAGAACTGAATACATCATTGCATAGCCATACTAAAGACCAATCCTTTTCGGCATACCTAACACTCCTGGAGTGTTCCTTTCCTCTTATCCACATTTCTCATAGGATTCCATGATGGCTGATATACTCCAGCAAATAGTGCTGTTACACTGTGAGCAAGTACATTGACATAGGTCAATATCAGGCTACAGCTTGTATTGCTCGTGGCATTAGGCACATAAAAGCTGCATCCATTTTGTTCAGGTCTCAGACATTTTTGTCATGAGAATAGGCATAGCCCAGTGATCTTACCCCCTCTCTCCTCCTTCAATTCATGGAATTCATAGCCTTAACTTTTAACACACTTCAAAAGAGCCGGTTATCTCAACTTAGGGTCAACAGACACCAGCACCCAGGCCTTTGCCAGAGCTGTAAAGAGCTAATTGAAGTCCTGGAGGGATGTCTGTTAGTTTCTGCTGACCATACAAAATCTTCAGATTAACACTTCCCTCCGACCTATCGTAAAACGTTGACAAAATCCTTCAGTTCAGTCACCATGGTTTATAGGGCAATTAAAGCACTAGGAACACATAGAGTGCCAAAAAATGGGGATCGTAAAGCAGTCAGATTTGCATTGACCTTTGGAGACCCCCTGCCGTGCCCAACTCAATATTTCAAAACTACACACAGAATTCATAAAATCAATCAGGCTGAAGACACACCAATATTAAGTATATATTTGAATGTGGAATATCATACCAAAAAAATTGTACTCATACAGTACATGGCTAAGCTAGAGCATACAGAAGGGGAGGGGCAGTCAGATAGCTCCTGGGTGACAGGCCCATTCGAAATACTCTGTGTTTGGTATCACAAAATATAATGCCAAACAATTATCTACCTGTTTACAGCATGCAGCATGTACATAGTGGAAGATATTATTATTAGTATAAAACTGTGTGTAAGGGAGAGCCATGATCAGGGCTGATGTTAGAAACCACGGGTCCCCCATACAGCCAACCTGACAGGGCCCCCAAAGAAAACAAAGTTTACTATGCCTCAGTTGTGAATGAACACAGTGAGTGATCATTACCAATCATGCACTGTGTTCATTCAGGAAAGAATGGGGCTGGAAAATATGACATGTTACTGGACCCTACCCCACTCTCCATCCTGAAGGATCTTATTGTGTGCTTGCAGCTGTCAGTGGGAAGGGGAGGAGGGAAGCCAGTAGCACTTAAAGGGTGGGGGCACGTAGGGTGGCCTGGGCAGAAGGAAGAAATGTATGGTGCACAGGGAGGGTGATGGGTGTGGTGGGGAGGGAATTACTGGAAACGATCCCACTCTATGCAGCAGCTGAAAGTCAGCTGAGGGAGAGGAGAAGAATCCAGCTTTTAGCTGCGACAGAAAGCCAATCAGGGGAATGATTCCAGTAATTGCCCCCCTCCCCCCCGCCGACATGCTGATCACTCTCCCTGCCCACATCCACTTCACCCAGCTGCCTGGGCCCTGTACAGGAGAACTGGTGGTACTCCCTTATCCACGGCGCTGGCCACGATACACCCCCATGGCCACTCCTCAACCACCTAATTGGTCAGATAGTTTCTGACAGTACCCCATGATACCAGAGAAAAAGAGACTGATCCAAAAGTTGTCAGCTCTCATGTACCATCATCCAAGGAACATCTGTCAAGTTATGAGAGCCGATAACACCTTGCTCACCTTTTGATTGAACTCTGCTAAAACAAAGTATTTACCTTTTTTCACTTCTTTGTCTTGCTGTTGCTTGTTCTCTGTAACTTGTTACTTTGTAATATCTTTGTTTTGATAAATATTTTATTTGCAACATTTTGACCTGTTCATTATTAAACCAAATTTTGAAAAGTGTTCTCTAATTGTCTCTAAATGCGCTAATGCAAACTAAAAGAATTCCTGTCTCTTGAAGAGTGCTGCTGTATATGATAAATCTCTGAATATACCTGTCTGTGGTGACAGTGTGTGTACAGACGTTTATTTTTCGTACTTGTTCTTGCTAATATTCTGAAGGGGTGATGGGCCCAAAGCTATCTGGTGGCAGGTTAGAAGGTTAAAAGGGTTTATTGCTTAGGTAACCTTACCCAGTGACAATCACTGTCAGGCTGCTGGCACCTAGATCTTGGTGCCGTGAGCTGGAAAATCTTTTGCAGGGTGCAGCTAAGAGTGGCATTGTTACGTAAGTGACAGCGCGGTGTGAGATTGGCCAGTCTTTTGTCACGAGTTGGTGAAAAGGGCAGGGAGTTGGGCACCACATTTTGTCGCACAGCTTGCCCTTTGATCTTTCAGTGGTGGATAGCTACTCTGATGTTTTCCTCTTTAGCCCCCAAGGATTCCTTGAGGTTGTTTATATGCAAAATACAATCCACATAAACCACTGCAGAATGCTATGTGTTAAGCCTTCTCCCAGGAGATGGGATCTTATTTTATGACTTTGCATACTTTCCCCCTTTCCCTCCAAAAAAAAAAAAAAATCTGCGTTAGCATCTCCGGGCTTCATCATCTGAATACAGCTCTGATGTTGAATGTGGTCACTCTGAAAGGGTAAAATTCATGCATAGCATGTGTTCTACTGCTAGAGCTGAGAACAGGTGTTGGATCTCTGAGGCACTAACAGGTGGGCTTTACCCAGTTTTTGTGATCACTGTAGCTTATAAGACAGGAATTTGTATGTAAACGTAGTTAGTGGTAAAGAGGACTCCAGCTCCTTTACTAATTTCATACTTACCTGCCTTCAATCCAGAGAGGTATCAATCCAGCTTTTAAAATCCCAAAGAGTTCATGTGCAGAGAAGAAGCATGCTGAGAGCAGGAGAAAGCAGTGTGACAGAGATGGGCTCTTCACTCTACTTTTTCTCCTTTTAATTGTCCAATCACAGGCTGAGGTGTGTCCAGAGCAACCTATAATTGGAAAAAGTGGGTTGAATCATGCTGGTAATCAGACTGAGGACATATATAAAAGTACTGAAGTAGAAATCTATAGATTTAAGACCAATATTGAAGCAAAAGATAGTTTTGTTGTTTTATCTGTTAATTGACTACTTATCTTTATGTTGTTATTTTTGGCTAGAGTACTAGCTTTAGATGGCCAAAATATGAAAAATTACTGAATAGAAATCATACAGCTGGTAATATGTAGCAGTGAAATATTCAAAGTCTATCAATGTGTATGCCATCCTGAAAATGATCCGAACTATAATTTTAAATCCACAGAACTGAGGCCACATTTCAGCATTACCTCTGAAAGTGACCCAGCAGACCAAGATGACATAGAGGTTGAGGAGGATCACAACGAACACACCACACAAGAGCCCAGCCAAGTCCCTAGTGCAGTGAATGAGGACAATGTACATACATCAGGTGTGAGCACCCTCAGCTCCACCGTGTCTCATGACTCTCAGAATGCGCAGAGATCACTCAACATGCAACTGGGAAGACTAAAAATTGAGTCAAACAGGTAAGTAAAGTTCTTGGTTGGTGGATAAATATGTATGTCAGCTCAATGTAAAAAAAAAAGACCAATAAGCGAACAGAAGTTTTCTTTTAAATAAATAAGTAATATATCAACTCTACTTTCCAAAAAAGCTCAGTCTATAATATTGGGGCACCAGAATGACTCCCTCTCTCTATTTAGACCATAGCTGTATTTAGTAAGGTAGTACAAGGGGGTTGATATTATATACTTTGCACATAGCAACTGTTCTTCGCACCTGCCTTACTGAACATTGGACCACCCTCACAGCGAAAATGGGTTTCCTCCTTAAAACAATAAGTTCACCTTTTGACCAAAATTAATAAATGCACATTTTTCTGCAGGTAAAAAAAAGGTGCATTCATTATTTTTTGTTGCAGGAGCCTGTAAACATTTCACCAGTGGTCAGCAGATTGCTGGTGCTATCCAGGTCTCCTGCAAACCTGTCAGTATACCTTCCTTGTCTGTATGGGATGTATGGGCAAGCAGATATACTGACAGGTAAAATCAATGAACTATTACAGCGCCATGGTAATTCATTGAGAACCACAAGCTGACAGCCACTAAGAACTCTGTGAATGAATGACACAACCATGTGAGCGGAGCCTCACACTACAGCACTGTTTTAAAAAATGACAGCTTGAATGGGGAATTTCTCCCCATACTGTTGTCATGGGGGTTGGGGGAAATCGGGCAGTGGCTGCAGCAGTGAGAACATGTTACATATTCCACCCTAAAAATGGCTGGAATATGTTCCCAAAGGTGAACCTATTCTGTAAAATCAATGGTGAGAAATTGAAAACAAAGCATAGCCTTTTAACTGCTGCATATATTTCTCTGCTGTTTAGGCTTCTAGAGGAACTGTTACAGAAGGAAAAAGATTTTCAGGCTCTTCTTCGGCAGGCTATTGAAGAGAAAGATCAAGAGATCAGACGTCTTCAGCACAGATCCCAGCCAATAAGTAAGTAAAAGGTTACTTAGATCTCTTAAAATGTTTTACTATTATAAATGTTGTGTATCATGCAAGAGGTGGTACCAAACAATGTACTATATATATATATATATAAAAAATATATATATCTGGGGACGTGGCTTGGGTTTTATCCAAGATGACAGAACACTGTTGTTAAGATCTGTAATGTATCAAACAAAACTCCACGAGTTTTATTTGAGGGTTACAGACCTTTTATCCAATGTTAAATGATTTCCCATTTCACTTATTTTCTCAGTATAGGTACTCTTAAATGGACTACCTTTTTTATACCCCAAATTGGTCTTTCAGAACTCATGGCACCATGGTCTTACATGAAATATTAACTGCATTGTCTGTTTTTATAAAATGTAAATGTGTAGTACTTTTTTGAGTTTTAAATGGTGGCCATGTGACTGCACAGCCTTCCATTTGGTCCCTTTTCTGTATACTGGGAGGTTGGGGGGGGGGTGTCTGTTTACCAAAGAGGTGGGCATTTTATGATATGATACACAGCAAGGAGGAACATTGCCTGTCTGTGTACACTGTGTTTCACAAGGATGATGCAATTTGCAGCTGCTGTTTTGACAGCAAGGCTACAGCTGGGAGCTGCTGTCAATCAAAACAGCAGTGCTGTCCAGGTGGGGCATGGCAACCAAATTGATTACAGGAGATACAGGTATGATAAGTGTTGACACAGTGCCTTGTATGTCTATAAAGAAAGGGAGATGCAATATGTACTTGGTGTGGACAGAATGAAAAGGACAGAAGGGAGCTGGAAGGCTCATCAGGTATATGTAATGTATTGTAGAAATATACTTAAAATAACAAAATAGACACATTAATGAGAAAATATTTTTGGGGTTACATACACTTTATTCTAGTAGTGGATTATGTCATATCTTTTCCAACAGAGTGTTTGCACATAAATTACACTGTGCCCTGCTTTCTTTATATTGTTTAGGACGCACATAAATGTATGATCTTAATATAATTATTTCATCAAACTATTCTTGATCATGATTTTTTTAATATATATTTTTGTTTAGATATTCCTGGGATTTCAGTTTCCCACACAAGACCATCTAATACAAGTAATGAAGATCTTGAACTTATTTACTGGTTGCAGCAGCATCATGTGGATGAGGATACAATAAACAAGGTATTAAAAATGCCTAAAAAAAAAACCCAACATTTTTGACTTTTTGCTATAAAACATGTCCAATAAAAAAATTTAAAAAATACAATTTCTTCATAAATTTAGGCCAAAATGTATTCTGCTACATTTCTGTGCTAAAAAAAATCCCAAAAAGTGTAAATTAATGGGTTTACGTGAAAGTTATAGCGTCTGCAATTGGCTGCATATATACTGTAATTTTTATTTATTTTATACTAGTAATGGCAGCGATCAGTGACTTATAGCGGAACTGTGGTGGGCATTCTGACACTGGGGGGGGAACTGACTAACTACCACTGACATCCCCAGTGACACTAATACAGTGATCAGTACTAATAAAAAGCATTGACACTGTACTAATGACACTGGGCAGGAAGGGGTTCACATCTGGGGCGATCAAAGGGTTAACACTGCGCTGTGTGTGCTTTACATTGTGTGCTGTGTGCTGCTTTACTTGGGAGACATGCTGCTTTGTATCTCTCTCTGCTGTGCAGAGAGATACAAAGCAGCATGTCCATGCTGACAGTAGAGAGACCTGTGTTGTTTATACACAGGTCTCTCCCCTGTCAGCTTTGCCGATGATCACCGAGTCCTGGCCAGGTGATTGACATCCCCGGCAGACAATAGCAAGCGCCCCCTACCCAGAAATGCAAATCACAAGTGTGTGTGTATAAATATATATATATATATATATATATATATATATATATATATATATATATATATATATATATACACACACACATACACACACGTGATAGTGCGCAGCTGTGCTGCCCTGTAGCAGTACATCTGCTATAGGGTGGCAGGCAAGCGGTTAATCTTCCTGGTTACGTGATACTTAGTAATATAACAAAAATGGAGTCTGAAGTTCCACACCAATGCTAAGAGGTTAAGATACAGCTTTATTCCAAAAAAAGGTCAGGGACAATCCAAAGAGTGGCCAACATGTTTTGAGGGTCCAAAATGCCCCTTTCAGCACGGCTTGATTAAAAGAAAGTGACCGTATTAGAAGTTTTCTGGACCTTTAGTGTTCTTTCTTCCAGTGTGATTACAAGTACAGGCAGTCCCTGGGTTATGAACAAGATAGTTTCTGCAGCTTTGTCCTTAAGTTGAATTTGTATGTAAGTTGGAACCGGTAACTCAAGCCAAAAAAATATTTTTACATTTTGGATAGCATAGGGAAAGGTTAACTTGCCAGTGATGAGGGATTGCTGGCGGGTCATCTAGACAGTAGGTGGCAGCATGCAGTGAGCAGTAAGATGGCCACCAAGCGGTTTCTGGGACTGGTGTGGTGTCACGCTGCCTCTGTTCTTAAGTACGAGTCGTATGTAAGTCATAAGTTTGTAACTCGGGGACTGCCATTACAGGCCTATACTACAAGCCAAGGAGACCATGGCGGTCTTCTGGAGTGTAGAAGCCGCCCTGCCTGGAAAGTAGATTATTTACATGAACATCAATACTTCAAGATAGTGATACAAATAGGATATGAAAATAAAATGAAAATAAAAAAGGTGCAGCGCTAAAATAGTCTAAATAAAAATCAAATAAGACGTGCATATAAATAAATAGATAATGATGCAAAAAATGAAGCAGCAATAGAAAATAGCAGCAATACTAAGAAATGGACACAGTGAGGCGCTCTGATCAGCACTAGTAATCTAATAAATGTGTAAGTAAATAAATGATTCATTATTAATATAGCAATACTATATAATATAGCCGATTCCTCTACTCCTAGGCTAAATGACCATTAGACTTTTGCAGTGTGAGGGCTTCACACTGCAAGGGTTTTTTTTTAATTTTGGAGTGCAGCTTTAACTCACAAAATACATACACATATTTGCAAATCTATGCAACCACTGTTTCTACATTAGAATTATACTAAATAGATCATCATTGTAAGTGTCAGGGTGTTAATACCATTTACTTTGTGTTGTGCACCTGGATAATGCTCTTCCCATTCTGCACCACCCTTGATAGTATTAAAAGTTGATGATTTGCTGGACTTGTATTGGAAATATGTAGCTTAGCAAATTTATTTTAACATTGCAGCATTATAAAAGAGTAGTATGAAAAATCTAGCAATTATTTGAGATCATCTAATCTTCTGAATTTATACTGTATTATGCTTTATTATTTTGTAATGCTTTCCTATAACAGTATGCTACTCATACTTTCCAATTTGCTTTAGTTTTTGGCAGAAGATTATCGGTTGGAGGATATCCAGTGGCATGTTACAAGAGATGACTTAAAGTCTATGGATCTCAGGTAGGTTACCAACATTAGTGCCTATTTACAAATAGTATCATAGAACCTTATAGAAGTATATCGTGGTTCCAGTATCTCCAGGTGATGTAAGCCAGTTTGGATTATATTTCTTTTCATAAAGGATTAAAAAGAGAAGACTTGTTTTCCCTGTTTTTGCTTGTTTTTGTACTCTGGATAAGTAGACAATGGGGGAGCTTTATGAAAACTGGAGTGTGCAAAATCTGGTACAGCTTTGCATAGAAACCAATCAGCTTTCAGGTTTTATTGTCAGAGCTTAATTAACCTCTTGCCGACCGCGCATAGTCGAATGACGGCTTCACCGCGGCCGGCCCGTTCTGGGTGGACGTCATATGACGTCCTACCAGAACGCGCTCTCCTGCGCGCCCCAGGGGGCGCGCACCCGGCGATCTCCGTGATCACTGTGTCCTATGGACACAGCTGATCACGTGATGTGGTAAAAGGCCAATCACAGCGGCCTTTTACCACGTGATCAGCGGTGTCCAATGACACGCTGATCACAGGGAAATGCAAGTGCCGGTTCTTGGCTGCACTTTCCTCACGCTGTCAGATCGTGAGGAAAGTACTGCCGAGAACCGGCAGTTGTCAGAGCGGGGATCAGCACCGATCATCAGGGCACTGATGATCAGTGCCCTGATGATCGGTGCCCAGCAGTGACACCCGCAAGTTCCGCCCAGCAGTGCGCCCACTAGCTCCGCCCACCCATGCCCAGCAGTGCCCCCACCTATGCCCAGCAGTGCCCCCACCTGTGCCCAGCAGTGCACCCACCTGTGCCACTCTGCAGTGCCACCTACCTGTGCCCAGAAGTGCCACCTACATGTGCCCACCAGTGCCACCCACCTGTGCCCACCAGTGCCACCCACCTGTGCCCACCAGTGCCACCCACCTGTGCCCACCCACCAGTGCTGCCCACCAGTGCCACCCACCAGTGCAGCCCAGCAGTGCTGCCAGTCAGTGCCACCAGTCAGTGCCCAGGGGTTGTGCCAGTCAGTGCCCAGCAGTGATGCCAGTCAGTGCCGTCTATCAGTACCCATAATCAGTGTCACCTATCAGTGCCGCATATCAGTGCCGCCTATCCGTGACCCCTAATTAGTGCTGTCTATCAGTGCCGCCTATCCGTGCCACCTCATTAGTACTGCCTATCTGTGCCCTTTAGTGCTGCCTATCAGTGCCCATCAGTGCCACCTATCAATGCCCATCAGTGCTGCCTCATCAACGCACATCAGTGAAGGAGAAAAAATACCTGTTTGAAAAATTTTATAAAAGAAACAAATAAACTTTTTTTTTTTTTTCAAATTTTTTGCACTTTTTTTATTTATAGCGCAAAAAGTAAAGCGCCCAGTGGCGATTAAATACCACCAAAAGAAAGCTCTATTTGTGAGAAAAAAATGATCAAAATTTCATATGGGTACAATGTTGCATGACCGCGCAATTGTCAATCAAAGTGCGGCTGCGGCAGCGCTGAAAGCTGAAAATTGGCCTGGTAAGGAAGGGGGTATAAGTGCCTGGTAGGCAAATGGTTAAACAGTCTGAAGTTAAAGCTGACTGGCTACCATGCACAGCTGCATCAGATTATGAGTGCTCTGGTTTTAGTAAATCTCCCCCAATGATTAATGAAGCCAAATTGTATAGGCTTCATAGCTTTTCTAAGCTGAAAAAAAATATATCATTTTAAAGTGGTAGTAAAGTCCCGTTTGTTTGTTTATTTATACCTACAGGTAAACCTATAATAAGTCTTACCTGTAGGTACAGTAAATATCTCCCAAACATGCACCGTTTAAGAGAGGTTTACTTTAGCAGTGCTGGCGATGTCACCGGTACATGCACACTGCACTCTAAATGGATAGTGTGCTCTCTATTGAGAGAGCTGTTCCCTGTCGCGGAGACTTCCACATGCATGTGCAGGAGTGATGTCATCACGGCTTGGCCAGTCAAACGGTCACAGCCTGTGAACGTGGAAGGAAGACTAGGTGAAGATGGGAGCCATGACAGCGTTCTGCTGAAAGGCTTCGTTTTTAGGCAAGTCTCTCATAATGTGCAAGTATGCGGTTTACTACCGCTTTAAAATGTGTGTGTGACTAAGAGCCACAACAAGAAGTAAGGACCTCTGATAGTTGGTTCATGGCTCCAATTTGACACCGGTCTGTGATACTTTTAAGATCATTCAGAACTAATTAACAGGTGTATTTACCTTTAAAGTTGATTTTGCTATCCCATAGAAGTGAACAAAAGCCCATGGACACAATCCCGGACACAGATAAGAAAATCTACCTTCACTAATCAGTAGATACACACATACAGAGGTCTACTTATAAATGTTTTTATTTGTAAAAACATTTATAAATAGACCTTTATGTTTTTACAAATAAAAACGATTTTAAATAAACTTCTACTGTATATGCATGTATCTACTGATTAGTGAAGATAGAGTTTCTTATCTGCAAAAGCAATGTTCACACAAGATTTACACATTTTATTATTTTGTGTCATTGGAAAAAATGAGCGAATCCTGGGTGAAAACTGTGTGAATCTTGTTTGAAAACATTTAGAAATCGACCCCTTTAAGTTTTTGTACAGTTTTTCTGCAAATTTGTAGCCATGTTTATAATCTGAGAACAATGTTACAACATTACAATGGTGGTCAGTGTACTGCCCTTGTACTTTGTGGGAGGGGGGGAAGAGTCAAGAATGCTTCTTACATTAGTTCTTCCTACATTACAGACAGCTAACATGATCATTGGTGTCAGTGGTTACTTACCTGAGAAACCAGAGGAGATGCTCCACTGGTTCCATGTTGCTGCCTCTGCAGAGTGGTGTTGCTGCCAAACGCTATTAGGCAAGAGATCTATCCACTACTGCTCAAATAATCCCTAACAACTTCTGGAAGAACCCTAGTTGAGAATGCCTGAGCTACAGTATATCGGGACAGGGCACTGGAGTGGGAGGACAGAAATCAGCATTTGTATCTGGAGAAAAGGGTATTTTAAGGCATTTCCAAGCATAAATCTGTTACAATTCATACAATATTGGGTTAAAGAACTATAAGGTGATAAAAAGGTGTGGACATCAGATGAGTTTTAAAGTAAACCTTTGCAAAGTTTAACATGGGGACTGGCGTTTTTGAAAAAATGTTAACTGTCTGATTGTTATGGTGACCATCTGGCTTCAATTTTTCCTGATTCAGTGACACAGAACAAGTAGGCAAATAAGGAAAGGCAGAAAACTGGATCACTGGCTCCAAGTATTAGGTCTTATTCAGAATGATAAAATGTATTATTACATGCTTTTTCATGTGTTAATGTGTACATGTGCCTCTGGGAGCTATTTAGAATGAATGGCAGTGCACACCACAGCTTGCCTATACAGTGGGCAAAATAATTATTTGATCCCCTGCAGATTTTTTAAGTTTTCCCACTTACAGAGAAATGGAGGGTCACTAATTTTTATAATAGTTGTATCTTAAATGATAGAGACAGAATATCAACCAAAAATCCAGTAAAAAACACACGATACAAATGTTAGAAATTGAGTTGCAGTTCAGTGAGTAAAATAAGTATTTGATCCCCTGCCAACCAACAATAATTCTGACTTTCACAGACTGGCTATGTGCTCATGTGGTACACAGATTAGTCCTGTCAATTTAGGAAGGTGCTCCTAATGACAACTTATGTGTATAAAAGACACCTGTCCACAGAATCTTTCTTCCATTCAAACCTCACCATCATGGGCAAGGAGCTGTCAAAGGACGTCAGGGACAAGATTGTAGACCTGCATGAGGCTGAAATGGGCTAAAAACCTATTAGCAAGAAGCTTGGTGAGAGGGAGACAACTATTGGAGCATTTATTCGCAAATGAAAGAAATACAAAATAACCATCAGTCGCCCTTGGTCTGGAGCTCAATGCAAGATTTTGCCTCATGGGGTAAGGATGATCATGAGAAAAGTGAGGGATCAGCCCAGAACTACACAGGAGGAGCTTGTGAATGATTTCAAGGATGTTGGGACCACAGTCACTAAACAAACCACTGGTAACACAATACTTCGCTATGAATTGAAATCCTGCAGCGCCTGCAAGGTCCCCCTCCTTAAGAAGGCACATGTACAGGTCCATCTGAAGTTTACCGATGAACAACTAAATGATTCAGAGAAGGACTGGGAGAAAGTGCTGTGGTCAGATGAGACCACAATTGAGCTGTTTGGCATTAACGCGACTCACCGTGTTTGGAGGAAGAAAAATGCTGACTATAACTCTAAGAAGACATCCCTACAGTCAAGCATGGAGGTGGAAATATTATGCTTTGGGACTATTTCTCTGCTAAAGGTACAGGCTAACTTTGCTGCCTTGAGGGGTCAATGGGCAGGGCCATGTATTGTAAAATCCTGGATGAGAACCTTCTTCCCTCAGCCAGGGGATTGAACATGGGTCCTGGATGGGTGTTCCTGCATGACAATGACCCAAAACATACCACCAAGGCAACAAAGGAGTGGCTCAAGAAGAAGCACATTAAGGTAATAGAGTGGCCTAGCCAGTCTCCAGACCTTAATCCTATAGAAAATGTATGGAGGGAGCTGAAACATTTGAGTTGCCAAGCAACCGCCAAGAAACCCTGAGGATTTAGAGAAGATCTGTAAAGAAGACCAAAATCCCTCCTGAGATGTGTGCAAACCTGGTAAATCGACCACAAGAAATGTCTTACCTGTGCTTGCCAAGAAGGGTTTCTTCACCAGGTACTAAGTCATGTTTTGCCTGGGGATCAAATACTTATTTTACTAACTGAACTGCAACTCAATTTATAACATTTGTATCATGTGTTTTTTCTGGTTTTGTGGTCGATATTATGTCTTTTATCATTTAAAATGCACCTATGAAAAAAATGATAGACCTTTCATTTCTTTAGAAGTGGGCAAACTTACAAAATTTGCAGGTGATAAAATAATTATTTTCCCCACTGTACTTGTGCATTAATGTGTGTTACTGCAGTGCATTATTTAACTTCAGAGGGTCAGCCTGACAGCTAGCATTTTCAGAGTGAGAAGTCATCAATGGCATGGAGTTATGCCTTAAAATCCACTGTATATTTTCCACAAAGTAACATGTTTTTTTTTTTTTTTTTTTTTCATTACAGGGGAGGAACCTTGTGTGCAATCTGGAAGGCCATTACTGATCTCAGAGAAAAGCAGTCTTCTTGACAAATCATTCTGTATAACTATAAGTCCTGCCAGGTTTCCTGGTAGAGCCACTGCTGCACTTTATCTCTGTTTTTGTTTACTAATGTGAAGTCATCACCTAACCCTAAAAAGTCTGTTCCCCTGAATAACATTCTAAAATATCTAGCAATATATTCTGTACAGTAACACCTACTATTTTATGTACAATTCTTCAGTTAACTTTTAGTTATTCTAATTCCCTAATTTGTTGCTGCAGGTAGGGCCAAACAGTCTTTTTTCATGTAGATACTGTAAGATGTGAGTTTGCTGATGATCTGTTGACTTAAACGCATAAAAAGTACTAATGATTTTGTGTACAATTCTGTATATTTGATGTGAGTGGGTAACATAAGTCATTGGAAATCACTTTTTATCATTTACTGTATTTTAGATTATGTTTGCTATATTTCTTTTATTACCAGAGTCGCTGTTATTCTTATGTTTTGGGGTGTTGATTTTTGTGTCTTGTTTAAATTCCTATTTGTTTTGCACTCAAACAAATATCAAACTGTAACAGTTCAAGATTCTGTATGTGAAGTGTACCAAGGCTTGTTTTAAAGCTATTGTGATATTTAGCCTGACATTAAATTCCTGAGAAAAGTGTTAATTTTTAAGACATTGTATAGTGTGTTGTGAATATATATTTCTTCATGACTAAAAAAATAACATTTTCAGTATTTTAACATTTTCTTTTTGGTTAAATAAATATGAATTATTGCATAATAATATTTCTTATTTACCACTAGTGTGCTAGAGCAGCAAATCTCAACTGGGGTGACGTGACACCCCAGGGTGCCGCCTGAGGTCCTCAGGGGTGCCGTGACATTGACCTTGAAAAAGCTTTGAGATCCAATCGAATTCCCACTCTGCCAAATATCACAACAGCAAGAGCTTGGTCGGCGCAGTGCAAAGCAGTGGCAGGGGGAGGCAGCTTTCGGAATCCTAAGCTCTCCTCCTCCCCTACAGGACAGTACCCGGCCAGCATCGCCCACAGCTGTGTGGATTCGAATACAAGAACGTTCTGCCCCGAGACTCTGGTGAGTGGAAAGCAGTGCACAGAGGGGATCAAAAAGGAGGGTGGAGGTTAGCTTACAGCACTTATCAAAGAGAGTGGAGTACATAGGTGTGCTAATGGCATTTTGGGGTGAGGAGCTGAGCAGAGAGGGGAGCATGGAGTTCAGCAGAGAGGGGGATGTGGAGGTGAGGATAGAGGGGTTTGGGGTGTGAAGGTGAGCAGAGAGGGGAGCATGAAGCTGAGCAGAGAGGGGGATGTGGAGATCAGCAGATAGGGGTTTAGGGTCTGAAGGTGAACAGAGAGGGGAGTGTGAAGCTGAGCAGAGAGTGGGATGTGGAGGTGAGTAGAGATGGGTTTGGGGTGTGGAGATGAGCAGAGAGGGGGGTTTGGAGGGGAGCAGAGAGGGGTTTGGGGTGTGGAGATGAGCAGAGAGGGGGGTTTGGAGGGGAGCAGAGAGGGGTTTTGTGGTGTGGAGGTGAGCAGAGAGGGCTTGGGGGTGTGGAGGTGAGAAAAGAGGGGGTTTTGGGGTGTGGAGGTGAGCAGAGGGGGGGTTGGGGTACAGAGGCGAGCAGAGAGGGAGATGTGGAGGTAAGAAGAGAGGGGGTTTTGGGGTGTGGAAGTGAACAGAGAGGGGGATTAGTGTACAGAGCTGAGCAGAGATGGAGTTTTTGGATATGGAGGTGAGCAGAAAGGGAGGGTTTGGGGAGAAGAGAGTGGGGGGCTGCAGTGCAGAGGTGAGCAGAAGCATTCTGGGGTGCAGAGATTAACAGGGGGATTGGGGTCCAAAGGTGGGCAAAGTGGGATTGGGGTGCAGAGGTTAGCAGAGAGGGGAACGGGCTGCAAATCACACTGGAGTGCATGCACTACTTTTAAAAAAAACCACATGGTACTGTGGTACAATGCAATCTGGTGCCTTCAAACACACTGCATTTGCAATCTGTGTTTGGGGTGCTGTTAACAATGCATTGGCACCTGCATACAAGTCACAAGCTCAATCACCTGCAATCATCTGCAGTGCTCAAAATGCACACAAAGCTTGCCTTTCCCACTCTGCGTTCTGGTATGGACTGACCCTAGTCCCTAAACATTTTTTTTTTTTTTTATAAATCACACCACACCAAAAACGCACTGCATGAGGTACCATTAAGAATTAACCACATCCTTGTGCATTTGCTAAAGAGCAACGCATTTTTGTGTGCGTTGGGAATGCATGCTAGTTTGCATGATTCCCCGACATGCAGTAGTGTGAACCAAGCCTTAACTGGGGTGCCTATTATTATTATTATACATTATTCATAAAGCGCCAACAGTTCGCTCAGCGCTGTACATTACAAAGGGGGACAGAACATGTGACAGAACAATAACAATACAATGCAAAACATGAGGGGTTCGAGGGCCCTGCTCTTTCGAGCTTACAATCTAGGAGAGAAGTAAAATAATTTTTAGTGGCGCACACTGGTAAAAGGTGTTATTATTATTATACAGGATTTATATAGCGCCGATAGTTTGCTCAGTGCTTTACAATATAAAGGATGACAATACAGCAACGATACAGTTCAATAAAAGAGGGTTAGGAGGGCCCTGCTCCTTGGAGCTTACAATCTAAGAGGGAGGTGCTGGTGGTAGAAAAGGTAATAACTGTGGGGGATGAAATGATATGCTAGCTGAAGGCAGGATAGGCTTCCCTGAAGAGATAGGTTTTCAGAGATCGCCTAAAAGTGGGCAGAGTAGGCGTTAGATTGATTGGGGTAGAGAGTTCCAGAGGATGGGGGAGGCTCTGGAGAAGTCCTGGAAATGCGCATGGGAGGAGGAGACTAGAGAGCAGGAGGTCAATGGGAGGAGCAGAGAAGACGGTTTGGGTGATATTTGGAGACAAGATTGGTGATGTAATTTGAGGCAGAGTTATAAATGGCTTTATATGTTAATGTTTTGAATTTTATTAGTTGGGCAATGGGCAGCCCAGAGGCTGCTGACTAGGGATGAGCTGAAAAACCTTCGCTGTTCAGATGTTTGTCTGAATGCCGAATGTTAAGGGCATTTAGCTTCCTGCTGTCAGCAGTTGCTAAAGAAGTAGCTGTCCATTCACCTACAGGGCCGGGAATCCCTGGCCACGTAAGCAATGCGGATGGCATCATTGCCTGAATATGGAACAATAACTTTGACCAAATAAGGCCCTGGTCATATTTGGGCAATGACGTTACCGCTATACCCGTCCTTTCCTTTACACTGTTGACAACAGTGCAGGGAACTGTCATTCAGCAAGTGGCGTTGTTGCATTAAGGTCGTTTATTTTTTTCCTTTAAGCAGGCATCAGGCATTGTGATTGACCTAGATCTATATTGTGGGATTTTTTTTGGGAGTTGGGGGTAAACCGGTGTCAGTTTTCGCTCAGTGCATGGGGGTGGGTAGGCATCAGTCTTGGGTGTCCGTAGTTTGGGGGATGGATGTCAGTTTGCAGTAAGAGTAGCTTGGTGGTATGGTTGGCTGGTTTTCCAATACTGAGTATCTAGGGTGGTGTAAGTATGCAATTGGGACCTCTTACATCACTCGCCACATACTCGTGTGTCAATATACTTAGAAAGTATTGAGGGCAGAAGATCATAATGATAGCTAGCAATTAATTAACCCTGCATCTGCCAGGTCATCTTCACTATATAATGAGTTGGCCTGCTCGCTACTTGAACATGATATTGCACAGGTAAGAGAAAGGGACCTTTTATCCTCCCTACCCTTTTTTGGCAGCCTGCACTCTCCAGTGTGTGTTGTTTTTTTTGTTTTTTTGTTTTTTTTTAATTAAAAATTTTACAAACTGTTTAATTCTAGCACTAGTGGGCATCTACAGTAATTTATAGAAGGAGGATCCCCCTGTAAGGTGGTAATGTGTGCATTACAGTGATCATTACCACAAAGCATGTGAGCTCACGATAGGTGCATCAATGTGAAGTGGCAGCATTCCTAATGGTACCCCAGTGTATCTTTCAAGAGACATACATTACAGTGTGCATTTTACATTGCAGTGCGCTGCCAAAAAAATAGTGCCTAAAACACCCTGGAATTGTTACTGGGTATGCACATCCTTTGTCAGTTTAAGTTGGGGTGCCATTTAAATGAAAGGGGAGGATACCAAATTCAATGGCAAATGTTAGGTAGGAGTTACCAAATATAATGGCCCATGTTAGGGAGGGGATACCAGATCAAAAAGGGATACCAGATTTCATGGCCCATGACTTTTGAGGGTATACTAGATTTCATAAGCCTTTTTTTTAAGGGGACTACATGTTGAACATTGCCTGTGACATTTGGTATCCGCTCACTAACACGGCCTGTGAAATCTGGTATTCCTATGAAATTTGGCATCCCTTCACCAACATAGCCTGTGAAATCTGGTATCCCCTCATTAGCACAGCCTGTAACAGGCACATAGATTGGTCAAAAGCACAGACAACTGTGGTGTGGCAACTTTTGGAATTCTAAAGGGTGTCTACCACATACCTTATGAATTCCCGCCAGTAATTTTTTCTTTTACTGATACTCCTAACCCATAGCTCTCAACTAGACCACGTTTGGAAGGACTGTCCCTCTTCTGGAACCAATTACCTTTCCTCCCTTTCCTACTCAGCTGTCCCCGGTTTGTGGTATAAGATATAAATGGAGAGGAGTGCAGGGCCCTTTAATAGGGTCCCACCCAGATGGCTGCTGGGCAACATTCGCTATCACTAATGCTTATTAAATTCTGGGCTTTTAGATGGATGGAGTTTGTTGATTATGCATTTGAAGAAAGTTAAAATTACACTAAACTATATCCTTGTTTTTCAAAAATATTCTATACAAATCCAATACTTAATATCCCTGGAATCTATTTTTCATGAAATGGTTTCTTTCCATGTATTTCTGCCTCCTTGTAACATCCTCTGTTAATTCCTGAACGTCTCTTTGTAACCAGCAGTGCACGTTAGTTGGGGTCATGTTCTATGCACACTAACACCATATCCCACAATCCATAGTCCTAGTCCATTTTGGGAGTGAAAAAGAGAGGGTGGCTATGTTCCTACTTACAGTGGGACCATGGAGAAAAGCATAGCCACCCTCTAAAAGGACATTGGATCACAGCATTTGAAGATATAGAGGAGGCTTACAATAATAAAAGATATACGTTTTGGAGTTAGGAAATAGGAATACATAGTTGAAAAGAATATATTTTTTTCCCTATCTCTGACCACAACCTCATTACGTTCTCCGTGTCCCCATCCTATAACGCCTCCTCCCCCAAACGTCAAACCATCACCAGCCGTAACCTCCGCAACCTGAACCCGGCCCATCTCCACCCGGCAGCTTACAGTCTGTATGACAGTATCCTTCCACTGTCATGCCCTGATCTGGCCACTACTGCGTACAACGACTCACTGTCAGCTGCCTTAGACTCCTTAGCACCCCTAACCACACGTAACATCAGACCCCGACCGCTTCAACCCTGGCAGAACGACCACACTAAAAATCTTAAACGATGCAGTCGTGCGCTGGAGCGATTATGGCGCAAAACCAGATCGCCTCAAGCGTTCTCCCTCTAAAAATCCGCCTTCCTCACCTACACCTCCTCCCTCCATGCCACCAAACAAGCCTATTTCGTAACCCTCATCAACACCCTCTCCACCTGTCCTCGCCGGCTCTTCTCCACTTTCAACTCCCTACTCTTCCCCCCCCCCCCACCCAGTACCTCACTCACCGCCCACGAGATTGCCAATCACTTCCAAAATAAGATCGTCGCAATCCGTAAGGACATCGCCAATGCTCAACCTACCTCCCCACCTAGCCAGCCTCCCACCATCTCTCCCCTCCTCTGACCTCGCAACCGCCCTACCCCCCACCACACCTAACGTCCCGCACACTATAACCTCCCCAACACTCCACTCCTTCAGCCTTGCTACCACTGAGGAGGTCACTAAGGTCTTCTCAGAAGCCCGCCTCACCACTTGCCCCCTTGACCCTGTCCCCACACAACTCCTACGGTCACCCTCCTCCTCCATCCTACACTCCCTCACCCACATCTTCAATCTCTCCCACTCTATTGGCGCATTCCCCTCCCCCCTAAAGCACACGCACATCACCCCCATACTCAAAAAACCCTCCCTGGACCCCACCGACCTGAACAACCTTAGACCCATCTCCCTGCTGCCATTTACTTCCAAGCTCCTTGAGCGCTTAGTCTACAATCGCCTATACGCCCACCTCACTGACAACAACATCCTCGATCCACTACAGTCTGACTTCCGTCCCCTACACTCCACCGAAACCACCCTACTCAAAATCACTAATGACCTGCTAACCGCCAAAGCTAATGGCCACTACTCAGTCCTCTTACTCCTCGACCTTTCCGCGGCCTTCGACACAGTTGACCACCCCCTCCTCCTTAACAAACTACACTCCCTCGGCATCAGAGACTCCGCTCTCTCCTGGCTCTCCTCCTATCTATCCCAATGCTCCTTCAGCGTTACCTATAACGCTACCACCTCCCCCTCTCTGTTGGGGTCCCCCAAGGCTCTGTCATCGGGCACCATCTTCTCCATCTACACCTCCTCCCTCGGCAAACTGATACACTCCCACGGCTTCAACTATCACCTCTATGCCGATGACACGCAAATTTACCTCTCCACCCCTCGCCTCACCCCTTCAGTCTCTGCCCGTATCACCCACCTACTGAACGACATATCAGATTGGATGTCGCTCCATTTCCTCGAATTGAACCTTTCCAAAACCGAGCTCCTGATTTTCCCCCCAGCCCGTGCCCCCCCCCACTCTCTCCATCACGACCAACAACTCCACCATCAGTCCCACCCCATAAGCCAAAGTCCTAGGTGTCACTCTAGACTCAAACCTGTCCTTCCAACCCCATGTCCAATCGTTGGCAAACTCATGCAGGCTCATCCTCCGCAACATCTCCAAAATACGTACATTCCTAACCCCAGACACTACTAAACAACTTATTCACTCCCTCATTATCTCACGTCTGGACTACTGCAACTCCCTTCTCACCGGCCTACCTCATCACAGACTATCCCCTCTTCAGTCTATCCTGAACTCAGCGGCCAGACTCATCCACCTTACCAACCGCTCCTCTTCTGCCAGCCCCCTCTGTCATTCCCTCCAATGGCTCCCGATTGCCCAACGCATTAAATTCAAACTACTAACACAGACATACAAAGCCATTCATAACACTGCCCCAAACTACCTCAGCGACCTGATACCCAAATACCACCCAACCCGTAATCTTCGCTCCTCACAAGACCTCCTACTTTCTAGCTCCCTGGTCTCCACCTCCCACGCCCGTCTGCAGGACTTCTCCAGGACTTCCCCCATCCTCTGGAACTCACTACCCCAATCCATCAGACTGTCACCTTCCCTCCTCACCTTTAGGCACACCCTGAAAACCCATCTCTTCAGGGAAGCCTACCCCACCCTCACCTAACAGCTGATCTCCTCCACTCCTCCTACCACTCCATCTCCCACAGCCACTTCCTCCTGTACCACTATCCCCTCCTTCTTAGATTGTAAGCTTGAAAGAGCAGGGTCCTTGAATCCCTTGTGTTTTGTTTGGTTACTGTATTGTCTCATGTACTGTCCCCCACTATAATGTACAGCGCTGAGCAAACCTTTTAGCGCTATATAAATACTGTATAATAACAATAATATTTTTTAAACCAGAGTTTAGTGTCGCACATCAGTAGCCATCATGTGAGTACTTAGAGTACTGGTCTTTGCTCTCCCAATGGGCAGAGCATCAGGACTGCACCCAGGTGAAGATGGTAGGGAAGGAGGATGATTGCTCCTTCAATGGGTAAAGGATGTTGGTTGAAATAAAATGTAATTGGGAAAACCGAGTCCCTCCATTTGGAGCAGTTGCTTTGAAAAATACTACAGACTGTGAAGAAACATACCTTTGTCAGATGTTGGACTTTGTGAACTTTATTTATACAGTAAAAAATGAATCTTGTTTTTAAGAATGCCAATCCTGTCTGGATAATTGTTTATTATTTGAGAGAGTTCTCTTCATAAAGGAGGGAAAAGGGCAGACACTAACAGAGAGTGTTGGTCTCTGAAGTGGCCCTGTCTTTGTCTCTGCCAGACTAGTAGCTTCCCAGACTTCCCACGGGACGATGGCGTGGGTGGTGATTTGAGACTTCAGGTCCCTGTGAAGAGAACTTACTACAAAACTGCTGTGAAGACCTGGTGTTAAAGCTCCCTCCAGTGGCCTGTGTGAAATAGGGAGCCTGTGTTCAGGTTACAGATCTTGGACTTATCTTTCCACAGCAGAGTGTGCTTTAAGTGTAATAGGCTTCCATGGATCAGCACCACAAACGCAAGCATTGTATTTTTAATGCGTTTTTGATCCAATTTGTTTTTTCCTTACTAGGAAAGTATCACAGTTCTATTCATCTAGTGCACCTTTGATGCAACTTTACACTCTCTGGCACTCAAATAGCATCAAAGTCACAGCAAAGTAGTACAAGAACCTTTATGTGTCCAAAGTCGCATGTTAGGGTTAAGGGCTAGGGTTAGAGTTTGTGTTAGTGGCAAATGTTAGGGTTAGCCGTAATTCTGAGGGTTAGCCGTAATTTTGAGGGTTAGCAGTAATTCTTAGGGTTAGAACCCTAATGGTTATCGCTAACCCTAGCCCTTAACCCTAACATCTAACCCTAGCCCTTAACCCTAACGCTAACATCTAACCCTAGCCCTTAACCCTAACGCTAACATCTAACCCTAGCCCTTAACCCTAACGCTAACATCTAACCCTAGCCCTTAACCCTAACATCTAACCCTAGCCCTTAACCCTAACATCTAACCCTAGCCCTTAACCCTAACATCTAACCCTAGCCATTAACCCTAACATCTAACCCTAGCTCTTAACCCTAACTCTAACATCTAACCCTAGCTATTAACTCTAACATCTAGCCCTTAACCCTAACATCTAACCCTAGCTCTTAACCCTAACATGCGACTTTGGACACATAAAGGTTCCTGTACTTCTTTGATGCTACTTGAGTGCCAAAGAGTGTAAAGTCGCACTACAGGAACAGAACTGCCATGCTTTCCTATTAACTATAAAAACCTGCAAAATGCATCAAAAACGCATGAGAAAAAATCCAAAACACACTGCAAAACATGCCAGAAAAATGCATCAACTGCAATCTGCATAGATGTGAACCTAGCCTTCCACAGCTTAACCACTTGCTGCCCAGCCACTGTAGATATACGGCGGCAGGGCGGCACTCGCAGGCAAAACCACGTTTTAAAACGTGTGTTTTGTAAACAAATAGGGGGCGCGCGTGAGGCGCGCCGCCGCCCTATCTGTCCCACCGATCGCCGCAGATGTGAGTCGCCGGGACACAGCTGGTCCTTAGCGGCTATCTCCCGGCAATCGGCGGCAAACAGTGACAGAGAGCACAGCTGCAGTAGCTGTGCTGTCTGTCACTTCCCTGTCAGCTCTAGGATGAGCTGATCGAGAAAGAACAGTTTCTCTCTCGATCAGCCTTGTCCTGTCCAGTATATACCCCCGCCCCCTAGTAAAACACTCCCCTCACTCCTATAACCCTTCCCTGCAAAATAAAGTTAATCCCTTCCTCCCCATTGCCATTAGTACAGTGTCAGTGTTTTTTTTTTTGCACTGATCACTGTATTAGTGTTTTTGGGGATGTCAGTGACCCCAAGTCAGTACCCCCCAATGTCAGAATGTCCGCCGCAGTCCCGCCATAATTCGCTGGTCGCTGCCATAAGTCCCTGATCGCCGCCATAATTAGTATAAAAAAAAAAAACTAAAAATCCCAGTATCTTTCCCGCCATTTGTAAACGCTATAACTTTCACGTAAACCAATTAATTTACACGTAGTGGGTTTTTTTTTTAGCAAAGACATGTCGCAGAATGCATTTGGCAGAAATGTATGACTAAATTTGATAAAATAAAAACCGCACAGGCGATCAAATACCACCGAAAGAAAGCTCAATTTGTGGGGGAAAAAAAAGGATGTAAATTTCATTTATGTACCGTATTACATGACCGCGCAATTGTCCGTTAAACTAGTGCAGCGCTGTATAGCAGAAAAATGGCGTAAATTGCAGTATTTATACCATAGTTTGTAGACGCTATAACTTCCACACAAAGCAATCAATATACACATATTGGGATTTTTTTTACCAAAAACATGTAGCAGAATACATTTTGGCCTAAATTTATAACCAACTTTGAGTTTACTATATATTTTTATAGCTGAAAGTAAAAAATATTGTTTTTCTTCAAAATTTTTGGCCTTTTTTTGTTTATAGCGTGAAAAATAAAAAGCGTACGGGTGATCAAATTACACCAAAAGAAAGCTCTATTTGTGTGAAAAAAAAAGGACGTAAATTTTGTTTGGGTGCAGCATTGCATGACCGCGCAATTATCAGTTGAATTAGTGCAGCGCCGAGTAGCAAAAAGAGGCCTGGTCATTAAGGGGGGTAAATCCTCTGGAGCTCAAGTGGTTAAAGTGTTACTAAACCCAGGACCATGCATTCACTATATCTGGTCTCCCACAGTACACACAACATGGAAATGGAATTATTTTAGAAAACATGAACTGCTAAATACATTTTCTCATCAGCAGTATATAGCAGTCTTGTGACTTCTATCTGTGTCTGACCATAGACTGGTTAATCTTTTGGGAGGAGTTTTCATTCTCCTCTGACTATCCTATCAGGCTGCATGATCCCTGATCCTTTGTCTGGACAGTGCTGATTGGTCCTGTGCTGATCACATGTACCATCCCCCCCAAAGAAAAACTCTCTAGCAATACACAGAAAACTGAGCATGTGCAGACTTGCCACTGCTGCTCTGTACTATGGCAGATGGAATGGGGACAGTAAAAAAGGGGAGGATCAGAGAACAGCAGGATTGAACAGCCTTTTTACAGAATGTGGAGGAATAACCCCTTAGGTATCACAGTGAGTATAACAAGCATGCTTTACTGCATATACAGACTGATTGTACTGTTGTGGGTTTAGTAATACTTTAAAGGAAGAAATGTCAGCCTTTCCGCGCCCCGCATTTTCTCCCTGCTTACCTTTTACTGTCTTTTGCACAGTAAGGATACTCACCTGGCCATCAGATCCAGCGTTGGGCTGCTGGTATCCTCCTCTCTGCAGCTGCTGCTTAGGTTCGGCACCGCCATATTGCCTGTGACAGTTTCGGGTGCAGGTGCCGCTAGGCCCACCCCCCTTCTCTTTACTAAATGGGACTGCATCCCAAGAGGCTCCGGGGCACTGCGTCATTCTCCTAGGCCAATTTAGGAAGTTGGGGAATGGGTCGAACCTTTCAAGCAAGAAAAAAACAGCAAGTAAAAAAAACCTGATATCAGCACTGTGAAGGAGTGCAGAGAGTGTCGCGTTAGGGTGAAGGTCCTCTTTATAAGGTAGAAATTGCACATCATATAGCAATCACAGACAAATAAAAATGAGATATTCTGATGTACACTTAAAGCAGATTTTCACCCAAAAAGGGAAGTTCTGCCTTTCTTCCTCCTACCTCTGCCATATTTGGAATATCTTTTTTTTTTTTTTTTGGAGGGGGGGAGCAGGTACCTGAATTTGACAGGTACCCGCTCCCACCCTTTCTCCAGACGCCTAGGCGATTAGAGTGAAACTTCACCCCCTCATCTTCTCCCTGCAGCCTCTTAAGACATGTCACAGGAGATTGCGGTACCATTCACGGGGTGCAGTAGGGCTTGCGCATGCGCAGTGGGAAGCCAGCTGTGAAGCCACAAGGAGTCACAGCCAGATGTCCACAGTTAAGATACCGGGAACCAAAGACCAGCAAAGGGTCGGGTGAGGACAGTACTGTATCCCTGGACAGGTGAGGGTGTGTTTTATAAAAGTCAGCAGCTACAGTATTTGTAGCTGTTGGCTTTTACATTTTTGTTTACAGGGTGAAGAACATCTACTATAGCTCTGGTACCTGTATACTTCTTATGAACCTGCCAATTTTTTTTCCACTATGGGCCTGTCTATTCAGTAATAGCTTTGCCAACAAAGTAATACATACATTGTTTTTTGGGGGGAAAATTGGGTGTTCTATTTTCTATATTGTCTTGCAAAAATTAATTTCCTATGTAATCAAGAGACATAAAGAAAATATATTTTTTTCTATTAGTACCTGTTTAAAAAAAAAAAAAGAAGTTTTACTATAAATAAAAAGTATAATTTTTGTTCTATAATATGTTCCTTTTATGGTGTTTCTGGTACTAAATATGGCAACGTTATAGCAAATGAAAAGAGCCATGTGGCAATATTAGGTCAGTGATGTCATGAGCATACCTGGCCCTTTGTTTACCTGCAGCTTCGAGCCCGCCACTGACTTGGGATCAGACCAATCCCAAGCTCATCCCTAATTATGAATAATCTTAGAAGCATGTCAAATTGATGCCATTGACACATGAAAAAAGCACATCAACACAGGGCATACATTTGTCACACTGGGGGTTATTTACTAAAACTGGAGAGTGCAAAATCTGGCACAGCTCTGCATGGAAACCAATCAGCTTCCAGGTTTTATTTTTAAAATGTAATTGAATAAGCTGATGTTAGAAGCTGATTGGCTACCATGCACAGCTGTACCAGATTCTGAGCGCACCAGTTTTAGTAAATCTCGTCCTCTGTGTGCTTTGTTCAATTTATTTCCTGTCAACCTTGCACTGACATCCATTAAGAGATTTGTTATCGTATTGTATTTATTATTTCTGCAAACACAACATCCTCTTTAATTATGTTAGTTAATGTTATAATATTTATTATTTTCTATCAGCTTCACATTTTACTGCCTAAGTATTTAATGAGCCTTGCATTAGATAACATGCACACAGTATATGCACAGATGTTTGAAGCAGGTCAGGAAATACCTGTTCATTTTATCCCTGTAAAGTGTCCCTGGGGCCAAAGTAAATGACATGGGTGTGGTGTCCATTATGGCTCAGGGCAAAAACCTGAAACAGCTGAGCTGTCCTGTTTTTACTAGTTTCACATCAATTAAAAGAAAACTAACTAGGTTTAACAAGCTTTCCATAGTAAAATATGTGAATCCTGTTCATCCCTGAAAATCCCCCAACATGCAGAATAAGCAGGTAAATATACACTGCTTACAAAGGAACACTTTTTAATCAGAGTATAGCATCAAGTCCATTAAACTCCTGGGATATCGATCTGGCCAGTTAAGTAGTAGAGAAGGTTGTTAATCAGTTTCAGCTGCTTTGGTGTTAATGAAAGCAACAACAGGTGCCCTAGATGGGCAAAAATTAGACAACCCCCAAAACAGGAATGGTTTTACAGGTGGAGGCCACTTATATATTTTTTCCATACTCATCTTTTCTAATTTTCACTAGTTTTGCATTTGGCTAGGGTCAGTGTCACTACTGGTAGCAAGAGGAGATACCTGGACCCTACAGAGGTTGCACAGGCAGTCCAACTCCTCCAGGATGGCACATCAATACGTGCCATTGCCAGAAGGTTTGCTGTGTCTCCCAGCACAGTCTCAAGAGTATGGAGGAGATTCCAGGAGACAGGCAGTTACTCTAGGAGAGCTGGACCAGTATCATCAGGACTGGTATCTGCTCCTTTGTATGAGGAGGAACAGGATGAGCACTGCCAGAGCCCTACAAAATGACCTCCAACAGGCCACTGGTGTGACTGTCTCTGACCAAACAATCAGAAACAGACTTCATGAGGGTGGCCTGAGGGCCCAACATCCTCTAGTGGGACCTGTGCTCACTGTGCGTCACCATAGAGCTTGATTGGCATTTGCCATTGAACACCAGAATTGGCAGGTTGGCCACTGGCACCCTGTGCTTTTCACAGATGAGAGCAGGTTCACCCTGAGCACATGTGACAGATGTGAAAGGGTCTAGAGAAACCGCGGAGAACGTTATGCTGCCTGTAATATCGTTCAGCATGACCATTTTGGTGGTGGGTCAGTGATGGTCTGGAGAGGCATATCCATGGAGGGATGCACAGACCTCTACAGGCTAGACAATGGCACTCTGAATGCCATTAGGTATATGGATGAAATCCTTGGACCCATTGGTATATCCTACGCTGGTGCAGTGGGTCCTGGATTCCTCCTGGTGCACGACAATGCCCGGCCTAATGCTGCGAGAGTATGCAGGCAGTTCCTGGAGGATGAAGGAATCGATAGCATTGAATGGCCCCCACGTTTGCCTGACCTAAATCCATGGGATATCATGTTTCGGTCCATCCAACACCACCAAGTTGCACCTCAGATTTTCCAGGAGCTCACTGATGCTCTGGCCCAGATCTGGGAGGAAATACCCCAGGACACTATCCGTTGTCTCATTAGGAGCATGCCTCGATGTCAGGCATGCATCCAAGCACGGGGCCATACAAACTACTGAGTACCATTCTGAGTTGCTGCAATGAAATTTCAGCAAAATGGACTAGCCTGCTGCATCATTTTTTCACTTTGATTTTTAGGGTGTCTTTGAATTCAGTCCTCTGTAGGTTGATAATGTTCATTTCCATCAAATGATGGGGTATCCTTACATTTCTAACACCTTACCCAGTCCATATCAGTATAGATATCCAGCATGATATTTTTCCCTATTGAGAGCTGATGCGTTTTCAAAGTATTCCTTTAATTTTTTTTTGAGCAGTGTAGCATTGGTTCTTTAAAAGTCCATTTTGCGCTCATTATTGTGGACTATATATCGCAGTTGTTTACTGCTAAGCAGACAATCACCCTATCTACAGCAGAAAGTATCTATCATCACAACAATCTGAGAAATATGAGTATAATTAAAGAAAAGTATATCTATAGACTAATGATGATCCAATATTTGGGCCAAACTGGGTTAACGTTAGAGTTACCACCTCATCCCTTTAAAACTGAACACATATAAATTACACAGGTTCTGTGGCCGATTAAGGTGGTAATTAAACTCACTTAGTGCCTTGTGTGCATTAACGTAGCCACAAAACTTATGTAATTAATATGTGTTTGGTTTTAAAGGGATGAGGTGGCAACCCTAGTTCACATACCATTGAATAATCACATGAATAATCTTACAAGCATGTAAAGTCAAACTGATGCCATTGACACAAGCAAAAAAGCACACCAATACAGTCAATACATTTGTCATACTGCCAGAGAGTGTAAAGTCACACTACATGAACAGAACTGTCATACTTTCCTATTAACAAAAAAAACCTCGCAAAATGCATCAAAACACGTGTTCAGAAATACAAAACGCGTCTGAAAAACACAGTCTGCAAAGATGTGAACCTAGCCTTCCAGTGATGTGCTAATATTTGGGCCAAACTGGGTTTACATGCCAAGTGGCCATTTAGGCCAATGATGTCACCAGCATTCCTGACCCTTTTTTTACATGTGGCTGTGGAGCTTGGGGATTTCCTGATTGCAATGGATTGTGCCATTGACCTGCTATCATGTAACAGTTCCTGTGGGTTTTATTTTAAAGTGACACTAAAGCTTCGTTAAAAAAACCCACATCTATACTCACCTGCTCTGTGCAGTGATCCTCTTCTTTTCGGGTCCCTGCCAGTGCTCCTGGCTCCTCCCCCTCAAGCAGTGCCCCCAGGGAAAGTAGCTTGCCCTGGTGGCACCGCTGCGTGATTGTCCCTGAGCCACTGCTCTATGCATCCATAAGACACAGAGAGCCGCAACTTGGCCTCGCTCTCCCACTCTTCCTCATAGGTTCACTGGCTGTGATTGACAGCAGCAGGAACCAATGGGCTTTCACTGCTGTCTCAGCCAATGAGGTGGGAGAGTCTCCAGACAGCAGAGGCTGTCGAGAACGTCGCTAAATCGGAGGGGCTTCAGGTAAGGATTGGGGGGGCTGGGGGGAAAGATTTTTTACCTTTGTACATAGAATACATGAAGGTAAAAAACTTTGAGCCTTTAAAAATACTTTAAGCTGAAAAATGGCTTTAGTGATCCAACACATCTGTAATGAAGTATTTCTTATGACATGCAGATAGGTAATCCTGTAGAAATCATTATGGCAGGGATGCCCTGTCCTCTTCCTGCTGCTGAACATCCAGCACTGCGACGGTTAATAGCTCTGAGTCTTCTGTGAAGCTGCAGTTAACAATCTTCCGATGGTGGCCCATCCTTTTCTCCCTCTTCCTCCATTGGAGAATGTTGTTTCATAGTGTACAGTGCATGAAAAACTATCTTTGAATGATAGAAGATCAGATAAAACACAGGATTCTCTCCTCCATTCAGAGATCAAGTTACTTGCTGTGTACACTATGAAACAACTTTTCCCAGTGGAGGAGCAGGGAGGAAGGATGGATCCCTGTTGGGAGCTTGTTCACAGCAGCTTCACAGATTCAGTGGTATTAATTCCTACAGTGCCTGAAGATCAACAGCAGGAAGAGGACAGGACTACACAGAAGATTTCTCTTAGGGCTTTTTTTCACCGGGAACACGAGGGAACACAGTTCCAGCACCTCCAGAGTATGTAATGGCCAAGGGTGCTGGGGTGTGCTGGAATGGCTATTGATGCTGGGGATCTATTGTCACTGGAGGAGATAATTTTTTTGAATGGGGGTATATTGTTGCTGGTGGGGAAATATTTTGTTGCTGTGGGGTCAGTTGTTGCTGAGAGGGATTTACTGTTGAGGGAAAGGTCATCAGTTGCTGGCTGTGTATTGACATGTGTTGTGTTAAGGCAGCCCATTTTAATTTTCTGCCTAACACACCAAAAAAGGTGCATGTTTCATTTCTGCATCTACTTTAGTTCAGGGACAATGTGTGTTGAGATGCCATTCAGAATGAATGACACCACATCATGCACATGCATGTAACATGCAATGCTATAGAGTGAATTGGCCCTTTGTGTATTCTTTAAAATACAAGCAGCGTAAGTACGTGGATTTAAACTGGTATCAGGCACCTGCAGCCACTGTAAAGCATGTATAGAGTGTGTGAGGAAGAAGCAGTAAAAGAAGCTAATTGTTTTAAGACAAGACATGAAGAATGCTGATAGGAGGAGAAAACAGAGTGACAGAGAGATAATTGTATCACTGCGTTGGTTTTCCTTTTACTGTCCAGTAACAGTCTGGGGCAGGTACAGGATGACCTGGGCTCAGGTAAAAAAGTGAAATGATGCAGGCCATCTGCCTGAGGATATCTAGTGGCCGAAAAAAGCACTGCAGATAAAATCTCTAGATGAATATATAAACGTGATCTGCGCTCCTGACGTGTACGCGGGTAGGCGGCGCATGTGCCCGCCAACCTGGCAGTGCTGTGATTCGGTTAAGCACCGATCAGTCAGCAGATTCAGGCCAGTGATGTTTTTGGCCTGGATATGCTGAGTGATCAGTGCCCTATCACAGATCTTCCTGTGCCTTTGCTTACATTACACAAGCACAGGATATGATGCAATCTTCTTTCCCTGGAGCACATTCTGTTCCAGAGAGAGAAGACAGCAGATCCACGTAAGTCATAGTCAGGGGCGCACTGACCATTCGGGCACTCGGGCAATGCCCGAGGGCCCGGGGTCAGTAGGGGGCCCCATGAAATGCCTCTGGTACCTTTTTTATAGGCTTTTTTGAGTGTGGGCAAGGACACAGGGGCCCCATGAGTTGTCAGTCTGCCCCTGGTCATAGTAAAAGCACTGATAGGTCACATTTAACCCCCTGATCGCCCCCCAGTTAACCCCTTCACTGCCCTGTCACCAGTGTCATTAGTAAAGTGTACAGATTTTTTTTACTGATCACTGTATTAGTGTCAGGTGACTTCAGATAGCGTTAGCATCAGCATCTCTCCCAGATAGCGTTAGATTGCCCGCCACTACATCAGTCATTACATTTAACTCTTTGATTGCCAGGAACATGCTCACATACACAGTAAACCTCTACTGCTAATATAGTGTCTGAGTGTATCAATATCTTTTATCAGATCAGCACTATACCAGCGTTCACAATAGTATAGTGTCCCCAAAACCGCAGCGTTAGTGGGATCAGCCAAGGCACCTGCCAGCACCTGCTTTTAGTCCCTACGCTTAACCCCCCCCCCCTCTTTCTCCCCTAGCAAGTGCAGTGTCAGCAGATCAATTGACACATTGCACACAAAACTGCAGGGTTAGCAAGATCAGGCCTGATCTCTGCTAGCACTTGCCGGTAATTTTTTTTTGTAGCGCTTCAAGCAGTCCCTGACAGCCAGGTGATTTTTTTTCCTGTGATTCATACTAGATACCTATAACTTTAGTGGCCAAAATGTCCAATGAAAGGTACTCTAGTGAAGAGGCCTACAGGATTCTGAGCATGTCGAATGAGAGTGAAGGGGAAGCCTCACTGACAGAATCAGGCTGAGAACACGAACCTGTACACAGCAGCAGCATCCTGACAGAAAGCTCACATGAGGGAGTAGATGTCCCTGCTAATCTCAGGCATACCAAACCCCCTTCCATGGTTGCTGAGGTATTACAATTGCATGATTTTTTTATTTATTAATTTCAGGTACTTATATAGCACCATTAATTTACGCAGCGCTCTACACATATATTGTACATTCACATCAGTCCCTAACCCTCAAGGGGTGTACAATCTAAGGTCCTTAACTCACATTCATACATACACATACTAGGGTCAATTTAGACAGCAGCCAGTTCACCTACCAGCATGTCTTTGGAATGTGGGAGGAAACCCACTTAGGTAGAGGGAGAACATGCAAACTCCAGGTAGGTGGTGACGTGGTTGAGAATTGAACCAACAACCCTAGTACTGCCAGGTGGAAGTGCTAGCCACTTAGCCACAGTGCTGCCCATGATGATTCTCATATGCTGCAGAATGCCAGTAGTAATGCTCTACTTTTTGGTGAACTGGCAAGCACCAGCGGCCTAGTATATCCTGGTCTTATACATACCAGCACTGCAGTATCACTTGGTGACGTGGCGAGTCCCATAAGTGCAGTACAAGTTGGTGTGGTGGCGAGCACAAGTAGTGTACCACAGCCACCAAGAATTCGCACACAGGCCCGTAGAGTCCATAGTTTCCTTCCGGATGTGCTTGCAAATCCTAATTGGCATCCCATAAAATTCTGCAGCACCCGTACTTCCCCCATTCACTGCCAAACCCGGAATTCAGGTGGAAACAGCAAATATAACTACTCCCCGTGATTTTTTGGAGCAGTTTTTCAAGGAAGATCTGTATGGATTGATTGGGGATCAAAGCAATTTATACATGCAACAATTTATCGCGGCCAACCCAAATTCAAACCTTACCAGACCATCTGCATGGAAACCTATTACGATTTCCAAATTTAAATTTTTTTTTGGGCCTAACCCTCAATATGGTCATTACTAACAAAAATGAATTGCAGTTGTATTGGTCCACAGACCAGATTCATCATATGCCTGTGTTCTCTGATGCCATGGCAAGGCATAGATATGAGAATATAATGCAATTTATGCATTTTAATGACAATACACTCTGTCATCTTCGGGGTGATCCTGAAATTGACCGGCTCCACAAAATTCGGTCCCTCGTAAATCATCTTAACCAAAAATTTTAAGATGTGTATACTCCCCAGCAAAACATCTGTGTTGATGAGTCCCTCATTCATTTTTCTGGCCGCCTTGCATTCAAACAATTTCTCTTCAGCAAGCGTACCAGATATGGAGCCAAGAAGTAAAAGACCTGTGAGAGGGCAACCTACATATTACATACATGTAATTTTACAAGGGGAGCAGTGGCAAGATACTTTGGGACTTGGTGTCAACCCTTTTCCATAGTGGGTACCACTTATTCGTGGATGATTGTTATGCCACTATTTAGACATTTGTACAATCTTGGAATTGGCGCATGTCACACCGTGCAACCTAATTGCCGGTGCTTCCCCCTACGGCTTGTAAATACCTGTCTTAGAAAGGGGGAGAAAGCCTGCTTGAAAAACGTTGAATTGCTCGTAGTGAAGTGGAAGGACAAACGGGATGATTTTGTCCTGTCTTCCATTCATGCAGACAAGACCATCCAAATTTCCACAGCAGTTGGTGTTGTTGAGAAGCCCCTCTGTGTCCACGACTATAACCTTAACATGTTAGGGGTGGACTTCAAGGACCTGATGATGAAGCCATACTTAGTTTCTAAAGTGTATGTTTATTTATTCAAATGGTTCTATATATTGCTTTTGTGCTTTACAAAGCAACTGGACGAAGTGGATCCTTCCTAAAATTCCAGGAAGAGATCATCATGGCCTTTTTGTATCCAGAAGGTGCTGTGACCAAACCCCCAACCCAGATGCAGTGAGCCAGCTGCATGAGAGGCATTTTCCTGATGCCATTCTTGGTACCCCAACTCAAAAGACACCCCAAAAAAGATGTGCCTGTAGCAGACATGGAATTAGGCGTGACGCTTGCTTTTTTTGTCCCTTCTGTCCTGACCAATCTGGTCTCTGGCTCAAGAACTGCTACCATACACTAGTGGAGTTTTAGTATAGGGTACAGCACGGCACGGTCCATGGCACATATATATACAGGGTCTTGAAAGATGTTAGGTAGTCAGGAAACTGACTATCACATTTTGAGAGACCCTAATATCTACTTGTTACAGTTAAAAGAAAAAAAATTGTAAAAAGTAAAAAAAAAAAAACATACAAAATAAAACAGTTTTCTTTGCATGAATGCCATTCAGTTGCAGCTCCGACCTGTTTATTTTGACAGCAACAGGGTCTTGCAGCACTGTTAGATGAGATTTTTCATCTAAAACAGAACATATATGTCCAAGCTTGGGGGCCTGGGGTGGTCAGTGGGTGGATCACCCCTATGTTTCGGCATATATTTTGAAAAAAATTTTTTGGCAGAGATCTCTTCATCCACATCGATCGATGTAAATAGAGGAATCTGTTAGGTTCTTTTTTTTTCCGTTCAGCTCATGGGCTGAAGAAAAAAAAAAACGAACATTTAATTTATGTCCACCGTTATAAGTGGGTGGATGCAGGGCTGTATATTCTAATAGTGGGCATACCCCCTCCCGCCCTCCCACTGTCTTCCGCAACTTTCTCGGGCAGTCCTTTGCCATCTGGGAACCTGAGAATGTAGCCGGTATTTCCGCCAGCTGACCATAGAGCTGATTGGAGACTGGAATGGAGCCAATCATCTCTATAGTCTAAGAAACCGGAAGCTACAAGCATTTCATGGTTAGCATGTCAGCCTGGCAGTACTAGGGTCGCTGGTTCAAATCCCAACCATGGCACCACCTGCCTGGAGTTTGCATGTTCTCCCTGTGACTGCGTGGGTTTCCTCCGGGTACTCCGGTTTCCTCCCACACTCCAAAAGACATGCTGGTAGGTTAATTGGCTCCTGTCTAAATTGTCCCTAGTATGTATATGCAGATTGTAGATTGGCCTTAGATTGTACACCCCCTGAGGGTTAGGGACTGATGTGAATGTACAATATATGTATGTAAAGCGCTGCGTAAATTGATGGCACTATATAAGTACCTGAAATAAATAAATAAATTTCATCACTTCGGTTTCACTGGATATAAACAGCGCCATTTTTAAATTGTGAAAGCATCTGATCACACGATCTTGGTGAGATCAGATGATTTAAGGGCAGAGGAGATATCCAGAGTCTAAGAGACCTCAGATTTCTTAGAAAAGAATACCTTGCAATGCCTATTGTTATCACAGAGGATATTTACATTCCCTGTGATAACAATAAAAGTGATCGAAAAAAAAAATTAAAAGGGACAGTGTAAAAATAATTTAAAAAATCAAAAGAAAATGAAAAGAAAAAAAACAAACTACCCTCGTCCCTCATGTGTACCCAAGCGTTGGTCCCACAGTGGTATGTAAACAGCGGTTGCACCATGCTTTTGAGGTATCACCGTGAACATCAGATCGAGGGCAGTAATTCTAGCACTAGACCTCCTGTGTAAATCTAAAATGGTAGCTTGTAAAGACTTTTTATGGATATTAAAAATGTATGCAATTTGTCCCTGTAGCACAGGGCATGGACAGTTTTAAAGCATGTCATGTTTGGTATCTATTTACTCAGTATACCATCATCTTTTATATTTTATCAAACAATTGGCCAATATATTGTGTTTTTGTGCATTAAAAATAAATAAAGTGCATTTTTTCCCTAAAAATCTTGTTTGAAAAATCTCTGCGCAAGTACTATGTGATATAAAAGATTGCAACACCCACCATTTTATTCACTAGGGTGTTTGCTTTAAACAAATATATAATGTTTGGGGGTTCAAAGTAATTTTCTAGCAAAAAATACAGATTGTTTTCATGGAAACAAAAAGTGGCAGAAAAGACTTGGTCTTCAGGTGGTTAAAAGAGTGAGTGATCTGTGGCATGAGTTTCTAATGCTGGGCAAAAAAATGCCAAGATAACACCTCCCCCCAAATGACCCCTTTTTGTAAAAATAGACACCCTAAACTATTTGCTGAGAGGCATGTTAAGTCAATAGAAAAATGTATTTTTTTACCACAAGTTTTTGGAAAATGACAAAAAAAAAGATTTTTTTTTTTTTTAGTTGTCACTTAAATGGTATATTGCCCGGCCATGGGGCGGAGCCTGAGTATGGCGGCAGAGGAGAGTTCAATGTAGGAGCTCTCGGACGGAGCTCCGTGTACTGACCTCCCCAGGTCCCCTGTGATCCTCCCGAGGCATGCAGATAGCCTTGCGGCTTGGATCTTACCCTGGCCTGGCGGCTCCCCGGGACGGAAGGTGGAGGTGTGCGGGGGGAGAGTGGAGAGCGGCTGGTGACTAGCGGAGAGAGAGCGATTGGATGCTGGGAAGCCGGCGCGAGCACGTGACCGGCCGCAAAGCACTCCTGGGAGTTCGGGAAGCCGGCCGGCCGGCGTTCTGCGGTGGGAGAGCAGAGCAGACCTGTTGGCCGGGGACCGGTGTATTCCCCCCCTATTCCCCTGAGACCCCCAAGGCATAAAGTAAGGCAAGAGGATACCCACTGAGCCCTGGTCAATTGAAGATAAAAGAGACTCTGGAGGGTCCCCCCCCCCTCTCCATAAACAAAGACCCTATGCGACCTGAAGGTGAGAGCATTCAGCGGGGTCATTGGATGAAACACACGAGGAGGGTGAGTGATTTAAGCTGAAATCTTCCATACACTAACTGTGATGCATTACATGTCTCCCTAAAGAGTAGCAGGGGGTAAGTGAAAGGGGGGACCCCCGGTGACTGCTAAAAAGGTGGAAAAAGATTTGAGGACAGAACAGCTCAAAAAGACCAGCCGGGGAATAGTACAGTGACTAGTATACAAGAACTTTGATTCTCTCCCCCCCCAAATCCACGAATTTTATAATAGAAGAACAAAGAATAAAAGCTACAGAGAAAATGAAAAATAAAAGTGTAAAAGGAAGTGGGCTTAAAGGGTCCCAGACTGGTACAATTAAAAAATATACCTCCCAAGGAAACGTAACCCCAGAAAGATCCCAGAATAGGATTGAAAGAGGAGAAGCAGATTTCAGCATGGAAAATAGCCCAAGAGTATCACTAGGCCTGGATACCAGGAATCAGCAATCATTAGGAAATATAGAGACAGAAAAAGACCTACAAATACCTAATAAAAAAGAAATGGCAGAAATGTTTAAAGAACTGGAGAGAACAATAAAACAAGAAATGGTAAATATCCGAAGTGACCTGGGACACCTGCTGGTGAGAGTGGAGGAAACGGAGGAGAAAGTTAAAAATCAGACCCAGACTATCTCTGAGCTTGAAAAAGTAATAATTAACATAGGGAAAGCCCAAGAAAAATTGATATATAAAGTTGAGATACAAGAAAATAGAGACAGGAGGAGAAACGTCATGATACGTGGGGTCCCAGAGAACTCTAAGGGAGAAAACCTGCAAGAAGTGGTTTGTAAAATATTAAATACTATAACAGACAACACTGAAATGGAAAAGACTAAAATAGAAGGAACTTTCAGAAAAGGAAACATCCAGAGATACCTGGGGAAAGAAAGGCCAAGAGACATTATAGTTAAATTTTATGAGTTCCGAGATAAAGAAAAAATATGGAAGAAGATCAAAGGGAAACCAACTATTAAATATGAAGGTGGAGATATACAGATATATGCGGACTTGGCCCCAGAGACTCTGTGGAGAAGGAGAACTTTGAGACCCCTATTGGAAAGGTTAAAAGAACATAATGTGCAATACAGATGGGGGTCTCCTGAATGTTTAATAGGATGGAAAAACGGGGTTACGGCGTACCTCAGGTTTCCAGAAGATCTGAAACATTGTTGTGACAGTTTAAAAATACAAAGAATGGAGATTCCAGGCTGGGAAGAAGATCAATGGGAATTTAGAATGAAGAGAAAAGAGGATTGGCAACTTGTGGGGGGGAGGAGGCGGGGGGAGGGGGGGAGGGGGAGAGAGGTGGTGGAGGAAAGATAAGGTTGTTTTTCCGGCTTTTTTTTTTTTTTTTCCTCTACACTGGTCTGCCTTCACCCTACCGCCCCTGCCTTACGGTGCTGGAGATGAAACTAGGAGGGACCAGGGGAGCTATGGGGAGGTCGGACAAGGGGAAAGACGTCCATGCCCAGAGTTTTTAGCCCAAGGTTTAGATCAAAAGTGGAAGTTTATTCCATAAATGATCAATAGGCAAATGATAGGCCTAAAAAGAGGGGGAGGGGGGTGGGGGGGAGGGGAAACGCTGGGGGGGTGGGTAAGTGGAGAGGAGGGGTATTTTTCCTGCAAAAAAAAAAAAGACATAAAAGCAAGTGAGAAGGGAGAAGAAGGGGAAGAGAAGATTTATGGAAGATGGAAGAGATTCAGTTTATAACATATAACGTAAATGGGTTGAACTCCCCTGGGAAGAGATTTAGACTGTTTAAAGAATTACATCATAGAGCAGCCTCAGTAGTATTCTTACAGGAGACACATCTTGAGATAGAATCAAATGTTAGGCTGAGGTCCAGAAATCACCCAACATGGTATTATGCAGATTCCCCGGTCAAGAGAGCGAAGGGTGTTGCAATAGGTATGGCAAAGAATACTAGGTTTGAGCTGGAAGATAGAATGACAGACCCAGAGGGGAGATTTTTGTTCTTAAAGGGAAAACTACAGGAGATCGAATGTACACTGGCCAATATTTATTGTCCTAATAAAAGCCCAGAGATATATCTGAAAAAAGTGCTGAGGAAGTTGATGGACTTCAAAAAAGGTCGTTTGATTCTCGCTGGGGATTTTAATTTCTGTATGGATCCACAAAAGGATGCTACCTCCCATGTACAGAGAGAAGGAAGTAGGGCCCTGAAACTCTTGAAGAAAGAACTACATATAAGTCAATTGGTAGATGCCTGGAGAATTACACACATGCAAGATAGAGATTATACCTTTTTTTCAAACATGCATAAGAGGTATTCAAGATTAGACCACATATTAATAGAACATCAATTAATTGACCACCTAGTTCAAGTTGAAATAGAGACAATCTCTCTATCGGATCACGCCCCAGTTATAATGAAATTGGAATGGGGGAAGGGGAAAACAGGAGGGCTGGGCTGGAAACTGAATGAGACACTATTAGTAGAAAAGGAAATAGCCCAGAAAATAGGGGAAGAGATTGAACGGTATTTCAAGGAAAACGAGACAGGTGATGTGTCCATAGCTACAGTGTGGGAATCTCATAAGGCATACATAAGAGGAATATTGATAGCGATTGGGGCAAGAAAGAAAAAAGAAAGAAGAGAGAAAATGAGTAGGCTCTTAGAAGAAATAAGTATACTAGAACAACAACACAAGAATAGAATAATAAAAGAAATAGAGTTGAAGTTAAAAAAAAAGAAAGAAGAATTGGAAGGTGTAATAGAAGAGGAGAGGAGAAAAGCATATAACAGGGTTTTGAGCGAGAGATATAGATGGGGAGAAAGATCGGGAAAATATTTGATGAGGGCCCTGAGGAAAAAGAAAAATAGAAATTATATAGAAAAAATAAAAGATGTTAAGGGGAACCTGAAACACTCAAATAGAGAAATCACCAAAGTTTTTATGGAATATTATAGAGATCTGTATAATATAAATCCCCTGCGGGAATCAGAAAATATAGAAAGTGAGAGGAATCAAAAGAGAAAGAAATATCTAGAGAAGGCTGGGTTACTAAAATTAAGCGAAGTCCAATTGAACTCCCTTGATGCAGATATCTCACAAGATGAAATAAAACTAGCTTTGAAGGGCACAGCGTCTGGGAAAAGTCCAGGACCAGATGGTTATACTGTGAGATATTATAAAAAATATAGTGAAATCTTAGTACCAAAACTTATAAAATATATGAATGCATTAGGTGGAGTGATGGAAGTAAGAAAAGAATCGCTACAAGCTCAAATGGTGCTTATTCAAAAAGAGGGAAAAGATGCTACACAGTGTTCGAACTATAGACCTATTTCATTATTAAACACTGACACTAAGCTATATGCAAAGGTCTTGGCAAATAGATTGAAAGAGCTAATGCCGGAATGGATACATCAGGACCAGGTGGGTTTTGTTCCCGGGAGGGAAGGTAGAGATAATGGGTTACGATCATTGATGCTGATCCAAAAAAGTAAAAAGGGAAAAGAACCGGTGGTACTACTCTCTATAGACGCTGAAAAAGCGTTTGATAGAGTGAACTGGAGTTTCATGATGGATACGTTGGAAGTCATGGGAATTGGGCCCAGGATGAGAGAGTGGATAGGAAAGTTGTATAGATACCCCTCTGCAGTAGTTGTGGTGAACGGGGAGAGGTCAGAACCCATTGAGATGTCAAACGGTACAAGACAAGGATGTCCACTATCCCCATTGTTGTATGTTATATCATTAGAATCACTGCTATCAACAATAAGGTTAAACGGAGATATAAAGGGAATCCAGATAGGGGACACGGAACATAAAGTCGCCGCTTTTGCTGACGACTTGTTGTTCTACGTGGGAAACCCCAGGATAACACTCCCAAACCTAATGAAGATATTAAAGGAATATGGAGAATTGTCAAATTTAAAGATTAATCCAACAAAAACGGAGATTCTAAATATAAATATTTCAAAAAATGAAAAAGAAAAAATACAAAAGGAATTTCCCTTTAAATGGAAAGATAGAGATATAAAATACTTAGGAGTAAATCTCACAGCTTCATATAAACACCTTTATAAATTAAACTATATTTCACTGATTAATGAAATCAGAGAGGAGCTAAAAATATTGCAGGAGGGAACTCCGACATGGATAGGCCGTATTAACCTGGTAAAAATGATAATAGTACCAAAAATCATATATAGATATCAAATGATACCAATTAAACTCCCAGAGATCTTTAAGTTAATTAAGAAACTGATAACAAAATACATATGGAGGAATAAAAAACCAAGATTGTCATATGAGTTGTTGAGTAGGAGGAAAGAAAGAGGTGGTTTAGGGCTTCCAGATTTTAAAAGATACTACAAAGCTGTAGTATTGGCAAGAACTATAGACTGGATACAGAACCATAAAAAAAGTTGGGTGAGAATAGAGAATGAACTTAGTGGAACAGATTTGGGTAAGGTGATATGGGTTCCAACACAGTATAGGGGCCTAAATGATAATGTAAATACATACACTTTGAATGTTTTAAAAATTTGGGATAATTTACATAAAAGTATGAAATGGTCTTTTAATTCAACACTGATTTCACTAAAAAACACTGAGTTTTTCCCCCCTGGTAGAGAAGAAATAGGAGGAAGGTGGTTTAAAAAGGAAGAGGTTCAATTAAGAGATATTTTGGTGGGGGATAAAATAGGATCATTTGGGGAATTGAAAAAAAAAGAGGGTGAGATTTTCACTAAATTAGACAAGTGGCGGTATTTTCAATTGAGGAGTTTTGTTGGAAGTTTACCAAAACCTTTAAGGACAAGAGACAACTGGAACTTGTTTGAAAAGGTTTTGGGTACACAAGGTGATGGGAAACACGGGATTGCTAAGGTATATAAAATACTCACCGAACTAGATATAAACACAAAGCCAACATATATAACAAAATGGGAAATTGATATGGGAAGCGTGATAGATGAGGAGAAGCAGAGGAGAATATATAGATTAACCCACGAAAACATTTCTATGAGAGAAGTAGAGATGAACTATAAGTGTTTGACAAGATGGCACATTACACCAAATGTTGAAAATAAGATGTGTAAAGAGAGTTCACCGTGGTGTTGGAGGGGATGTGGTGAAATAGGTACAACATATCACATATGGTGGGGTTGCCCAAAAATTCAGGTATTCTGGAAGACAATAATCCATTTGATAAGAAAAATAACAGAAATAGACATTGGAGTAGACCCAGAAGTGTGTATTTTGCATAACATGGACATATCAGCCAATAAATATAAAAAATCAGGGATATGGTGCTACATTAATGCTGCAAAAGCTCTGATACCCAGGTTTTGGAAGCAAACAGAGGTACCGAAGGAAGAAGACTGGATAGAAGGGGTTGAGCAGATTAAAAAGATGGAAAGGTTGTGCCATGTCCAGGAAGATAGGATGGAGATTTATAACAGGAAATGGGAGAATTGGGAAAAAGCTAAGTTATATATGAAATATAGGAAAGATTAAAGAAAGTAATAGGAAAACTGCACTTGCTGAGATAAAATGATGTAGAGAAAAGGAAAAGCAGGAAGATGGGATTTGGGTGAGGGTGGAGGAGGGGGGAGGGGGGGATTTTGGAATAAAGTAAATAAAGTAGAAATGATGGATACTATAGTGTATAAATATATATATATGTTTGTATATCATGATGTTGAAAAGTATTTAAAATGAAAATCAATAAATATTTAAATTATAAAAAAATGGTATATTGCTCACACATGCCATGGGTATATGTGGAATTACTCCTCAAAATACATTTTGCTACTTCTCCCGAGTAAAAAAATATATATATTTTGTCATTTTCCAAAACTTTTGGTAAAAAAAAGTAATCTATTGATTCAACATGCCTCTCAGCAAATAATATGGGGTGTTTACTTTCTAAGAAGGGGTAATTTGTGGGGGAATTCTGCTATCCTGGAATTTCAGAGCCTCTGAAACTGTGATAGGTAGTGAGGAAGTGAAATGAGGAAGTTACGCACCTTCAGGCTTTCAAAGTGGTCATTGGATTTCGGGCTCCTGTATGTGGCTAGGCTCCCAAAAAATCTCACACATGTGGTATCCCCATACTCAGGAAAAGTAGCAGAATATATTTTGGGGTGTAATACCAAATATACCATTGCATGTGTGAGCAATATACCATTTAAATGACAACTTTGTGTAAAAAAAAAAAAAAAAAGTTGTCATTTTCCGAAAACTTGTGGAAAAATAATAAATCTTCCATGGACTCGACATGCCTCTCAACAGATAGCTTAGGGTGTCTACTTTCTGAAAAGGGGTCATTTGGGGGTGTTTGTACTGCCCTGGCATTTTAGCACCTCAAAAAAATGTGATACTCAGAAAGTAAAAGCTGTGTAAATTCCAGTATCCATATCATCATAGATGCTATAACTTTCACACAAACCAATTAATATAAACCTATTGTTTTTTTTTTTTACCAAAGACATGTAGCAGAATACATTTTGGTCTAAATTTATGACAAACTTTGAGTTTATTGGATATTTTTTATAACAGAAATGAGAAAATATCATTTTTTTTCAAAATTTTCGGTCAATTTTTGTTTATAGTGCAAAAAAATTAAAAATCCAGAGATGATCTAATACCACCAAAAGAAAGCTCTATCTATGAGGGGAAAAAAATTACATAAATTTAATTTATGTACAGCATTGCATGACTGTGCATTTGTCAGTTAAACCAGCGCAGCGCCATATAGCAAAAAATGGCGTAAATTCCAGTATCTATACCATATTTTGTAGGTGCTATAACTTTCACATAAACCAATTAATTTACATACATTAGGATTTTTTTTTTACCAACAACATGTAGCAGAATACACTTTGCCCTAAATTTATGACTAACTTTAAGTTTACTATATATTTTTATAACCAAAAGTAAAAAATATAGTTTTTTTTTTTACTAAATTTTCGCTCTTTTTTTGTTTATAGTGCAAAAAATAAAAATCCCAGCGGTGATCAAATACCACCAACAGAAAGCTCTATGTGTGCAAAAAATGGACATAAATGTAATTTGGGCACAGCATTGCATGACTGCGCAATTTCTTGTTGCTTGCAGTGTCAGAGAGCAATAGGAAGCAAGAGGAGGGCACACGCTGCAATCAAAACCAGACAGAGATTCTAATCCTTCTCCATTCCATCCCACATAAAATAAAAACGAATCCAGCAGTTAAAGCAGAACTAAACCCATTGATGTAACTGCTTCCCGAACATTTAAGGCATGCCATGAATAATAACTATCACAGTTGCTTGTGCTCCCAACTGAACTGTCAAGCCATCAACCAACTGGTGTCAGCTATGCTATGATATATGTAAAAATATATCTTAAAATGACTTTTTTATATGTTAAAATAAAGTCTGAAGAATATATTTAAAAAATATATTTTTTAAAAATATACAGTGAAGGAAATAAGTATTTGATCTCCTGCTGATTTTGAATGTCTGCCCACTCACAAAGAAATGATCAGTCTAAAAATCGAATGGTAGGTGTATTCTAACACTGAGAGACAGAATAGCAACATAAAATTCAAAAGAAATGCAAGTCTAACAAATTATGCACTGATTTGCATGTTCATGAGGGAAATAAGTATTTGATCCCCTTCACAAAACATGACTTAGTACTTGGTGGCAAATCCCTTGTTGGCAATCACAGAAGTCAGACGTTTCCTGTAGTTGGCCACCAGGTTTGCACACATCTCAGGAGCAGGGGTGGACTGACAACTCATGGGGCCCCCCGGGCAATAGGAGATCATGGGGCCCCTGTGTCCTTGCCCAAACTCAAAAAAGCCTACGAAAAAGGTACCAGGGGCATCTCATGGGGCCCCCTACCGACCCCGGGTCCTCGGGCAGTGCCCAAGTTTCCAAATGGTCAGTCTGCCCCTGTTCAGGAGGGATTTTGGCCCACTCCTCTTGGCAGATCCTCTCCAAGTCCTTAAAGTTGGTGGCTGACATTTGGCAACTCAAACTTTCAGCTCCCTTCACAGATTTTCAATCTGCTTAAAATCTGGAGACTGGCAAGGCCACTCCAGGACCTTTATGTGCTTCTTCTTGAGCCACTCCTTTGTTGCCTTGTGTTTTGGGTCATTGTCATGCTGGAACACCCATCCACAACCCATTTTCAATGCCCTGGCTGAGGGAAGAAGGTTCTCACCCAAGATTTGATGGTACATTGCCCCGTTCATTGTTGCTTTGATGTGGTGCAGTTGTCCTGTCCTCTTAGCAGAAAAACACCCCCAAAGCAGAATGTTTCCACCACCATGTTTGACAGTTGGGATGGTGTTCTTGGGGTCATAGGCAGCATTCCTCCTCCTCCAAACACAGCGAGTTGAGTTGATGCCAAAGAGCTTGATTTTGGTCTCATCTGACCACAACACTTTCAATCAGTCCTCCTCTGCATCATTCAGATGTTCAGTGGCAAACATCAGATGGATTTGGACATGTGCTTTCTTGAGCAGAGGGACCTTGCGGGCACTGCAGGATTTCAATCCTTGTTGGCGTAGTGTGTTACCAATTGTTTTCTTGGTGACTGTGGTCCCAGCTGCCTGGAGATCATTGACAAGATCCTCACGTGTAGTTCTTGGATGATTCCTCACTGTTGTCATGATCATTGACACTCCACGAGGTGAGATCTTGCATGGTGCCCCAGACCTAGGGAGACTGACAGCTGTTTTGTGTTTCTTCCATTTGCGAATGATTCCACCAACTGTTGTCACCTTCTCACCAAGCTGCTTGGCAATAGTTTGGTAGCCCAGTCCAGCCTTGTGTAGGTCTACAATCTTGTCCCTGACATCCTTGGACAGCTCTTTGGTCTTTTCCATGGTGGAGAGTTTGGAATCTGATTGTTTGATTGCCCCTGTGGACAGGTGTCTTTTATACACGTAACAAAATAAGTTTGGCAGCACTCCCTTTAAGAGACTGCTTCTAATCTCAGCTTGTTACCTGTATGACAGACACCTGGTAGCCAGAAATCCTGAATGATAGGGAATCAAATACTTATTTCCCTCATGAACATGCAAATCAATGCATAATTTGTTAGACATGCATTTCTTTTGAATTTTGTGTTGCTATTATGTCTCTCAGTGTTACAATACACTTACCATTCAATTTTTAGACTGATCATTTCTTTGTGAGTGGGCAAACATTCAAAATCAGCAGGGGATCAAATACTTATTTCCTTCACTGTATGTTTTTAAAAATATATACATTTTTTAAAATATTCTTCAGACTTTATTTTAACATATAAAAAAGTAATTTTAACATATATTTTTACATATATTTGTAAATGCATTCCAAAAATGTAGATTTGTATTTTTAAAGACTTACAGTATATTGGAAATGTATTTTTAAAAATATCTTTCATATATTTTGTAATAAAAACGCATTTCAGCATGCAGTAAGTCTTTAAAAATACAAATCTACATTTTTGGAATGCATTTAAAAATATATGTAAAAATATATGTTAAAATTACTTTTTTATATGTTAAAATAAAGTCTGAAGAATATTTTTAAAAATAAATATATATATTTATTTATTTTTTTAAATATATTGAATATGGCCAAAATGGTAGCATTTCAAATATATGGCAATATATTTGGGAAGAATATTTTTTAAATATATTTCAAATATATTTTTTTTCCATATGGGTTCCTAGGCTTTAAAGGGGAGGTGTGTTTAGTTCCACTTTAATGATAGTAGTTTGGGCATAGTCTCTCATTCCCTTTTCTCTACCCCAGTATTCACCTATGAATTAGATTGTTACTTATTTACCAGTATTTTATGTTCATAGTATAGCTTTGTACTTGTGTATAGAACAGTACTTCTCAAACACCAGAGAGCAACCTGCTTGCACAGTCTCCCTCCGGCAAGGCAGTGACTTTCTGACTGCTATCTGCCAGGCTATACTGTATACCCAGAGAAATTAGATTGGTCACTCTTTGCAGGTTAGCTACTGATTGCAGGTTAGCTACTGATTGATGGCACTATATAAGTACCTGAAATAAATAACATAAGTGTGCAAATAATTTTCTTAATATGCTACAACATTGCCCTCTGCTGACGGTTCAACAAAATATAATCATGCCTCATTTATTTCATAACAATATAGTTATTTGGACTGTTTATGGACCTCAAGGGCCAATTCACACCGCACAAACAGTCCATAATCCAAGTTATCCCATGGACATAGTTCACACCACTGCAGTGCAGTGAAACAAATACAGCAAGCTGCATTTTTCTGCACTGCAAATGCACAGAAATAGAGGGCTGGGGGGGGGGGAGCGAGAGAGAGGAAAGAAGGGGGGATTGAGGGAGAGAGAGAGGGTTGGGGGAAAGAGAGAGAGAGGGAGGGAGGGAAGGATTGAGGGGGGGGGGGGGGGGTTGAAAGATAAAGAGAAGTGACTGAGGGGGAAAAAGAGAGAGGAAATTATTATTATTTTTTAATTATTTTATTATTTCAGGTACTTATATAGCGTGGTCAATTTACGCAGCGCTTTACATGTATATTGTACATTCACATCAGTCCCTAACCCTCAAGAGGCGTACAATCTAAGGTCCCTAACTCACATTCATACATACACATACTAGGGCCACTTTAAACAGGATCCAATTAACCTACCAGCATGTCTTTGGAATGTGGGAGGAAAGCGGAGTACCTGGAGGAAACCTACGCAGGCACAGGGAGAACATGCAAACTCCAGGCAGGTGGTGCTGTGGTTGGGAGGAAATGAGGGAGGGATTGAGGAAGAGGGGGGGATTGAGAGAGAGAGGGGGAGGTGATTGGAGGGGGGAAGAGAGAGAGGAAATGAGGGTGGGATTGAGGGAGTGAGAGAGAAAGAGGGGGCAGGGGAAGAGAGAGAATGGGGGATTGAGGGAGAGATCGAGAGGGTTGGGGGAAAGAGAGAGAGGAAGGGAGGGAAGGATTGGGGGAGAAAGAGTGGGGGGATTGAGGGAGTGAGAAGGGGGGATTGAGAGAGAAAGCAAGAGAGAGGGGATTGAGGAGAGAGAGAGAGAGAGAGAGGGTTGGAGGTAAAGAGAGAGAGAGAGGAAGGGAAGGAAGGATCGAGAAAGAGGGAGAGCGAGGAGCGGAAGGCATTGAGAAAAAGAGAGAGGGCTTGCGGGGGAAAGAGACAGAGGAAAGGAAGGTAGGGTTGAGTGAGAAAGCGAGGGGGGGGGGGTGTTGAAAGAGGGGGGGTGATTGAGGGGGAAAGAGAGAGAGGAAATGAGGGAGGGATTGAGGGAGAAAGAATGGGGGAATGAGGGAGAGAGAGGGTTGGGGGAAAGAGAGAGAGAGGGATTGAGAGAGGGTTGGGGGAAAGAGAGAGAGAGGGATTGAGAGAGGAGGGGGGGTGATTGAGGGGGAAAGAGAGAGGAAATGAGGGAGAGAGAAGGGGGAATTGAGGGAGAGAGGGGGGATTGAGGGGGAAATAGAGAGGGTTGGGGGAAAGAGAGAGAGAGAGGAAGGGAGGGAAGGATTGGGGAGAGAGAGAGGGGGGATTGAGGGAGAGAGAAAGAAAGGGGGGATTGAGGAGAGAGAGGAAGGATCAATGGAGAGAGAGAGGGGGGGGGGATTGAGGGAATGAGAGAAAGGAGGGAAGGGTTGAGGGAGGGAAGGGTTGAGGGAGGGGGGGGGGGGGGAGAGAAAGAGGAAATGAGGGAGGGGTTGAGGGCGAGAGAGTGAAAGAGGGGGAAGGATCAAGGGGGGGTGCATTGAGGAAACGAGATAAGGGTTGAGGGGGAAAGACAGGGGAAAGGAGGGAAGGGTTGAGGGGGAAAGGGAGAAGGGGGGGGGTTGAGAGAGAGGGGGGTGATTGAGGGGGAAAGAGAGAGAGGAAATGAGGGAGGGATTGAGGGAGAGAGAGGGTTGGGGAAAGAGAGAGGAAGGGAGGGAGGGATTGAGAGAGGGGGGTGATTGAGGGGGAAAGGGAGAGAGAAGGGGGGATTGAGGGAGAGATACAGAGGGTTGGGGGAAAGAGAGAGAGAGGAAGCAAGGGAAGGATTGAGGGAGAGAGAGAGAGGGTTGGGGGGAAGAGAGAGGGGGTGGAAGAGAGAGAGGGGGGGGTCGAGGGAATGAAAGAGAGGAAAGGAGGGAAGGGTTGAGGGAGAGGGGGGGGGGTGAGAGAGAGGGGGGTGATTGGGGGGGGGGAAAGAGAGAGGAAATGAGGGAGGGATTGAGGGAGAAAGAGAGAAAGGGGGGGGACTGGGGAAGAGAGAATGGGGGACTGAGGGAGAGATAGAGAGGGTTGGGGGGAAAAAGAGAGAGAGGAAGGGAGGGAAAGATCAATGGAGAAAGGGGGGGGGGGGATTGAGGTAATGAGAGAGAGGAAAGGAGGGAAGGGTTGAGGGGGAGAGCGGGGGATTGGGGGACAGAGCACCAGAAAGAGAAAATGGTGGGGAAAGAGAAGGGGAGAGAGAAGGAAAGACAGAAGGGGAGCGTGAGAGAGGGGGGGGGGTAAGAATAAATGAGAGAGGGAGAGCAAAAAAAAGAGCGAGAGGGAATGTGAGAGAGGTAGACAGAGAAATAAAACATAGAGTGAATGAAAGAGAGAGCAAAAGATTTGAGATAAACTGCGGGAAAAAGAACCAGGAAAAGAAAGAGAGAGAGACAGAGAGCAAAGGAGAGAGAAGGAAGTGATGGGGTGGAGAGAATATACAAAATAGAGAGAGAGAATGAAAGAGAAAGCAGAAGGAACTGAGGGGGCAAATGGAGAAAAAAAGAGAAAGAGAGAGTAGAAGAGGGTGAGAAAACCAGAATGAGCAAATTGGAGGGGGAGAGAGAAGGAAGGAGAGAATGGGAGAGTGAGAGAGGGAGGGAGAACATGGAAAAGAGGGAACGAGCACAAAAAGGAGAGGGGGAGAGGGAGAGAGAATGAGAGAGAGAAGAAGAATGTAAGAGGGAGAAAGAGTAAAACATGAAGAGGGAAAGAACTAGAAAGAGAAAATGAGAGAGAGAAGGAAAAAGAGCGAGAGATAAACTAGGGCGGGGGGGATAAGAGAGAGAAACAGTAAAAGAGGAAAGGCTCTCTCATTTTCCTTACACCTTGCGGCTCAACAGACTCTGAAAAGTGATTCAAGTGTGGATTGCTTTTCAAGGGCTCAGTAAACACCAGCCTTGTACATATGGACTGAAATTCAGCCAGTTCAGCAGGAATCGTGTGTGTACCACAGAAGCTGGTCTATGTTGGAACAGCAGCATTCAATGAGCCACTGCAGCCAATGGCTGCATCACTGATCAGTGTATTCTGACTGGGGAGTCCCTACTATCAGAATACAATAGTACAGTGCATCCATGCAGACGTGTATTTACCACAAGGCAAACAAGGCATTTGCCTAGGGCGGCATTTTTTGGGGGGGGGGCAGCACTGCCCCTTGGAAGAAGGGACACACGTGGCATTGGGACCTGGTGGGTTCTGAGAGATGCTGTGGGTTTCATGACGGTGTGTGCACAGCCCGACTCTCATTCCTGGGGATGTCTGGAGCTGTGAAGGTGAGTGTCTTTGTCTCTCTTGCCATGGGGGATGGTGGCTGGGGGGGGGGGGAGTGGTAGTGGAAGGCTCCGGTGGAGGGCAGGGGTGTTCTTGGTTAATGTCAAGCTCCTTCCTTGGGGGTAAGGGGAAGTGGTGGCACCAAGTTTTGTGTTGCCAAGGGCAGCACAAAACCTAAATACACCATTGCATCCATGTAGAGTGTGTGGATGAAGGAATCTGAGCTTTTATCATGTTCACCCCCTCTACATGTATACCATGTTGGATAGCTGCAGGTTTAGTTAGAATGTCTCGGTCCCTGGTCTCAGGAAGGCCGACAACCACCAGCAGACACCATGGTTCATAAATGGCTGAGGAACCTGCTGCTTCTGTGTTTGTTTTTCTCCTCTGCAGTTCCACCTCGGCGCTTGCGGTACCCATAACGATGCAGCAGGTGGCAGTGTAGCACAGGAATTTCCCTCCCGTAGAACTCACCTGTCCAGCCGGGGAGTCCCGGGGAGAGGAGGTGTGGTTCCTCCTGGATGACGTCACCGTAGACATGGCGGAGAGACGGCAATCGCAAACCGAGGAAATGGATAGCACTGGAGCAGAGACGGAGGGCGATGCGATGAACCCCCCTTCGTCAGGTATTGTAGAGTGGGGATTGGGGGCGGGGTGTACAGGTGGTAGAGGAGACACCTGTGCTGTCATGTGACCAGGAGAAGAGAGCTGTTTATGACACAGGGGGGGTTGCTGGAGCCTCAACTTCTGTTTGTGTCATCATCACACCCATTGCCATACATAGATCACACCTGTCTACTGACCAATGGCCTCCTATGACTGTACACGATGGGAAATGACATTTGTTCCATCATCCTCCCCCCATACATCCACATAGTGTCATTGACTGCAATGGGAGATCTGCATTAGAAGGCATCAGATCAGCATTCACATCTTGTCATTAACAAGTCCTATTGGATGTTAGGATGATCAATCTTCTGTATTGTGTGTAGATGTGGGATGTATTGTTGTGTGATCAGTCAGAGGTGTATATATATAAATATATATATATAGCCCATCCACAGCCCAACAGTCATCTGTATTTTGCCTGCAACGTGTACTATAGAGCTGTGTACATTGTGTGACATCATCATGTGACCACAGGCTGTGGCTCTGGTTGGCCTGTGATCAGTGTACCTTGGCAGTGACAGTTGCTGCCTTGTCCTAAGAAAATCTCAGTGTTATGGTGGCCGTACACACTTCCAGAAATGTAAAATTTCTTTTCTGATCTATCTCTTCCAGTAGGAATAATCAATAGTCAACAGTTAGTGATGTGCTTGGGTGCATTCCCACTGTGGATCCCAGTCCACCGGGCAGCTGTCACCTGTGTTGGTTGTGGGGCGAGGAATGCTCTGACCTCGGATGATTGGTCTGTACAAGTGACAGCTTTCTTGCAGGCTCAGACCCTGGTCCACACACACCAAGCTCAAAAAATTAAAATATACTTGATCCTTCTAGTTCACAAATGTATTTGTTCTATATCTCTTTAAATAGGGGAGGGAGCATACCACATAGGCAGTAATTTCAAAAAACAAAAATGGATTTAGCTCACTACCTCTAGCCAAATCACTTTTTCAACCATTCTATAAAAGAAAAATATCATTAACATACAAAATACTTTATTAATTAAAATTACAAATAAACACTCTCAAAACAAACCCCACTAAAAACTCTTAACCAGTTCTGCGCCACCCTACAGCAGAAATACTGCTACAGGGCGACACAAGTGCGCAAAATCACGTGTGTGTGTGTGTATATATGTGTGTGTGTGTGTAATTTTGCAGTTCCAGGTAGGGGGTCCACACACACCCTACCCACGCCGCCATTCGTGGCCTCGGCTGTCAATCACCGGGTCCTGGCCAGTGATTTCTCGATGGCACCTGGTGATCGCCAAGTATCTCTAACGGGGGAGGGCCATGTGTATAAACAACACAGATCTCTCCCCTGTCAGCTCCTGCGCACTGCTTTGTATGGCTCTGCATAGCAGAGCCTATACAAAGCAGTGTACTTCCAGTGGAAAGCACTCACACAGAACACTGTGAAACAGCACACAGTTAACCAATTGATCGCCCCAGATGTTAACCCCTTCCTGCCCAGTGCCATTAGTACAGTGTGAGTGATTTTTTATTAGCATTGATCACTGTATTGGTGTCACAGGGGATGTTGGTTAAACCAAGTCAGTTCCCACCAGTGTCAGAATGCCTGCCGCAGTCCCGCTATAGCTGAACTCCGCCATTACTGGTAAACCCCCCCCCCCAAAAAAAAAAAACAGTATTTATACCGCCATTTGTAGATGCTATAACTTTCACATAAACCAATTATTTTACACGTATTGGGATTTTTTTTAGCAAAGACATGCAGCAGAATACATTTTGCCCTAAATTTATGATGAAATTTGTTTTTTAAATTTTTTACTGGACATGTTTAATAGCAAAAGGCAAAAATATTGTTTTCTTTTCTCAAAATTGTTTTTTTTTTGTTTATAGTGCAAACAATTTAAAATGCAGAGGCAATCAAATACCACCAAAAGAGAGCTCTATTTGTGGGAAATAAAAGGAAGTAAATTTCATTTGGGTGCAGCATTGCATGACTGCGCAATTATCAGTTAAATTAACGAAGCAAAAAATTGCTTGGTTATGAAGGAGGATAAATCCTCAGGAGGGCAAGTGGTTAAACAATCCTGTTGCCTCTGATGCAGATGGGTGGGTCTGTTGAAACTGTTCAGGTAACTGAAACCATTTTTCCTTTTTTATTTTTTGAAATTACACAGCAAGCTCATCACTGTTGGCAGCCCATTTGATGGATATGATATACATGGGACTTATATATATAAATTGGACTTTGATCAATAGTTGTAAGATACAATCACAAGTCATATCTCTGTTTCCACCAGGAAATCTAATAACCTGATCTACTGAAATATGTTCAGATTCATGACCAAAGTTTCTCACTGCTGCCGATCAATGAAACACATTTCAATCATTTTCTGCCCTGGCTGATCAACTCAGTTTCATCTAATTCCAATCCAAAGGGAAGTTATGGCTGTTTGATTGTTTGCCGATGTGATCATTTTGATTGAATCGCACATAAAGTCAGTGTGTACAGTATATCAACCTTACTCCCTGCATGACCAGGCCATTTCTTTTGCTATTCAGCAATGCACTACTTGAACTGGTAATTGCGTGGACATGCAACTCTGTACCCAAACAAAATTTATATAATTTTTTATTTGATTTCTTTTGGTGGTATCTGATCACCTCTGGGTTTTTTATTTTCTCTGAAAAAAGACTGAAAATATTTTTTACTTTTTGCTATAAAAAAATATCCAATAAAAAAATCAAATTTCCTCTTAAATTTAGGCCAAAATGTATTCTGCTGCATTTCATTGGTAAAACAAAATCCCAATAACTATATATTGATTGGTGTGTGTAAAAGTTATAGCATCTACAAACTATGGTATATATACTGGAATTTGTATTTATTTTTTATATTAGTAATTGCAGTGATCAGCGACTTATAGTGGGACTGTGATAGTGCCCCGGGCAATCTGACACTGACATAACCAGTGACACTAATACTGTGGTCAGTGATAATACTATACACTGTACTAACGACACTGGCTGGGAAGGGGATAACATTTCGGAGTAACCAAGGGGGTTGAGTGTGTGCCTAATAAGCGTTAATGTGTGCATTATGTGCTGCTTTTTACTAAAAATCTCTTTGTTTCTTCTCCCGAGATTGTTCCATCTGTACTGTGATTGGACACAGCCGATCAGCAGGTCCTGGCCATGAACTATTGGCTGGGGCATGCTGACACAATCCCGTTGTGTCTAGTCACAGCGGGAGTCTGCGGGCAAGGACTTGCGCACACCCTGTACCCAGAAGAGGCCAGCAACGTACAGGTACGTCTCTGTGCCTGGACAGGCTGTGTGTGCGAAGTGCATTGCGGGCTGGCAGCCCTGCAGTGGATGTGGCCACCATTACTCAGACCAGTATTCCCCAACATTCATTCAAAAACACTCTTCACAGCTCAGTTTTGAAATCCTGGTATCATTTGAAGCAGTAATAAATCCAAAAACGTCAATGAATGTCCTGTGTCCTTACCATTATCAACCAAAAAAAAGTGAAAGAAAATCCCTTATTTTGGGCTGCCACCAGAACAAACATAGAAACCTTCCAATGAGGGTGCTAGCTCTGAAGACAGCCATGGATTCCCTCACTTTGGAGGGATGTCTTCTCACATCCTGTTGTGGTTATGGGACCGGAAGTGAAGAGAAAACTCCCTAGTACGGTACAGAGATGGCAGAAAAATACAGTCGTTTATAACCCTCCCTATCCAAAATGAAATAAAAAAAAAGTAAAAATTGCTGAAGTTAGAGACAGCCTAGACAATTAGTATTCTTAAAAGAAGCTCAGCGATGGCAGCCTGCCCAGGTCTGTCAACAGGTTTCATTTAAGATGAATAAATATTCTGCATTTTATTAAGTTAAAAGGAAAGATATAATTGCCAGGCATTTGCTATTTCTAGCTTCTGGGGAACTGATGTTATTGTTTTCCAGGATTTAATGTGGGTTTTGATGTGGTCCTGCAAGCTTACTCTTGGACATGTTGCACTTTCAAACTTTCACTAAAGTGTATGTGTGTATGTATTGAAAATTTATACACTGATCAGCTGTAACATTCTGACCACTGATAGGTATATTAAACAACATTGATTTTCTTGTTACAATATCACCTGAAAGTGGGTGGGATATGTTAGGCAGAAAGAGAACGTGTTGTCCCTGAAGTTGATGTGCTGAAAGCAGAAAAAAATGGGCAAGCATGTGGATTTGAGATACTTTGAGAGGAGCCAAATTGTAATGGCTAGATGACTGGGTCAAAGCAACTCCGGAACTGCAACTGTTGAAGGATATCCCTGGTCTGCAGTGGTCCGGACCTACCAAAAACTGCTTTAACGAGGGAAACCTGGCCAACTGGAGACGGGGCCAAAGATTATCGATGCACATGGGGAGCGAAGGCTGGTTTGTGTAGTCTGATCCAATAGAAGAGCTACTGTAGCTCTGATTTTTGAAAAAGTCAATGCTAGTACTGATAGAAAGGTGTCAAAACACACAGTGCATCGCAGTTTGTTGCCTATGGGGCTGCATAACTGTAGACCAGTCAAGGCACCCATGCTGATTTGTATCCATAGCCAGGAGCGCCATCAAATGGGCAGGTGAGCATCAGAACTGGACCACTGAGCAATGGAAGAAGGTGGCCTTGTTTGAGGAACACAACAAGTTTGCAGTGTTGCCTTGGCCTCCAAATTCTCCAGATCTCATTCCCATCCAGCAGCTCTGGGATGTGCTGGAAAAATAAGTCTGATCCATGGAGGCCCCACCTCACAACTTACAGGACTTAAGGGATCCACTTCTGACACCTTGGTGCCAGATACCACAGCATACCTTCAGAGGTCTAATGAAGTCCATTCCTCGAGGGGATATGGTGGATGATGGTCATTTTATGGCTGGTGTGTGTACACACTGTATATCTGTTCAGTTGTACTTGAGGTTAGACCCTCTGCTAAGTTTTTAGGCTGCATTCATACCTGAGCAGAGTAGATTTTCAGGTGTTTATATTTGAGCATATTTCAAGCATTTTACATATTGCACATAATAGAACTGGATACTAATATTGATGGGTAAAGTTGATCCAGGGACTATCCGATTGCCTCTCGGGGGATCAGGAAGAAATGTGTTCCCCTGCTGAAGCAATTCAGATACGGTTAAACTAGATGGACATGGTTTTTTTTTTTTTTTTAACCAAGCTAACCGTAACTATTATGTATTCAAGTGTAAGTATGTATACAAGCTTCAGGCCTTTTTTCAGCCAATGGAAAACATTAGGAGGAGGAAAGATGCTCAAAAACACTCAGTTTGGGTTTCTAGTTGTTCCCATTGAAGTGTATGGGGCCACAAACACTGAAATCTGCCACAAAGTAGTTTATGTTGCTCTTGGAGTGTCAGGAGTTAAGTTACAGGTGCTTGAGCACTTATGTGAATGGCCATCATTTATTTAGTCCTGGTTCACACCTATGAGTTTTTTTTTATTTCATTTTGCTTTTAGCAGAAATGCACTACAGTTCATTTAACATGGTTTCCTATGGGACACATTCACATCTGTTCTTTTTTGCAGCTGATGCTTTTGAAAGGGATCAGGGACTTTTTTTAAAGCAGGGTTCCACCCACAGTGGTAGCTCCTCTTATCTGAGCCCCCCAGTCCCTCCTCTGCCCCTTTTGGGGGGGAGTTGGTACCTGGTTTTGACAAGTACTCCCACTTCTGGCTCAGTTCACAGCTCAGTTTTGAACTCCTGCCCCGCATCCCCCTAGGAAACTCAACAGGTCCCAGATGACTGCGGCCTATTCACAAAGTGCAGTGCACTTCGTGCATGCGCAGTAGGAAACCGGCTGTGAATCCACAAGGCTTCGCTGCCAGTTTCCCTTAGTCAAGATGGCTGCACCAGCACCTGACAGCCGATTGAAGAACTGGCTTGGGGTGAGGACATACACTATACTGCCAAAAGTATTGGGACATCTCTCCAAATCATTGGATTCAGGTGTTCCAATCACCTCCTTGGCCACAGGTGTATAAAATCATCACCTAGGCATGCAGACTGCTTCTACAAACATTTGTGAAAGAATGGGTCGCTCTCAGGAGCTCAGTGAATCCAAGCGTGGTACTGTGATAGGTTGCCACCTGTACAATAAGTCCATCTGTGAAATTTCCTTGCTAATAAATATGCCACAGTCAACTGTTCCTGGTAATATAACAAAGTGGAAGCAACTGGAATCAACAGCAATTCAGCCACGAAGGGGTAGGCCATGTAAAATGATAGAGCGGGGTCAGCACATGCTGAAGTGCACAGTGCGCAGAAGTCGACAACTGACTGCAGAGTCAATAACTAAAGACTTCCAAACATCGTGTGGCCTTCAGATTAGCACAACAGTGTGTAGAGGGTTTCATGGAATGGGTTTTCATGGCTGAGCAGCTGCATCTAAGCCTTACATCACCATGTGCAATGCAAAGCGTCAGATGCAGTGGTGCAAAGCACACCGCCACTGGACTCTCAAGCAGTAGAGACGTGTTCTCTGGAATGAAGAATCACGCGTCTCTGTCTTGAAATCCGATGGACATTTCTGGGTTTGGCAGTTGCCAGGAGAACGGTACTTGCCTGACTGCATTGTGCCAAGTGTAAAGTTTGGTGGAGGGGGATTATGGTGTGGGGTTGTTTTTCAGGGGTTGAGCTTGGCCCTTAGTTGCAGTGAAGGGAACTCTTAAGGCGTCAGCATACCAAGACATTTTGGACAATTTCATGCTCCCAACTTTGTGGGAACAGTTTGGGGATGGCCCTGTTCCAACATGACTGCACCAGTGCACAAAGCAAAGTCCATACAGACATGGATGAGCGAGTTTGGGGTGGAGGAACTTGACTGGCCTGCACAGAGTCCTGACCTCAACCTGATAGAACACCTTTGGGATGAATTAGAGCGGAGACTACCAGCCAGGCCTTCTCATCCGACATCAGTGCCTCACCTCACAAATGTGTTTCTGGAAGAATGGTCAAACATTCCCATAGACACACTCCTAAACCTTGTGGACAGCCTTCCCAGAAGAGTTGAAGCTGTTATAGCTGCAAAGGGTGGGCCAACTCAATATTGAACCCTACGGACTAAGACTGGGATGCCATTAAAGTTCATGTGTGTGTAAAGGCAGGTGTCCCAATACTTTTGGCAATATAGTGTAGCTGGATCCCTGGACAGGTAAGTGCCCTAATATTAAAAGTCAGCAGCTACAGTATATGTAGCTGCTGACTTTCAATGTTTTTTTTTGGGGGGGGGGGGGGGTAGCAGGGGCCAGAACTCCCCTTTTAAACACAAAACAGTACGTTTTTGTTTCAATAGACTTTAGTGGACACGTGGTAGAAATGCATGTAGTGCATTTTTTTATGCGTTTTGCTTTTTTTTTAACCTGCATAACAACAAAAACACCTCCCCTTAACAACAAAATTCCCAGGCTGCATAAAAACGAAAAAGGCATCAAAAACTAGTGAAAAATGCATCAAAACGTCTGTGCCAAAAAAGCAAAACGCACCGCAAAAACCACTGCAGAAATGGATCAGAAGCAACCTGCATAGGTGTGAACCAGGCTTTACATAGGATTTTGCTTGCTGAGAGTTTTGGAATCTTGAGGTGTGAATGGGTCCTTATTGTGATCCACACTCAGGAATCCTCTATTTGACAATGCGTGGAAATCCAAAATTTTAGAGTTGTTCTGAGAGCAAGAGGTGAGATGGAAATCTAGTGTGCTAGTGAGAACTGAGATAGAAGTTTCTTGACTTTGGGGAGAATTCCTCTCACTTCCTGTAGTGTTTCCAAAACAGGAAGTGAAGGTGAGGGCCCATTCACTCTATTGCATAGACTAGAGGTAACACATGCCATTGCACTTTACATATACTAAATGGCACCCCAATGCACCCTGCCAATGGACTTTGCAATGCATTTTGCTGCCAGAAAATGTTGCATTCTGGTGTATTAGGCAGCCCATTCAAATTGTAGAATCAGTAGTTTATGGTCGGCCTAAGAGTCAAGTTGTATATTCTTTGTACCAGTGTCAGTATACCTGCCAGGGGCGGACTGACCATTTGGAAACTCGGGCACTGCCCGAGGGACCGGGGTCAGTAGGGGGCCCCATGAGATGCCCCTGGTACCTTTTTCATAGGCTTTTTTGAGTTTGGGCAAGGACAAAGGGGCCCCATGATCCCCTATTGCCAGGGGGCCCCATGAGTTGTCAGTCCGCTCCTGATACTTGGCATGGTTTAGCTGTAATAACAAAGCTACTTTCATAGCAAGCAAGTTTCTTTTATAAGAGTTCACGTGTGTGTCATTTCATTAGCCATGGTGCATAGTAACCTATGAACAGGAAAATGTAACACTGGCAGCCAAAAGCTACCGTCTTCCTGGCCAGAACTGATTGTGTTTATAGAGGAAGTAATACGGAGCCAGGTTTCACTGGACGGAGATCACCTGATCATGTGTGCTGCATTTTGTACTCTTCACCTTGCTGAGCTGAAATTCTAGTCCAGTGTACAAAAAAGGTGTGACACTAATTATGACACCAACATCCTCTACTAATTTCCATACTCATTTATCTCTGCTTCCTTCCTTACTACTCTATATACATATCACTTTTTTTTGTCATTTTACACCATACATTTTAAATAGTAAATGGAAGCAATAATGTTTTGGCTCAGTTTTTATTTTTTGGTTTATATCATTTTTTTCTTTTTTTGCTTTTTATATGAAATCTACATTTTATACATTTTTTAAGCTCGTTGACATTTTTGCATTGTGGTAATGTGTGGTTATGGCAAGGTCTCTCATTTGGTAAGGATCTATGGTCACAGCATACACTTCTAATTCTAATTAGAACAACAACATCATAATAGTAAAACAAACAATAGTTATTTTTGACAATCCAATATAATCTTACATAACTCTCGGTTCATATCTGTGCGGGTGGTGCTGCTGAGGGACCCGCACAAATGCCTGCAGCCACACCACCCACACAGAGGAATGCAGGACCCACGGGCGGGTGCCATTAATTCTAATGGCACGCTGCCCGCACTGGAAATCGCAACCGTACTGGGAACCTCGGTTCCCGTGCAGGCTGCGATTTCCAAAGTAGTGCAGGGACCTCTGCCCTGCGTGTCACGGGGCACGGGAATTCATTCAAATAAATGGACTCTCGTGCCCGTGCAAATCGCGGCCCGCACGACCGCACAGATGTGAACCAGGGTAAAAATAAATGTTGCAAATAACCTTCATGGAACTGGCAACTATATTTCTAGTTAAAGGAGACCGATGGTCGCAGCATAGACTTTCATTTTCTAACATCAGCATTGTGATAGCAGTACAAGCAATAGTTATTTTTCACAATCCAATATGAGAAAAATCTCCTTTCATGTTGTGAGCGCTGGTTGTCTGCTGGTCATCTCTTTCTAGAAACCTCCTGAATTCCCAGCATGCTTTGTAGATTCTCCTCTGCTGTTTACTTTCCATTTCTAAGAACTACATATCCCATGGTACCTTGCTGCCTGTAAGCAGTGGTTCCTGTACTGACTCCGCCTCCTGGAACTCTTCCTCTCAGCTCCTCTGTAGTTCAGAAGGCAGAGCGCGCACTCTTGGCACAGCTGTGTTTACATTCTGGTGCGCATGTATGTGGCCTCTCAGAGTTAAGGCCAACACACTGAGAGGCAGCATATATGCATACCGCTGGCATCAAGATGGTAATGGGAGTAGGACAGAAATAATTTAAATGCAATTAGTTTACATTATGATCATAGCTATGTTTTAATCAGTATATAAAGAGACAAAAAGAGGGCGCACGGGCCTAGTGCATTACCTTTTAAAGATGAGATTCATTGATAAAAAGTGAAATACTCACAAGAGAAATAGAATCAAATGGAAAGCATGTCACAAGGGATGCAATGTGGTCCAGAAGGTAGTCTGGTGGCTGACGCGTTTCGAGGTTGTACCTCTTCCTCAGAGCCAGTGTTTTAATCAGTAGCAGGCTACGTACCCACCCTGCAGCACACCATAATGTACATGCCATGCATTGTAGTGCACTTCTGAGTTTGAGTTGCAGCACTAAAGAATGAAAGGGCTCATAAAGTTCATATATATTTACAGTATCTCCCAGAAGTGAGTACACCCCTCACATTTTTTGTAAATATTTTATTCTATCTTTTCATGTGACAACACTGAAGAAATGACCCTTTGCTACAATGTAAAGTAGTGAGTGTACAGCTTGTATAACAGTGTAAATTTGCTGTCCCCTCAAAATAACTCAACACACAGTCATTAATGTCTAAACCACTGGCAACAAAAGTGAGTACACCCCTAAGTGAAAATGTCCAAACTGGGCCCAATTAGCCATTTTCCCTCCCCAGTGTCATGTGACTCGTTAGTGTTTCCTTTACTGTTAGGTCTCAGGTGTGAATGGGGAGCAGGTGTGTTAATTGTGGTGTTATCACTCTCACTCTCTCATACTGGTCACTGGAAGTTCAACATGGCACCTCATGGCAAAGAACTCTCTGAGGATCTGAAAAAAAGAATTGTTGCTCTACATAAAGATGGCCTAGGCTATAAGAAGTTTGCCAAGACCCTGAAACTGAGCTGCAGCACGGTGGCCAAGACCATACAGCGGTTTAACAGGAAAGGTTCCACTCAGAACAGGTCTCGCCATGGTCGGCCAAAGACGTTGAGTGCACGTGCTCAGCGTCATATCCAATGGTTGTCTTTGGGAAATAGACATATGAGTGCTGCCAGCATTGCTGCAGAGGTTGAAGGGGTGGGGGGTCAGCCTGTCAGTGCTCCGACCATACGCCGCACACTGCATCAAATTGGTCTGCATGGCTGTCATCCCAGAAGGAAGCCTCTTCTAAAGATGATGTACAAGAAAGCCCGCAAACCGTTTGCTGAAGACAAGCAGACTAAGGACATGGATTACTGGAACCATGTCCTGTGGTCTGATGAGACCAAGATAAACATATTTTGTTCAGATGATGTCAAGCGTGTGTGGCGGCAACCAGGTGAGGGGTACAAAGACAAGTGTGTCTTGCCTACAGTCAAGCATGGTGGTGGGAGTGTCATGGTCTGGGGCTGCATGAGTGCTGCTGGCACTGAGGAACTACAGTTCATTGAGAGAACCATGAGTGCCAACATGTACTGTGACATACTGAAGCAGAACATAATCCCCTGCCAGCGATTTAGACATTAATGGCTGTGTTGTCACATGAAAAGATAGAATAAAATATTTACAAAAATATGACTGTTGTACTCACTTCTTTGATGCTACAGGGCTGCACGGGTGTGCAAAATCACATATATATATATATAATATATATATATAGGGTGGCACAGTGGCTTAGTGGTTAGCACGTCTTCCGTGCTGTAAATGTGTCATGGGTTTAATTCCCAACCATGGCACCTCCTGCATGGAGTTTGCATGTTCTCCCGGTGCTTGCGTGGGTTTCCTCTGGGTACTCTGGTTTCCTCTCACACTCCTGAGACATGCTGGTAGGTTAATTGGCTCCTGTCTAAATTGTCCTAGTTTCATTCCTGGCCATGCGGGATCTCCTGCATGGTAGGGGTTGGGGAAAGACCTGGCAACCTACCCTGTAAAATAATTGCTAAGAGAATTCATGGAAAAAGTCGCTTACGAGTGACAGTCCATGCAGTTGCCAAGGGTCGGATACGACTGAATGGATGGATGTGTGTATAAATGTATATATCTATGTGATTTTGCATTTCCAGGAAGGGGGGCGTGCATGCCCTACCCGCGCTGCCATTTGCAGCTATCAGTCACCGGGTCCCGGCCGGTGATTACTTGCTGGCACCCAGTGATTGCTGAGCATCTCCGACAGGGAGGAGAACTGTTTGTAAACAAAACCATTCTCCTCCCTGTCAGCTCATGCACACTGCTTTGGATGGCTGCACAGCACAGCCATGCAAAGCAGTGTGCTTACAGTGAAGCACACAGACACATAACATGGTAATTGATAAAGAATGAGAGTGCAGCGCTAACCCAAATAGCGATTAAACATATGATAGACCACATATGATAGTGGATCAGTACTACCGTACTTACACCTATACACTGCGCTCGATTTTATATATAGATTTTATATATAAGTTTATTTTATTCGTACATAACATGGTAAAACAGCAGACCGCACAAGTTAACCCTTTGATCGCCCCACATGTTAATCCATTTTAACACTGATCACTGTATTGGTGTCACTGGGATTGTCAGTGACACCAACTCATTTTCCCCCAGTATCAGAATGCCCGCCGCAGTCCCGCTAAAAGTTGCTGATCGCTGCCATTACTAGTAAAAAAAAATAAACCCGGTATATACACCGTCATTTGTAAACGCTATAAGTTTAACGTAAACCAATTAATTTACACGTATTGGGATTTTATTTAGCAAAGAGATATAGCAGAATACATTTTGGCCTAAATTTATGATGAAATTTGATTTTTTTTTTACATTTTTTTACTGGACATGTTTAATAGCAAAAAGTCAAAAATATTGTTTTTTATTCTCAAAATTGTTGGTCTTTTTTTTATAGCGCAAAAAATGAAAACCGCTCAGGCGATCAAATATCACCAAAAGAAAGCTTGATTTGTGGGAAAAAAGGACATAAATTTAATTTTGGTGCAGCGTTGCATGACCGCGCAATTGTCAGAAAAAGTAACGCAGTGCCGTAATGCAAAAAATGGCCTGGTCAGGAAGGGGGGTAAATCCTCTGGAGGGCAAGTGGATAAAGAAAGTTTAATGCGAAGGGTCATGTTTGTTATTGTTGTGTGTGTCCCTATTGGGGGGATTAACCCTATCTATCTGTCCTGGTGACCACTGTCATCTGGACTGAAAAGTGAAGGACTAAGTCAAAATTTTGAGTTGTTACTAGAACAGAGATAAAGGGGAAATGTCATCGGAACAAGCTTTGCTACTGGAACAATTGACGATTGCCCTTAAGCAGCCCATAGATTAATCCATTTTTTTCCTTCCAATATGGGGCACATAGAGATGTTTTTGGACAACATCTTGGGTCCACATGACTCCTTGTGGGTTCCTTGTTTGATACTCTGCTTTGTTTTTGTGCTTAGTGGTCTAGAAGGAGTGTCTGTTCTTTTAATGGTTCTAGTCATGTTCATTCATTATGTATGTGGATTATGATATCTGGCTATGTCCCCTGAAAAAGATCAACTTTTTTTTTTATTGAAACGCATTGGAGCATTCATCTGGATACTGAATGAGAACTATTTGTGCATTTTAGATCAACAATATTTCATATAAATTGATTTATATTGTACATGCTGGAACCAAATATTTCAGGGTATTCAATTTTGGTTGTTTTTAACTACGGTAAGTATGAAGAAAGTTATACTTTTTTTCTTCTTTTTTTTCTTAAAGATGTTTAATGTTTGGTTACTTCCTTGAAGTCCCAAGGGATATTAGTAGCGTGTTTTCTACAATTACCATCTGCCACTGCGACAGACGGCTTGTAGTTTCCAATGAACTGCAAGGGTGCTAGTGAGTGCTCTCATAGTTCATTGAGCTTCTGCAGGGTCCAGGAAAAAAAATGCACTTTTTTTTTTTTTACCCACAAAAATATGTGCATTTGTTTATTTTTTTTTAAAGGTGAACTAATCCTTTAAAGCAGTGATCCCAGTACAGGAGTGTTCTTTTGTGTGAGGTGCTACACAAAGCATGTGTGCAGTACGGACTGCGATAATTTTTATTATTATTATTATACAGGATTTATGTAGCACCAACAGTTTGCGTGGCACTTTGCAATATAAAGGTAGACAATACAATTATAATACAATAAAAAACAAGGAGATTAAGAGGGTCCTGCTGATAAGAGCTTATAATTAGCGGTGTACCGAAATGAAAATTTTGGTTTCAAAACCGAAAATTCAGGATGCATTTGGCCGAAAACTGAAACCGAAATGGACAGTTTTTAAAAATTAATATGTTTTTCAAACACAATTTTTTGGAAAAAAATACATGTTAATGATTAAAAAACCCACAAATATATACCCCATTTTTTTTGTAAAATATGATATTACGCCAAGGAAATAGATACCCAACATGTCATGCTTTAAAATTGCGCATGCTCGTGGAATGGCGTCAAACTACGGTACTTAAAAATCTTCATGGGGGACGCTTTAAAAATCTCTACAGGTTACCATTTCAAAGTCACAGACGAGATTTAGTGCTACAATTATTGCTCTTGCTCTGACGTTCATGGCATTACCTCACGTGTGGTTTGAACACCATTTACACATGTGAGCTTGTCCTACGTATGCATTTACCACTACACGCGAGCATGGGGGGATGGGGGCACTTTTAAACTTTTTATTTTTTTACTGTCCGTTTTTGAAAAAAAAATTTTAATCACTTGCAAGCATCCCTTGTGATAGAAATATGTAGTGACAGGTCCTCTTTATGGAGAGCTATGGGGTCACCAGAAGTACTGCTAGAAGGTGGCAGGGCTGCACAAAATCACGTACATATACATGATTTTGTATTTCCGGGTAGGGGAAGCATGCACACGCACGTGCGCCTCCCTGCCTGCGCCGCTACAGCTGTCGATCACTGGGTTCTGGCCGGAAATTCCCTGCCAGCACCCGGTGATTGCCGAGGAACACTGACAGCGGAGAGGTCTGTATGTAAACAATACAGATCTCTCCCCTGTCAGCACCAGCATGCTGCTTTGTATTGCTCTGCATAGCAGAACAATACAAAGCAGCGTGCTTACACAGTAAAGCGCACACAGACAAAATAGTAAAACAGCACACAGTTAAGCCTATGATTGCCCCAGATGTTAACCCCTTCCTGTCCAGTGTCATTAGTGCAGTGTCATTGCTTTTTATTAGCACTGATCACTGTATTGGTGTCAGTGGCAGTTAGTCAGTTCCCTCGCTGCAGTCCCTCAGTACCGCTATAAGTTGTTGATCACCACCAATACTAGTATAAAAAAAATCCAGTATATATACCGCCTTTTGTAGACGCTATACCTTTCATGTAAACCAATTAATGTACATGTATTGTGATTTTTTTTAATTTTTACTGGACATATTTTATATTGAAAAAAGCAAAAAAATATTTTTTCCTCAAAAATGTCCGAATTTTTTGTTTTTAGTGCATTAAATAAAACACACACATGCGATCAAATACCACTGAAAGAAAGCTCCATTTCTGGGGGAAAAGGATGTAAATTTCATTTGGGTGCAGCGTTGCATGACCGCGCAATTGTCAGTTAAAGTAACGCAGCGTGTATCTCAAAAAATGACCTGGTTAGGAAGGGGGGTAAATCCTCTGGAGGGCAAGTGGTTAATTTCTGAAAGTATTAGCTCTGGTTTCTTTGTATGGATTGCATGGGTTGTTACCAACATGTGGTGAAAATGTTATGTCAATGGCACCGTTAGAAATATTATTTATGAGAAAAATGGTGACGTGTTCAATACTTATTTAGCTGCTGTAACTATTGATTGGGCTAGTAAGCTCTAACAATTAATAATATAAGGAAGCTTGAACAGTCCAATTTCTGGCTGGTTGGAGATGAACATAACTGGATGCACTTTTACCTACATTATTAGTTTTTTTATATGTTCTGCTTATGTGTGAATTTATGGCACAGCCTGTCATTGTTGGATTGGTTGGGAATGTGTACAGTGAGAACCAGCTGTTTGTAGGTCAGGTGGATGACTGTTCAACTTCCTCTAATCCCTAGAGGCTCAGTGCTGGCTGTAATGGGAGACTTTGAGGATAGAGGTGTGGTACCAGGCAAGTGTTTGTTTCAGTTCTCCCTGTCTGTAGAGGGGTGGGGGATATGCTGTATTGTCCTGGCATCTTTCTAGAGACAGGGCGGACCTGGGTGTGTCACAGACACGTAGATTTAACACTGAGCCATCCTGTAAATCGGTACCTGTAAAATGTAAACAGGTTAAACTTGCACTTTTTTTTTTTTTGGTTTAACTGTGCGTGTTTCGGTTTTATAGACACATATCCACAGCCGGTTCTAGTCCACTTACAGAAACGAGTAGTGACGTTTTGTTTACATCATTACTCGAAGGATTCTCCACCCAGAACTGTTTATTTATTGTATTTTATTGTGTATTTTATTGTGTATTTATTGTATTTTATTGTGTATTTTATTGTGTATTGTATTTTATTGTGTATTTATTGTATATTATTGTGTATTTTATTGTGTATTGTAAGATTATTGTTTATTGCCATATTGTTATTATTATTATACAGGATTTATATAGCGCCAACAGTTTGCTCAGCGCTTTACAATATAAGGGAGACAGTACAATTACAATACATTTCAGTACAGAAGGAATAGGAGGGCCCTAATCGTGGAGCTTACAATCTAAATGTTATCATGAATATACCAGCTGGTTCAAAATTGACGGCTTCAACAGACAAAAAAAAGTACAGTTAAGGAACGTTTAGACTGGCTTTACACGTTTGCATCGGGGTAATGTGCAGTAAAAACGTGCATTGTCACAACGCAAGTTAAAGTACTGTTCATACTAACACACATACATTAGCTGCCAACGCACTTGCATCACAGGAAACCACAACGCACATGCATCATGCTGCACTACATTTCAGAAAATGCTGCAGGGGTGGTTTTTTTATGTTGTTGACCAGCTTATCCAAAATGAATAGCCTACAATAACCCTGCACCTTCATCACATGAAAATGCATGTTTTAACGGAAACACTAGAATGGAGGGACTTCTGGCGAATTGTAACTGTGGTAATGCATGGTAACGCTAACTTCAAATTGCCACCCAATGCACGTACACAGCTCACCAAAACATCCAGTTGCAAATCATCTAGGCATTTCCAGAGCCCCGTTTTGAAATAAAAGGGCAGATGTGATAAAATGGTGAAAACTGAAAATCCAATTAGAATAGGCTGCCTGAATGCAACACACATTAACACGTGTAATAGCACTCGTTAATGTGCTGCAACAGTGTGCATCCACCCTTATAAAGAGGTTTTATTTTCTTTACAAATTAATATTTTCAATAATTTTATTTCATGTGACACCCCTGCTAAAAATTATAACGATCCTTCTATACATTAACAGGGATCTCCAAACTATGGCCCTCCAGCTGTTGAAGTACTACAAGTCCCATCATGTCTATGGGAGTCTTGCCTGTGGCTGTCAAAGTATTGCAAGGCCTCATGGGACTTGCAGTTCCTCAACACCTGGAGGGCTATAGTTTGGAGACCACTGCATTAGGATATGCAGTGGGATACGTGGCCCCCTACATTAGGGATAATATCGATAGCCAGTGGAATAAGGGCCCTGTACATTAGCAGTATTTGGTAAAAGCTCTCTGTTCTTTGGTAAGTAGTGGAAGAAGGTCACCTTTACATTAGTGGTTAGTGGGAGACTGGGGCTGGTACTCAGAGGGAGGGGTGCCTGCTTACATTGGGGGTCAGTATGAAAATGCCTGATTATACAAGTGGGTAGGTGGGAAGAGTTGGTGTCAGTCGTTACTTATAGGGTCAAGAGGAGAGACACCACTATTCCCAGGCTAGTGACTCCTGTGTGATGTCAGCCTTTGAACTACATTATGCAGGTACCATCAGGTGGTAGAGCAGTCCACCACTGCTCAAGAAACCCCTAGGAACCTCTGGAGGAGCCCTAGGTTTTACCTCTGGTTGAGAAAGGCTGAATTAGATGAATGATGTATTAAATAGAAGTAAATAATATAAACTATGGCTCTCCAGCTGTTGAAGTACTACAAGTCCCATCATGCGTCTGGGAGTCTTGCCTGTGGCTGTCAGTCTTGCAAGGTCTCATGGGACATGCAGCTCCTGAACACCTGGAGGGCCATAGTTTGGAGACCTCTGATATAGGCCAAGCTTCCTCCTCTACTAGAACACAGAAGTTAGTATATTCTGTATGGTGTCACTGCTTGGTTCAAACATGCCTTCGTTCACCCATTGCAAGAATATGTTTCAAATGTTGTGTTGTGGTGTCATTCATTCTGAATGGCACCCCAGTGCACCTAGGCAATACAATGAAATTCACTTGTAACGCACTGCAATGCACAAATGCGAATCATCTGTGAAACGTGGTGAGCTGTGTTGTTAAGAAAAAACAAATTGCATGTCCATTTTTCTGTGCGCTAAAATGCTCTGCTTGCCCATTTAAAATGAATAGACTGCCTTGACACAGCACATACTATAAATGGCCTATAATCATTTCAAAGGTTAGTTCATAAAAAAAGAAATGCCCTATGCAATCCCTAAACACCATTACAATAACTCTAAACATAACTCGGGGTTCAAACACATATATGCAGCACATACAATAAACAGAACTGATGCTAGAACTTGACGTCTTAAGGTAAGATTGACATCCTGGCAACCATCTTTTTCAGAAGTAGAGATTAGAAATGGCAGATCTTGTATTTATTTAGCACCAGTTTCCTTTAGGGGTTAAGGATTAAGATTCATTCTTGGAGTTAGGTTACATTTTAGCATCTGCATGAGTGGAGAGTTCAGGCTTAAAGCGGTAATAAACTGGGCCAAAGAAAGAAAAAAAAAATGGGCCCCCAGGTGGTTTTAGTCATAATGTACTACTATGCACCGCATACAAGCACATTATGATAGACTTACCTGACACCAAAGCCCTCTAGCTGTCACAGGCCACGGCGCTCCCATCTTCACCCGGTCTTCCTTTGGTGGGTCGCGGGCTTAAGCCGTATGAGTGGCTGAGCTGCGATGACATCACTTTCACATCACTGAGCTCTGTAGGAACAGTACAGGTATGCCGTTCCTTCAGTGCGCATGCGTCTGTGACGTCACTGGCTGCTGCAAAAGTAAATATCTTCTAAACGGTGCATGTTTAGGAGACATTTACTGTGCCTATAGGTAAGCCTTATTATAGACTTACCTATAGGTAAAAACCAAAGAAGTGGCTTTACCACCACTTCAAGGCTCCTAGAGGGAACAAGCGTATGCTCCATTCTGGGTGACAAATGTGGAACATTATTAAAACTCATGTCTTGCCACGATTGCAGCAGAATTGCATCGCATTTGGGGTTCCGTCCTTGTGCGATTTTGAATTATGGGCAGAATCGCAGCGGTTCTGCCCGTGATCCCAAATCATGAGATGTGAACGGCTCCCTAGGGTTAGAATAACTGTAGGGAAAATATTTTTGAGGAGGACATGCCTTGCTTCAAACCTTCCAGCTTGCCTAAATAGGAAAAAAGGGGGTCCTATATCCCCTGCACCACTAAGTGACATCTGCAGCTGTGCAATTGTTAGGAAGTGTGAGCTTTGTTGATTAGAGTCCAAGCTGTGCCTGGTAGATGTGTGTCAGGCCATGACCAAGATATTCCCACCTTAGGGAATAGAAGTTTGAAATGGTACTCGGGCTCTGTTAAGAACAGTAATCCACTTAAAAACTCATTCGGCACTTTCTTTTGTCCTCAATACATACACAAATGAATGCTTCTTAAAAAATTTGCACAAAAATTTCCATACAAGGAACGATCAGCCGATTATCTGTTCGATAGTATAATGGAGAGGTCTCCAAACTTTTCAAACAAAGGGATGGTTTACTGTCCTTCAAACTTTAGGAGAACCAGATTGTGACTAGTGGGGGTAGAGAGGGCCGGATTGTGACCAGTGGGGGTAGAGAATGTCCCGGACCCAGCATCAGTGAAGAAACATGGGGTACTATTCCTCCCATTAATACCCATCATTGGTATTAATGGAAGGAATAATGCCCCATCATTGGTATCAGTGTACGAAATAGTGTCCCTTTGTTGGTGTCTGTGGGAGGAATAGTACCCCATATTATTGGGAGGAATAGTGCCCCAAGGGCTGGAAAAAGGCTAGCAAAGGACCACAGTTTGGAGACCCCTGGTATAGTGCTTTCAATTCCAACTTTTCAAATGACAAAAACTGAGGATGTAAGCTAGAAAATTTGTATCATACGTGAGCAAAATGTCCGTTTTTTGTTCAATGTGTACAGTAATCGTACCGAAATAATAAAAAAAGAAAATTATCAGAAGCATAGAACGACCCTACACTTCCTCTTCTACTACGTTAATACGTAGTTGCGCTTGCCTACATTTGCCTTTTTTAGGCCAAGAATTTTCTTACAAGTCAATACCATGCCAACTACATCACAATATGCATGTTCGTGGAAAATCGGGCGCCCGAATTTCCATAGTGTGTACTAGTTATCGGATTGAAAAAACACTACATTTTTCATTGTTTAGACATCGTGTACTTATTTAATGGAACAGTAAGTAATAGTCCAAGGAAATTTAGCCTAATGGGCTTCAGTTATATCGTAACACCAAATGTAGAGATGAATTTTACTAAGTGAAATAAGGTTTGCGCATTCTATTTTTGTATGGTTTTATGCTCCATCACACATCAGTTTCCGAGATCAGGAAAATGTTCAGTTATAGTCAGCTTGATACATTTCATGCCTACACTCTAGTGTTGTAGTTCAAGGAGACAGAATGGATAAACCCTGGCTTTGTTTTTAAGTGTCACTGTTTTTAGAGGGCTTTTGCCTGTTTTTTAAATAGGTGTTTATTACATTAAACTGATATAAAACCCTCAGGTTTTTACAGATTTTGAGAAGCTGGTTTATTAATTTACTGAATATGCAGCTTCTTTTAATCCTTGTTTATCTGATACTATGACGGCTACCCCAGGTTCCCTGTTTTGGGGGCTCCTTCTACTACAGCATCCAGTGGAGGCTCTCTTGCATGCAGGGACTAGAGCTGTGTCTCCCTATGGCTGCATCCATAGCAAAACACAGTCCTGTAGCCTAGGATGGCAAGGCAATCCCTGCTCTCCCATCCTCCTTTCTCCAAGCTAATGGACTGACTGGTGGCTACACTGCCTATTGTTTCCTGTGAAGACTGGAAGTTCAGGGAGGCAGCACTGAGAGAGAAGGAGCTAGTTGCATTGAAAGTTGTGAACTGCAACAATAAGAAGAAATAGATTACTGGGGAATGTTTAATTTGTTCTGCTCATTGTGTTAAGCTAAAACTGCTTAGGGCTTAATACTATTTTAAGGATTCCAGGAAGAATAATTAACCAGCTTTGTGGGAGGCAAGTATAATGTTTAAATTACAGTTCCCTGACATCCTCGTTGATGAAAACAAAAACTGACAGCGCTACCACCCTGCAATCCCATTTTAAATGAAGTTAAATACCTTGTTGGTTCCCTGCTCAAACCCTCTGCAATCCATAGGTTCACAATAGTTAAGAGTTGGGGTAAAATACCAGGAGCAAAACAAATATGTTTACCACTGCTCAAGGTAGAGAGACTCCCAGTCTTCAAGCACATCTCCTCCTGTAGGTGCTAGCCAAGCTCGTGTGCTGTATAGATGAGAACAAAGGACATCCGATCGGCTGCACTCCAAACAATCCACTTTATTGAACCAAAATAAAACCAATACAGACAGTGCTTATTGATGACCCCAATGAAATGACTAAGCAAGGTAATGATTAAGCTCTGTCTTTAGCATGAAACGCATTTACCTGCCAGTCCCCTGCTGTATTTCCACTGTCTGTATTGGTTTTATCCTGGTTCAATAAAGTAGATTGTGTGGAGTGCAGCCTATAGGACTTCCTTTGTTCTCACCAGGAACAAAACAGTTGGCGCATTTCAACCTATGCAGGCCTTAGTCATAATTAGGTCCTACATAGACTGAAATGTGCCAACTGTTTTGTTCCTGATATTTTACCCCAAAATCATTTTCAATAAAGTAGATTGGATTTTAACCTGTTGAGCTGCTGGCTCCTTTGACTGTCTTGTGGAGATGACCCTTTAAAATTTCAGCCCCATTCACCCATGATATATTTGGCAACTACCCTGCAAAGTAACACAAAGACTGTAGGCCTGCAGGCAGCAGGAGAGCAAAGCTATAAATCCAGGAGATTGTTTGAAAGTAAGAAGCTGCTAGGCTTTCTTATTAGAAAGCCCAGTATGTTCCACAGATACTTTTTATAGATGCATATAAACACTCAAATGCTTAGATGTGACATTTAAGGCTCATGTACACAGGCATATTGGGGGACTGTGGATTCACACATGTACGGTGCAAATTGAAGCTTCATTTTCACAGCTATATGACAAAGTAGTTGTTCAGCGGTTCAGGTCAAGTTTAGATCAGGTTCAGGACAGGTTTAGATCAGGATCTGGGTAGGATTTTATCCTGTTTACAACTGATGACGTGTTATTCAGAAGCGTTCCCATAGAAGTCAATGAGCCTGAATTTGCACCTGAACTGGACCGCACTGCTCAGAAAACTGACAAGACTGTTTTTCAGTTCACACTGAATGCTCACTCCGGCTGCACTAGACAAATGGAGCACAGGAAGATGTCACCTGTGACGAAATGCGTAGGGCAGAGCTACGTTGCTGACTTCACCATGCACTGCAAACTACGGAGTTCTTCATCTTGTATACCGGCCAATATTGTAAATGCGATCTTGGTTTTAATAATATGTAAGTGCAATACTATTCCATTAATGGAGTTTATTTATGATTTACACTATGTGGAGCTTATTCTTTCTTTCCAGCACCTATGGAGGGAAAGAGTTGTAACCACATATTCTATTGCTGAAATCCTTTTCCTGGTTGTTTGGTCCATGGTCTGATGTAGAAGGTGGTCTGACGGAGTTCATGTCATATATATACCAATTTTGGCTTCTCTGGTTAGAGGGTCAAATCATTATGGTAAGCACATAATTGCCCTTGGTGGGATCACTTTGGTACCTCCTTGGATTCTGGCAAGATAACACTACCTTTCACAGAACTTATTTTGTATTTTAAATTTTTCTTTATTCACAGTGGATACACATTTGGACTTTGGATCATTTGGACTGTTTTTTTCATCAAAAATTCTTTCACACATGTTTATTTATTGCCTGTTTATTGGTCTAGGTTATCACTGGGGGGCTCAATATATGTTTGGTGCTAACGCAACAGATTTATATACTGTATATAAAATGTGAATTGGCACAATAGAAGCCAATGTTATTTGACATGTCATGCAAATTGGATGCGGTTCAAAACACATCCAATTCACATATATGTAAACCGGCTTTAAAGCATTCAGTAATGCATGCAGTTTAGTTTGAGTACTAAACTAAGCAAATTATGCATGGAAAGGAAAATATCTCATGTGTTATGCTTTGTAAATTGAGGCTAATATGTTGTAGCTGACAGGTCCATAGATGAACCTTTCTTCCTCTGGCATTCACATCATCTATTTAGTGTATATTGGGTAATTTCCACCTTACTGCTGGTAAAGTAGGAACTGGCAAAGTTTGGTAACCTTTGTTGAGGTCTCAGCAGTGATGAATACTAAATTTAATAGTGATAATAGTAATCTGCGCTAAATGCGGCACATATACTGAAATAGCAGCTGTCACAAAATGCAGGCAGCATATAATGTCATAGAAAACCAATATGTAGTGCTAATTCACTCCACATGTACACAAAATATGTAATAAAACTATATAGTCAAAGTCCTCAAAATAAGTCCATGAGATGTGACTAAAAATGATATAAAACCTATGTATGTGAGAAGAAACTGTGTCACAAAAGAGAAGAAAGAAGGGTCCTCCACCATCACCACTCACTGCGTCTTACCAGAGAGTATGGCCACAGGTTATGCGGTCAAAAACAGCAAGTATGGGGAATCAATGGAGGCAATGAATCCAAAAACAAATCTCCGCTAGAGATTTTTCCACCGCTAGTCACTCAATGGCATGATTCCAATATGAAAGCACAGAGATAATCAAACGGTCCCAGTAGTATATATGTAACGTGAATGAGACCTCCTCGTGTAGTATTTAAAAAAAAAAAAATTGAAATTTTATTAAGAGTATTGTACTTACAAACATAGGAAGAAATCAGCATGTGAAATCAAGGATGTTTCCAACCAACAGGATGGCCACGATGCGTGGCTTGATGATGTCATAAGCCATAGCTCCACCCTACGCATTTTGTCATAAGAAGACGTCGTCAGAGGCTAGGCGCATTTAGCGGTTGAGCATTCATTTCAATGGCCAGAAGAAATTATTTATTCTGGCCAATGAAATTAATGCCCAAGAGCGTGATGCCTATAAAAGCTCCTAAAAGCTTTAGACACTTTTACAAGTGTCAGGCATTTTTTCTGCAAAAACACTACCAGCTTCTAGGAGAGTTTATTAAACGTCCTGTGTGCATGAAGCCTAAAACAGAAATATTTCTAATTAGTCGGACAATATCCAGGTCAGTATTCATTTTTCTGCCATTAGATGCATGCTCAAATTTTGAAACAGTGAAAAAATGCCCATGGCGTGCAATCCAACAACTCAAGGAGTCATCTGTCTCCAAAGAACCAACAAACTACTTGTATACAATAGTTAAAAAGCAATCATAAGTGGAAAATAAAAAAAAAATTAAAAAAAGCTAAAAAAAAAAAGGGATATACCCGGAGGTTAGCATAAACTAGTCATAGGGTGCTAAACTGACTGGAGCGAGGCTGCCTCCTCTGAACAAGCTGGGGAACCTGGACCTGTAAAAATATAAGGGAGGAGAAAGGGATGCCAACCAACTATATAGTGTAACATGTAAAATTTTATTAGTGAAGTAAATAAACGCAATAGTAATGCACTCACAAACATGAGTGGATTAAGGCATGTCAAATGTTGCAGGACATGGTGACTGGAGCAGTGCAGCCAGCAGATTCTGTGAGAAGCTCAACAGCTGATGGAGTCCTTGGAGCCACTAGGGACAGGAGCCGAAGCCAAAGATTCACAAAGCGCACAAAGAGACCAGAATGATGACAGCACCACAGAGTCCACCTCAATGCAAAGGCACCTGGAATACGCATTTCAGGCACTTCCACACCCCCTTCATCAGTGTTCCTCTCTGCTAACCTCCAGGGAATACATTCAAATGGTCCTCATTAGGAATTGCCACATCTACACTGGGTTCTGCTATGACAAGCAAATTTCAGCTGCAGCCACTGATTAATGTTTTCTGACAGTGGCAGGTGCCGCTGTGGAACAAGGCTTGCATATGTAGAGCAAAGCTAATCAAATTTGTTTCTCATTTAATAAAGTGTATAAAACCAATATGAATGAATTGAGGAAATAATGCTAACAATAATGAAACATGATAAGTGAATTAAATAAATAAATGGTTTCACATATAATATTTCAAATAAAAATGGGTTAAATTATAAATAACTCACTATGTATTTAATAATGATTGAACTTTAAAAATATATATATATATATATTACTCCATATTAATAAATATTAAAATACTGTATAGGAAACCATAAAATTAACGATGAAGAAAAATCATAACATCATAAAAATATATTGTGATATACTACGTAGAAAACTAAGAAAATCTTTCGGAAGTATACCCCAGTAATGGCAATCTGTATAATCCTCCTATGAAAATTAATATCTGATAAATTAATGGTGAACAAGAAAAAAAATGTGTTCACGTTTTGGACTGATTTGGTCCCTCACTGCACAAAAAAAAAATCAGTAATTGGTATCAGCGAGTACTTGATGAAAAGTGTTGGTACTCATACGCGTTCTTAAAAAACTGGTATCGGTGCATGCCTAATATACATGTTATACATTCCTACTCTTTGCAATGATACTGCACAGAAAGGCCCCTTACCTCCTCTTTTGGTGTCTCTCAGCTTCTCCCTTCTCTGGTTTCCTCCATAGCAAGCTGGCTGCTAAGGAGGCAAGCCTGTATGCAACCTTCTGAGCTGGGCTGTGTGCATCCATGGACACACACACAGCTATGCTAAGCCATGCCCCCCCTCACAGGAGACTGACAGGTGCCAGAGCCTATGGCTGTGCTTCGCTTCACTCAGCTTCTCCTGTGAAAGCAGGAAGTGAGCGGAGCAGTGCTGGAGCAGTAACATGGAGCCAGGTGTGTTTAGGGATGGGGTGGGTAGGAAAGATAGTGGGGCATTTTTGCATAGAATGCATTAAGGTAAAAATCCTTCAGACTCTAGAACCACTTTCAGCCAGCAAGCTGAATGAAAAACTAACACATTTCTCCATCCACACAAGCGTAGTGGATGGAGGAATGTTCTCAACTGGGACATTGCATTTTGACAGAGGCACCTGCTACTGTCAGAAAACACTAATCAGTGGCTGCAGCTGATTTTCCGGCATGTCCCTTCAGCAGAAGTTAAGAAATTGACTTCTGTCAAGCGGGGCAGGCCACAAATTTATTGAATTTCAGCTGACCTAGCAGTGCCAACTTTACTTAATAAAAGCATTTTTTACTTCTGTCTTTGTTCCTGCTAGAGAGATTTTCCCTTACTTCCTGTCCTGGGGACAGCCTTTTTATCAAGCTGGAAGTGAAGGAAGGAGTTCTTATCCTTCCCTACTCAAAAAAAAAAAAAAAACGTTTTGGCTATAGATACACTTTATCATGGGGGTTTCTGCAAGATGGTGATTCTTTTTTTTTTTAGACAAGAAAGTTTTATACAAGCAAGAAAGTTTTGCATGTGTGTTTTTTCACTAGCCATTCTACAGGGATTGCTTGAAAGTTTATTTCTGCTTTAGCCACCATGCTTCACAGTGGGGATGCTGGTCTGGCTTCAAAGTTATGGTTTGCGCTGGCCTTCTACCTTTAATGTTTGGCACTAAGGCCTCAAAGTTCATTTTTGGTATTGTATGAGCAGAAACCCATTTTCAGCATGTTTTCTGTCTCCAGCATATCTTTTGGCTATCTCCAAATGGCATTAGATGTAATAATTAAAGACTTTATGCTTTCTAGTTTTGTGGAGCATCTTGGTTATCGTTGGCATATGAACAGTTTGTCTGTGGATCTCTACTACCCCTTTAGTTACCGGTGATTTTTTTTTTGATTGCTTGTTTAACTAATGTGTTGGCCTATGCTTGTGACGTCATTGCACACATAGTTACTACTGTTACTGACCAGTATATATGATTTACGCTTATACATCTTTTAATCTTAAGAGTTTTTAGCACGTTTCCTAATAAATGCCAGTATGCGCTTTTACACTATGAGGCTTTGCTTTATTTTTCTCCCCTATTGTGGCTGAGTGACATATGCCTGAGGTTGTGACCGCCATGAAATTGGATCAGGACGAAGTCGTGCATAACAATTTGGGTGGTGACCCCTTGAAATACATGTCTGGTTGACTCTTTGCTGGTAAGCCTATATATTGGACACACCGGTGGTGGATCACAAGGTATTCACACTGTTGGAGAATCATTTGAGTTATATCTAAAGACTCTAGATAAAAGTGCTTTACTGTCATTTTTATTTCACATAATTTTTTGAACTCGCCTTATTATTTTAATTTATGTGAGGACTCTTGCTGAAAGAGCCCTATGCTGGACTGTCACCTTTTCTTGATACATTTTCCGGAATCACTTTAACATCCTTTATTTCTTTATTTATTTCAGGTACTTATATAGCGCCATCACTTTACGCAGCGCTTTACATATATATTGTACATTCACATCAGTCCCTAACCCTCAAGGGGTATACAATCTAAGGTCCCTAACTTACATTCATACATACACATTCTAGGGCTAGTTTAGACAGGATCCAATTAACCTACCAGCATGTAGTGTTAATTGTGGTCTAAAAGACCCTGCATGTCACCCTTGTACTACACTGAATGTAATGCGGTGCACATCGCACCACATTACATTCTTTCCCAGTCTCAATGACTGGGAATCTGTCGAACAGGGACACGGAAGTGACGTCACATCACTTCCGAATCAGGAGAAGAAGGGGAGGGGTGCAGATGTGTACGCTCTCCTCCTCCCTCTCCTATATCACATCCCGCGGCACCCACCGACACCGAACGAGTTTCGGGCCTGCAGATGGGCAAGCCGAGCCTGGGACATATAGCGGGGATGGGGGAGAGGCTGACACTGGGGGCTGTGTGGAATCAATCGGCAGCAGCGCTGCCGCCCGAATGCTTCCACTTGACAGGTGAGCCCTGCTGCCCTACCTGCCCGGAACTACATGTCTCAGGCATCGGGCGATAGGACTTGGACATTCATAAATAAATTGCGCTGCCCTAAACCTTCATAAACAAAATTTAAACATGACCATAACAGACATACTAAAGGAATAAAAAAAATACATTGAGATTAGGTAGTTATATAAACAGTGAATTATCCAAGTAAAACGTCCCAGATAAAAAAAAGTGCCCATGCAGATGTACACAAAACATATGCTCCACCTCTCAGTGCCTCCAGTGTTCCCATACAGACAGACACTCACCACAAGTTGATGACCTACTATTGCTAGTCAGGTCAGTAGCGCTCATGTTTGGGGATATACCCTTGAGTCTCCAATAGCTTGTTCTTATGGGTCCTTCTCAATAGTGTACCGTCATGCATACAAATAAAATGCCAGGAAGGATCTCATAGCATAAAACCGTTTGATTTTTACACAGAAGTATTGTATCAAATTGACACCCACATATGTAGGTGCCTATAGGAACCGGCACTGGGTATGTATGGCTTGCATAGGAAGGAAGGTGCCTATAAGAACCATCACTGGGTATGTATAGCTTGCTTAGGGAGGAAGGTGCCTATGAGAACTGGCACTGGGTATGTATGGCTTGCATAGGAAGGGAGGGGCCTATTGGAACTGTCACTGGGTATGTATGGCTTTCATAGGGAAGAAGGTGCCTATAAGAACCGGCACTGGGTATGTATGGCTTGCATAGGAAGGGAGGGGCCTATAGGAACCTGCACTGGGTATGTATGGCTTGCATAGGGAAGAAGTTGCCTATAAGAACCGGCACTGGGTATGTATGGCTTGCATAGGGAGGAAGGTGCCTATAAGAACCAGCACTGGGTATGTATTACTTGCATAGGGAGGACAAGATGGCCGCGGCTGTGCATGTGTAAGAAACCTGCATATGCTCCAACAGGAGGATATGATGTCACCACAGAAAGATTTGTCTCTTGTGGAATTTCACGACAGGTTATGCGTCAATTATCCAGGATCAGGTGTTCCACAAGCTGGATGTTCACAGCTTGGACCAGTGTATTTATGTATATACCATACCTGCCCAATATTCTTGGAAGCTGGAAATGGCTGAAGTAGACACCAATACTCCAGTGATCTTCAATTTCTTTATGGGTCTCGTGCTTGAGTGGCTGCCATGCATATTCTGAATATAGGAGGTAGGCTGCTCGTCACAGGCGCCATTCAGAGAATGCTTTGCATTTTCTTAATGAATGCAAAGCATTCTCTGAATGAGGTGCAGCGTTTTGGAAATTGCAAAGCAGTTTCTGAATGATGCCTGTGCTGAGTGGCCAACCTCCTGTGCTGAGAATGCAGCAGGACTCGGAAACAAGTGGAGATCACTGGAGTAGTGGTGTCGGCTTCAGTGATTTCACGCTACCAGGGGCATTGGCCAGTTATTGGTTTATAGTCATCAGGTAGGGTATTCAATATGGGGTACGTCAGGGAGTGTGCTTTATCTGGCCTGTGTTGGAACATAGTTTCTCCAGGGCAGATATAGCTTGTAGGAAGACTTGGGGTGAGTGATTGTAAGAAGTGTCTGATATGAAGCACTCTCCAGAAGTCGATTTGGAACAGACCAGCATAGGTATGCATTAGTGAGAATATGGAGGATTCTAAGAATTACAATTGCTTGGCATTTATGACAGCCATTTTATCCAAGGTCCTGTTTACACCGGCAGCTGGTGAATAGTAAAAATTGGCAGTTGAGTCACGGTTTTACCTCCCTGCCCAAGTGAGATGCTAGAAGAGCTGGGAGTAAACATGCAAAACAGCCTAATAGAGAGAAGGCCCGAACATTTAAAGGCTTTGTCTACCCAAAGTGATATTTTAGCTGTAGGGGAAGCTGGTTCAATTTGTGTGTGTACATTATGGCACACCACCAGTAAAAAAAATTTAGACAATGCAGGAGCCGCAATAACAAGAACCTGGCCAGATGACAGTAGCAGTTAGGATGATGGTTTGTTAAATTAGATATGTCCTGCTGTCTGGAGTACAATATGTGGACAAGGCAGGTGATTGCCTTGTCTCCCTGAGCCCCTGTGCCGAAACAAATGCTGTAAATTACCCCGACTTCACAGGCTTTAGCAATGCAAGCAGGCTGACCAGTGACGGCACATATTACATACATGTCTGCAGGAGCCATCTGCAGTGAAAGTCTAAATCCAAACTGCTGTGACATCCACATGAATTTGGACCATTGAACCTCAGGGAGTTACATGCACTTTCATAGCTTTTCATGCAGACTATTACAACTTGTCACAGTATTACAGGGCCAAATCCAGCCTATCTAATCTAGGGGTGCAGTAAAAAAAAAAAAATCAGGGGACATAATGTCAACACCGTGTGTGAGCCACTGACAGTCTGTCATACAGTGTCACTACCTGAGAAAATACTAGTATGCATTAGGCTGTCATTAGATTAGGATGATTAAATAGAACCCGTACCCCTTTATATCAGATATCTCTATCAGAGTCCCCCTTTACATCAGGAGCCCTCATAATAGCCCCCTTTACATTGGGTTCCCATCGGATTGCCCCTTTACATCAGGGTCCCCATCTCAGTGCCCCTTTACATCAGGGTCCTCATCTCAGTGCCCCTTTACATCAGGTGTCCCCATCAGAGTGCTCCCCTTACATCAGGTGCCCCCCTTACATTTATTTATTATTTATTTATTTTATCGAGTTTATATAGCGCCAAAGGGTTTGCTCAGCGCTGTACAATAGAGGGGGGGACAATACATGAAACAGTACAGTAACAACAGACAGCACACAAGGGGTAAGAGGGCCCTACTCTTTCGAGCTTACAATCTAGGACATCAGGTCCATCAGTGCCCCCCTTACATCAGGTGTCCCCATAAGAGTGCCCCCCTTACATCAGGTGTCCCCATCAGAGTGCCCCCCTTACATCAGGTGTCCCCATCAGAGTGCCCCCTTACAGCAGGTGTCTCCATCAGAGTTTCCCCTCACATCAGATGTCCCCATCAGAGTTTCTCCTTACATCAGGTGTCTCCATCAGAGTGCCCCCCTTACATCAGGTGTCTCCATCAGTGTGCCCCCCTTACATCAGGTGTCTCCATCAGTGTGCCCCCCTTACATCAGGTGTCTCCATCAGTGTGCCCCCCTTACATCAGGTGTCTCCATCAGTGTGCCCCCCTTACTTCAGGTGTCCCCATCAGAGTTTCCCCTTACATCAGATATCCCCATCAGAGTGCCCCCCTTACATCAACTGTCTGCATCAGACTGAGACTGGCTCATGGATCAGTGTTCACTCTCAGAAACCTGAGGGGGCACAGCCAATCCTAGCACCCCCCTAAATCTGCCCCTGGTATTACTGCACAGTGTTGTACCCACATTGTTTGTGTTATGGATGATCGGATAGCATAGTGATGGAGAAGGGGCACTTTTGAAAAGTCAGGACATTGAGGTTTATATATCTAAAAACTGTGTTTTCCATTTTACCCAGGTATTGCTGCCTATTGTCTTTAGCTCAGCATTTTGTATTCTGATTAAAATAATCCGTTCATATGGATGTGCCAAGAAAGGTTGTTATTTGATTCTAACTAATGCGGTCTCCCGTAACGCTGGCAGTGGACTGCATGTCCTAATTACATATTTGCTGAATACAGAAAAACTTGTGAACATGGAATACACTGTCTAAGATAAACAGAAGGAAGGGGTGTGTGATGGAACGTTAAGTCAGTACATGACCTGAGCACCTCCAGTACTTTAGCTGGGTCAAATCATTAAAGCCCACCTCCGGGTACATTTTTTTTTCTTTTAATTAATATGGGAAGAGTTATCCCTTGGTCAGGTTTTTCCTCTCATTATGTGTCTCGGTGTCATCTGTATGACACCAAGAAATGAGGGGAATGGAGGTCACTGGAACAGCAAGGCACAGACAGCAATAGAAAGATGACAGAGGTTCCAACCCATCCCCACTTTATCCAGAACAAAAAGTTTTGGTCAGAGACGGAGAAATCCATCCAAAAAGAGATTTGTTTTTGCTACTACTCTGAAGGTAGATTGTTTGGAGTTTATCATTCTTGTGTCTAATGTAGATTCTTGGATGATTCCTGAACAGTGGATGACTAGAAAAATGTCTTTTGAAAGTACTTCAAAATTTGTTTTGCATCTGATTTTGGAATAAATGTAATTTCCTGAATGAAAACCACATACACTGTTAGAAATTAAATTTTGTAAAGCGCGGCGCAAGCTGTTGGCCCTATATAAATCCAGCATTATTATTATAATAATAATAATAATAATAGTAATAATAAATTAGTTCATTCTAGAAACATTTTCAATCTTGTTCCTTCAAATTTTCTTGTCACTGTGGTCAAAAACAAATGTTGATTTAACCTCATTAATGGTAATAATAATTATTTATTTATTTCAGGTACTTATATAGCGCTGTCAATTTACGCAGCGCTTTACATATATATATAGTACACTCACATCAGTCCCTATCCCTCAAGGGGCGTACAATCTAAGGTCCCTAACTTACATTCATACATACACGTATTAGGGCCAATTTAGACAGGAGCCAATTAACCTACTAGCATGTCTTTGGAGTGTGGGAGGAAACCTGAGCACCCGGAGGAAACCCACGCAAGCACAGGGAGAACATGCAAACTCCATGCAGGAGGCGCCATGGTCAGGAATCAAACCCATGACCCAATTACTGGTGTTTGCCAGATTAACTCATTCTACCCTCTATTTTGTGCCTTTTTACCAACATGTCTCTGTTTTGCACAACAAAAGCCACTTGGAATGATTGGGAAAGGTTGTCAGAAGTGATTTTTGGGTCTGATTTACAGCCAGCAGAGAGTTGGAGTAACCAATCAAGTTTCTCCTTTCTGTTTTTCAACAAAACAAGTTTTTTTTTCAATATATACTAAAAGTATTCTTTAATATATTTTCTGTAATTGATGAAAAGTCCATACTGTTAGGGCTTATGCACAGTGACATTTGCAGGCATGAATCGCCTTTAGTTTAAAAATCGCAGTATTATTCCACTCCCAGGATGCTGCAAGTGGGGCATACAGCCAGCCATAGAAGTGAATGGCGGTATGCAGTCATACTTTGGTAAGGCAGCCAATATGAGTCGTTCGTTTCATTCAGCCAGTGGGTCAAACAAAAAACAAATCTCGATTCGCCTATCCATACACTCGATGTTGGTGGGGGAATCTTCCTGCTGAGGTATTGTATTCTGACAGTGGGGAGACTTTCCCGCAGTCAGAATACACTGATCAGCACTGCCAGCTATATGGTGGAACTGACCAAGCAGGGAAAAGCGATGAGTAGATTGATTTCTGTACAACCTACCTGCCTATACATGGCTCGAAATTTGCTTGGTCCCTGCTGAACCGGCTGAATTTCGATCCATGTATGGTCAGCTTAAAGCACATGTAAATTCCTGTTATATTGCACAGAGCAGCCCCAAACCTCCTCTTTTGCGGTCCCCCGTCATTGCTTCTGGCTCCATCCCTTTTTGGTGTGCCACCATAGGAAGCTGCTTTCTATTGTGGCACACCTGTGGGCTCGCTCCCGAGCTGCACTGCCTTTGTCTATAGAAACAGTGTGGCTTGGCTGTGCCTCCCTCTCCCTTGTGAGCAGGATTTGACTGACAGCAGATCGATCCAATGTCTCCAATGATCCTGTTGCCCCAGCAAAGGTTGTGAGAGAGGTGAAAGCAGCTATAGACAGTCACAGTACTAGATCTCGGGTAAGAACACAGGGGGGTGAGGGGCGATAAACATTCTGATACATTTTTTACCTTAACCACTTGCCTACTGGGCACTTTTACCCCCTTCCTGTCCACGCCAATTTTCAGCTTTCAGTGTTGTTGCACTTTGAATGACAATTGCGCCGTCATGCAACACTGTACCCAAACAATTTTTTATCTTTTTTTTTTAGACAGATAGAGCTTTCTTTTGGTGTTATGCAATCACCACTGAGTTTTTTATTTGTTGCTAATAAAACTAAAAAAGACTGAAAATAAAAAAAAAAAGTGTTTTCTGTTATAAAATTTTGTAAATAAGTAATTTTTCTCCTTCACTGATGTGCGCTAATGAGGTTGCAGTAATGGCAGTGATGGGCATTAATGAGCATTACTGATGGGCATTTACTGGCATCACTGATGGGCACTGAAAGGCAACACTGATAGGCGGCACTGATAGGTGCCACTGATTGGAACTTATAGTTGGCACTGAAAGGCAGCTCTGATAGGTGGCATTGACTGACACTGATAGGCAGCACTGACTGGCACTGATATGTGGCATTGATGTGCACTGATATGTGGCATTGATGGGCACTGACAGGTGCCAGTTATGGGCACTGACGGGGTATTGATGGGCAACACTGATCATCAGGGTACTGATGATCAGTTTGGATGTTCCCTTTAAAGAATGCAGCTTACCGGCCCTTACATGTGATCAGCTGTGATTGGACACAGTTGATCACATGATGGAGCCTACGTCATCGGTTCTTTACTGTGATCAGTGATCCGCTGTGTCCCAGGGACACAGCGCACCACCTATCGTGGCGCCATACACTCCCAGGGTTGCGCACGCGCAGCTAGAGTGGGAGAATGTCATATGACGTCCTTGCAGAACGATAGAACTGCCACGCATCCTTCATTTCTTTATATGACGGGCAGGAGGCCTTCTTCCTGCAAATGAAGGGCATAATATGCTAGTATGCAGATCAGATATATCAGATAATAGCATATTATAGAATACTTACCTTAAAACGAAGCCCTCTAGCTGCGCTCTGTCACTGCAGACGGTTTGGATCTTCACGGGATCTTCCTTCTGGCTTCTCAGGCATGGTACTTTGAATGGCCGAACCGTGATGACGTCACTCCTGCGCATATTCACAGAGCTCTGAAGGCACAGCATGAGCTGGTGACATCCTCAGCTGCAGTGACAGAGATATATATATATATATATATATCTCCTAAACAGTGCACATTTGTATTCCTTGTACCTACAGGTAACCTTTATTATAATCCTACCTGTAGGTGAAAGTGTCCAAGAGGTGTTTACTGTCATTTTATTGCAGCGAATGCTCTAAGATAAAAAATGTTTAGACTGACCACTTGTCCTGCATTGTTATTGACCCACGCATTGGTGTATGACATGTTCTGTGAATGTGTACATTTTACATTTGGGGAATACATCATATGCACATGTGTGGATAATCGCTGATGGAAGAAAGCATTGGAGTTTACCTGAGTAGAGCTGTTTTACAGCCATTCATTTCTGTTGCTGACTGGAAGCGCTACTTGCCACGTCCCGGGCATAGAAAAATGCTGCTTTATTTTTTTTTATGCTAGAGGGGATTTCCCCCCTGCAAAAGATACCTACAAAGGCAGTGTAGGTTATGGACTCTTTTGGGGGTAGATAATTTGAATTTCAAACAAGCTGAATTTCAGACAGCAGGATTAAAAAACAAAACACGTAGCTATTTGTGATGATTCAAATTCTTTAGTACTAGTAGAGCAACATATTTGTTCATAATGCTTCAACTTTTTTTTTTTTTTTTTTTTTTAGACCTATAGAATTTATATTATAGTATGCATACACATCCTTGTGGTAAAAAATAAATAAGAAAGTTTCTTTGTCTACCGTGTGTTCCATTGTGTGTTTTTATGTAACAGCTGTTTTATGTGTGATGATATCTCATTGGTGTAGAAATAGATTGCATTATCACTAATATATAGCTATATCTACCTTGTCAATCTTTTAGTAGACTTGAGAACATAGCTCAGAGTGCGTCTGGTTTCCTGTGTCCCCGGTGGCAGAAATGAAAGATTACATTCTATATGAATCATTTTCATTGAGCCTATTGTATTACTGTACATCATTTAAAGTGACACTAAATAATCTTATTCTTCAGATATAATCCATACAAATCCACTATGTAATGGCCCTATAGTCTTTTTTTTTTTTTTCATTAGTTTTTTTGTATTTTCCTGTCTTGTAACTTTCTTCATGAGCCTCTGAACCTCTCCCCCCCCCCAGTTCCATTTGTTAGCACATTAGTTGCAGTCATGTACACTGCTCTATGCAGACTACAAATCCCAAAGTCCAAGAGAGGGTGGTTATGCTCTTTATTGTAGTGGGACCACAAAGAATGAACATATCCACCCTCTAACAGGAAGGTAGATCACAGAAAACAAGAACAATAGAAAGTATGTACTTTGTTAAAGCGGAGTTCCACCCAAAAGGGGAAGTTTTGCTTTAATGCTTTGTCCCCCGCTCCCCATTAAGGATTGGCACCTTTGGGGAGTGGGTACCCAAATTTGACAGGTACCCGCTCCCATTTCCGCAGCGATCGCCTAAGCAGTCGGAAGTGGAAGTTGTCCTCCCCTCTCTCTCCCCGTAGTCTTCATAAGACTACAGGGCCATTCACAAAGCGCAGCACTTCTCGCATATGGACAGTGGGCACGTGGCTGTGAAGCCGCAAGCTGTCACAGCCAGGTGCCCACACTAAAGATGCCGGCGCCAGGCAGAGAAGACGGACAGTGAAACCAGCCATGGTGAGGACACCGCTGTATCGAGGGACAGGTAAGTGTCTGTATTTTAAAAGTCAGCAGCTACAGTTTTTATAGCTGCTGACTTTTTTTTTTTTAGCTGGAACTCGGCTTAAAGAATACGTAAATTTTTTTACATTTTTTTAAAGCCAAGTTTCCCGCTATCCTATAGCAGATATACTGCTACAGGGCGGCACGGATGCGCATGATTTGGCATTTTTGGGTAGAGGGCACGCGAGAGCCCTATCCTCGCCGCTATTCGCGACCTCGGCTGTCAGTCACCAGGTCCCGGCCGGTGATTACTCGCTGGCACCTGGTGATTGCCAAGTATTACCAACAGAGGGAGAGAACTGTATGTAAACAATACAGTTCTCTCCCCTGTCAGCTACGGCACACTGCTTTGTATGGCTCTGCATAGCAAAGCCATACAAAGCAGTCTGCTTATAGGTGAAAGCACTAACACAGCAGCACACACACCCTTTGGTCGCCCCACATGTTAACTCCTACCTGCCCAGTGCCATTAGTGCAGTGTCAGTGCTTTTTATTAGCACTGATCACTGTATTGGTGGTACTGGGGATGTCAGTGACACCAAGTCAGTTCCCCCCAGTGTCAGAATGCCCGCGGCAGTCCCGCTATAAGTCGCTGATCGCCACCATTACTAGTAAATAAGAAAAAATTCCAGTATATATACCGCCCTCTGTAAACGCTATAACTTTCACAGAAACCAATTCATTTACACATATTGGGATTTTTTTTAGCAAAGACATGTAGCAGTATACATTTTGGCCTAAATTTATGATGAAATTTGATTTTTTTACATTTTTTTACTGAACATGTTTAATATCAAAAAGTCAAAAATATGCTTTTTTTTAAATTCTCAATCTTTTTTTCCTTTTTTTTTTCATAGCACAAAAATAAAAACCGCACAGGCGATCAAATACCACTGAAAAAAAGCTCTATTCGTGGGGAAAAAAAAGGACATACATTTCTTTTGGGTGCAGCATTGCATGACCGCGCAATTGTCAGTTAAAGTAACGCAAAAAATGGGCTGTTCAGGAAGGGGGGTAAATCCTCAGGAGGGCAAGTGGTTAGGGTCACATTAACAGTCTGAGTACAAAACAAAGAGAGTATTAACTAGTCTATAACTGCACAACTAGCTTTTTTTTAATCTGTCTGCATTTAAAGTGGAACTTTAGTCAAAAAATGAAGTCCTGCTAGATCACTTCAGGCTGGCCCCTTTTGCAGGTATAGCTATGTAAAACATGAAAAAATAAGTGTCTATACTGTTTAAAATGCAGTAGATCTAAATCTAGAGGCCTGTCTGCTGACGGCCTAAAGGTTTATTGATGCTCGGAGGCTCTGGGCTTCAGCAAAATGGCAGCCTCCAGCAAGAAGAAACAGGAACAATGCTGGAGGCAATTTACAGCACACACTGACTTTGTTCCTTACTAAACAACATTATTTATCAAGTTGTTATGGGTAAGGTTCTGCTTTGAAACGCTCACTTTTGCTGTAGAGATCTACCTGTAAAGCGTCTCAATATGAAGCCAGAAGGCTCCATGTACACTGGAAACCACAGCAGCAGAAAACCACGAAACACGTGGAAACGCAGTGCCGCGTTTACCGCTTGGATGTTTATTAATTTCATTGGCCAGAGTACCTTCCATTGAAATGAATAAATGCCCAAACGCTAAACACAGTGCTTAGGCGCGTTTAGACGCGGTTTTGCCATGTTTAGCGGTTTTTGGCCAAAACGTTCCTCTCCTGAATGCAATTCTTCTGCGTTCAGGAGAGGGACGTTTAAATGGCCCTTAACTCTGATAAAGGTCTGTGTGCTTTCATTGAGTTGAGTTCAGGGGAACTCTCTAAGATTTGTTTTCTCAATACCATGAATCCCTATTCTTCTGGCTGTGTGTTGTCTGATGTCCTACTCCCCACCTTGAATAAATTAATTCAAGGTTGAATCTGCTACATTTTGGCTTCGAATATGTTTTATATAGGGACTGCAAATAACCTGCATGGAAGTGGCAAGTGTATTTATAGTGAGAGGAGATCTATGGTCCCAGCATACACAATAATTTCATACCATCAGTATTGTGATAGCAATACAAGCAATAGTTATTTTTCAGTGATTCCTGTACTGACTCCGTCTCCTGAAACTCCCCTTCTCAGCTCCTCTGTAGTCCAGAAGGCAGGCCCTGTGAAATGTGTGACACAGCAATGTCTATCATAGTGCATAGTGATTACAGAAGAAGTATATGTGGGGATCTTCAAAAAGTTAGTTTACAGTCAAGATTATTCAGATTAATAGCAGTAGCCTAGAATAATTGACACATAATGTGGAAACAATGTGTGATTTTACATTTCATTTGTACAGATAGACATAAAAAGTCTGCCATCGCTGACCTTCTTCTGAAATTCTAGTAACTTAGTGGCTAGCACATCTGCCTTGCAGCACTGGGTCTCGTGGGTTAAATTCAGATCAGGACACTATCTGCATGGATTTTGCATTATCTCCCAGTGCTTCCGGGTTTCCTCTGGGTATTCCAGTTTCCTCCCACACTCCAAAGACATGGCGGTTGGTTAAAATTGGCTAAAGTGTCTGAATGCATGTGAGATAGGGACCTTAGATTGTAGGTGTGAGGGCAGGGACTGATGTGAATGTACAGTATGTGAAGTGTTGTGTACAGATACCTGTAATGAACAGGTTGACTGTATCTGTCATCAAAACAGAAAAGCTAAGCAATAAGAAGAATGCAGCTAATGAAGTCTGCTCCTATTCAGCGTGCTTGTTCAGAGTCACTGACACAAAATAGAGGAAGCTGTAGAACCAAAGTGACAGCCAGGGAACTAGCATTGTTGATAGGTAAGCATAGCACTGCAGCCCCTATATGCACGAGTAGCACTGCGCTTTGTGTATGGCCCTTTAGTCTCCTGGGACCTGTCACGTGGCCCAGAGGACTACAGGGAGTAGGACAACTTCCACTTCAGATCAGCTAGGTCAGTGGTGGGCAACCTTTTTTTTCAACTGAGCCAAATCTCGCCAAAACCATGATTGAAATTTATTTTGAGAGCCACATTTTTAAAACTGAAAATACATCTCCCATATAGTAATTCATCCCCCATAGTAATTCATCCCCCATATAGTAATTCATCCCCCATAGTGTAATTCATCCCCCATAGTGTAATTCATCCCCCATAGTAATTCATCCCCCATAGTAATTCATCCCCCATATAGTAATTCATCCCCCATATAGTAATTCATCCTCCATATAGTAATTCATCCCCCATAGTAATTCATCCCCCATATAGTAATTCATCCCCCATAGCAATTCATCCCCCGTATAGTATTTCATCCCTCGTATAGTATTTCATCCCCCGTATAGTATTTCATCCCCCGTATAGTATTTCATCCCCCGTATAGTATTTCATCCCCCATATAGTATTTCATCCCTCATATAGTATTTCATCCCCCATATAGTAATTCATCCCTCATATAGTATTTCATCCCTCATATAGTATTTCATCCCCCCATATAGTATTTCATCCCTCATATAGTATTTCATCCCCCCATATAGTATTTCATCCCTCATATAGTATTTCATCCCTCATATAGTAATTCATCCCTCATATAGTATTTCATCCCCCCATATAGTAATTCATCCCTCATATAGTATTTCATCCCCCCATATAGTATTTCATCCCCCCATATAGTATTTCATCCCCCCATATAGTATTTCATCCCTCATATAGTATTTCATCCCCCCATATAGTATTTCATCCCCCCATATAGTATTTCATCCCCCCATATAGTATTTCATCCCTCATATAGTAATTCATCCCTCATATAGTATTTCATCCCTCATATAGTATTTCATCCCTCATATAGTATTTCATCCCCCATATAGTATTTCATCCCCCCATATAGTATTTCATCCCCTCATATAGTATTTCATCCCCCCATATAGTATTTCATCCCTCATACAGTAATTCATCCCTCATATAGTAATTCATCCCCCATATAGTATTTCATCCCTCATATAGTATTTCATCCCCCCATATAGTATTTCATCCCTCATATAGTAATTCATCCCCCCATATAGTATTTCATCCCCCCATATAGTATTTCATCCCCCCATATAGTATTTCATCCCTCATATAGTAATTCATCCCTGATATAGTAATTCATCCCCCATATAGTATTTCATCCCCCCATATAGTATTTCATCCCTCATAAAGTAATTCATCCCTCATATAGTATTTCATCCCCCACAGTACTATTCCCCCCCCCCCTTCTAGTAAGCCAAGTCCCCCGTGTCAATTCACTTACCTTTTGCGTTCCTCTCGCTGTCTTCCCGCGCCGTTCGGGTCTTCAGGGCGGACTGTGAGAGGAGCCTAGCTCCCCTCCCCTCACGTTCGGCACGCTGCCCCGCCTACACACATCCTGACAGCCACATCCGCAAGCCGGATTAAAAGGTCCGCGCGGACTTTTGGGGCTGCCAACCGAGAGGAGGCAGGGGAGCGGCCGACCGAGAGGAGGGAGGGGAGCAGGCGCCCGGCACACAGAAGAGCCGCATTAGACTGGGTAAAGAGCCGCATGTGGCTCGCGAGCCGCGGCTTGCCGACCACTGAGCTAGGTGATAGCTGCTGGAGTGGGTACCTGTCAAATTTGGGTACCCCCTCTCTGCAAAGGTGCCAATCCTTAACAGGGAGTGGGAGAGGAAACCTTAAAGTGGAACTGCCCCTTTTGGGTGGGATTCCACTTGAACTATGTGGAGCAAAGTGTAGAAAATGGTCCTGTAGATTGTACTGTAAGAGTGAACCATATCTTATGGGCAGCACTAACCCAATACATGTACATTTTACCACTTGACCTCTGGATGGTTTTACCCCCTTCATGACCAGGCCATTTTTTTCTATTCAGCACTGCTCTACTTTACCTGGCAATTGCTCGCTCATGCAACACTGTAACCAAATTACCTTTTTTTCATTTTTTTTTCTTTTTACAAAAATAGAGCTTTATTTTAGTGGTATTTATTCACCATTGTGTTTTTCAAAATGTTGTATATAAACAAAAAAATACAGAGAAGTTTGAAAAAAAATTATTTTCATTGTTTCTGGTTTAAAAATTTGCAAATAATCTTTATTCATAAATTTATGTCAAAATATATTTTACTACATTTCTTTGGTGAAAATAACTCAAATCAGTTCATATTATTTAGTCTGTGTAAGTTATAGTGTCTACAGACTGTACATATATATGAAAATTGATCAGTCCTGATGTACTGACAGCCATCTAATTTCTTGAGGCCCTTAAAATGCCAGGACGGTACAGAAACCCCCTGAATGGCCTTTTTTTTTGTGATCAGGGACTTTTTTTTTTTACAGCGTTATTGCTTATTATTATACAGGATTTATATAGCGCCAACAGTTTGCGCAACGCTATACAATATAAAGAGAGACAATACAGCAACAGTACAGTTCAATACAAGAGGGATAGTAGGGCCCTGCTCCTTGGAGCTTACAATCTAAGAGGGAAGGGCTGGTGGTACAAAAGGTAATAACTGAGGGGATGGACTGGTAGGAGGAATAGAAGATTCCATTATTAGCTGAAGGCAGGATAGGCTTTCCTGAAGAGAGAGGTTTTCAGAGATCGTGTAAAAGTGGGCAGAGTAGGCAATAGTCTGATGGATTGGGGTAGAGAGTTCTAGAGGATGGTGGAGGCTCTGGAGAAGTCCTGGAGACAATAATTGCTTATAACCATGAGCATCACTGTTATAAGCAATGATTGAAGTAGTTGCAAAGGCTCAAGGCTTTTTGCCTTCATGTATCCTTAGTGACATCATCACGCCACCAGGAAGGAGCGATCTGGACCGCAGTATGGTGATGCTGTGGTCTTTCTCTTTTAAGGTTGTGCACCACTGTGGATTAGTGCACCAATATTGTGAGTGCATTTTATGAAGTTTTTAAATACATTTTAAGGGTTTTAAAGCGTTAAAACACTGTGTGGTTTCTATTCCTTTTGAGTAACTGTGTTTTTTTGGAGAGCTTGTTGGTCCTACCTGGTATTCATACAGTAGAGTCCTAGAGATATCTATTAGGAACAAGGAGCTGGAGTTTGGAAGTGACCTGGATAGACCCCTCAAAGTGGGAAAGTGATTGTGACCTTTACAAGGTCCAGAATTAAAGTGAGCATGGAGAGTGAATGGTGGTGGTTCACACTGAAAGAGATCACATTGGTGCATGTGGAATATCTCGAATTTCACAAAATAATATTTGGACATTATGGACTGCTGGTTCGATTTGCAATAGCATAGTGCTGACACCCTCTCACATACACATTGGACTTTTTTGCACTTTAGATAAATTTATGTTGATGTCTTAAACATGGATATTGTGTATATATGGTAATGACACATTGGTATAACAGTCATTTATTTAACAGTACAGTTTTCTATAATGGTGTAATTGAGACTATAAAGTGTTACTAAACCCACAAGAGTAAAATCAGTCTGTATATGCAGTAAAGCATGCTTGTTATACAAAGGGGTTAATCCTCTGCATTGTGTAAAAATGCACTTCTCGGATCCTCCCCTTCTTCCACTGTCCTCCTCTTATTTCCTGATAAGACATATCCTGTGGAGACATGCTCAGTTTAGTGTGTATTGCTAGAGAGTTTTTTTTTTCTTGGGCGCAAGTGATCAGCACAGGGCCAATCAACAATGTCCAGACGGACGTCAGGGGTTCTGCATCCTCCTAGAGCGGAAAGAAAACTCCTACAAGCTTTACCAGTGTTCTGCTGAACACTAATAAAAGTCACAAGACTGCTATATACTGCTGATGAGAAAAGGTATTAAGCAGTTTATATTTACTAAAATAATTGCATGCTCATGCTCTGTTTTACTGTGGGAGGCCAGAGAGAGTGAATGCAGGGTCCTGGGTTTAATAACACTTTAATGTCGTGCAGCACTGTATGTATAGATCTTTCTTTGGCTGTGGGAACACGTTTTGGGAATTGCAGCAACATTTTTTTTTTTTAGAATTGTATTAGAATATTGGTTACAACACCTGTATAGTTGGTGATATATTTTGAGTTGTGTAGAGATTTTTCACTTTACATCAAGTGATCACTCTGGTCATCACATGATACTCTGTCCGCTATACCGAGCCATGTGATCACGGAATCGCACCTCTACGCACCCCAGGGGGCATACTAGCGCGTGTGTGTCTGGCGACATATCAGTACGTCGCCTGGCCTGTCTGTGGTGCCTGCTAGCAGTATATGTACTGTTGGCAGGCAGCAAGTGGTTAAATAAATATTTTATAGGAGAAATGTGGTTGGTTTTCTGAGCTCTTCTGGTGAAAATGCTAGCTGCTTAGCATCCATACTGATTATCTTCAATACATAGAGTCAAGTGTGGAAGTAGGGAATTCTGACTTTTCTCTGATCTTTCTGGTCTGAATCGGTGACCATGCTAAGGTCTTCTTCACAGAGCCCTAAAAAATAAAAAAAAAACGCATTTACAAACTTTTTTTTTTTAGTTACCGATCTGAATGCAGCTGCTTTGATTTCAATGGAGAATACACTGTGTTCAGATTGGTAACGCAGAATCCAAAAATGTGCTCCTGAGCACATGCGTATACATTTATGCCAAGTGCAGGTACTGCGGAAAAAAAAGACAGTTTTACGCTAGTATTTACTGATCATTACGCAGGAACTTTTGTGCTAGAAAAAAACATGCGTAATAAGATCAGTAAATACATTTTTTATGGCCATGTAGCCTAAAGATAGTTGGTCAGCATAACTAAATAACAGCAGTTTCAGGGGGCCAGCAATGGCAACCTAGAGTACTTTTCTTATAATACTTTTTTAAAGGGGATATCCATGCAAAAACCTGTGCAGTTTGCATTTAATCCGTTTCTGCAGTGCGTTTTTGCTGTGTTTTGCGGTTTTAATTAATTTTCTTGCTGCTAGGCAGATTAAAACGCATCAAAAATACATCAGAAATGCATTAAAATTTCTGCATTGAAGTCTATGGAACCAAAAACGCAATGTTTTGTGTTAAAAAAAAAAAAGCCCCTGGCTCTTTCCGAAAAACACACCGGGTGAAAATGCGGACATGTGACCCTGTCCCATAGGAAATCATGTTAAATGGACTGCTGTGCGTTTCTGCAAAATGCTGCAGAAAACGCATAGGTGTGAAGCTAGACTTAAGCAGAGAACTGGACCCCTCCTTATACTAATACATAGGAATCCTTTCTCCTAGTAGCTCTTGGGCTGTATGGAGGCTAAAACCTCTAGTAACGGGTTTCACTTGCATCTCCATCTTCTGGTAGTCTTGTTATATCCTGGCTGCACAGCTTTGATGTCAGGCTATGAGTACCTCTATATCTCATTAGACAGACTTCAATCATACAGTGTATTTACAAGGAGGTTGCAGAAGGCAATTAAGTTGCTAGTAGTGTACCAATCATACACAGTAGTTCAAATCCAATATATTTATATAGCTGTGTTTATGCATTTAATGACAGCTGACAGCCCAGAGGCGCCGAATTGCACCCCACCTTGTGTAAATGAAGTCTGTCCTGTGAACAAGGATGTCTAATGTGTATTTTCTGTAATAGAGGTGACTAGACTTGTGTTTCAGTGTTTGCTGTCCAGCCAGTACATCCTATTGAAAGGAACTAATACAGAAGGGCATTTTGTTAGCAGGACGCATAGCATTTATTATCATTTTCTATACCATTACAATATGATTCACACATGTGTGGTGCAGATTAAAGCTCAGGTTTCACAGCTAATTGGCACAGTAGTTGTTGAGCGGTTCACATCAGGTTTACATCAGGTTCAGGACAGGATTAGTTCAGGGTCTTATCCTATTGAACGGTTCCCATAGAAGTCAATAGCCTGTAATCCGCACCGGAACCGGACCACCCTGCTCAGAAATCGTAAAGGACTCTTTTTAAAAGTGCACTGGCCATATGTGAACAGGCACCATAGGAAGCAATGTTATTTCACATGTTATGCAGATTATTTATTTATTATTTATTTCAGGTACTTATATAGCGCCGTCAATTTACGCAGCACTTTACATATATATATTGTACATTCACATCAGTCCCTAACCCTCAAGGGGCGTACAATCTAAGGTTGGATGTGGTTCAAACCACATCCAATCCACATATATTTAAACGGGCACTAACTCAGGTTGGACAAATCCCAGGAGCCAGGTAGGCAATGCTCCCGAAAAATTACAGCTGGTGCCTAACTTTTGAGGTTTTCTCTATGTTGTTAATAGAGCTCAGCTGGCTTCAAAAAGATCCTGCTTATCTGTCTGTGTACCATTACTTTTTCTACTGCTAGGGTCCACTTAGTACCATGTAGCGGTCCTCTGTCTGTTCCTGCTTACTCTGTCCCATATAGCATTGATGTTTGGTCTTGTTGACCTGTATACTGCCATTTCTTTTGTAATCATTTTACATTGCTATGTTGTTTTATTTTTTTGTAGCCATTATGCCTTAACTGTAAAATGCCATAAATAAAGGAATTACAAAAAAAAAAAGATCCTGCAGGCTCCTGGATTGGATAGATTGGCTCCTGAATTGTGTATAAAGTTGTCCACCCCTGGTGTAACATTTAAATATTAAAAAAAAAAAAAGTGGAAGCATCTTGGAAACATTACCAAGCAGAGTCAGGAACAACAGACAAAATCACACTGTTCTATTGGGTGCCTTTTGGGAAAAAAAACAAAAACGCTTGTGATGCATTTAGGCCTATTTAGACACATCAAGTACTTAGGTATTAATTCATTTAATTGCCTCAATTAATAATTTATGCTGGTTGTTAAAATGAATTACGGCTTAAGCACTAAATGCGCCTAGCGTCGGTGCATTTACATGCATCAAACATTTTTTCTGTCAAAATTCCACTGCTCCTAGATGCACTGAGAAAGTTTTCTTTTTCTGCCTCTAAACGTCTCTAAGCGCCTACGTATGTGTGAGCGAACACATGGACTAACATACAGGGGCATTTAAAGGCAGAAGAAAAAAATGCCAGACCCCCTAGGATCAGCTTTAAAAACGTCCAGTGTGCATGAGGCCTTACAGTTTTGGATCCCAAGTTCATAACCCATGTATTAGGAAATTTTGCGGTAGGTGGGTGTTATTTTTGGTAAAAGGATATCACCTGCATCCCAATCGTAGCTCTTCTTGCTGTGTTTATTTAATTGTCAGCAAAGTGACTGCATACATTGATGTGTTTTACTGCTCCCAGTTTGCATACAAGGATAGGGTGAGTCCGCTATCCTTGTGAGCAAGCCAGGAGCGGTAAAAATGCGTCAAGGGAGGTTGGTTTTCAAGTAGAGACATGATGTATGCAGGATTTGGCGGACAACTACATACAGGAAGAAGAGCGAGGATTGGACTGCGGCTGTTCTCTTCTCATCTTTTGATGAGTAGAGACGAGCTATGCACGCCGGTACCCAGGTTGTCCATGTGTGGCAGGAGGGGCGAGTCTTGTGTGGTGCTGTGGATTTGGATATGTTTTTACTATATTATTATTATACAGGATTTATATAGCACCAACAGTTTGCTCAGCACTTTACAATATAACGGGAGACAATACAGCAACAATACAGTTCAATACAAGAGGGTTGGGAGGGCCCTGCTCCTTGGAGCTTACAATCTAAGAGGGAAGGGCTGGTGGTACAAAAGGTAGTAACTGTGGGGGGTGGACTGGTAGGAGGAATAGAAGATTCCATTATTAGTTGAAGGCAGGATAGGCTTTCCTGAAGAGAGAGGTTTTCAGAGATCGCCTAAAAGTGGGCAGAGTAGGCGATAGTCTGATAGATTGGGGTAGAGAGTTTCAGAGGATGGCGGAGGCTCTGGAGAAGTCCTGGAGACGATAATTGCTTATATAGCACCAACAGTTTGCTCAGCACTTTTCAGTATAAAGGGGAGACAATACAGCATTAATACAGTTCAATACTAGAGGGTTAGGAGGGCCCTGTTCCTTGGAGCTTACTATAGATTTCTTCCGGGTATTACAGTATTTCTTTACTAAACTTTAAAACACACTAATATACACTTGCAGTTGGGGGGAGGGGGCAGTAAAAACAACACAGGTGGTTGAACTGCATTTGTAACACCCCCTCTCCCCCTACCCCAGCTGTGAAAGCAGCCATATGAAAACACACTCCCACACCATCCCACTCAGGCATCAACAGCAAGGCTCTTACTTTCCATTCATCATACATCAGCATCAGAGGTTTGGTCATCAGCTCTGAGGAAAGGGATTCATCCCCGAAACGCGTCAGCCATTTGACCGCACTAACAGGGAGAACACCTTGCCTGCCGTTGTGGCCATTGTCATTTTTCTATGCTTTTTAGATACATGCTTCGTCTGTGAGTATGTTTTTAATATTCTTTCACTCCTACAATAAACCTTGGATAATGCACTAGGTGTGTGCGCCACCTGTTTTCTCTCTATCCAGTGGCAGATTTCCCCGTCTGAGGAGAGCTGCACCCCTGGAACATTTCCTTTGGTTGTCGCTGTCCTGCTACCCTTGGCTTCCCTTTTGGCTGTGCATATCCTGAGGCACTGGAGAGTACATACGATAGCCATATGGGGTTGTATACTTGCCACACTTGTGATGCTTTCCTGACTCCCCCCACCCATGGCTTTAAGCAGGCAGTACTGTGGACTGCATTAAAGTGAATGAGTTGTGCTGCAGTCATGTGCAATAAAGTGAAAAAAACAACATATCGCCTCCTTCTATCTATCTATCTATCCATTCAGTCGTATCCGACCCTTGGCGATTGCATGGACTGTCACTCGTAAGCGATTTTTTCCATCAATTTTCTTAGCAATTATTTTACAGGGTAGGCTGCCAGGTCTTTCCCCAACCCCTACCATGCAGGAGATCCCACGTGGCCAGGGATGAAACTAGGACAATTTAGACAGAAGCCAATTAACCTACCAGCATGTCTTTGGAGTGTGGGAGGAAACCGGAGTACCTGGAGGAAACCCACGCAAGCACAGGGAGAACATGCAAACTCCATGCAGAAGGCCCCATGGTTGGGAATTGAACCCATGACCATTTACTGCACGGCAGACGTGCTAACCACTAAGCCACTGTGTTGCCCACTGTCGCCTGCTTACCGCACGTTAAGTGTCTTCTGAAAAGCGCTCTACCCCAACTTTTTCTACCTAAATTGGCCGTAGTGTATATGCGTACTAGTACTATTCCCACATCCACTAGATTGTGACCTTCCTTGTTGTACATAGACTGATGCAAGTGATTGTATATATTCTGTAAAAAAATGCACAATACATTTTCCCTGTGGAAATGCTGAAAATAAAATAAGACAGGTACAGAGTGTCTACGTAAACACTTGTTCTAGGGTACAGAAAAGAATCCAAGTTAGCTTGAAACTAAAAGATCTGATTCACACTTGTGCAGTGCAGATTGAAGCTCAGGTTTCACAACTGATTGATACAGTAGTTGTTCAGCGGTTCATGTCAGGTTTACATCAGGTTTAGGTCAGGATTAGCTCTCAGGATTATCCTGTCCACAGATATGCAGTTTAGAAATGGTTCCCAGAGAAGTATTAATAATAAAGATGGGGGAGGAGAAGGCCCATGATAAGGTCTCCCCCCTTTATTATTATTATTACACAGGATTTATATAGCGCCAACAGTTTGCTCAGCGCTTTACAATATAACGGGAGACAATACAGCAACAATACAGTTCAATACAAGAGGGATTTGAGGGCCCTGCTCCTTGGAGCTTACAATCTAGGAGGGAGGGGCTAGTGGTACAAAAGGTAGTAACTGTGGGGGATGGAGTGGTTGGAAAAGTAGAAGATTCCAGTATTAGCTGAGGGCAGGATAGGCTTCTCTGAAGAGAGAGGTTTTCAGTGATCACCTAAAAGTGATCAGAATAGGCGATAGTCTGATAAATTGGGGTAGAGAGTTCCAGAGGATGGGGGAAGCTCTGGAGAAGTCCTGGACACGAGCATGGGAGGAGGAGACAAGGGAGCTAGAGAGTAGGAGGTCCTGCGAGGAGCGGAGAGTACGGTTTGGGTAGGTTTTATTGGTGCCACACCCCTTGTTAACAAGACACTAAAAAATACAAAATCCTAACTAAGAAAACTAATGGGGCTTTAAAGGCACCATACCATAAATTAAATACTAAAAAAATGTAACAAATACAGCTTTATTGATCAAATTCAAACCACAGTTGTGGTAATGGGAATTGAGCAATCAAAACGCTCATCATAAAAAAGCATGTCATGTTTGTAACAAAACAAAATCAACATATAACATTACAGAATATGGCCATAAATAGGATACAAGTCATGATTAGCATAATAGTTCCAAGTTGATACTTTGCTTGTCTCACCAATGCGTTTCACGGGACACAGCCCTCTTTAAAGCCCCATTAGTTTTCTTAGTTTGGGTTTTGTATTTTTCAGTGTTCCCATAGAAGTCAATGGCCTATAATTTGCACCTAGATCTGAAGGCACTGCTCAGAAATCGTACAGGACTCTTTTTCAAACTGCACTGAATCCGCACTGCCAGTGCACTGGACATATGTGAACAGGCACCATAGGAAGCAATGTTATTTCACATGTCATGCGACTTGGATGCGGTTCAGACCACATCCAATCCGTGTGTATGTGAACCAGCACTAAAACAAATTCGGAAGACTGATCATTAGATAGTAATTTTATTTTTAGGTAGTGGTAGTTTGAGGACTGAAAGGTTGTGATGTATGTGAGGGGTTGTTGCTAACTGATTTCCTAACGCTCCTTCCTCATGAAAATATTCAGATTGTTTTGTCTGTACTTGGGTTGTGTTTTGTAATAGCCCTGTTTATTTAAAGACGTTTACACCCTGCCAGTGTGTAGTTGTATGACGTGCGGTTCTGATTAGTCAGACGGGAGGATAGTATAATGAAGTGGTAATTGATGCTTCTCCCGTCTTAATTTCTGCTGAGGTTGCTCAATAAATTGTACAAATGCAGACGTATCAATTGCCTTTGCTTTCGGCACAGCTTAGCAAAGCAAAAAAAAAATTTTGTACGGCAGAATACCACATTCGTGCATTGTAATGTACAGTATAGAAATAATGACACCTGAATACAGCCAAGATGGTTTATTAGTTAAGACATACTCTTTTAGTTTATTATTTTATGGGGTTTTTTGCCAAACCGAATACAAGTTCTTTTCCTGCAATGATTTATTCTTTACTCTGAGAGTGCAGTAACCATTAACAACCAATCAACATTCTCTGCTATGCTCGGCCAGTACAAGATTAAATAAGATTCTTTTTAAAATCAGACAAATAGAGATAGTGAGTGGAGCTGTTACCCTTGGCAACCCAGCTGATATTAGCTGTTAACTTTTTATTTCTCAGCTTGTGCTGGAAAAACATAATACTTAATTGCTTATTCTCTGTAGCAGTCTAATTGTTTTACTCCGTTGTTTCAGTTGTTATAATGCGACCCAAAGTTGTACACTTTCATAGAAGACATTTCCTTCATCCCCACATCCATTCACTGTCCAATTATTGCTGTAGAGGAAGATCTGAGAGTGCGGAGTCCAGGAGTATGCAGTGTACAGCGTGCAGAGTTCAGGAGTATGCAGTGTGCGGTGTTTAGGAGTATGCTGTGTACAGAGTGCAGAGTTTAGGAGTATGCGGTGTGCAGAGTTTAGGAGTATGCGGTGTGCAGAGTTTAGGAGTATGCGGTGTGCAGAGTTTAGGAGTATGCGGTGTGCAGAGTTTAGGAGTATGCGGTGTGCAGAGTTTAGGAGTATGCGGTGTGCAGAGTTTAGGAGTATGCGGTGTGCAGAGTTTAGGAGTATGCGGTGTGCAGAGTTTAGGAGTATGCGGTGTGCAGAGTTTAGGAGTATGCGGTGTGCAGAGTTTAGGAGTATGCGGTGTGCAGAGTGCAGAGTTTAGGAGTATGCGGTGTACAGAGTGCAGAGTTGAGGAGTATGCGGTGTGCAGAGTTGAGGAGTATGCGGTGTGCAGAGTTGGGGAGTATGCGGTGTGCAGAGTTGGGGAGTATGCGGTGTGCAGAGTTGGGGAGTATGCGGCGTGCAGAGTTGAGGAGTATGCGGCGTGCAGAGTTGAGGAGTATGCGGCGTGCAGAGTTGAAGAGTATGCGGTGTGCAGAGTGCAGAGTTGAGGAGTATGCGGTGTGCAGAGTGCAGAGTTGAGGAGTATGCGGCGTGCAGAGTTGAGAAGTATGCGGCGTGCAGAGATCAGAAGCACTCGGTAAGCAGAGTTAAGGAGTATACGGTGTATAGAGTGAACAGTTCAGGTGTATATAGTGCAGAGAGTTCAGGAGTATGCAGTGTTTTCCCTCACTTGCAGGGAAATCACCGGTAGGCATCTGTCCCCATTGTGAGTGCATGCAGGGCAGGCAGGGATTTAAAGGAGCTGCAGGCTACCAATAGGAAAGCTGTCCTTATGAACACAGAAGACTAATGCATTTAGACGTGACAGTGGTGAGCTGTGGCTGAGAGCCGGAGGTCCGCCACATTCTGACTAAAAAAGAGCCCTGAGTGTGACAGCCATGCGAAATGGCCTGGCGAGTCGGATTCGGCTTACATGTAATATCTGAAAAGCTGGGTTTAGTAAAAAATCCCAGACACAGGCCCATATTCAACAATATGTTGCTGATGTTAGATATCTGAGATCTTTAGATACGATTACTGAATTAGAATGCCCAATTTTCAACGATGAATGGAATCTAATATCAAGGGTCTCCCCAGCGGGAAAAGCCTGGGGCCATACGGTTACAACATAGCATATTAAAAAAAAAAGTGCTGCCCTTACTATTACCTACCATGGGCAGATACTTTCACTCACTGACCAATGATAGCGGTCTTCCCCCAGAAGACCTTATGACCCTTTCTGCCTAATACCAAAGAAGATCCAACATCGTAGCGAATAGGCTAAAATACCTGCTACCAAACCTAGTCCACCCTGATCAAGCAGGGTTTATCATGGGCACAAAAGCTAGAGATAATTCTCTAAGAACCCTGCACCTGGCTCATTGAGTGAGTTCCTAGCAGACCCATCCTCATAGCCTCATCTTGTCTGCAGATGCAGAAAAGACTTTTGACAGGGTGGGCTGGACCTTCTTAGAGGGAACTCTTCATGCCTTGGGATTTGGTCTTAATATGCTACGTTGAATTCTGGCTCTGCAAGAGTTAGGGTAGACAACACCCTCTTACAGCCTTTCTGGATTAAAAACAGCACCTGTTGGGTATGTCCATTATCCCTATTACTCTTTGCTCTGCTCGTTGAAACACTTTTTCATTATATTAGAGAGAACTCGAATATATACAGTATCTCCAAGAAGTCGGTACACCCCTCACATTTTTGTAAATATTTTATTCTATCTTTTCATGTGACACACTGAAGAAATGACACTTTGCTGTAATGTAAAGTAGTGAGTGTACAGCTTGTATAACAGTGTAAATTTGCTGTCCCCTCAAAATAACTCAACACACAGCCATTAATGTCTAAACCGCTGGCAAGAAAAGTGAGTACACCCCTAAGTGAAAATGTCCAAATTGGGTCCAATTAGCCATTTTTCCAATCCGGTGTTATGTGACTCGAAGATTGCCAAGACACTGAAACTGTGCTGCAGCACGGAGGCAAAGGCCATACAGCGGTTTAACAGGACAGGTTCCACTCAGAACAGGCCTCGCCATGGTCAACCAAAGAAGTTGAGTGCACGTGCTCAGCGTCATATCCAGAGGTTGTCTTTGGGAAATAGACGTATGAGTGCTGCCCGCATTGCTGCAGAGGTTGAAGGGGTGGGGGGTCAGCCTGTCAGTGCTCAGATCATACTCTGCACACTGCATCAAATTGGTCTGCATGGTTGTTGTCCCAGAAGGAAGCCTCTTCTAAAGATGATGCACAGGAAAAGCCCGCAAACAGTTTGATGAAGACAAGCAGACTAAGGACATGAATTACTGGAACCATGTCCTGTGGTCTGATGACACCAAGATAAACTGATTTGGTTCAGATGGTGTCAAGCGTGTGTGGTGGCAACCAGGTGAGGAGTACAAAGACAAGTGTGTCTTGCCTACAGTCAAGCATGGTGGTGGGAGTGTCCTGGTCTGGGGCTGCATGAGTGCTGCTGGCACTGGGGAGCTACAGTTCATTGAGGGAACCATGAATGCCAACATGTACTGTGACATACTGAAGCAGACCATGATCCCCTCCCTGCGAAGACTGGACCACAGGGCAGTATTCCAACATGATAACGACCCCAAACACACCTCCAAGACGACACACTGCCTTGCTAAAGAAGCTGAGGGTAAAGGTGATGGACTGGCCAAGCATGTCTCCAGACCTAAACCCTATTGAGCATCTGTGGGGCATCCTCAAATGGAAGGTGGAGAAGCGCAAGGTCTCTAACATCCACCAGCTCTGTGATGTCGTCATGGAGGAGTGGAAGAGGACTCCAGTGACAACCTGTGAAGCTCTGGTGAACTCCATGCCCAAGAGGGTTAAGGCAGTGCTGGAAAATAATGGTGACCACACAAAATATTGACACTTTGGGCCCAATTTGGACATTTTCACTTAGGGGTCTACTCATTTTGTTGCCAGTGGTTTAGACATTAATGGCTGTGTGTCTGAGTTATTTTGAGGGGTCAGCAAATTTACACAGTTATACAAGCTGTACACTCACTACTTTACATTGTAGCAAAGTGTCATTTCTTCAGTGTTGTCACATGAAAAGATAGAATAAAATATTTACAAAAATGTGAGGGGTGTACTCACTTCTGTGAGATACTGTGTGTGTGTGTATGTGTGTTGTGTATATATAAAATAGGATCCAGTGAACATAAATTGTCTGGCTACACAGATGATATTTTATTTTATGTAACAGAACCACTGATAAATCTCCCTAACTTAACGTAATTGTAAACCTCAGACATGAATTATGAACAAAGAATATCCTTTAATGTGTGTGTACTTGTGTGTTATTTCAGTCAACTGCTTCATTCCTCTTCTGACAAGTTTTCCTGACACCAAGAGCAAAAAGGGGACAGGGGAGGGAGCTCCAGCTGATTGACAGCATCAGCTCTGTATCTGTGTGCTGTGTGAAGGGGTGTGTGTCTCTTCCATCCAATCAGCTCTCAGAGCTCTCCTCATTGAGGTCTGCAGAGTATATTTGCAGCCTCCTGTCCCCTTTTTTCTAACCACTCAGACAAACGTTATGATTGTAGCACTTTAAAGGAATTGAGAGAAGAGAAGACTGCAGATAAACATGAACAACTTATGTAGGAGGATTTCTTTCATCTCTGTGTATCACCTGAGGCCAGTCCCTTCACTGGGTATATGTAAGGGTTTACAACCGCTTTAATGTTAGAATTGAAGACACTCGCTGAGCTCTCTAATTTCTTAATAAAATGTATTTAAGTCATAATTGTTACTATATAATTACTGGAGGATGTGGCTGTCTCTCTCCGACTCGCCTTCCCCTTTGAATGGAACCCAACCTGTATAAGATATTTGGCCATGTATTTGACATCCGATTTTAAAAAGACAGGAAATAGAAAAGAATAACTTCTCATCCACAGGCAGTCTCCTCTACCTTTATTGTTTTGCAGAGCTATGAAGGTTGTAAAATCTTCAGCATCCAAAACACTTTGGGACGCCTGCTCCTCTGCTTCACGTTGTGGTTCTACCTGCCAGCCACTACATTAATAAAAACATAGGAGTGTTGTAGTGGAAGGCGGCTGGAAGCACGGGGCACAGTAAGGATCCAGGCAGGTGACACCCCTGGAAATGTATCAGACCAACGAGAAGTGCTTTCTTTTTCCAAAGTAGTACATGCGCTACTTTTGGTGTCTTGCAAATTGCACCTGAAATCGGCAGTTAACCCGACTTTGAAATTGTGCGACTTACAGTGAAGTCGCACGATTTCAAAGTCAGGTTTGATGTGACCGGGGTGTAAGAGGGCGATAGCATGGCCTGCCAGTAAGTCCTCACATTTGACGTTTTGATAATGCTGGTAACGTTAGCTGTGTAAGTCACGTTAATTTTTTTTTTTTTTTAGCGTTTTTGAATTAGCGCTTTGGGTCAAAAAAAAGTCCAAAAACGCCAATTTGCGGTTTTTCAGCATTAGTGTGTTTTTACAGCTAACAACTCCTCTAGAAACCCACTAGTCCTGGGTTTTTTTCAGCCAAAAAAAGTCCTAGCCAAAAAACACTGATTACAGTCTGTGTGCAGGGGTGTATTCAGGTTTCATGCTGCCCTAGGCAACACAAAAATTGGCTCCCCCCCCTCCCAAGGAGAGACCCTGACACCGACCAACGCCCCCCTCCCCCACAAAGAGATCTTGACATTGACCAACAAAGCCCCAGACCCCCCACCCGAGAGAGCCTTCAACTACCACCACCCCCAACACACTGGCAACACACCCCCACCCCGGCAACAGAGAAGACACCTTCACAGCTCCAGATATCCCCACGAACAAGAGTCAGGCTCTGCATACACCATGAAGCAGCCCGCAGCCTCTCTCAGACCTCATCTGGTCTCCGTGCTGTGTGTGTCCTTTCTTCCATCCCTTCTTTTGGGGGGTTGCGCTGCCCCCCTGAAAAATGCTGCCCTAGGCAAATGCCTTGTTTGCCTGTGGTAAATACACCCCTGTCTGTGTGTGCATGGACATGCTGAGGGGTTTACTGCCTGTAGAAAAAAACCGTCAAAAGCCAAAAACAGCCGCTGTAAAAATGTCCAGTTTGCATAAGGGCTAAGGCTGGCCATACATTATACAATTTTCTTGAGATTTGTGGTTTAGATTTACCAAAAACCATATAATATGATGTCAAACCTAACAACACTTTCAGTTGTATCCAATTAGGCAGGCTCTTGCACTACATAGTTGAAGGCAAATCTAAAGGAAATTGGGCAGAAATTGGACAGAAAATTGTATAGTGTATGGTCAGCCTTATGCTGGCCATACATTATACAATTTTCTTGAGAATTTTGCTTTAGATTTACCAAAAACCATATAATATGAGGTCAAACCTAAACAAATTTTTCAGCTGTATTCAATTAGGCAAGCCCTTGCACTACATAGTTGAAGGTAAATCTAAAGGAAATTGGCCTAACGCTGGCCATACATTATACAATTTTCTTAAAATTTTCTCTCCAATTTCTTCCCAATTTCCTTTAGATTTACCTTCAACTATGTAGTGCAAGGGCCTGCCTAATTGGATACAATTGAAAGTGTTGTTAGATTTGACCTCCTATTATATGGTTTTTGGTAAATCTAAAGCAAAATTGTCTAGAAAATTGTATAATGTATGGCTAGCCTAAACCTTGTAGAAAATTCACCATACATATGGCAAAAGTCAGATGTCACACCGATTGAATGAGGTTGTAAGAACGGTGTTGGATACGTTGTAAGAAGCAGGTTCTAGCATGGTGCGAATCCGCACTTCTGCGTAGTCAGGTTGTACAATCAGAATCTTTTTTTTTTTTTTAATCTTGCATCTTTTGATGATTTCTTGAAGCTAACGGACCGATTTTCTTGATGCTGTGAGTAATTACCTTGCAGTAAATATTTTACAATCAAAGGATAAGATTGTAAAAAAGGCACAAGCTGTAAAATACGTTTTCAGGTACAGATGACTCAGTAGATGAGTGAGCATGCTGAGACTGCTAGTCCCACAGCAGCTGGCTATTTACCTGTTAGTTCAGGTTCCTGTGTCTTTAGGATCATTATGTAAGCACATCATCCACCCACCGCCCCGCATTGAGAGACAGCACAGCCCAGCCTGCTCAGTAATGCTTGTGGGAAGCACAGGAGCTAGAAGGCATTCCAGCAGGCTCCAGCTGAAGAGGCAGCACTACGTGGTTCTCCTTTGATTAGGCAGTGTCAGTGTTGTCAGGGCAACTGAGAAGAGCGGCGGATCATATTTTCTCCTTGTGTGCTGCATGCTGAATATTTCAGTGTGCTATTGCCGGCTCAGGGGTTAGGGAAAGGTGCTGTAGTGCAGCAGGAATAGCAGCAGATTCTGCTTGGCCGGCGTCCAGCAAGAAGGACCAGCTAGTGATTTTCCCATCAGCCAGCGACGGTTTCATTGGATCCTGTACATGAAGAGGATTCTGGCACTAGCCATCCTTCCCTGCTTTCTATCCATGGGGAGATCGGTGACAAGCTCCTAGATGTCCGAGCCGCCCTAGTGACAGGCTCTTCTTGTGGAACTGCCGCAGAAGAGAAGGATACATGCTTATACTCCTGAGAACTAGGAAGAAGGGAAAGGTGGCAAAAAACATGCCAGGATCGAAAAAAGCTGCCCGGCAGGAGAAGGCGAAGAAATCCGGGGCACGACCTGCACCCCAAGTTTTATTCACGATCAACGAGGAAGATGAGCAGCAAAGGAATGGCAGCAGCAAGAAGGTAAAAGGTAGGCACTGTGTATTCCTGAGTTATTGACTATTGCAGGGCAGGTGCAGGCAGCCTCTTACCTGTGACCGGCTGACAGATCAGTGTTTTGTGTTTCCTGAGAAGTCACCAATGCAGATATGTGCCGGACCTTGCTAGATGAATGTCATTGCTACATGCGTCTACTCTTGGGCTCTATTGACTTCTTGGCCTTTGCCCACTGAGCCATGTTTTATTTAATTGCTCATTGCATAGCCTGAGAATATGACTGTACCTTTTAGGATGACAGTGCTGAATTTTCCTTCTAGCCTGGAACCACAGTGCTTAATCCTTAAGTCAATTGCTTGCTTTTACGTCTCCAAATCAAACATATTTTTTGTAACGATTTAGCAGAACCGTAGGTTGATTGCATCAATCTCCAAGGCTTTGCTCGGAATCACTATGCAGGATGTTGGAGGTCTGAGAAATGACAGGGCCCTCCTTATGCAGAGAGATACGGGCTGGTAGGCATTGTGATAGGATAGCATAGTAGAGTGAACTCGTCCGGCGGTGGCATGAATGACGTTTAGGGGTTGATTTACTAAAACCGAAGAGTGCAGAATCTGATGCAGCTGTCCCGGCAGCCAATCAGCTTCTAACTTCAGCTTGTTCAATTAAGCTTTGGCAATAAAACCTGGAAGCTGATTGGTTTCTGTGCAGAGCTGCGCCAGATTTTGCACTCTAGTTTTAGGAAATCAACCTCATAGGGTGTTAGGCTGGCCATACACTATACAATTGTCTGTCCAGTTTTTGCCCAATTTTCTTTAGATTAAGGCTGGCCATACACTATACAATTGTCTGTCCAGTTTTTGCCTAATTTCCTTTAGATTAAGGCTGGCCATACATTATACAATTGTCTGTACAGTTTTTGCCTAATTTCCTTTAGATTAAGGCTGGCCATACACTATACAATTGTCTGTCCAGTTGTTGCCCAATTTCCTTTAGAATAAGGCTGGCCATACACTATACAATTGTCTGTCCAGTTTCTGCCCAATTTCCTTTAGATTAAGGCTGGCCATACATTGTACAATTTTCTTTAGAAAATTGCTTTAGATTTACCAAAAATATATAATAGGAGGTCAAACCTAAACAACATCTTCAATTGTATCCAATTAGGCAGACCCTTGCACTACATAGTTTAAGATAAATCTAAAGGAAATTGGGCAGAAATTGGACAGAAAATTGTGTAGTATATGGCCAGTCTTACCTTCAACTATGTAGTGCAAGGGCTTGCCTAATTGGATACAATTGAGGTGTTGTTTAGGTTTGATCTCATATTATATGGTTTTTGGTAAATCTAAGGCTGGCCATACATTATACAATTTTTTTGAGAATTTTGCTTTAAATTTTTCAAACACCATATAATATGAGGTCAATCCTAAACAACACTTTCAATTTTATCCAATCAGGCAGGCCCTTGCACTACATAGTTGAAGGTAAATCTAAAGTAAATTGGACAGAAAATTGTATAGTGTATGGCCAGCTTTAAGCAAAATTCTCAAGAAAATTGTATAATGTATGGCCAGCCTTGAGATTTTTGGTTTAGATTTACCAAAAACCATATAATAGGAGGTCAAACCTGACAACAATTTAAATTGTATCCAATTAGGAGGGCCCTTGCACTACATAGTTGAAGGTAAATCTAACAGAAATTGGGCAGAAATTGGACAGAAAATTGTATAGTGTATGGCCAGCCTAAAGCAGGCCATAGATGGGTCGAAAATCGGCCACAAATTCGTACGAAAGAATAATCGGCCGATTTTCGGATCGTCAGTGGGTGAATTGGTCAGCCGTTTTTTGTGATTTTTGACACATTTTTTTAATTGGTCATGTTGGAAAAAAAACGGCTGATTTTGTCCATCGGCCGATTTTGTCCATCGGCCAATTTTCACGGCAATGATGGTCAAATCGGCCGATCTTTTTACCGATTAAAAAAATGTGCATGAGCCGTGACCTGCAAGAAAAGAAGAAAAAGAAGATGAAGACAAAGAAAAAGAAGAACATCTGTATGTATTTGTATCCATTTCGGATACAGATGTTTCTATTCGGTTACAAATAGATACAATGTTGCAACCGCTATACTTTTAAATGTCAACTATAATAGCAGAGTGTCCCTGCAGAGAGCTCTGCTTTTATATTTGACATTAAAAGTTTTGCAGTTGCAACATTGTATCTATTTGCATCCGAATAGAAACATCTGTATCCGAAATGGATACAAATAGATACAATGTTGCATTTTGCTATACTTTTAAATGTCAAATATAGTAGCCGAGCTCTCTGCAGGGACACCGCTATTATAATTGCCGGCCGAGACGAAAATCAGCCAATTTGTTTTTCTTTAACAATGGTAGTAATGTCGGCCGACTGAACGACCGATTTTTCGTTGTTTTTTTTTTAAAAAACAAAAAAACTACTGGTTTTCTCTCCGTCTATGGCCTGCATTAGGCTGGCTATACTTTTTACAATTTTCTTGATATTTTTGCTTTAGATTTATCAAAAAGCATATAATATGAGGTCAAACCTAAACAACGCTTTCAATTGTATCCAATCAGGCGGGCTCTTGCACTACATAGTTGAAGGTAAATCTAAAGACAATTGGACAGAGAATTGTAAGAAAATTGTATAGTGTATGGCCAGCCTTAGGCCGGCCATACAATATACAATTTTCTTACAGTTTTCTGTTCAATTTCTGCCCAATTTTCTTTATATTTACCTTCAACTGTGTATTGCAAGAGCCTGCCTAATTGGATACAACTGAAAGTGTTGTTTAGGTTTGACCTCATATTATATGGTTTTTGGTAAATCTACAGCAAAAATCTCAAGAAAATTGTATAATGTATGGCCAGCCTTAGTTACTAAAACTGGTGCAGCTCTGCATAGAAACCAATCAGCTTCCAGGTTTTGTTGTCAAAGCTTGATTGAACACACTAAAGTTAGAAGCTGATTGGCTACTTTGCACAGCTGCGCCAGATTTCGTAAATAGCTCCCATAATGTCTGTGATGTAGGGGTGTTTATATCTGAAGTCATTCTATGACAGAATTTCCATTTTATCTGCTAAACGGCCAAGGAGTGTCAAGGGTGTCACTGACAACTTCCCATAAAGATAATCCATTATTAACCTAGCCCATAGTCATTAACACTGCCAACTAATATTGAGCCCACGGAGGAGGCTATAAATAGGCTGAAATATGCATACATGTCTGATTCACACAAGATTTGCTTTAAGCTCGTGAATAGAACGCTGACTATACTGAGCTAGAAGAGGAAACCTAGGAAACGTATTTCAGGGATGCGTTCATTAACCATCATCCTCGACAGTCAGCTTGTTGCAATCAGTGATATGAAGATTCCTTGGAAATCCTGCGATCTTGCAGTACAATAATACAGGAACACTAATCAGTGTTCTCCATTGACCTTGATAGATGACTACAGTCTAGGAGCGCAGCAGGCACACGTCCCGATTCTGCAGTTTTGATGGCCTACTGAGAGAAGGGTCAAGACATTGCTTTGCAGTGTGCTAAAATAAAAGCCCTTCACTCTGCTAGTGTTCTGCAGCCATGGCAATTTGTAATCAGGGAAATCTCTAGGCTATTGATCACATCATTAATGGCAGTCGTATAGTATTGACATTTTGCAATGTACAGCGCTGGAAACGTATACTGCTGCACACGAAATGCCATACAACATTCATGAATCGTAAGCATGCATGCTTAGTACTGTTCTACTGAGTGGATAAAGATTGCTACAGTAACAAGCCATTTACACCAGAATACTTGGAAGCTGGATGTTCATTAAGCTCACATAGAGAAGTGGAAGTGTGACCCTTTGCTGTCTGTGTTTTCCTGACCTGTGCTAGAAAATGTGGTTTGGGATTAAACGTCATGCACGCTGGACGTTTTGAATGTGGCTGTTTGGCTAACATTTATTTTATGTATTTCAGGTACTTGGCGCCGTCAATTTACGAAGTGCTTTACAAATACATGCTTACCTCAGTTTATGAATTTAATGCATTTGTATTGCGAAAAAATTTGTAAACCAAAACGCGGTTTCCCATAGGAATGCATTGAAAACCAATTAATCCGTTCCAGTGGTCATAAAAAAGTAAAACAAAAAAGTCTTTTATCTGTTCAAAACTCTTTATAAAGTGCACTTTAACCGCCTCCCGCCTGCCATAAGGTAATGACGGGCGCAAGGTGGTTCTCTCATTCTAGGAGGACATCATATGATGTCCTCCCAATCTGACCACGCCAGTTGGTTGTGCGCTGTGTCCCTGGGACACAGGGGATCACCGATCAATGGAAAGAACTGATGAAATTGGCTCTGTCATGTGATCAGCTGTGTCCAATTACAGCTGATCACATATAAATAAGGAAATGCCGGTTATCGGCATTTCTCTCCTCTCGAGCTGTCCCGCTGACAGCTCATGAGGAGAGGAGAGCCTGTAATTGACATTACTCAGAGGCGACATGTACACAGATCATCGGGGCACTGATGATCAGTGTAGCCTCATCAGTGCCAGCTGTCAGTGTCCATCAATGCCAGCTGTCAGTGCCCATCAATGCCACCTGCCAGTGCTCATCAGTGCCTGCCAATGCACATCAATGCCACATATCCGTGTCAATCTGAGCCGCCTAACAGTGCCAGTAAGTACCGCCTATCAGTGCCAGTCAGTGCTGCCTATTCCTAGATTGTAAGATCCAAGGAGCAGGGCCCTCTAATCCCTCTTGTATTGAACTGTATTGTTACTGTACTGTCTCCCTCCATTATGTAAAGCGCTGGGCAAACTGTCAGCGCTATATAAGTCCTGTATAATAATATTAATAATTAGTGCCACCTATCGGTGCCATACTGTATATGAGTACTGCCTTTCAGTGCCCATCAGTGATGCCTGTCAATGCCCATCAGTGCATCCTCATCAGTGCCGCCTATCAGTGCGCTTCACTGCAGCCTCTTTAGCGCACATCAGTGAAGGAGAAACATCACTTATTTACAAAATGTTATAATAGAAACTAAGAAACATTTTTTTTCAAAATTTTCAGTTGTTTTTGGTTTCTTTGACAAAAAATAAACCCAGAGGTGATTAAATACCATCAAAAGAAAGCTCTGTCTGTCTCAAAAAAAGATAAAAATTTCATATGGGTATGGTGTTGCATGACCGTGCAATTGTCATTCAACGTTTGACAGCCCTGAAAGCTGAAAATTGGCCTGGGCAGGAAGGGGGTATAAGTGCCCTGTAGGCAAGTGGTTAAAGGCATAAATACTGTACAGGAACATGATTAAAAAATGTCCAGAATGACTCCAAAACCGTTCCAACACCTCCACACTCGGCGCCACGTGCTACCCACAGATTCCAGCATGCATGGGTCAGGCGCTATAAACCTCCCAGGCGCAATTCATCTAGGGAAACTTGCTACGTATTGCAAAAAAAATTTGTAAATGCATTGAAAACCAATTAATCTGTTCCAGAGGTCAGAAAAAAAGTAAAAAAAAGTCTTATCTGTTCAAAACTCTTCATAAAGTGCACTTTAAAGGCACGGGGCCGGTGCTATAAACCTGCCAGGCGCAATGCATCCTGGGGAAACGTGCTTCATATTGCGAAAAAAAAAATTGTAAACGAGGCATTATTTTCAATGAATTTTCATTTGCAAACCGAAAATTGCGTTAACCGAGGCATTCGTAAACCGAGGTACGCCTGTATATTGTACATTCACATCAGTCCCTATCCCTCAAGGGGCGTACAAGCTAAGGTCCCTAACTTACATGCATACATACACATACTAGGGCCAATTTAGACAGGATCCAATTAACCTACCAGCATGTCTTTGGAGTGTGGGAGGAAACCAGAGTACCCGGAGGAAACCCACGCAGGCACAGGTAGAACATGCAAACTCCAGGCAGGTGGTGCTGTGGTTGGGATTCATGCCAGGCTCCCCTATGTGTCCATGCACACACAGGCGTTTAGAGGCAGGAAAAAAAGCCCCAGTGCCAGGGCATCCAGAAGCAGTGGCGTTTTGGCAAAAAAATGCCTGATGCGTGTAAACACACGTTAACACTAGGCACGTTTACCGCTTGAACGTTAAGTCATTTCAGTGGCCAGAATAAATTCTTATTCCGGCCAGTGAAACAAATTAACAGCCAAGCGCTTGATGGGCCTAAACGTGCGTAAACACATTATACACGTTTACAAGTGTCAAGCATTTTTTTCTGGCAAACACTTATGCCAAGAGGAAAGGCGTTTAGGACAGACGGCTTTTCAGATTTTCCCCTACTCTCTATACATCTATACATGAGGCCTAGCAGACATGCAGGAACAGGTTTATAAAAATAAATTGCATTTCGCAAACATACAGCCTTTTACATATCATTCCCGAACAAAACAGATTAAACAGGCAAGGTCAGAAGGTGAGTGAATCTTTATGTTGCATAAGTAGCGGAGAAATTTTATTGGAAAAAAAAAACCTAAACCATAACACTTTGGAGAACATGTAACAGAGGGTATATTGCTAAATGCTTTCCACTGTATGCTGCAGTATTCGTTTATTTCATACATGTGTGCAATGTGCGCAAGGACCCTGAGGAAGGGTGGGGGCTACTGTGCACTAACACAGTTACCACATGGAGGAGCTGCCACCACTCCCCCTGTTCTCTGAAGTGCTCCCCCTTCTGCAGCATTGATCCCCTGTGGCTCCCCTGCAGCTACTGTCTTCTTTTCATCTCCCACTAGCCACCATACCTCTTCATACCACAGCTTGAATGTTAGGGCCGGTTCATAAATTGCAGACTGTGGTATTGACACTGTCCCATGGAGTTTTCTCAGTCTAATGCATGATTGGAAGGGATGGCTGGTCACATGAGTTTGACAGATCAGCTGACCAGGATCTCCTCCTTTTTTTTTTTTTTCTTTCATTGTAACAGTGCTCAGAGTCCCAAAGCCAGAGGAGTGCTAAGCACATTTATGGCCCATTCACACCAAAACGCAGTGTGCAGCAGTGCATGCACACTATGTTGCCAAAAGTATTGGGCCAGCCCTCCAAATCATTGAATTCAGGTGTTCCAATCACCTCTATGGCCACAGGTGTATAAAATCAAGCACCTAGTCATGCAGACTGCTTCTTCAAACATTTGTGAAAGAATGGGTCACTCTTAGGAGCTCAGTGAATTCAAGCGTGGTACCGTGATAGGTTGCCACCTGTGCAATAAGTCCATCTGTGAAATGTCCTTGCTACTAAATATTCCACGGTCAACTATTAGTGGTATTATAACAAAGTGGAAGCAACTGGGAACAACAGCAATTCAGCCATGAAGTGGTAGCCATGTAAAATGACAGAGCGGGGTCAGCACATGCTGAAGTGCACAGAATTCACCAACTGTCTGCAGAGTCAATAGCGAAAGACCTCCAAACTTCACGTGACCTTCAGATTAGCACAACAGTATGTAGAGAGCTTCATCTAATGGGTTTCCAAGCAGCTGAATCCAAGTCTTACATCACCAAGTGCAATGCAAAGCATCAGATGTAGTGGTGTAGGACTGTGCAGGAGAGGCAGCCCACAATGGACGCCCCATAATAACTCTATAGGTGACATCACTTCCCAGGCATTCAGAAAAGGTATGTATAGTGATTTCTTCTTTACAAGGCTGGATAGATTAGGTTTAGAATGTGGCTGCAAGTAGGATTAGAGTTAGGTTATGGCTGAACTTCCACTTTAAGGACAGATTAGAAGACCTTTTTTGCTGTAGTGTGTCCTGATACGCTTAGAATACTTTAGTCTTCCAGTTATTGGTATATGTCAGACTCAGTAGGGAGCAAAGCAGCCCTACATCTCTTCATTCATGTAATTGAGAAGATAATGTTACGCTATAGACACTTCTACTTGTCTCCTAGAACTGAGAGCAGTCAGATCCTCTCCCTGCCCCTTATCTAGCTTTAGATACAGGGAGAGGCTAACCACACAAAGCATAGTACTCCCAAGTTTTGTAAACTGCTGGCTGAGCTTCATTCTTCCTGGAAGGCTTGGAACACACAGGTCCAGCAGAGCTCAACTCATTCACTTGGTCCAGAACACCTTGAGTTGAGGCCAGGGACGTCTTGTTTCATGCAGATTAGGAATCCTCCTCTACTGTACACAGTCACACTTGTACTGAGGCACCAGCCCCAGGCACCCACTTTCACGTGCACCATAGGTCATGCTTCAATTACAGTGCAGACTTTCCTCTTGTTAGAGCAGACTGAGCTTCTGGCCTCTCTCAAACAGCTGGGCTCTGGGACTTTGCAGACATGTCTTCAACACTCTGAGACCTGAATGCGTACAGCCCCTTAGACACTGCGTACACCCAATGCACACAGATACTGGTGGACACCAAGCTGTCAGACCCATCACTCACACCCTGCTTCCCCAGGCAGTTCTCTTTGGCTCAGCTACTGAGGAGGGGGGAAGCTTGCCTTTGCTGGGGATCGCCAACTTTTTGGCGATCCCTAAAAACCTACAGTGATAGAAATAAGTATTTGATTCCCTGCTGATTTTGAATGTTTGCCCACTCACAAAGAAATGATCAGTCGAAAAATCGAATGGTATGTGTATTGTAATACTGAGAGACAGAATAGCAACAAACAATTCAAAAGAAATGCATGTCTAACAAATTATGCACTGATTTACTTGTTCATGAGGGAAATAAGTATTTGATCCCGTATCATTCAGCAGAATTTCTGGCTACCAGGTGTTTTTTATACAGGTAACTAGCTGAGATTAGAAGCAGTCTCTTAAAGGGATTGCTGCTAATCTCATTTTGTTACCTGTATAAAAGACACCTGTCCACAGGAGCAATCAAACAATCAGATTCCAAACTCTCCACCATGGCAAAGACCAAAGAGCTGTCAAAGGATGTCAGGGACAAGATTGTAGACTTACACAAGGCTGGACTGGGCTACCAAACTATCACCAAGCAGCTTGGTGAGAAGGTGAGTGGGCAAACATTCAAAATCAGCAGGTGATCAAATACTTATTTCCTTCATTGTATCTCTTCCGGGAAGCCTATCCTGCCTTCGGCTAATAACGGAATCTTCTGTTTCTCCCATTAGTTCATCCCTCACAGTCATTATCTTTTGTACCCCCCCTTTTAGATTGTGAGCTCCAAGGAGCAGGGCCTTCCTATCCCTCTTGTATTGAACTGTATTATTGCTGTATTGTCTCCTTTTATATTGTAAATCGCTGAGCAAACTGTTGACGCTATATAAACCCTTTATAATAATAATAATTCTTTCTCAGCTGGGCAGTGAGAGTGCAGTAACATCTCTAGTCATCTTGGGTCCATTAAACCAGTTGCCAGAGAGTTTGTATCAGGCACCATGGCGACTGGGAATTGTCCAGCCCTGATTTAGAGCTACTTTAAAGCAGACCGAGATTAAAACTATTAAATGTATCATTATTATTATTATTATTAATGTTGTTATTATACTATTATTATTCAGGATTTATATAGCGCCAACAGTTTGCACAGAGCTTTACAATTTAAAGGGGGACAATTCAATTGCAACACAGTTCAATGCAGAAGGAATAGGAGGGCCTTGCTAATGGTACTTACAATCTAAATGATTTAAAGCTTTTATGTAATTATATAAAATTTGTCAATGCAGGTGAGATATTTAACTGAATTCTTTTATTAGGTTTCTTTGTCTTGTGAAGAACATTTGAACTGAGAGAGGAAGGGGGTCAGTATGAGATATTTTGGCTCTACTGTATTGAACAGTGCTGTCAGTGTAATATTGAAAGATTGTTGGCAGGAGGAGAGAACAGCAATGTGGTGCTGCTTTTCTAATCATTAATAAAGTGGAATTTTTGTCAGAAAATTAAGTCCTGCTAGATCACTTCAGGTTGGCTCCTTTTGCCGGTATAGGTATGTAAAACATTAAAAATAAGTGTCTATACCAGGGTTTCTAAACAAGGGTTTTTCTTGGACTCCTAGGGTTCCTACAGAGTATTCTAGGGGTTCCTTAAGCAATGAGCAATTTCTGCCTCAGATAAGTTCCCACTGACACCATTAATATTTTTACTATCTGTAAGGGAGTAATTCTTCCCAACTTTCACAAATGTAAGCAGCATTCTTCCCAACTTTCACAAATGTAAGCAGCATTCTTCCCACTGCCCATCACACTGGTGTATCAGAGTTGCACGGCTTCAACTACCACCTCTACGCTGATGATACGCAAATTTACCTCTCCACCCCTCACCTCACCCCCACATTCTCCGCCCGCATCACTCACCTCCTAAACGACATCTCTGACTGGATGTCGCTCCATTTCCTCAAGCTTAACCTCTCCAAAACCGAGCTCCTCATCTTTCCCCCCCATCCTATCCATCACTACCAACAACACCACCATCAATCCCGCCCCGCAAGCCAAAGTCCTTGGTGTCATTCTGGACTCAAACCTTTCCTTCCAACCTCATGTCAAATCACTTACAAATACATGCAGGCTCCACCTTCGCAACATCGCCGAGATACGCACCTTCCTTACCCCAGACACCACCACTCGTACACTCCCTGATTATCTCACACCTCGACTACTGCAACTCCCACCTCACTGGCCTACCCCAGTGCAGGCTCTCCCCGCTTCAGACCATCCTGAACTCAGCGGCTAGACTCATCCACCTCACCAACCGCTCCACCTCTGCCACCCCCCTCTGCCTATCCCTCCACTGGCTCCCTATTGCCCAACGCATCAAATTCAGACTACTCACTCTGACCTACAAAGCCATTCACAACACTGCCCTAACTACCTCACCAACCTGATTCCCAGGTACCACCCTACCCGTACCCTTTGCTCTTCACAGGACCTCCTTCTATCTTGCTCCCTGGTCTCCTCCTCCCATGCACCACTGTAAGACTTCTCCAGGTCCTCCCCCATCCTCTGGAACTCACTACTCCAATCCATCAGACTGTCACCTTCCCTCCTCACCTTCAGGCGCTCCTTGAAAACCCACCTCTTCAGGGAAGCCTACCCCACCCTCACCTAACAGCCGTTCTCTTTCATTCCTCCTACCACTCCATCTCCCACAGCCACTTCCTCCTGTACCACTACCCCCTCCCTCCTAGATTGTAAGCTCGAAAGAGTAGGGCCCTCTAACCCCTCGTGTGCTGTTTGTAGTTGCTGTACTGTTTCATGTATTGTCCCCCCTCTATTGTACAGCGCTGAGCAAACCCTTTGGCACTATATAAACTCAATGTAATAATAATATATAGGAAGAGGAGAAAGAACACCGCTCTGACCGCACATGTAATCCTGTGTATGGGGGATGGCCTGAGCCGTCACGCCGGCCACACCCCGACACGTTTCGCCCCGCAAACCATGTCAAAGGGCGTGGCCGGCGTGACAGCTGAGGCCATCCCCCATACACAGGATTGCACGGGTGGTCAGAGCGGTGACCTTTCTCCTCTTCCTAAATGCAAGTTACTGGACTTTGATGCGGACACTGTTCCCCTATATATGCTGGGTAGGTAACTCTTTATATTGATAACTCTGCTTCTGAGCCATGCCAAGACACATCATACACCAGAGTTGCATATATAGTCATTTTTAGCAGGGGTCCCCTTAAACCAGAAAGTTATTTTAAGGGTTCACCTGTTTTGAAACTGTTAAGGAAGGCTAGGCTATACTGTTTAAAATCCAGTAATACACTGTCCTACCCTGCTCTGCACATGCTCAATTGCTCTCTATTTTTCACCACTGTGCTAAAAATGTAGAAGTTTAGTGACAACCTAAAGATTTACTGCTGCTCGGGCTCTGGGCTTCAGCAAAATGGCAGCCTCTATCAAGAAGAAACAGAAACAATGCTGGAGGCAGTTTATAGCACACACTAATTTTTGGTAGCATAATTTTTAATGTGGAATGTTTGTTCCCTGCTAAAGAACATTATTTTTTATTAAGTTGTTATGGCTAATGTTCCGCTTTAAGCTGATGTTGGTCACTTGACCAAGCCTTTGAAAAAATGTGGTCTGGCAGAAGAGCTAAGAACAACAGGTAGCTAAACAGAATTACAAATTCCTTTGTAGGTTATATGTTTACACATACACTATGTGATGAAAGTGTGCATTTAGTGGATTACGTGACAATCTGTTTTAAAGCAGATATCAAAACACAATTTATTGCAGTTATGTATTTAGTGAAAAAAAATTATTTTTAGATAAATCTTTCGAAGTGTGCTTGTTGCTTGAATTGCAATGTTATGTTCTCTTTAAGTGTATGGCTCAGGCTACACTGGTGATGAAATCTGCTCGCTGCTGAGTAGTGATGAGCTTGGGTTTGTTGAGACTAGGATCCCAACCCACGTGCACTAGCTGGCGAGGAAGCTGTCACCTGTATGCAGGGGCGGACTAACAACTCATGGGGCCCCCGGGCAATAGGGGATCATGGGGCCCCTGTGTCCTTGCCCAAACTCAAAAAAGCCTATGAAAAAGATACCAAGGGTTTCTCATGGGACCCCCTACTGACCCTGGGCAGTTTCCAATTGGTCAGTCTGCCCCTGCCTGTATGGATCAATTACCTGCAGCCGTGGCATTCCACAACCTGCAGCTGCACATATATGTGGGGCAGGGAATGCTCTGGCTGCAAATGATTGGCCCTCCAGGTGACAGCTTCCTGGTGGGCTCACACACGGGTTCAGATCCTAGTCAGAACACACCCAGGCTCATCACTGCTGCTGAGAGATGTATCCATTTGTTGGTAGTCACCTCATTTGCAGCACACTGAAATCTATGTGATTCTAATGAGATTACTGAGCAAACCACTAAATCTCTTAGTAACAAAGAAATTCAATCACCCGTGCAAGCCTAGCCTAAATTGGAATGATGCTTTTTATTTAAAGAGACTCTATCAACACAGTTAATAAGTGTCATTTTAATACAGTAAGTTCTCTACATACGAATGTTCAAGTTACAAACTTTCAGAGATGCGAACGTTGTGTTTCTCATGTCCAATCATGTAAGTCAGAAATGAAAAAAGTGCTGTTGCGCTTATGGGTATAATCAATAAAAACAAATAACCTTTAGCAGCAGTCCTAATTGGGAACTAATAAACACAACATTATAAGTGAATACCATATGGACCGTGCATAAATAGTGCAAATATGAAAAACTCTACGAAAATATTGAAAAAACAGTATTGATACTGACATTAATTATTCAGTCCCAGTAAGTGTAAAGTGCTACAATTCTTGATTGTGAACTCAGTTTACAGTAACAGGTGCTCCACTGTGCTCAGACTGGTGCCCCATATGGACTTCACCGTCATCCCATGACCATCTTTCTCTAGGATGGTTGTTTGCGCTTTTGGGACTATCCTAGTATGAAGTGTTGCTATTGGTAACTGGTTGTTCCTCCAAAAGTGCTATGTCAATACCAACTCTCTCCTCTCAAAACCTGGCACCTGGTGTATTTGGCCTTGTTGCTTGTGTGGTGAAAAAATGGCCACCGCTATGGTGGTTAATCCTCAGGCGGCGTGTGTTCCAAAGGGTGGAAGTGACATCGGCAGAAGTTGCGTCATCAAACCTTGACGCATTTTGATCAATGGATCGTCTTCCTGTAAGGGACTTACTGTAGTTAAAGCGGAGCTCCACCCAAAAGGGGAAGTTCTGCTTTAAGCTTTTGCCCCCTGCTCCCCATTAAGGATTGGCACCTTTAGGGGAGCGGGTACCCGAATTTGATAGATTCCCACTTCCGCTGCGATCGCCTAGGCGATCAGAAGGGGACGTTGTCCTCCCCACTCCCTCCCCGTAGTCCTCTGGGACACGAACAGGTCCCAGAAGACTACAGGGCCATTCACAAAGCGCAGCACTTCTCGCTCATGCGCAGTGGGCACCCAGCTTTGAAGCCGCAAGCTGTCACAGCCGGGTGCCCACACTGAAGATGCCGACTCCAGGGAGAGAAGACGTCTGGTGAAACCAGCGGTGGTGAGGACACCGCTGGACCGAGGGACAGGTAAGTGTCTGTATTTTAAAAGTCAGCAGCTACAGTTTTTGCAGCTGCTGACTTTCTTTTTCCCAGGTGGAACTCCGCTTTAAAGCAGAATTCTAGGAACACAAAATCCCTGGCTTTCCCTGCACTGCAAGGGATGAATTCTTGTTTAGGTCTAGGGTACCAGAAAAAGCAGTTTTATTTACCTGATCCTCCCTCCACTTCCATTGACTCCCTCCATGTTACTGGACCAGTCCCTGCAGCCTGTTCTCCCTTAAGTTTCGGCACACGCTGGTCCTCGCCCAAAGACAGTCTACAGCCTAAGCGTAGGGGAGCAGGAATCCGGTACATAAAACTGCTTTTTCTGGTACCATAGACATAAATGAGCATTTATCACAATATTTTTTTTAATAACAAACATGTAATACTTACCTGCTCTGTGCAATGGTTTTGCACAGAGCAGCCCCGATTCTACTCTATTGAGGGTCCCCCACTGATGCTTCTGGCTACTCCTGCTTTCAATGTACCAGCATAGCAAGCCACAAAGTACAGTATAGCGTGCCCCTATATCAAGGTAAAAAAACTTATGCCTTTATCACTGCCTTCTCCTGCCCAGGACTACATGTCCCATGAGGCATTGCTTCTCACACATTCACAAGTTCTCTAATGCCCCCAGTGCAAGCAGCCTGCTGTGGGGGCACCCAAGCAGGCTCGCTCGTGAACTGCTGCTCTGTATGTCCATTCACACAGAGCCGTGGCTCGGCTCCCCCCCACCTCTCCTCATTAGCTCACTGGCTGTGATTGACAGCCATTGGCTCCTGCTGCTGACTCAACCAATGAGGAGGGAAAGTCCCCGGAGAGCCTAGGCTTTCGTACACATCGCTGGATTGAGATGGGGCTTCGATAAGTATTAGGGAGGCTGAGGGAGCTGCTGCACACAGAAAATTTTTTATATCTTCTTGCATTTAAAGTATGAAGGTAAACAACCTTGAGCCTTTACAACCACTTTAACGCTTGCACTGTGGGGGCAGCCCCACTGCAAGGGAGGATTTTGTTTTCCCTGAAGATAGGCTTTATTCTAATACTGCTGTACATATAACTGTTTTTTTTATCCCCGTGGGCTGCCCTCACCACTTTATTAGCTGTAACTGAGGGTAGCTTCAGAACACAGCTATGAAATGTGACAGTGCTGAGGCTGTGTTCAGGAAAGTGCTTGTGCAGGGGACACGTCGTTGGTAATTTATCTGCATAGGATATTACATCTGTTCATTTAATATTTCTAGAAGTACTAATGCAATTTGATACATATAAGCCTTTGTCTTCTCTTTGGTTTTGAGATCTGTCATCACAGTCCATTACAAACATTGATTTGTTTATATCTAGCTTGTCTGTGTCTTCACTGTAACTGGACTGGAAAGCAGAAATGAGAACAAGAAGGCATCTGCTCATCATGTCTATTTGATTTGATATCACCGATGTCAGCCTCTGGAAATGACTGCTATGCTGCTGTGAACTTGTTTTATCACTAGAAATATTTGTTTGGTATGCTTTTTTATGGTTATAGTTCATTATATACTATAACCGCTAGTAAATTTTTTACAACATGTCCCAAAAGTAAGTCAAATGAACGATTTCTGTAGAGCGGGGACAGATCCACACTGATCGAAATTTGACAAGTCCGTGCTGCACTAGCTGAACTTCTATCAGTGTATAGCCAGCTTTTTTTTTTTATCTGTTTCCATCTATTACCTGGCACTGTCTCCTACATATATCATGACTCTGTGGTTCAGTGCTGGTCCCCTTTTGGGTTGAATGACATCCAACATCACTTGCTATCTGCGATCGTGTCATGGAACTATTCCTTAGGGTTGCATCATGAAGATTATCTGAGCTCATTCTGCAGAGAACATGGGCAGCACAGTGGCTAAATGGGTAGCACTTCCGCCTGGCAGTACTAGGGTCGTTGGTTCGAATCCCAGCCATGGCGCCACCTGCCTGGAGTTTGCATGTTCTCCCTGTGCCTGCGTGGGTTTCCTCTGGGTACTCCTCCAACATGCCAAAGACATGCTGGTAGGTGAATTGGCTCCTGTTTAAATTGGCCCTAGTATGTGTATGAATTAGGGACCTTAGATTGTACACCCCTTGAGGGTTAGGGACTGATGTGAATGTACAATATATATGGAAAGTGCTGCGTGAAATTGACAGCACTATGGAAGTACCTGAAATAAATAATTAAAAAAAACAGCATTGATATCGCTTAGCAAGTGACGAGTGGAGTAGAATTAGAACCCCATCCCCAATAGAAAGATTTCCTCTACCAGGGACAGTGGTCAAATAGAAAGCAAGGTAATTAACCTCTTGGTGCCAGCCGAACGCAAATGTGCGGCCTCCCGGCGTCTGGGCCTAGACGCTGAGCAGCCGCACATTTGCGTTCTATTAAAAAAAAACATATGTGCTGAGAGCACGCCCCCTGCGCTCTCCCAACACACATGTCCAGTACTCGTGGAAAGCATGCGACCCGAGCATATGACCCTAAAGCCCACCCCGCCTCCCAGCTTCTGAAACCCTTAAAGGTCTGGGAGGTGCCGGCGCCAAGGGGTTAATTACTCAAATTATATTTCCTTAGCTCTTTTCTTACTGGAAACTTGAAGCGCTTTATCTGCTCTTGGAGCCATCTTGGGCACATTCAGTAGAATATGATATTACGGCTGATTTTAGACACAAGGCTAGCAACCTGCCACCAAGTCTTTGGAGTGCGGAAGCAGGAGTACCCAGAGCAAGGGTGGACTGACCATTTGGAAGCACTGCCCGAGGGCCCGGGGACAGTAGGGGGCCCCATGAGATGCCCCTAGTACCTTTTTCATAGGCTTTTTTGAGTTTGGGCAAGGACACAGGGGCCCCATAATCCCCTATTGCCCGAGAGCCCCATCCATGAGTTGTCAGTCCACCCCTGACCCAGAAGTAACCCAGGCAAGCACAGGGAGAACATACAAATGCAATGCAGATAGGGCCCAAACCCAGGGACCCGATTTCTGCAAGAGAGATGTAAGGGATATCTGCCCTATGGAGAGGCAGACAGCATTAAAAACCTTACAAAATGTTTCAATTGGAGTTACACTTTTGTGCACTTTAATTTAAAGTGCACTCGAGGAATACAAACATTCCTTCCTAGGAAATATGTCCTATTAATCCCCTCTGTTGAGTACATGCCACTAGTAATAGTGAGTTCTGAGAGGGACAGGCCAAAGTCAGTCACCTGTAGAACTAGTAGTGATTTACATATTGGAGAACCGCAGTTTTCCAGCCTCCCTGGATGTTCTAACAGTAATAAACTGTTTTTACTCATTCTGACCTGGTGCCCTCCTTTTTCTTCTGCTTGTCTTTGAGGGATCCCCATATCCTTGATCTTTGAGCTTCCAATTCCATCCCAGGTGTTTGCCTTCTGGTCCATCCCCTCTTCATCTGTTTAGGACACATTGACTGCTTTCAAACTGTTACCACATTAGTTGCATAGGATTTTCACCATCCTTGATGATGTTTTGCTGGCTCCTATCCAGGTGCCCTGGTTCCTTGGTGTGCATCCTCCTCCATTGGCCCATTCCATGCACTCAGTCCATCTGGCTCAGTGACTCCTCACCATTGCATCTTGTATACAGTCAGTCCTATTTTTTCCTTCAATTATGCCCACCATCCTATTCTATATTGTGTGAGTGCTGAATTTCTGTTCATTATTTGATGATCATTGCGTGTATCGCTGGATGTTCTACAGGACTGCAGATACCACATGCATGACATGCTTAAGTGGCCATTATGTTTTAAGTGGCAGTTGGATTTGCTTTAAGGCATCCCTTCAACTTTAGTACTGTTTTAGCTGTTGGGCCTCATCAACATATGATTGATAAGTGCCATGAGTCCAGAATTTCTTTCTGCTTTGAAGAGGCTTTATATGTACATGTTTTTCAGGGAGTATTGCCAGAAATGTACCTTATTTAATACTCCAGTGAAGGTACTTTCAGAACGCTTTTTATGCTGACCTAGAAAAACGAGTCCCATGGCGATGAGGCTCATAAGTTGACACAGCTCAGCACTGTCCACAGATCAATGTTATAGTTCAGCAAATGTTATTATAATGTCAAATCTGGGTGGGTGGGCTATTGTCTAATATTATACCATTTACACTGAAGTCCTATCTCCTGTTGAAGATTCCTAGTGAAAAGTAAATTTTTTAACCAAATGTAAGCAACTCAAGCTGAGCCTATTATGAAAAAATAATTAGGCAGAAGTTATCTGCAGTGGCAGCCAAATGTCAGATGTAGATCCATTGAGGTAGGCTGTTGAAATTATATGGAAATTCCAATGTCCTTTGCAGAATTCAAGATTGCCCACCATCCTTTTATCCTCTGCATTGGTCACATTGGCCCTTTCGCAGTCAGGGCCAATTTTTTCAATTGTTGCACACACGTTGAAATGCACATTTTAGGCCTGAAGATGAATTAAAACTTCCAGCACATTATATATTTTCTAAAAGCAGAGACCATGTTGACTAAAATGGTGCAAGGCACATTACTTTATATCTACTGTTTTATCAGATCTATCTTTTCAGTAAAACTGAACTCATCATTTTAGTGCACTCACACACACAACATGATAGACATTTTTTTTGTAAAATATGAAAGATGAGGTTGATGGAGTAAATGGATACTAAATGTGTCAAGCCTCAAATGTGCGTAACAGTTGGAAGCAGTGAAAGGGTTAAAGGCTGGGCCAAGCGTAGCTATTACAGAAAGTTTATATTTGCATCGATACTCTATTGTCTGAGCCTTTGACTCCTCTCTCCTGTTTTTTTTTAATTGTGGTGTTCTGTGTTGTTATCTCTGCTCATGCAGTTTTTTCATCATTTGGTTGGATTCCTCTACATTTACTTTAAAGCCGGCCATAGATGGATCAAAATGTGTTTGGTTCAACAGGAACAAGTCAAATTCGATCCATCTATGGGCAAGCTGGTTGTACTAAAGCTGATCTATCGATTGACTTCAGTACAACCAGTCTGTTGAGTTTTCTTTCTTGTGATCACTGCCAGGGGGAAGTGATCATTGTATTCTGACTGCAGGGAAACTTCCCGCTGTCAGAACACAAGAGCGCTGTGGGAGGAATTCAGTGTGCAGTGAACAGGCAGTGTTGATGGGGGAATCCAGCATTTTTCTTTCCTTCAACCCTTGCTGTCTGGGTCCTGCTCTGGAGGTTTTCCTTGACATTCTGTTGAGGAGACCTATCAGGGAATGAGAGGAAATCTCCTCAAAGTAAGGGGAATTCTCATCTTAAAACAGTTGTCACCAGAAAGATTTGTCTCCATTGGATGGTTTTCTGTCACCTCTTGCATTGGTGATGAGTCTAAAATTTTGTACTTCCCTCTCAGTTTTTGTCTTGGCAACAATGGTCATTACATACTGTACATACACTTTTATTTATTTCAGGTACTTATATAGCGCCGACAATTTACGCAGCTCTTTACATATATATTGTATATTCACATCAGTCCCTGACCCTCAAGGGGCGTACAATCTAAAGTCCCTACCTTGCATTCATACATACACATACTAGGGCCAGTTTAGACAGGAGCCAATTAACCTACCAGCATGTCTTTGGCGTGTGGGAGGAAACCGGAGCACCCGGAGGAAACTCGCACAGGGAGAACATGCAAATTCCAGTCAGATGGTGCCATGGTTGGGATTGGAACCAATGACCCTAGTACTGCCAGGCAGAAGCGCTAACCATTTAGCCACTGTGCACTTTAAAGCAATGCTAAACTATCTTCTTAGTCTCTAAAAATAAAAGAAAAACATCTGCCTCCATGAAATGTCCACCATGATCTCTCAACCTCTCCTTTTCCCCTTCACTCCCATTTGTTTGAACCAAGCAGTGCCTGTTAGTTGCTCTCATGCACACTGCTCTATGCACACTACAAATTCTATAGTCCATAGTCTTTAGTCCATATTGGGAGCAAGCAAAAAAGAGTAGCTACATTCCTACATACAGTGGGACCATAGAGAACAGATGTAGCCACCCTCTAACAGGAAGTCAGATCACAGCAGTCAAAAAAAGGAATTTGGAGGAGACTGATAGCAGTAGAAGGTACTTTAAGTTAAAGCGGTTGTAAACCCTTACATATACTCACTGAAGTGACAAGCCTCACATAATACACAGAGATGAAACCAATCATAAGTTGTACATGTTTATCTGTAGCGCTTTCTTCTCTACAGCCTTCTAAAACACACTGATTTAATGCATTTTTTTTTTTAGCTATAGCAGGCAGAGATCTAGCATTACACACTGCACAGCACAGAGAGAACGGCGTATAATCTAAGACCTGAGTGAAGGGAAAGGACACCTACCCCCCTGTACACAGTCTCAGTGGGACACATGCACAGCTGAAGCTCTCACTCACCTTCTGTTTGCTGGATGGGGTCGGGGCCATCTCCCGATTCTGTGGTGTCACGATGACCAGTCAGAAATGGCTACTGCAGATAGCCGAGGGAAGAGAGATCAGACAGAAACCACACTAGGTGCTTTGGATTGAGGCAAATACACACTATAGAGGGAATATGGTTTGTTAATTTCTGAAGTTTACAATCACTGTGAGAATACAAACTTTAATAGAGTTTTCTTGTTTAAAATCCAGAGTTTAGTGTCACTTTAAGGACACCGTATCTGTCATCTTATCACGGCATTTCTACAGTTTCAGCTTTAGTTCTTTGAAAAAAAAGTGTGGACCTTCCCGCCTTATTTATACTTGCCAAGGTGAATGCAGCATCAGTCCCCCGCCGGCTCTAAGTGTGAGAACTCCAGGATCACATGATCACTGAGTTCTCACCACCACACTGAGCAGAGAGGGGTGACTGTCAGTCACCGCTGTCTTTTCTGCCCCCCCCCCCCAGTGCTCACTGGAACGCTGGGCTGTAGAGGGAGAGGGGGCTGCTGGCTCAGGCTGTCAGCGGCTCGCTGAGAGGCTAAGTTAGGTGCTGCTCCAGACTCTGGGATGGATCCCGACTTTGAAGTTGGGATCTTTCCCCAGCCTGGACCGGCTGAGTGTCGTCAGCCCGCTGTCAGCTGAAAACGGGTCACAAGAGTGCAGAACGAACTGCACTCCTGTGATCCACAGAAGAAGTACAGCCAAAAGCGCCTGCCAACCTCGCTATAGCCAAATGACAACTACAGCACGGTTGTCCAGTTCTGGGAGGGCGTCATATGATGTCCTCCCAGAACATGCCCTCCCGCGCCCCCCCGTGTTCTACAGACACAGCTGATCACATGATGTGGTAAAAGGCCAATCACAGCGGCCTTTTGCCACATGATCAGCTGTGTCCAATGACACAGCAGATCACTGGGTAAATACAATTGCTTGTTATCCGCTGCACTTTCCTCATGCTGTCATAGCGTGAGGAAAGTACTGCCAATAACCGGCAATTGTCAGAGAACAGATCATCACTGATGATCAGTGCCCACCATCAGTGCTGTCAGTCAGTGTCACCCTTCAGTGCTGCCCATCAGTGCCGCCTATCAGTACCCATCACTGCTGCATATCAGTGCAGCCTCATCAACGCACATCAGCGAAGGAGAAAAATTACCTATTTGCAAAATGTTATAATAGAATCAAAGAAAAACTTTTTTTTTTCAAAATAGTGCTCTTTTTTTGTTTCTAGTGCAAAAAATAAAACACCCAGCGGTGATTAAATACTAACAAAAGAAAGCTCTATTTGTGTGAAAAAAATTATAAAAATTTCATATGGGTACAATGTTGCATGACAGCGCAATTGTCATTCAAAGTGCAACAGCGCTGAAAGCTGAAAATTTGCCCTGGGCATGAAGGGGGTAAAAGTTGCCCTGTAGGCAAGTGGTTAAGATAGAAGACTAGTATGATTCAGGATTTCAGAATGTTTTATACTTATGTCAGGTAGATAATTGTTTGCTTCCTGTGGCTAGGGTCTTTTTCAATGAGTCTTCTAGAAATTTGCAAACTTGCATTCCTAGTTTACAGTCTTTGACATCTGTATGCAAAGGACGCATTCAGCTTTCAGCCATTGTTCTAGCATTGCAGAAAGAATTGCGGTGTGTGGAGGATATAGTGCATTGATTTTAGGTGTACAATGATGTGTATATATCTAGGAGGTGTGTGTTGAAGTGATTAATAATAGTGCATACACGCCAAATGATTGCTTGATATATACTTAAAATAGACATTGTGTCCTCCACCTATGTTTTAAAGGACGACTAGTTTTTGTTTTGCATACCATGTGACAACACACCTATGAAAAGCATTAGCCACGTAAGTTACCTGTTTGGAATATTTGTAGAATGTTTTTTTTTTCTTTTTTATGTGAGAAAAGTCATATCCAGCCATGGAGGATGGGCAGGTGGTGACCATTTTTCAAAGTTTTAAACTGTAATGTTCTTCCTTTCAATGTCTGAGCTTCAGAGGGTCTCCAAGCTATGGCCCTGAAGTACTACAAGTCCCATCATGCCTCTGGGAGTGAGTCTTGCCTGTGACTGTCAGAGTCTTATAAGGCCTCATGGGACTTGCAGTTCCTCAGCACCTGGAGGGCCATAGTTTGGAGACCCCTTTCACTTGCTGAGATACAACATTACAAAGGTACAACATTCCAGCTTCCTATCTTCTTCTACATCACTGCTGGCAGGTTTAAATTTGGTTATGCGGGGTAAAATATTGACAGATGAACAACATATTTCAACAATTAATAAGACCCATTCACGCTGTCACAGCCTGGTGCGTTGTGGTAACTTATTTGAATGGGCTGGCAGAGCAGCAGACTGCTCTAAATATCGCACTTGCGTCATTTTTTGCAATGCAGGAAGTGCATTCATGTGTTGAAGTTCTCTGCAACGCTAGTTGGGATGTCCTTATATTCAGCTTCAGTGTACCTGAAATTGCAAATAAAAAAATCAGCACAAGGGACATACCTTACAGTTAGTGTGATGTGTCCCTTGTGTTGACTCTTCTTGTTTCTGGCAAAATCTTTCTCTTTCCTACGCCTCCACCCCCACTGCCTTAATCTTCTGGTTCGACAGGGGTTAATACAGCTAAGGGGCTGTCAGGAGCTCTCATCAAGAGTGCCTGTCTATGTCCACCCTTTCCTGCCGGATCTGCTGTTTATAGAGGCCATACTACAAATTATACAAAGGAAGATTTTGCCTGGAACAATAAGAATCAACGCAAGGGACACATCATACTAACTATAAGTTATGCCCTTTCTGCTGATTTTTATGTTTGGAATTTTACCTACACTTACGGTTTAAGATTGAATGGCACTCCATTGCACTTACCTGCATTGTTGCACCGCAGTGGTGTTAGTGTACACGTAAATTGTTACTAACTCAGGACCCTGCATTCACTCTATCTGGTCTCTCAAAGTACTCCGAACATGGAAGTGCAATTATTTTAGTAAATATAAACTGCTAAATACCTTTTCTCATCAGCAGTTAGAGCAGTCTTGTGACTTCTATCAGTGTCCAGCAGAGCACTGGTCAAAGCTTGTAGGAAGAGTTTTCATTCTCCCCTGATTGCCTTATGAGGCTGCAGGACCCCTGACCAATGGTGTATTTAAGTTTTGTGCTGCCCTAGGCAACACAAAAGTCGGACGCAACCCCTCCCTCGCAGAGTGAGCATGCTTTACTGCATATACAGGACTGCTTCCTCTTCCTTTTTGGGGGACTGTATCAGAAGTAGCTGGGTGTTAAGCCTACAGAGCAGAGTAGTGTGTCTCTGTGTCTGCTCAGCACATCACATCAGCACACGGCCAATCAGCACTGTCCAGACAGAGTTCAGGGGTTCTGCATCCTCCTAGAGCAGAATGAAAACTACAAGCTTTAAAGTATTACTAAACTCAGGACCCTGCATTCACTATATCTGGTCTCCCACAGTACACAGAACATGGAAATGCAATTTTAGTAAATATAAACTGCTAAATACCTTTTCTCAGCAGTTGGAGTAGTCTTGTGACGTCTATCAGTGTAAAGCAGGGCACTGGTTAAAGTTTGTAGGAGGAGTGTTCTTTCTGCTCTAGGAGGATGCAGAACCCCTGACCCCTGTCTGGACAGGGCTGATTGGCCTGGTGCTGATCACATGCACTCTCCCAAGATAAAAAAAACAAACCTTTCTAGCAATGCACACCAAGCTGAGCATGTGCAGAGTAACTCCACATGATATGTCTTATCAGGACATAGGAGGGGGACAGTGGAAGAAGACAGGATCAAACAGCCTTTTTTACACAATGCAGAGGATTTACCCCTTAGGTTCCACAGTGGGTATAAGGCCTCATGCAAACAGGATGGTAAAAAAACTCTCCTAGAAGCCGTCCTCCTGGCAGCAGTGGTTTGCAGAAAAAACGTCTGACGCTTGTAAAAGTAACGCTTTTACAAGCGTTTAGGCGCATTTACAAACATTAAGAGCTTAATTCATTTAATTGGCCAGAATGCTAATTTATTCTGGCCATTGATTATTATTAATTAATGGTCAAGCGCTAAACATGCCTAGCCCTGTCAAAGTTTTTTTTCTGCCAAAATGCTGTTGCTCCTGGATGCACTGGCGCTGGGTTTTTTTTCCTGCTGGTAAACGCTGCTGCTGCTAAAAGCCTGTGTGCATGGACACATAGAATAACAATAGAGGGCTGCTTGGAAGCAGTGAATAAAAAAAAAAAAAAAATTTAAAATGCCTGACGTCGCTAAAAGTGAGTGCAAAAATGTCCTGTGTGCATGAGGCCAAACAAGCATGCTTTACTGCATATCCAGACTGATTTTAATGTTGTGTGTTTAATAAAACGTCAAACAATCCCTTCCAGTTGTTTACAATTAGGTAGACCTCATACAACACAAGTACATTGTGTTGATCTGGAATAGAACTTGTGTTTTAAATAGAGGTAAATACTTGAATGTCCATAGCCTGTCCCACAACTATACTCATCATGCCGACCGCTCTTCCCATTTCTGTCTGGGTTTCGATCTTTTGAGTGTCAGGCTGGTGCCACTTATCTCGGCAGAAGCCGAAAGTGTACACTGAGCTATGCATTTATATTGTATGTCTCTTCTACCTGTGGGTTTCCGCTGTACTGATGTTTCATTGTAACTGGATCTTTGCCATACCCTCTCAGTATTGTGGTGTACATTTATAATATGTATGCTTTCTTGTACTTTGTTGATGCTGGATCACTTATGTGCTGCGTACTTTGATATTGCTTAGCAATTTTTAATTAACTTTTTCTTAAAAAAAAAAAAAGATGCCTGTTGGCAAAATGTCATTTATTGAATTTTAAGTTCTACCTTAAAGTGATATTAAATCTATTTTTTTTTTTTTGTACTTTAAAATAAAAAAAAAAGATCACTACCCTTCTGTATAACGATATTGTGCAGAGCTGTCCCTAACCTGTGAAGAGAGAGTAGGGGATGTGGCCGAGCCTCACTGTGTGTCCATGGATGCACACAGCCCGGTTGGGGAGCACTCCTTGCATGGGTGCTTCCATAGCGCATGGCTTGCTATGGGATACCTGCAAGAAGAAGCAGCACAGAGCACCAGCGGCGAACCCCTGAGGGGGAGGTAAAGGGCAGCTCTGTATAATACCATTGCACAGAGCAGGCAAGTATAACATGTTTATTATTTTAACTAAAAAAGCTTTTACAACCAATTTAGATCTCTTTGAGGCTCAGTTCACACTGCCACAACTTTTGAGACCCCAAGTCATATGACATGTGAAATCCCATGTTAGTCAATGAAAACTGTCTCACTTAGCACTAATGAAGTTGCTCCGACTTTAGGAAAGGTTCCTGTACTACTTCAAGGTGACTTTGTGCCCATAGATTTTAATGGAAGTCGCCTTCAAGTTGGATCCTCATTTATATTGATGTGATTTGGATCCAACATTACAGGAAGATTACCCAGGCAAAGTCACATGGCACGAAAGTCACGTATCAAGCCGCATCAGTCGTACTCAAATTGTGTGAACTGAGCCTTAGAGCCGATTCACACCACATGTAGTGGGCTGTGTTGCTCAACAGGCCCAGTACTTTGTGAAAATGAAACATGCTAAATTTAAACGCAGTACAACTCATTTTAATACATAACAGCACTGGAAGACACATTAAGGAAGAAAAAATAATCAGGGGAATTCAATAAAGGTCCTGCACCACTTTTCTGGCATTATTAGCCATTGTTAACGCATTGCACCAAAGTTAATACCCATTTGCTCCACAATTTTTTTTATCTGTGAGTCATGCGCCAAATTCAGCTCGTTCTAATTTGAGACACTTTACCATTTTGGCGCATTGGTTTGTGACAAATTCAAAATTAAATAACCTGTAATATGAGAAATGAGCGAGCGCCAATACAATTTAGCAGCTGATACACCAAAGGCAACCAAAAAAACCTTGCAACATATAATCCAATAAAAGGTGCAGCGCTTAAAACATAAAACACATAAAACTGATCTGATTGTCCAAGTACGTGACAATTAGTCATGCATATATATATAAAAAAAGTGCTGTGCACGTGACAAATAAATGAGTCTCATAAACCACTAATCAAAGTGAAAAATATTTGAATAGTCCAAATAATAGATCAAACATGCTTATTGTGATCAGAGGTATCTTCAAGTAGGTGATCTGTGCTTCACAACCGCCCAGGTGATATGTCAGAGATGTTAGAAATGCACACTCACCAGAAAAAAGATCATGAAGCGCATAGTATATAAAATATAGCCAGAGCTCCCCTTTAAGAGGTGGTCTGTCTGGTCAGGTCCAAAGGATCTCCTTCCTCCCTGGTACTCTGTCACACAGCTGGCATCCTCCGGGTGTGGGCTCTAAGAAGGTGTTGGCTCACAAGGAGCCAAAAAGAAGGATGCCCATAGTGTAGTATTTAAGTAACCAAAGACATTTATTTAGAGTAAGTATCATATACATGCAGCATAAAAAGGAGCACTGACCATATACAAAAGATGGCCGCCGGACCTCCTCGTGGTCTCGGTGGCAGAGTGACGTCACTGTGTATGGCTCCTCCTCTACGCGTTTCGTGCACAAGCACGTATTCATGAGGGGTATGCACATGAACGCTACTGTTTGCTTAACCCTCTGTATAACAGCCCTGTGTTATGACTGTTTTATACAGACGATTATCTCAATCATTATAGTGTTATAGCTGATAACGCCGAGTTTCCTCTTTCTCTGTACAAAAAGAAGTTGGTGGCAGTGTGAAGGGTTAATTGCGTAATTAACCTGACCCAGTAACAATCGCCCAGGCTGCCGGTACATCGATTGTGGCCTGCTAGCTGGAAAATCGTTGTGCAGGGTGCAGCTGGGTGTGGCATTGTTACGCACGTCACATCGCGGTTTTAGATTGGCTAGTCCTTCGGTCACGAGTTTGGTGAGAAGGTCTGGGGTCTGACGCCACGATCGTGAAAGCGCCATATTGCAAAAAATGGCCAGGTCAGGAAGGGGGGGGGGGGGTAAATCTTCTGAAGGACATGCGGTTAAATACAATAGAAACTTAATGCTTTAGTTCCCCTCAAAAGAGCCTGCAATGTTTTAACAGCAATGCGCCAAAAATATAAAGCTAAATGTGGCAAAGTTGCTCAGAAGAGACATGCGACAAAATAAACTGCATCAGAGCGCCAGTTTTGCTCAGAAAGAGGTGTGAGACAAATATAAAAGTATTGTGCCAAAAATCATGGAACCGTTACAGTCCGGTACATGAATTTGGCATATTCTGTGCCATTTTCTCAGTGCCTCTGAGACACTTTAGTTCTGTCTGCGAGAGTCTTTATGAATTCCATGGAATATGTTTTGACTCTCGTGAAAAAAAAAGCCTGCAACTGAATGTAATTTGTTAAAAAAAAAAAATACACATCAACTCAAAGTAGTGTGTCAGTTCATGACAACTCAAGTCTATTTAATGCACTTTAACAGAAGCTAAATGCAAAGGTGTGAATCCAGCCTGTTGCTTAAGAATTTATATAAATATACACTGCTCGAAAAAATGAATGGAACACTTTGGTAACACATCAGATCTCAATGGGGAAAAAATATAATGCTGGATATCTATACTGATATGGCCTGGGTAATGTGTTAGGAATGTAAGGATGCCCCATCATTTGATGGAAATGAAAATTATCAACCTACAGAGGGCTGAATTCGGGCTAATCCCCATAAAAGTGCCAAAATGATGCAACAGACAAACCATTTTGCTGAAATTTGATTGCAGCAACTTAAAATGGTACTCAGTAGTTTGTATGGACCCCACGTGCTTGTATGCATATCTGATGACATCGTGGCATGCTCCTAATGAGACATGGATAGTGTCCTGGGGTATTTGCTCCCAGATCTGGACCAGGGCATCACTGAACTCCTGGACAGTCTGAGGTGCAACCTGGCAGCTTCGGATGGACCAAAACATGACATTCCAGAGGATTTAGGTCAGGCGAGCGTGGGGACTATTCAGTGGTATCAATTCCTTCATCCTTCAGGAACTGCCCGCATACTCTCGCCACATGAGGCCAGGCACTGTCGTGCAGCAGGAGGAACCCAGGACCCACTGCACCAACGTAGGGTCTGACAATGGGTCCAAGGATTTCATTCTGATACCTAATGGCAGTCAGGGTGCCATTGTCTAGCCTGTAAAGGTCTGTGCGTCCCTCCATGGATATGCCTCCCCAGACCATCACTGACCCACCACTGATTGTTTGGTCAGAGACATTCACACCAGTGGCCTGTTGGAGGTCATTTTTTAGGGCTCTGGCAGTGCTCATCCTATTTCTCCCTGCACAAAGGAGCAGATACCAGTCCTGCTGATGGGTTAAGGACCCTGTCAAGCTCTCCTAGAGTAACTGCCTGTCTCCTGGAATCTTCTCCATGCTCTTGAGACTGTGCTAGGAGACACAGCAAACCTTCTGGCAATGGCATGTATTGATGTGCCATCCTGGAGGAGGTGGACTGTCTGTGCAACCTCTGTAGGGTCCAGGTATTGCCTCATGCTACCAATAGTTACACTGACCCTAGCCAAATGCAAAACTAGTGAAAAACAGTCAGAAAAGATGAGTAGGGGAAAAAATGTCAGTGGCCTCCACCTGTAAAACCATTCCTGTTTTGGGGGTCATCTCATTGTTGCCCATCTAGTGCACCTGTTGGAAAGCAGCTGAAACTGATTAACAACCCCCTCTGCTACTTAACAGACCAGATCAATATCCCAGGAGTTTAATTGACTTGATGCTATACTCTGATTAAAAAGTGTTCCTTAAATTTTTTTGAGCAGTATAAAAATGTCATTAGCTTGTCACAGGCCTGTATGAGGACTGCAGCCCCTCACAGCAGAGACCCAGACCAGAATAAATAAGTTAAAAAAAAAAAAAGTTGATCACAAGGTTTCATCATGCATGTATGACACTGTAGTAAGATAATTA